>NC_050069.1:56208876-56862533 GCF_009764565.3 Dermochelys coriacea
TTTTAAAAAAAATCTCCATTGGCATTGTTAAAACATTATGATAAAAGTATTAACGGTTCTTTTGACATAGTATCATATCCAAAGGACAAGCAGCTCTGATGCAATGTCAATGAAACTGTCTCATGCAATGTATGAATAATTGTTTTTAAAATTTTAAATCAATGTAACGCTGTGAAAGGTGCCAGATTAACAGCCCTGGAAACCTAAGCCCTCTATTTATCCCAAGAATAAGTACAGCAGAGGCAGAAGCAGAGTGCCTCAACCTTGACCTGAAGGGATAAAATCTAGGGGTAAATCTCTATTCTAATTCAGCCTTTCACCTCTCTGATGAGAATGCCAACCAGGATGCCAATCAATGCCAATTCTACTCTTAGTTTTTGTGATATGGATACCAGCCCATTATTAACTGAAATGAGACCAGCAACTCATTTCATATACACCACTGAACAGCCAGTCATTGATCCACCAAAGATGAGATGAATTTTAGAAAATCTGCACCTATTTCTGAGTGGAGGTTGTGTGTATGCTGAACTGTGTTGCCTGATTTAGGCCCTGATTCCACAATCACTTAAGCATGAGAATCAATTGAAGTCAATGGAATTAGTAATGTGCATAAAGTTACTCATATGTAAGTGTTTGCAGGATTGGGCTCCAGAGAGAGACAGAGTTTCTGGGAGCAAGGACCATCCTATTCTTCATGTTTGTACAGCTCCTTGCACATTGATGGTGGTTAACAAATAAAAAAACTATTAATTTAATTCATTGACGTGGCACCTATTATTGTGTAAGTTAAACACTTCATTTATGGAGATTAACATTCAAATTTGATATGACAGTCACAGCTAGAAAAGAAACATCTAAATTGAAAACAAAGGCAAACGTTAAGTAGCATAGAAACATAAAAGTGAAAGATGGAAAAGGCCACATAGATTATCCACACCATCTTTGTCAATGGAGTATAGTTCCCCTAAATTTTTGTGTGTGTTTTGTCTAGTCTAGTTTTCTAGTCTAGATTAGGGAGTCCACACTTGCCTCCCTAGAACTTTACAAGTTATGTCTGGTCCAACACAACTGGCAAAACCGTGCACTTCACCTTTGGCCTAGATGTCAATATCGAGACGATCACAACCCAATCACCATCTTGGACATCTCCAGGTGACAATAAAAACCCATGATCCTGATTCGAACAAAGACACATAGACTTCAAAGCATGTCAAAGAACAACAGCACTCCACCCACAGGATGAGGAGTCAAAGATCTGCTGAAGCATTACTATTGCACATGAGCCTCAAACATGGACATGCTGGCCCCAAACAGCCTCTTCCTCCCCATCACCCACAGAGATCTCCTTTGTTTTCTGATACCTTGTGTCAGATGAAGGAAGAGGGGTTGGTACTCAAGTACTGATGGCAGAAAATAAAGGCGGATATGAAGGATGAAACATACTCTGGGTTAATTAATAAGTAAAAATGATTTTATTAAATACAGAAAGAAGAATTTAAGTGGTTCCAAGTAGAAACAGACAGAACAAAGTGAATTACCAAGCAAAATAAAATAGAACACTCAAGTCTATGTCTAAGAAAACTGAATACAGATTCTGAATACTGAAACCTCACCCAGTAAGCTTCCTTTTACAGACTAGTTGTCCTTCTAGTCTGGTTCCAACAGTCACTCACACCCCCGGTAGTTACTATCCTTTGTTCCAGTTTCTTTCTTGGGGGTGGAGAGGCTATCTCCTTAGCCAGTTGAAGACAAAATGGAGGGGTCTCCCACAGGCTTAAATAGGCTTTCCCTTGTGGGTGGAGACGCCCTCCTCTCGCCTATGCAAAGTCCAGCTCCAAGATGGAGTTCTGGAGTCACATGGGCAAGTCACATGTCCATGCATGACTCAGAACTTACGGATAGCAGTCATGGTTCACATGCTTCCTTGAACGTCCTCAAATAGACTTCTTATGTGGATTGGAGCATTTCAAGATTCATTGTCCTTTAAGTGTTTCTTGATTGGGTACCTAATTTGCACATTCCTTTCTCAAGGAACTGACCAAATGCTCTACTAAGGTTATTTAGAAATCAAGCCAGTACACAGCCAATATTCATAACTTTGAATAGAAAATTGATACATGCATACAAATAGGATTAATAGATTCAGTAGATCATAACCTTTACAGAGATATGTTACATGGCATATGTAGCATAAAACATATTCTAGATATGTCATATATACATTCATAAGCATATTTCCATAAAGCCTTATGGGGTGCACCATCACAGCCTCATTTGGGTACTCCCACAAGGAGATGAACTGATCAGACAACATGGACTCAAGTGCCTGCAGTATGCAGATGGTACACAGTTCTGCTTGTCCATCATCACATAGATGGCACAGTGCTTTCATGAGATCAGCTCTTGCATAAAGTACAGCTGTCTGAAGCTGAACCCAAGTCAGACAGATGATGCTGGTGGGCTGAGGAAAGCATTCTGAAGAATTTGCAGCTATAGTGCAGTCTCTTTTGGTTGAAGGCACATACCCACAATTGCTCAATTCAATTAATAGTTTATGAGTACACTTGGATTCCTTGATGATACTAAGCTACCACATAGCAGCATCCACAAGTGAAGCTTTCTGTCATCTCTGGTTGGTCAGGAGACCTCATCCCATCCTGATAGACAGTGATCTGACTTCAGTTATTCATGTCTTCATCGTTTCTTGTCTGTACTACAGCAACACAATATACAGTAACTCCTCACTTAAAGTCGTCCCAGTTAACGTTGTTTCGTTGCTGATCAATTAGGGAACATGCTCATTTAAAGTTGTGCCATGCTCCTTTATAACGGTGTTTGGCAGCCGCCTGCTTTGTCCACTGCTTGCAGAAAGAGCAGCCCGTTGCAGCCAGCTGGTGGGGGCTTGGAACCAGGCGGCAGTCCCCCATCAGTTCCCCGCTCCCCTAAGTTCCCTGTGCAGCAGCCGACCAGCTGGCTATCAATTGCCTGCAGTTCAGCTGTCCCTCCCCCACTGCCATGTGCTGCTCCTGCCCTCTGCCTTGGAGCTGCTCTCCAGTGCCTCCTGCTTGCTGCGGGGGTGGGGAGGAGGAGGAGAGGGGGGCTAAGGTCAGGGTGTCCCCCTCCGCCCCTGCTCCTGCACCCCACTTACCCCATCTCCATAGAGCAGGGGGACACACGACAGGGCTCAGGACAGAGGGAGCTTCCTGGCAGCAGCTGCTGCGGTTTCAGCTTGCTGATTAACTTAACAAGGTAGTGTACTTAAGAGTGGTGGTCAGCGTACTTAAAGGGGAATCTTTCACTCACACACACAGGGTGTGTGTCTCTGTCTGCCATGTTATCTCCCCTTCCTCCATTCCTGCTGCCTTGTAGAGTGTGAGGCTACGTTAACAACAATGAGTTAACCCTTGAGGGCTCAGCCAATTGCTAGTTATCATTTAGCAATAAGACATTCCCTGAGAAATATCCCACCCTCTGACTCCACCACCTCAACCAAGCTTCACAATCATCATCGCTGTGTACAGTATTAAATTGTTGGTTTAAAACTTATACTGTGAGTGTGTGTATATATAGTCTTTTGTCTGGCAAAAAAATATTTCCCTGGAACCTAACCCCCACATTACATTAATTCTTATGGGGAAATTGGATTCGCTTAACATCATTTCGATTAAAGTTGCATTTTTCAGGACCATAACTACAACATTAAGTGAAAAGAAAAGGAGTACTTGTGGCACCTTGAGACTAACAAATTTATTTGAGCATAAGCTTTCGTGAGCTACAGCTCACTTCATCGGATGCATTTGGTGGAAAATACAGAGGGGAATTTTCCACCAAATGCATCCGATGAAGTGAGCTGTAGCTCACGAAAGCTTATGCTCAAATAAATTTGTTAGTCTCTAAGGTGCCACAAGTACTCCTTTTCTTTTTGCAAATACAGACTAACATGGCTGCTACTCTGAAACCTAACATTAAGTAAGGAGTTACTGTACCTGGACATGAGGCCTTCAACCCTTTGGAAACTCCAAATGGAACAGAGCACTTCAGCATGTCCCCTCAGCAACATGTGCTACCACGAACACATCAAACCTGTCTTTCACACCTTACATTGGTTTTCCAGAGAATATCAAATCAAGTTTAAAGTCTCAATCCTTATTTTCCAGGCACTTAATGGCCTGGGCCCAAGGTATCAAAAAGATTTATTAAAGCTCTCAGATGAACAGTGTGGTAGATTTTGCTCCTATGGTACAGTGCAACTTTCCACAGTAAAAGTAAAGCTTGTCTGTGCAGGAGACGGAGCTATCTGGGGGGTGTGTGTGTGTGTGTGTGTGTGTGTGTGTGTGTGTGTGTATGGAAACTGTGTAATAAACTCCCACAGGAATTAAGGACCATCATAATACTCAGCACCTTCCACTCTAAATGCAAAGGGCATTTCTTTGGCCTTACCTTCTCTACCATAAACATATAGCAACACATATATAACATTTCTGCTTTTACTTTTTAATGATAGGACTGTTAAAAAACAAAGTGAGCACATTTAAAAATCCACTATAATATTAAGGATTTAATTTAAAGTGGATAGAGAAATCAGATTAAAATCTGTAATCCATTTTGTGTAATCCCCCTATTTCCCTAGGTACTACAACAGGTGGTTATATATGCCTAGCTACATATCTATGGTCTTTAAAAGCCTAGTCACAAGTTGATTCAGAGACTGTCTGCCTTAATCCTTATATACTGTCAATACAAATTTATAGACTGCAGAAATGGTACTCTGCAAAAAAGTAAGATAATATGCAACATCCAGAAGAATAATGAGTTAACCTTTGAGTGTTTACTTGAACTAACTCCAAATTCTGAACCTTTTAAACACCCAAAAGTTTGCATGAATTTCTATATCTTTTTGGTTTGCAAAGTTAGATTGGAAATTTCACACAGACATGATCTGTAATAAGATTTCCAGGGTTTCCCAATTCTCGACCTAGTCAGAAGCTGGAATTGAAGAAATATGCAAAAATGAACAAATGAACAAAAAAGTTAACAGAAGTTTTTCAAACTTAATAAAATAATAGAAGATAGGGCCTGCTCCTGGACGCTAATAAAAACAATGTTCTTGATGTTCATCAGTCTACTCACATGAACAAAGGTTTGCAGGATTGAATCCTTAGAGGTGGAAAATACCTATTAGGTAACTCATCCATCTATCTCTCACTGTTCTTGTATTTTCTAATGATTTATCGTGTCTAGTTTTAAATGTCTTAATCAAAGAGGCATCCACAACTTCCTCAGACACACAAAAGGGAAAAGATTCAGGCTGAAATTTTTGGAAAAGTTTGAAAAATGTTTGTTTCAACAATTGAACCAACTTCTAATCCATCTTTGAAAAATAGATTTCTATCCACAGTAGCAACTTTGTGTCCAGTTTCAGCTGAATCAGATTTGAAACAAACATATTATCACGTCATCCTACACCCCGTAAGTGGTATTTTCAGTGGAGATAGATCAGATCATTAGCCACAGCAGGCACTGTTATAATATAATTCATATTCATAAAATACTCGATTCAAGGGTAAAGAAGACTTTGCATACTCTGACATAACAAAGAAGAATTGCCAACTATTTATTTCAGTGTTCCTAATTGTTGTCAGAATGTGACCTGGAACTGTGACACAGAATTTTTCAAAGTCAGCCTGGGAGAAGGGGCGTACATTTATCAATGTTTTTACCTTATTCACCTAGGCAGCAGTACTTGTGAAGGTCTGTTTTTATTTAATTCTCGAGATTTTGTTGTTAATAGAAAAGCTGTCTCATAAATTAGGGAAGTGCTCAATTACAAGCGTGACAAAGATTGATTCTGATTCTGCTGTTGGTCACTACTGGCAAGTGAAGGCCAGTGGAAACCATAACTAGAGCAAGTGGTACATCTCCTTAAAGATGATCAAGAATAAGCATGTATAAAGAAAAAAATAGAAGTAATGGCTTCTTAGCAGCATATTGTTTTGATATTTTAAACATAGAACATTGTTCATGTGCCTTCAGGACCCATCTTTTTGAAGATAGACTAACATAGAAGAACTATAATACAATGATGATGTTGACATTTTATTGCCTAAAAGTTGGTCCCCACTGCACAACCACAGGACAGAAAAGAGGAAAGAAGTACTCTGCAGAAGTTACAGCACCTATTAACTGCAGCTACTACATTTCCCTCTCACAGGGAACAGGTCAGTGGTTCCCTGTATAATAGTTGCAGATCTACCATCCCCATCCCAAGGATGGCCTGATCCAAAGGCCACTGAAGTCAATGAAAGTATTTTCCACTGACTTTAATGGGCTTTGGATCAGGCATCAGCTTCCTCAAGCCTCCCTGTGGAGCACAGCTTGTGTCACACACAGGAGAGGCCCCCCTTGTATGACAGGAGATACCCAGACCCTGTTGCACTGATCCTGTTGGTCCAAGACCTTATATGACTGTGGAGGAGGGAGCAGAATTTGACCCTGAAAAATAACATTTTAAAAGACAGTCAAGTGAAAATGTAGTATCAGCAATTGAACTTCAATTGTATTTTTCACTGTTTGTACAGTTGTAATGTTACACTAAGTTTGTGTGTGAATATTCTATATAAAGAATACTGCAACTATCAGTCATATGTAGGGCATTTTTTATTTAATGACTCTCTCTTTGGAACAAAAGCACTGTATCCCTTTCCAAAATGTCTTTCAAACTCAAGCTGCCACATGAACACAATATAAACTATGAGGAGCTGGGTAAGGGGTAGGCTTAAACAGCACTGGGGACTGTGTAGGGAGGTTAATTAATATGTTAGCTATGTTATTGTGGGTACATTTGATCTGATCATGAGGTAAATGACAGTTCTATTTATTTATATGTATCCTTTTAAAAATTGTTTTGGGGCATTGGATGGGTACTCTTGTAAAAATCTAAATTAATTAAATAAAATAATATACTGCATATTTTTAAAATGACATGATGTTTTAAAGAAGCACATTAAAAAAGAAAAATTCTTAATTTTATGTTTTCAGTCTCATGTCTTTTTAACAAAAAGGTTTCACCTTTACTAGGAACCTCAAATGAGCTATTCTCTCTAGATCAAGTTTTGAATTGTGAACAGGCAATGCATAAGGTTACATGCTGGAGTCAGAGATTCTTAGCCTAAATGATTAGAAAAATAAAAGCAAATATAATATATATAAGTGGGATCAAAGGGATATAAAAAGAAACCAGTGCAACGAGTAGCTGGGTTGCTCAGCACCTTATTTTTACATGGGGGTGGTAGTACATCCTATTGTTAAGATTGCCCAACATTTCCCATTATAAGACCCTGCTTCAGTTGCTTATCACTTTGCCAAATGGTAATAGTTTAGGCTGAAATTTTCCATGCTGGGTGTCTGCACTTCAAAGACAGTTTTTCAGTCATTTCTGGGAATGAGGCTAGGGGAAAAAAAATCCATGTTAAAAATTTGAGACTTATCTTTGAAATGCTCTCACTCTTATGCTTGGAAACAGGGATGTGAAACTTGGCAAGGAGTGTCAGGGATGTGCATTTTGCCATTCCTTTGAAAATCCACCAAAATTTAACCAAGTTAAAAGCCTTTGAAAATTGCATTTCAAACACTAGTAAGTCTCTAATGAGCATGTGTAACAGCCAAAATTTCCAAAGCTTCCTTCTTCACTGAGCATGCTCCATTCCCTCACAGTACCTACATGTGATAGGACTGTGAATGCACCATCCCCATACAGCAACTGGGCATGCTCTAACCCCTGGGTATGAGGGCTCAGAATAACTTTTCCTTTAAGGTTATATTATATACTATATTTGCTACTTGTCAGTGTTAATATTTTGTGTTTGCCAGTGAATTAAGCAGAAAGTGTGGGACACAATTGACATTGCAGTGATGGAGGCCTAATGCATTACAGTAAATGTGGAGAAAAAAATGTTCTAAGGTTTGTTTTGGTACAGTAATTAGAATGAATGGTTGCTAGGGTTCAGTTTCCTGAGGGTTACAAGATAAGTTTTTATGTCCACATGGAAACAAAAGTCCTTCCAGCACAGACAAAAACAACAAGAGAAAACTGACAGAAGACCACAGCAAGTTTTGTCAGATGCTCTCAATCTGACATCAAATCATTCAGAAGGGGAGTGCAACCTACAGTTGCTTGGACTGGCAGGTCCCTCTTCCCGCTCCATTGTGACAAACAGTGTGGGAAAAGAGGTGGAATGGCCACAAGTTTTTGTGATGGTCTACTACCTACAGGTCATATATGGAATTACAGCTAGTGGAATAAGAGAAAAAAATACTTGCATATCATTATTAAATGAAATAAAAAAATACAAAAATGTGCAATGCCTGCTATTCACAAGGAACTGTTCAACCATCCCTATACATATTGGGTCTCTTAGGTGGGATGGGTCTCATGCTAGAGGAGTCTTGCCTGGTGAAGCATTCCCCTTTTTTGGGACAGGACATTGGAAGCCTTGTTCTGGGCTCCAGGGTGGTTGGTGATGATGAAGTTAAAACGTGTGAAAAACAGGGCCCAGTGGAGCTGTCTTTGGTTTAGTGCTTTGGACTTGCAAAGATATTCTAGATTTTTATTACCCATAGACACCTGTATTGGGTGCCAGGCCTCTTCCAGGTAGTGGCACCACTCTTTCAAGGCAGCCTTGATTGCTAGAAGGCCTTTACCTAAGTTTTTGTAATGTTGCTCTTTCGGAATAAACTTCTGTGATTAGTAGCACAAAACAGGAGATGCTGTTGGGGATGTGTCTTTGGGATAGCCTGCTCTTTGATGGCTGTTTTGGAGGTATTGGTCTTGACAACAAAAGGCCGCATTGGGTAGGGGTGTGTCAGGAGTACTGCACTGGTGAAGGACATCTTGAGCTGGTCAAATGACTGTTGTGCCACTAAGGACCAAGTGAAGGAGGAGTTCTTGCACAGAAGTGCTGTAATTTGGGTTATCTGTACCAAAAATTCAGGAATGAAATGCCTATAAAAGTTAGCAACCCCAGGAAGTATTACAGCTCCTTCATGTTTTGAGAGGCCACCCAGATCTGAACAGTTTCCACTTTCCTGGGGTCCTTTACAAAGTCCTCAGGCCATTAGATTTAGACCAGGAACTCCAAGGAACATTGGTCGATGCTGCACTTTCTGAGTTTTGCATACTGACCACATTGTTGGAACTGATTGAGAATTGATCAGAGATGCTGAGTATGTTGCTCAGGACTCTTGGAGAAGACAAGTATGTCATTGTGGTAAACTGTAATGTACTGGTCTAAGATGTCATGGAATACCTCATTCATGATATGCTGAAAAGTGATGGGGGCATTTGTAAGACTGAATGGCATTACCAATTATTCCTAATGGCCATAACTGAGTTTGAAAAACTGTCTTCCATTCATTCCCAACTCAGATCTTTACCAGGTTGTAGGCTCCTCGCAGGGTGAGCTTAGTGAATACATGGGCTGATCACATGTGGCCCAGCAACTCTGGGATGAGTGGATGGAGGGACCTTGATTGAGGGCCTGATAATCCATGTATAGGCACAGGATCCCGCCTTTCTTTTTAACAAAAAGAATAGGAGCCCTGACAGGCATTCTGATATTGCATAGATGAGGGGAAAGTGTATCTTAGGCACAGGTTGTAGCTCAGTCAGTCAGTCATGGTCCCGATATGCTGGTAGGACTGATGTGTTTTTTCCCCCCCAGATGTCTGCATATTCACAGTACTTAGTGAGAAAAGTTGGGACTGATTCTGCTAATGGTCTTACCTGACCCATGGCCAGGCTCTGGGGGTTTCCCAGTCTCTGTCATGCAGTGTGCACATGCAGACATGCTGGCAGAATTCAGAGTGGAAGCTAGTTTTCCATTCCTACCACAGGATATATGGGTCAGGGATCACCCATCACAAGACATCAAGGTTTATGGGGAAGTGTAATGAGCAAATCACTCCAAACCTTAAGGAGTCCCAGTGATTCTAGATAACTTCCACAAGCATAGTATTCTGTGTCACCAAGGACAGGAGCAAGCCATCTATAGTCTCTATGTAGTTGGAAGTCACCTTTGGCTGCACTGGGATGCCCAAAGGTTGTGTGGTGTCAGCATCCAGGAAGCTGTCCACTGCCCTAGAGTCCCTGAGTGCCCATGGCAGGGAACTTGTTGAGGCTCACCTGGGATGCACAGGTGGACCTGAATTTGGAGGAGTAATGATGACTCATCATGCCTTAGGCATGCTTCAGTAAGGGGATGAGTGGCTCGTGGTCTACACAGCCTGGCACCCTTTAATGAGCCTGAGCCTACTCATTTCCTGAATTTTGCTGGACTCTGGCCTGTGACAGGCAGCCAGCAAGTGCATGGCCAGTCACCCAATAGTAGAAACACAAGCCACTGTGGTGATGGCATTTTTTTCCTTGGGAGTCATGGCGACAGGCTGCATCAATCTGCATGGCTTCTGGGACCAGGGCAGGGATTGTTACTGAGGGGTACCATTTGGGGTGTGGCACTGACCCTTTCTTTTCTTCACATCATTAGCTCAGTCTTTTGTTGATGCTAATGGATAGGTCAGCACAAGAATCCAAGTGGATCAGGATTTCCATGTGAGCTAGTTCACCTTTAACTTCTCCTTGTAATCCCCACCAAAACTGCTACAGCTGGGCTGCCTTGTTCTACTCTGTGTCAGAGAAGCATCTTCTGAAGTGGGCAGCATAGGAAGCTACTGACCTCTGGCCCTGACAGAGTTTTTGCAGGGCTGCCTTGGCTCAGTGAATGTCATGGGGCTTGCTAAAAATGATGGAAAACACATGAAGGAAGGTGTCCACCTTCATCAGCTTCAGGCTGTCTTGTTCTAGCAGGAGTGTGGCACAATCTAACACTATACCCATTAAAAGGCTCATTATAAATCCTACTCTAGCTTGATCAGTGGGGTAGAACTGGGCATGGACCAGGAACTGCAAACAACATTGATTTAGAAACCTCCTGAATTATTGGCGGTCTTTGCTGAAGCGTTCAGGGAGGGGAACGGTCAGCCCCACATCCAGGGGCACAGTGCATGTCTGGAGTGCAGTATTCTCACCTTGAAGCTGGGTACTCTGCTCTCTCAGGGACTAGTTCTTGGCCACACACTATGCCAGTTGTCTGCAGCTGTATTTTCTGCATGTAGCTGGGTAGACTGCACATGCAGGCTCTGGTTCTCTGATGAGAGTGCATTTGTACTCTCAACATGGAGAGTGCCTCCTGGAATGGTCAACCCATTCAGGCATTTCTGGTGACCTTTGAGACATGCTGGATAAGCGATGACCCACTACCATCATGTTCCCACAGGGCTGTCCTTCAGTGCAGTTTAGGGGTGGCCCAAGCAAACTGTCAGGGTCCTGGGGCTGGGTTCGAGAGGTTCAAGGTCAGAATTCTGGGCTGGAATCAGGACTTATGTCAAGATTCCAGGTCCAGAGTAAGGGTCAGAATACACATCCATGTCAAAGTTGATGCTGAGAGTTTGGAAGAAGAGTCACTCCTGGTAGCTTGCTAGAGACTACATTGTTGTCTGGACTCTTCCTGGTACACCCTGTGGGCTTCTATGGGGGCAAGGGAACAATTGGGACTCTCTAAGGCTGCTTTCAATTGGCTCTCTCAGGCGGAACATCCTGTAGTGTACATCTGCAGTGGTTTGCGGGTCATGGAGAGCAGCAGCATAGCTAATGGTGGTGTGGAAGTGTTTGTTACCTGGTGGCTCTACTAACCTGAGTTTGAGTCCTGCTGATACTTACATTAACTGTATAATAAATTATTTTGCTTTGAGAGAATATTCCACTCTGAATGATTGTTAGCTCCCTCCTTTACCTGGCTTACAGTTGCCATCTAGCCAAGGGGAGTTGAACTGCTATGTAGTCACCTGGAATCCTGCCTTTACTGCTGTTTGGGATGGGGAGATAAGATGTCGTGTAGCCTTCTTTTCTCTATGGGCTGCCCTGTCTCCACTTTCTTGTGTTTCATGCAATTTGTCTCCCCTTTGCATTGCACAGTGGAGGTGAGGATATGCCTTTAAATATTATTTATTTGTCTCAATCAATTCAGGCTCCGATATACACTCATGGATCAAGACTCATGCAGTCGCTGTACTGTAATTTATGTTTTGCAAAATCATCTGACAGGAAAATGAAAGATGCATTTGTTGCAAGCAAATGTGTTTTATAAACAAGCTTCATGAAATAGCACATTTGCTAAAAGCCAAGGATGAACAACTCTACTATTATTAAATTACCGTTCTTTAAGAAGCATTAGACAAATAACAGGAAATAATACTACACACTGGGATAATATAATAAGGCTTCGATTATAAGAGTTATGAACGGTAAGTGAGCCTCTAAATGGCAAAAAGTTGAAAGTGGCCTATCATTTTAGCTTTACATGGTTTCATTTTCTTGCATAATATTACACATTTAATTACATAGTAGAACTTGGACACAACATTCCATGCTCTTACTTATTTATATGATTTTTCAGAGGCTGGAATATGAATTTAGATCTTCTCATTTCTCTCAAGTGATGCATAAATCCTGAAAGGTAAAACAGGTGCACTTCTACTTGGTAGGGCAGACTGTGGAGGGTAGATGTTCTGGAGTTCTGCTCTGTGTTGCTCTATCCATGGTGACACACAAGAAGACTTAGGGCATGTGGCTAGCATGGAGTAAGTCTGGGACAAGCTAGTAGGTTCATGACTAAAGTAGGTGAATCCACTGGCCTACCCCTATCCAACGGATTGCAGTAGCAGCTGTAGAATAGCTCCACTTACGCTTGATGAGATAGAGGTCTCTGCAACACAAAGCTCATTTTACTTAGGCTTTGGGAAGGAGAGACAGAAAGATTTGGGTCTCACAGCAAATTGTTTGACTTATAATATTCTAATACCATTTTATCAATGGGGTGTGGGCTGCAATTAAGTTCTATAAAGAGTATTCTAAGCTGTTTATTGATATTATAATTCTAATGATTGACCTTCATTTGTTTATGCTGCTTTGTGGGAGCTTGGAGAAGGAAGACAATTTTTAAAAGTTCTGAACTTCATAGAAATTACTTTAGCAAACTGGATGTTTAAGACCTGAAAAAGAGCTCAGTGGAAACTCGGAAGCGTGTCTTCCTTGCGAACAGAAGCTAGCCCAATAAAAGATATTACCTCACCCACCTTTTCTATTTAAGGAACTGCTAACATTTTGGCATATGTATAGTGAATTTTAACCTACCAAACTACATTTATAACTTTTTTTTGCAAAATCTCTTAAATTTAAAGTAAAACAAAGTATCCTAGACTAATTAAACCTGACAAATTAGGCAGATTTGATCTCACTTGAATTTCAGGTCCATTCTCATTCTCCCTCCTATTAGTTACAATTCATCTAGCTTAATCGAGATAAAAAGGTTTTTGCTAAAATATATGAAGTATCTACAGATATGATGAAAACACTAATTCATTAAGGATGAAATTTACCCCATTACAGAGCGCTCATACAAGCCTATGCATCATTTAAAACCCACTTAAACTCTGAAAATAGGTTCCCTCCACATAGGCAACCTTCACGATAGGTACTGTATATACTAGAAATATCCCTAACTTATTAAATTTGGACTCTAATTCAGATCTTAATGTCCCCAAAGTTCAAGACAGTTCAAATCTGATGTTTCAGCTCAGTGCCAATTTACAGAACTGGGTCCATGATGCAAAGTTCAGATTCAGAATGGAACTTTCCCCAAGTTTGGGTGAGGTTAGATCAGCTATTCTGATTTGGACTAAACCGGGGGGCACAAACTCAAATGACCACGAGGGCCACGTGAGGACTAGTACGGCCCGAGGGCCACACCATTGACCACCCCTCACCGGCTGTCCTGGCCCCACCCCCACTTCACCCCTTCTGTGAGGCCCCACCCCTGCCTTGCCTCTTCCCAGCCCCCATTCCAACCCCTTCCCTGAAATCCCCACCCCAACTCTGCCCCCTCCCTGCCCCCAGGGGGTGCAGGAGGCATGCAGGGTGTGGCAGGGGGCCCAGGACAGGGGGTTGGGGTGCAGGAGGGGTGAGGAGTGCATCATGGGGCTCAGGGCAGGGGGTCAGGGTGCGGCAGGCGGCTCAGGGCAGGGGGTTGGGATGCAGGAGGTGTGCGGATGTGGCAGGAGGCTCAGGGAAGGGAGTCGTGGTGCAGGAGGCATGTGGGGTGCAGCAGGGGGCTCAGGGCAGGGGGTTGGGGTGCAGCAGGTGTTCGGGGGGCGGGTCCGGTCCAGTCGGAACAGGGAACCGCGGCCAATGGGAGCTTCAAGAGAGGTACCTGAAGGAGCAGCCAGGGCAACACACAGACCACTGTGCCCACCCCCCCAGGTTCTGGCTGCTTCCTGAAGCGGCGTGCGGGCAGGGCAGGCAGGCGGGGAGCCTGCCCTGCCCCCGGTGTGCGCCGGGCCAGAGTCGCTCTAGGTAAATGCTGGTGGGGCAAGGGTGCCGCAGGGAGCTGGCGGGCCGCAGAAAATAACTCTGTTTGAGACCCCTGGACTAAACTGTAGTATGTCTGGTGTTCTATGAAAAAAATATTTATTTGAGTTACTAAGTTTATTTGAAATCAATCTGAAGAATTTGCTGGATCAAGGAATTCTTGTTACACATCCTATCCCTACAATATGTTTTCTATAATTGATATGTTTTATTTTCAGTTTTTTATATTATACCTGTACCAGACAATGATACTGGTATAATTCAGAGAGGAAAATCTGCAGCTCACATGGGTGAGTGCAGGATTTTAGAGAGAATAAATAAGGGCCAGATGGTCAGATAGAACCATCTGCTTCCGCTTAAGACAAACTGGTCATTCCAGTCACGAGGCCAGAAACTGACTTTACATAGAGTAATATCAAAGTTGGTTTCTCAGGCACACCCATTTCTTCCTTTCAATAATAATTTTTTTTAAAAAAAAGATTAAGACATAAAAGATAAACCCTGCATCACTCAGCTTCCACTATCTCTGCCACCCACTTTCCTTCCCAGTGCTCAAATAAATTTGTTAGTCTCTAAGGTGCCACAAGTACTCCTTTTCTTTTTGCGAATACAGACTAACATGGCTGCTACTCTGAAACCTTCCCAATATAGTTTCCAAAAGTTTAAACAACAACAAAAATAACTGGCAAATTATAAAAGAATGTGCATTCATTATTAGACATGTTCTGTGAAATTACTCTAAAAAATCAAAGTTTTATATACTGTATTAATATGTGGTTGTGTGGTTTTCTAAGAAAGACTTCTGTAGCTTATAGATATCATAAGCACTTTATAATATGGTAGTTATTATGTAGGTATTTTCAAGAGTGGTAAAGACACGTGCTTTAAAAAATCTGTACAATGTAAATGATCGATGCATAAATACAATGCAGTATAACCCAGTTCTGTAGAGTGTATTTCAACTGTATCACCAGTATTTATAGGCTTAATTAAAATTTAGGGAGTTAAATAAAAATGAATAGCAATGGAAAAGCAGAATTAAGGGTGGGAGATAAGGGAAAAGAAAGATGTTTTCAGCCAAGATTTGAAAATAGCTGGAAAGTTGATGATGCAGAGATATGCCAGGAACTGTAGAAAAGGATCTTTTATCAACAGTAGTGATACCATATAGAGGGAGATAGAGCAGATCACTGCTAAATGAATGGAGAGAGCAATCCTGAGAAAAAAGGTCCAAAAGGCAGGTTGTGCTAAGTCCACAGACATTTACAAATGACAAAGAGAATAATTTTGAATTGGAACTTGAAGTATCTGGGAAGCCAGGAGAGTGAAGGATAAGAGTGACCTAGGTGTGATTTCTGAATGTGTAAAAAGGCATTCAAGTAATGTTCTGGATATGTTGAAGTGAAAGAGTTGTGCCTTGGAAATACTATACTGAAGGCACTTACAGTAGTCAAAGCAGAAGATAAGGGCCCAGATGAGAATTTCAGCAGATAGTGTCCAGGCAGGGACAGATATAGGCAATGTTGCAAATAGAGCGATAGAAAGATTTGCAAATGTAGGAGTTGTGGGAGAAGGAAAATTTTGAATCGAAGTTCAAAGTTAAGGCAATGGAGGCAAACAGGATGTTCGAGTTGAGGAGAGAAATGAAGGAGATGGAGTTATGTTTGATGGCCATTTTTTCTCAAAAATATACTGTTGTCATTGGGACAGATCAGGGAATTTAAGTCAAGTTCAATATAACTGGCTAAAAGAATTGAATTATATTCCAATGTATCTGTTGTCTCAAGAACCCAGAATATTGTAGGCAAGTAGACAAATGCATAACAATACACACACATACACACACTTAAACTGTCTTTACACTTACAACTCATCTCCTCTTTCAATAAAAAAGCTTTCTTCTTTTACTTTTTATGAAAGATTGATATTATGAACAAATGCATAAGTGAGATCTCTCTCTATTTGTTTAGTCCTGCCCTCTCCTGGAGTCTCAAGGTCTTGTAATGTGTAAATAGCAGCCAAAATATGTTTGGGTTATATGAACGCTTAGGCAAAATAAACAAATTTGCTGTGAAATAATCAATGGTGTAGGTGTTTCAGAAATGAGGCAATACATATTGACTCTATTTTCTGTCCTCTATATTAAGAAATAGTGTATCTGAAGTAATCACGATAGAGTTTATATTGTTATGCTAGGGAGTTGGGTGAATTTCATTGAAGCTGGTATGTGTAATCATTACCCTTCATTTAGGATAAATGTAAGAAACAATCAAGCTCCTTGATTGATTAGTGGAGCTGGATATGCCTGTATGTGTGAAAAAAGCAGCAGAAACATACAGAAGGATGCAGAGAAGGAGCAAAGAAGCCAGAGAAGTCCTGGTAGCGTGACCCCGAGAAAAGAAAACTAAGAGAGAGAGAGAGAGAGAGAGAGAGAGAGACCTTTTGAGTAAAGTGCTGGCAGAAAGAGGCTTAGAATTGTGAGCAAAGAACCTGTCTCCTGCTGTTTGATCCTACTGTGTTCAGGGAAACAGTACATTCTTTGTAAACAAATGGGATTGCATCAAAGAAATACCTGACTCTGTCATCAATTTCTCCTCCTAATGGAAACAACCTTCTACACCCTGAAAATTTGCTAACTGCTTGGGTCAAATACCGGTAACAATATATAGAGAGAGATACATTATGAACACGTGACCAAGGTAAAAAATGACAAAAAGAGTTATTTTCTTCTAAAGCAGAAAAAGAAACGTGATCAGAAGAAGGAAAACGGTATTACTAAAATTTCTCTCTAGGTCACTGTGGAATTTCTGTCCTTCACCTTCTCCAGTTCCCTGCTACCTAGCTTCCTGCTACAGATTTAAATCAACAACATATATATTCCCTCACAAATTCTGTTAAAAACTGGCCATTCACATCACAGTAATTTCAGTGTCCTTTTAGATTTGACATATTTCCCACTTTAAGTATAAGGCATACTGCAAATACAATGGTAAGGGTAAAGACCAGTACAGAAAACATTCATTTTTAGTGGTTCCCATTGTATATTGTAGCTTTTGTCTACCTAAAATGTATTAATAGAAAAATCAATTCTTTATAGAGAAGTGTAATTATGCACAGGTTTTTTTAACGGCAAGGTGCATTTATGTACACCAATAATCTAAAGTATCTGAAAAGACTAGAAGGAAGGGGAGTAAATTAATTCTAGTAATTCAGAGAGACAAATCCATGTTTTTCTAAGTAAAAGATTTTAAGGATCACAAATCTTTTTGTATCCTTTTTGTCATTCATGTGGAACTTTCTCTTTTGATTGATGCCATGTCTACCTACCCAGTGCAATTATTTACAGACACGTTTCAAATAAATTGCAAAGCTTGGTCTAAATATTCTAAACATGTTAATCAAAACATATTACAGGCTGACAGAAACAGTAAGTAGAGTAAATCTTGAAGATGTGCCAAATTACCCTCCATTAGTTCAGTTGTTATTGAACCAAAGGTATTGGCTGACTCATTTGTACATAGTTTCGGTATTTTGCCTCCTATATTGGCTAGTATCTACTGGACATTTCATTCTGGATTTAAAGAATCATTATTCCAACCAGGAAGCAGTCTATATATTGTACATGACCCTGTAAAGTGAGTATTTAGCTACTGTCGACAAAGTAAAAGTGGATAACTGCTATTCTGCTACCAACACTCTGCTAGTATATAGGTTAGTTGAGTCCCACTTTTCTGCCCAGTAATGCACTTTCAGATTTAATACTGAACAAATCAGGGACGTTGAGTCAGTGAAGATAGAATTCACCTGAAAACCTCTGATATTCTTAATTAGTACTAAATATTTTTGAATTGCACTTAGTCAGTTCCTAAATGTTAAAACTACCAGTCAAACTTTACATCTATGAAGATATATTCTGTTATATCTTGATGTGCTTTTCTCATTTAGCTAAATAATGCCCCCAGTTCAATGCTTTGAACTGTTTCCATTTAGGTTCTAATCTGCTTTAATTGCATGTAAAAGAGCAAGTTCAGTGAAACAGCTGTTAGATACTATTTATACAATATAACCAAAATCTGCTGAATGCAAAATGGGACGCATTTTTAAAACCCTGTTCTTTGAACTCAAACCACTCGCTTACAACTGCTGATCACTGTGGCTGTTGGTTATGTTTATGGAATTGGATCATATTCAGGCATGAAGCGTATGTAGTTTAGTTTCACACTAATATCATACATGCTCACAAAGTTTAGGGTCCATAAAACATGCTCTCAAAACTATTCCACAGAATAGTGTGTCAATATCAAAATGATAACATAACATAGCTTAAAATCTTTAGGCCTGAATTTCATAGATTCCAAGGTCAGAAGGGATCACTGTGATCATTTAGTCTGACCTCCTGCACAAAACAGGCTCCAAAACTTCCTGCAAAATAATTTCTGTTTGAACAAGGGCATATCTTTTAGAAAAATATCCAGTCCTGATTTAAAAATTGCCAGTGATGGAGAACCCAACAACTCTTGGTAAGTTGTTGCAGTGGTTAATTACCCTCACTGTAACAAATACTTACTTCTTGTAGGAAATTGTCTCGCTTCAACTTCCTGCCATTTGATCTTGTTATACCATTGCCTGCTACACTGAAGAGCCTGTGTCAGGGTTCCTTCTCAACTCTGAACTCTAGAGTACAGCTGGGGGGACCCGCATGAAAGACCCCCTAAACTTATTCTTACCAGCTTAGGTTAAAAACTTACCCAAGGTACAAACTTTGCCTTGTGTTTGAACAGTATGCTGCCACCACCAAGCATTTTAACCAAAGAACAGTGAAAGAGACCACTTAGAGACGTCTTCCCTCCAAAATATCCCCCCAAGCCCTATAATATCCTAACCAATTTGTTACAAAATCATCAAAGACCCAAACCCCTGGATCTTGGAACAATGGAAAAATCAGTCAGGTTCTTAAAAGAAGAAGGATTTTATTAAAAAAAAAAGAAAGGTAAAAATCATCTCTGTAAAATCAGGATGGAAAATACTTTACAGGGTATTCAGATTCAAAACACAGAGGATCCCCCTCTGGGAAAAACCTTAAAGTTACAGAAAACAGCAATAAACCTCCCTCTTAACACAGGGAAAATTCACATAAAACAAAAGATAAACTAATCCGCCTTACCTGGCTTACCTATACTGGTTGCAATATTGGAGACTTGGATTAGTATGAGTTGGAGAAGATGGATTTCTGTCTGGCCTCTCTCAGTCCCAAGAGAGAACAACCACGTAAACAAAGAGCACAAACAAAAGCCTTCCCCCCACCAAGATTTGAAAGTATCTTGTCCTCTTATTGGTCCTTTGGCTCAGGTGCCAGCCAGGTTAGCTGAGCTTCTTAACCCTTTACAGGTAACAGAATGTTGCCTCTGACCAGGAGGGATTTTATAGTACTGTATACAGAAAGGTGGTTACCCTTCCCTTTATATTTATGACAGCCTGTTAACAAATATTTTTTCCCTATGTAGACACTTATAAACTGTGATCAAGTCACTCTTTAACCTCCTCTTGGTTAAGCTAAATAGACAGAGTTCCTTGAGTCTTTCACTATTAGGCATGTTTTCCAAACCTTTAATCATTCTTGTGGCTTTTCTCTGAACTCTCCAATTTATCAACATCCTATTTAATTGTGGATACCAGGATTGGATACATTTCCTCTGACACCAGTTCTACACTCATGTACATTCCAGTAACTCTAGTGGCATTATTTCTGATTTACACCAACGTGAGAGGAGGATTAGGCCTTTTATCTGATTTTAGTTTCTAACTAATCATCAATAAAGAAAATTTAGGCCTACAGTGAAACACTATCATTTCACTGATGCCAGCTGGACTTGTGTAATAGTGTAACAGTAACAACCTCACCATCACACTGCATCTACCTGAATGATTGTTTGCTCTCATTACCTTTCAAAAGCAATTGCATTCGAGGATGTGCAGAAAAAGCAACACAGTATGAACAAAACCAAACCCTAACTTAATACACCAGTGTAAAAACTTCAAAATGAAACTATACCATGACTAGCTCTATTGTTGTAATATCTCGCTGGGGGGGAGCCCAGCACCACATCACCCAGCTCAGAAGCTACTATGTAAATCCATTTTCATCTCATCCTCTCTCTCTCTCTCTCTCTCTCTCTCTTCATTTTCTTAGAATTACTATTATAAGCCACAGCTGTGTTGGTAGGTTAGGGCTTGAAGCCCAGTGCACCACCTGAATTTATTAGCATTTTGCTGGTACAACTTTTTGGAGATGTAGTATGTGTTCCCCCTCTCCTCCTCCCATTTTGGCTTCTGTTCTTCGGCAGATGAAGGAGAATGATTGGGCCATCACCTTGCCCCTTGTCCAGTGGAGTACCTTGCACCGCTGGTGGCCTTAACACTTTTTCTGTTCTTGTGCTCATGAGCTGAAGGATTGGAATTGTGGCTGTCCTCTGCACAGGGTGCACCAAGGAGGGGAGGATTCCTTATCTCTTTTCTTTTTTGTGCACCCACTCAGGGCCACCCACATTCCAATCCACAGAGACAGGCAGATTTCTTCTTAACGTTTTATGACGGCTCCCTACTGTATGTTTCTTAGTGTTGTGTCCAGGCTAGTTTTAAATGTAGCAAGCAATGTTCCTTCTACCATTTTCCTTGGCTGGTTGTTCACAAACTAATAGATCTTACACTTAGGAAGTTTCTTCTTGGTATACATTTGCAGGTGGGCAAGGATGAAAAGATCTTTGACTCCTTCATCTGCCCATTAGGAAAATCCTTGCCTCGTGCCACACCCCCATGTAATGCCAGACAACCTTTTTTCTCCTCCAGCATAGCTTACCAAAGCTTTCAGATCTATTTTAGCCAGCTCCTCATATTGTTTGAGTGGTTCTTGGCAAAACCTGAGAGCAAGAAGTTAATTTCCTTTCTTAATTTCACTGGACTTCTCCTAACTACACTTTTTTGTTTTTTTGATTATGCTAATTCCTTTCCCCCATTCCTCCAATATTTTATATTCCACCAATTCTTAACTGAATCTAAGTATTCTTCTTTGGGCAGACATTCCATGATGCACTATTCCAGCACTAGGCTTTATACATTCTTGTGACAAACTGTGGGATATCTACCAGAAACTGCTGAATTCTGAGACCCAGGGTTAAATTTAAAAATTCCCATGATTCTGTTCCTTTCATGTCATCATTCATCAGGCTTTTGTGAGCCAGTGCTATTTTCAAACTACTGTGGAGGCAGCATGGAGGAAACATTGCTGAGCATTGAAATCTCAAGTGTCATGAATATGAACAAGCTGATGCACAGTTATTGGCAGTCAGATGACTTGACAATACAATTGGCATTGGCAATGCGGTGGCAATATGGGCACAGGAAGAAATTAAAGGCTACGTCTGCATTAACTTTTCCTGGAGCAGCTTCACTCAGTGAACTGCTGCTTCTGGATTCAGCCAACTAGCTGACTAGTGACTGACAGGACGGGATAATACTGCAAGCAGTGGCAGTTGAACTTCAGATGACAAATCCTAGAAATCTGTGCATAGCTCATCCAAGAGTGGCAGAATTAAAACACCTGCATTAGAGTTCCCTCTAGCATGGGGAAGCATGTGTCCATTGCTAGCCATCAGTTTCTGGAAGCTCACCACCCTGGATTTCTATAAGCCAGTCGTTAACCAATTCAGTGCTGGCAGATCAACTGTTGGGGATGTTTTTAAGGAGGTATGAGCTGCTGTCAAGAGGATGCCGATGCACCAGGACATAAAGGCAATGCACAGGAGATTATTGATGGGTCATCACAATTGTGAGTCCCAAACTGTAGTACTGGGACCATTGATGAGACCTATGTGCCTATTCTTTGTCCCCCACACCAGGCCTTCCATCAACAGAAAGGGGTGTTTCTCTATGGCATTCCAAGGCCTGGTGGATCACAGTGGAAGATTCACCAATATTATGTGGGGTGGTCTGGAAAGATCCATCATGCCAGGATCTTTAGAAACTCTAGCTTGTTTTCCACAGTGAGAAATGGAACTTTTGTCCCCAGGATCAATATGGCTATTAATAGTGTTGCAATTCCTCCTATAATTCTGGGAGACATAGCTTACCTTCTGTTTCCCTGGCTTGTGAAGCTTTTCTGGACACTTGGACAGGAGAAAGGAGCTGTATAATTATACCCTGAGTAGCTTCAGAATGACAGTGAAATGAGAATGTGGAATGCTGAAGTGTGACATGGCTGGAGGATCATAGCAATATCTGGCTTCTAAAATAGCTGCTTGCTGCATTTTACAAAGCCTTTGTGAAAGCAAGGGAGAGAGCCTCAGAAGTGAGAGGAGAAGATGGAGAGACTTTCTGGATGCTATGGACAGTCAGGGGAGAGGCCTTTACTAAATGCCACTACAACAAAGGGACACACTGCGCTCCTACTCTGAGGCTAGCACATTGTTATGAAAAGTGTATATACATTTGTGAAAAGATTTTATTATACTTTGTGTATGTCACAGGCTAGGACATAAGTAGTCATACCTAGTAGCCAGAGCAGTGGTGGTCAGGTCTATAGGTCAGAGCAAGAGTCAGGACTCAAAGATCAGCAATGGAGACAGAATTAGGAGTTGAGCGAAGGATCAGAGACAGTGTCAGGAATCAAGCCAAAGGTCAGAGCCAGTGTCAGTAGCCAGGGATGGGGCACAGAATCATAGAATCATAGAATATCAGGGTTGGAAGGGACCTCAGGAGATCAAGCAGGGATCTGGAACAAGGCAGGGATGAGAAGGCAGGGTCCAACATAGCAGCCTTCCAGGGATTCACCTAGTTACACAGACAACTTCCTGTGCCTCTGTCATAAAAATAAAGGGAAGGGTAACCACCTGTCTGTATACAGTGCTATAAAATCCCTCCTGGCCAGAGGCAAAACCCTTTCACCTGTAAAGGGTTAAGAAGCTAAGATAACCTCGCTGGCACCTGACCAAAATGACCAATGAGGAGACAAGATACTTTCAAATCTGGAGGGGGGGTGGGGAGAACAAAGGGTCTGTTTGTTTGTGTGATGTTTTTGCCGGGAACAGATCAGGAATGCAGTGTCAGAACTTCTGTTACTTAGTAAGTAATCTAGCTAGAAATGCGTTAGATTTCCTTTTGTTTAATGGCTGGTAAAATAAGCTGTGCTGAATGGAAGGTATATTCCTAGTTTTGTGTCTTTTTGTAACATAAGGTTTTGCCTAAAGGGATTCTTTATGTTTTGAATCTGATTACCCTGTAAGGTATTTACTATCCTGATTTTACAGAGGTGATTCTTTATACCTTTTCTTTAATGAAAATTCTTCTTTTAAGAACCTGATTGTTTTTCATTGTTCTTAAGATCCAAGGGTTTGGGTCTGTACAAATGTACCCGTACAAATTAGTGAGGATTTTTATCAAGCCTTCCTCAAGAAAGGGGTTGTAGGTCTTGGGGGGATATTTTGGGGGAAGACGTCTCCAAGTGGGCTCTTTCCCTGTTCTTTGTTTAACACGCTCTGTGGTGGCAGCATAGGGTTCAAGGACAAGGCAAAGTTTGTACCTTGGGGAAGTTTTTAACCTAAGCTGATAAGAATACGCTTAGGGGGTCTTTCATGCAGGTCCCCACATCTGTACCCTAGAGTTCAGAGTGGGGAAGGAACCTTGACAGCCTCCTTCTGGCTTAAATAGTGAGTCTGAGCCAATCAGAGAGGCTGGGTGTCTTCTCCAATTGGGAGCTTTGTGGGCAGAGTCTAAGGTGAGCTAGGGTCCACCAGCCAACATTATTCAGTAGTACTATTAGTACTAGTAGAATAATGAATTCAGTGAGCTGCTGAGTGGTGGCTGTAGTCTGAGAACTACCTGGGGCTCTACAGACCTGGTTCCAAGACCTATGATCCCTCACAGCGTAACAATCTTATGAAATTTTGCAACTGATTTCATTGCATTTAAAATAAATAATCAAGCAAGTTGTAAATAGGACAAATGTTTACTGAACATAGCATTGTGCAAAGTTATCTGTAGTGCAAAGTTAGAAACCAACTTCTGAGTGAACACACACTTTTACACTGATGAGGTCACAAACTTGGGGTCAAAATATTCTCTGCGTCTTGGGGTGTGGAATGGTGATGGAAGAATCTATCCTTGCAGTTGTGGGAGTTAGGAGGGTCTCCTAATATCCACTGTTCTCCTTGTCTTGTGTTATGTACGAGTGAGGGAAGGGCCTGTTCCTTGGAACTGGGAAAGTGAAGAGTTGTTCCCAGTATGCAGCATTCTCACATGGCTGCAGGCATAGTTAGGCTGGCATGCTCTCTCATAGTGCCACTGCATTCTCCAACAGGATTGTCAGCCTCTCCATCATCCCCATAACTGTGTCTGTGTGTCCTTTCCTTTTGTGCTTCCTTGACAGTTCCCTGTGCTTCTCTCTCTCTCCTTGCTACCATAGCAAAGGAAAATTTCCCTCCCTTCTTTGGTTAAATGGGTTAAATGGTTGCTGGGATTCAGCCACAAGCCTACTGAACATGTCCTCTCTTGTCCTCTTATTCCCCTGAAGATTTGCCAGAAATCCAGCTATTGATAATGTTCCTATCTGTGGGGGCTGTGGCATGTCAGGCACTAAATGGGCAGCAGAGAAACAGCACAAGTCCCATTGTCCCATTTCTAGTGTACATGACAAGAATGAAAATATGTTGCTTTTCCCTCAATTTTGGAATTCCATTCCCATGAGCTCTTCCCATTCTGGGGTCAGATTGGAGATAATAAAACATTTCCCCTTGCTTGCTTTCCCCTTGTACAGGACCCCCTGTACCAGTGCTGGCTTGATTCAGGGCTAAGGTGGGGGAGAGTGGATGTTGGGGGGGGTAGCACAGGGCAGGTTAGTAATTGCATTTGCACCTCTGCACGCTGTCCTTATGTTGGAAGGTGTTATTCTGAAGTATGTCCCCAAGGATCTTGTTCAAAAAAGGCAATGGTCAAATTCAGAAGATATGCTACACTGCTATGTGCCAGGTTATTCCCAGAGCTGGTGCATGAGCGGAAATGTCTCTGTAGATGCATTTGGGTAATTTACCTCATAAAATCTCAAGTTAGCTAAATGCTGAAGGCATTAATGAAACTGTGAGCCAACATAATTTTTCTATTGCTTTTTCTCTTTCTGTATCTGCTATTACAATAAACATGCCCACCATACAAAGCAACTGATATTTTAACTCTGTGTTGCCACCATCTTGAGCAGGAGGGGCAGTGTTGCTGACCAGAAATGAGAGGGAACATTAAGCCATACAGAAAGGGGAACGAGGAGGGACCTGGCCCATTTGCCTGATGGTTGCGGAACTTGACATCTCACGTAAATAAAAAGGCATGGAGCTTAAATTCTGAAGCGCAGCTGCCATTTTGAAGATCCTGGGCAGGGGGGAGGCAAAATCTCTTGGCTTGCATTATCCCAATATGATGGTGCCCTGATAGTACCTGGAAGAAAGTTGTCTAAATCCCCCTGTACAGTTTTACTGAAATATAGCTCATAATACTGACTGGGAAAGATCCCCTCCTCAGCCCTGTTAAGTTGCTCTCTGCCTGGAATTTATGGGTCTCCTGGGTCTCTGACACTGTTTCTGCCTCAGGGTTTTCCATGTCAATGAGATCTTGGCTGTTACTGTAAATCTCCTCTTGCTTGGCATCCACATGTGTGTCCTTGGTGGTGTCCACAAATTTCCAGGGTTTGGTGGTGGTGTCCTTTGCAAAGCCACAGAAAAGATCCTCATAACAGCTGCAGACCATACAAGCTCTCCCAGAGGTACTGTTATTTTCGCTGACATTTTTATAACCCTGCTGGAGCTCCTGTCCTTTGTAGCTGCACTGGATCATGTCACAGGATTGCCCCCTCTCCTTTACTTGGTTTGACATCCTCTCATATATCTTAGCATTTTGGTTACTGCTGCTCAAACGGGAGTGGACTGTTGCTTCTTCCCAGAGGGCAAGGAAATCCAGGACCTCAGCATGGGACTATGCAAGAACATGGGGCAACTGATGTATAATCAGTATATGACTCCTTGCGTGTGAGCTGAAATTGCAAAGAGGCACACTTGGACATTTCAAAGAGGCACATCCCAACATTTACACACAGAGGTGACATTCAGTCAAGATAACCCGGGAAGAGCAGAGGGCACAGTGGTAAAAAGACAGGCTGACCCAGGCATGCAGCAAAGCAGTATGGGATAGTAGTGGGAGGTCTGCTAGAGGTAGAACAATTGATTTGAATTGAGGATGCATTACACACTTGCAGTAAAACTCACCGCAAATGTCAGTAAACATGCTTCCAAAGTCGATTAATTAATGTGGGTTGAGACACCAGAAAATTCAGAA
The DNA here is from genome assembly GCF_009764565.3 of Dermochelys coriacea. Classification (NCBI taxonomy): domain Eukaryota; kingdom Metazoa; phylum Chordata; order Testudines; family Dermochelyidae; genus Dermochelys; species Dermochelys coriacea. The sequence continues at coordinate 56,235,731 of NC_050069.1, forward strand.
AAACAAACAAAAATAAAATTATGTGTAGACACAAGACAACTTCTCAGAAAAAAACTCAAGTTTAATGTGAAAAATCTTTCAAGTGCAGACTAAATGCTAGAAGAAAAGGAGAATAGAGAAATGGCAAAAAGTTCTGCTGACACAGAATAATTTATGTTAGTCAAGATTATGGAGGATTTGAGAAATTTTTGAAGAACATAATCAAGTCGGTGACCAAGTGAATCAAGTGAACAGTATTATGGCAAATGAAATTAAAGGTAGGCAAGCACAAATATGTGTATTAAAAGGAATGATTCAAACTAGTTGCAGGCATCGATGGATTATAACATAATTGTAACCTCTCCACTCAGGAAAATGATCAATGTATCATAGTGGATGGCTCTATGAAGAAGTCCACTCAATGACCAATTATGGTCAAAAGATAAATAGGTGATAGGCTGTATTTAGGAGATAAATTTATAAAGAGTTAAAATGTAATGACACCACATAGATTTATGGCATACTCTCACCTTGAAAGCTTCGTGCAATTTTGGTTGTCTCACTTAAAAAATAACAGAGTAGAAATAAAAGATCTAAGAAAGACAATGAAATGAAAGAGCCCAACATATTCAAATTTATGTGCCTAAAGTTAGGCTCCTAAATCACCATATAGCAATTCAGCAAACCATCCTAATTCTACAAACTTTTAAACCCATGCCAAACTAAAAGCGTTTACTTAAGTTCCACTGGAACTTAAGTACATGCTTAAAGTTAAGCATTTGTTTAAATGCTTTCCTTGGGGCCTAGTGCCTGATTTTCCAAGTTGCTAAATATATACAGCTCCTATTAACTTCATGGGAATTTGTAGATGATCAGCACCTCTGAAAGTTAGGTCATAATTTGGTGCCTAACTTTAGGTACCCACATTTGAAAACTCTTGCGTAAGGGCATAGAGAGATTCCATACCAAGAAAGATTAAAAAAGAAATTATTTTAAGCAGACACTGCAAAATAATTTTGACAATACATCACTTAAAGTAAATTTTGAAAATTTTAATGAAGTTTTTCAGTTAAAGCGTGAAATGTAAAAGAATGAAAGTAGTCCAAAATACCACAGAGATTGATTTTACTGCCTGGGAGTCACCAATCTGCAGGGGAGTTTCTGAGAAACACAAATATAAGTACTATCTATTAATAAGAGAGAAGGTGGAAAAGGTAATAACTTTTATTGGACCAACTTCTGTTGGTGAAAGAGACAAGCTTTTTGAGCTCAACAGCTTATTTCTTTCACCAACAAAAGTTGGTCCAGTTAAGATATTACCTCACCAACTTGTCTCCCTCATATCCTGGGATCAACATGGCTACAACAACACTGTAAACAACAATGGATGATATCTACTTATTGACAGTAGTTACACCTAGTTTGGATGCCTTGCTTTCTGTGAAAGTCTGAGGAAACCCATAATTCAGGGGGAAAAATATAAATGTGGTCTTTGAGAAAAACGGATTCAGTTCTTTGTATCATATCAATGGTGTCAAATTATTAATATGATGAAAAGTTTAGGAACAGCAGTTTCTGGATATGGGCCCTGATCCAAAGACCACTGAAGCCAATGGGAGTATTTAAATTTACTTCAGTTGATTTAGGATTAGGCCAATACACAGCAGCTCTTGTTTTCACAATAGTCCCTAAAAATATCAAAACAATATATTTTTTCAAAAAGTACCTCTACAGATTGAGAATCAGGAAGTATATTTTCACTGCAGGAAGCAGGGTATTAGATGCACAATTTCTATTAACAATAAGAGAAATGTGTGACTAATTCCCCATGCATCTTAAAGTGATTGTTTATTTACTAGGATTTTTAAACTCGGCCATTATTTCTTGGTAGACGTGAGCAAATAAAAATCAGATCAATCAAACAAACAAAAAGGAAAAACAAACACCACTCATTTTTTTCTATCATCAGGCATAACATAGAAAATCCACATTGCCCAGGTTTCACCTAGACAAATACATTTTTCTGGATTGACAATCTTTATTCTAAATTTCAGTTTTCAGGATTAGGAAATAAAAATAATGGCTTCATTCAAGACATCTTTAGTTAAGGTTTTTACATTTTAAAATTAAATATTTTCTATATTCTTCAAGATGAGCTGCTGAAACCGAGTCCCGGTTCATCTTCTATTGTTGAGTGGAAATTAACTTTCCAATGCAGTTTTTGAAAAGCGTAGGACAGGGATGATCCCAATATCCTGACATACATCCAATATTCTCTCTATCAATTAAGGACCCAATTCAACAAAGCACTTAAACAAATATTTAAGTCTCTCGCTATTCAGCAAAGCACTTATGTACATGCCTAGTTTTTAGTCAGTGAAAGCTAACTACATGCATAGTGGCCTGTCTAGGTCCTGGTTTTGCCTGATTTAAATGCAATCTGCAGTGTACAAGCATCAAGTCCCATTGACTTCAACCAGTATCAAGGGAATTTAGCACTTTGCAGGATCAAGCCTTTTGTGAACTACTACTGCTGCTGTTTGCATGATGGCCTCTCCATTTAGCACCACAATCAAAGCAACCTGGCCCCAGTTCTGCAAGCTGCTTTATGGAATCAGAGCCCTGTGTCTACATGGAGCCACACTGACTTCAGTAAAGCTCTCAATATGTGGACCAAACCTCTTGAAGAATTGGGGCCCAAGTCATAACTAAAGGATCGCACACTTCATAACTTTTGTCGTACACTTCCGAGCTCATTGCGCACACCCCAGACTCCCTGTGTTACTCCATTCCCTCTCCACTCCCCCGTATCAGCTCTGTGTGCCACTCTCCCATCCCCCTCTATTTCAGGGACTGCATGCTACAACCCCCAATCTCTCCCCTGCTGGTGTTCCATGTGCCCATATTTTCACCTACCCCCATCCCATGCTATGAGTTCAGTATACCCTTTCTCCCCCATGCCAGGTTCCTCAATTCCTTCTCTGCCAGAGGTTCTTTGTGCCCCATTCTCCCTTCATACCATGAAGACTACATGCACCTCTGTTCCCAATTCATGTGCACACCTCCAATTTCCCCCATTCTTCCAGTTAAAGTCTATTTGAAAGATGAGCAAATATGAGATAGTGGTTATTTGTATGCTAGAAGGCATTAATGGGTGCCATCAAACACTAGTTTAATTGCTAGATAGTTGCTTGAAACTTGCTGGGCTAAAGAGATGGCAGGTGCTCCATATGTCTCCCATTTTCCCTCTTTTGGTTTTCCAATTTCCCCCCAAATCAACAAGGTTCTTGCCATGGATGCCTAATGATTCCCTGTGTCCAAAAGTTTTTGCATTACATACAGACAGACTGACAAACACAGAAATGCCATCAAGTTGAGTGTATGGCCTTGCTGACTTGGCCAACAGCACAAGCCAAAGTGTGGGTCTCCATACATGCTGGTGTGCATATTCTATGTTGACTGACAAACATGAACACCTAGGAGTAGAATATGTTTATTAAATAGTCATTTACATTTAAAAATAAATGAACTGCTAGAAAATAGATTTTAAAATCCATGCACCATATTCTCTTTGAAAAAACAATAATTAATTTAAATGCATGCTTTTTATTTTATGTTTTATATGTTTTAATTGGTATTAAATTTGCACAAATCTAGGAGCCCCCTGCCACTCAAGCACTGTCATCTCCAGCTGCCAGGCACTCCCTGGGTGCTCAAACCGAACTTTATTGATCTGCAAAGGGCTCTAATTTCAGCTGCTTCTGCTTTTTTCGGGGGGTGGGGATAGCCTTTTAAATTAATTCTTTTGACTGCTGTATTTTGAGATTAGACCTTTCTCCCTCCATCCTCTTTCAGATGTCTTCCGCTGCTCACTAGCACTTCTGGGACTGCTTGTGCCTGGCCAGAACTCTCTGCTTGTCCTGCTGGTGCCATGTGCCATTTGCCATTTCCTTTTTAAAAAGGCTATTGCTATGGCAGCTCAGTTCTGTGCAGGGAGAGGAGATCTTTGAAACAGTTGCTGCTCTGTTGCAGAGTCTATACAAATAAAACAGGGTTAAAGAAAAATTAGTTCACAGCTGTTTAAATTATACAGAATCTAGCAACGTTTTTAACAAATGAATTGTGCACTTTTTTAAAAAATGGTCATTACTCTAGATGTGCCATGGAGCCACATCAATTTCAAAGGCTTTTTCTTCCTGCACAGAACTGAGTGGCTACAAAAATGGTTCTTTGACGACGAAACACCACCTTTGGGAGAGCCAGGCAGCTTGGGTCTGGCTCAAAGAATCCCAAAAGTTTGAGAGAGCTGCAGAGGACATCTAAAGGAGAAGGCTGAGGTTGAGAACAGCCTGAGGAATTAGTTTAAAAGAATCCCCTTCCTGACCTCCCCAGGAAATCCTGCAGATGAAGGAACAGCTATTGGATTCTTTCACAACTAACACAGAGGGCTCAAGCTCAACCAGTCTTGAAAGTCGTGTGGAACAGCAGTGGATGACTGAAAGGTCCAAGATAAGAGCAGGCCCCACATTAAGGCTTCCCCTTTTCGTGGCGGAAAAATCTGACATGATAAATCACAGAGGGGAAGAATGAATTATAAAGTATGTGGAAGAGCATAGAGATAAGATCCCAATTTGGATAACTGCATTTTGTCTAACTAAATTTGGTTTCCAGTTTCAATTGGATACAGTAGTTTTCTTTGTGTTGTTAAAAAGGTGCCTCCTTTCAACCCAGAGGTGGCAACATTTCAGTGGTGGGTGAAGTGAACGGTTTCGATTATGTTGTACAGTGTCCCAAGCACTGAATAAACACAATTATTTTTGTACATGTATTTTTATAGCTTGTAGAGTTCTTTGAAATGAAAGATGCTAGCCAAATGTATGATTATTGATGAAGAAAATGTATATTCCTGATGAGTGTGTGTTTAATGGGAGATCATTAAAGGGATTGGGGTAATCATCATCAGATCATAGAATCCTAGAATATCAGGGTGGGAAGGGACCTCAGGAGGTCATCTAGTCCAACCCCCTGCTCAAAGCAGGACCAATCCCAACTAAATCATCCAAAAGCTTTTATCCGAACAATTTTACAACAGTATTTAATCCATTTAATCTATTATTGTTTGTGAGGCACTTGGATGACTAACGTCTGAAAGATGCTATATAAAAATAAAGCCTCTCTCTATTTCTGTACATATGATGCCCCGAAGATGGCCAAACAACAGTGACAAGAAACATCAAGTTTCCTGGAGAAAATGTACAAAATAAATTTTTACTAAAAAACTTTTAAATGTACCATATACACGATTATGAAAGTTAGTTTTGGCTCCAAGCAATGTGAAGATACACAAGGCTATTTTAGTTATTTGTGTACCCCCTAAGTAAGTATGTGTGTCTAGATCAGGGGCGGGCAAACATTTTGGCCTGAGGGCTACATCGGGTTTCCAAAATTGTATGGCGCGCTGGTTAGGGGAGGCTGTGTCTCCACAAACACCAAGGCATGGCCCGGCCTCTGCCTCCTATCTGACCTCCCCGCTTCTCACCCCCTGATGGCCCCCCCGGGACTCCTGCCCCATCCAACCCCCCCTGTTCCCTGATAGCTCCCCCGGGGACTCCTGCCCCCTCCAACCCCCCCGTTCCCTGACGGCCTCCTGGGACTCCTGCTCCATCCACCTGCCCCCTCCAACCACTGCTCCCTGTCCCCTAACCACCCCCGGACCCCCCCACCAACCTCCCCTCTCATTCCTGACTGCCCCCCAGGACCCCTGCCCCATCCAACCCTCCTGTTTCCTGCCCTCTGACCGCCCCAACCCCTATCTACACCCCCAAACCCAGCCCCTGAACTCCCCTGCCTTCTATCCAACCCCCATTGCCCCCTACCACGCTGCCTCGAGAACTGGTGGCTGGCTGCACTACAGCTGCTCCGCCAAGAGCACTGGGTCAAGCTGCGGCTCTGCAACTGCGCTGCCTGGCTGCCCAGAGCATTGTGCCGGTAGCACGGCACGCTGAGGCTGAGGGGGAGGGGGAACAGCATGGGAGGGGCCGGCGACTAGCCTCGCAGGCCAGGAGCTCAGGGGCCGGGCAGGAGGGTCCCATGGACCAGATGTGGCCCGCGGGCCATAGTTTGCCCACCTCTGGTCTAGATAGTACAGTAACTGATTTGATCAATTGATAGAGACCCTTTACAGGGAGCAATCTGCATCGCTGTCCCTTCAGGAAAATTCCTAGAAAATGTAATGGGAATTAAATCTATACAGTCTATAGAAATTAATCAGATGTCTCTAGAAGTATCTCGAATGACTTACAGAATGTATCAGAGAATTATATCCCTGTTATGCTTAAAATATTCTGTAAAAAGGTGAAATGTGACGACTCATCTGCATAAAATTATTCGCCTGGGTAAACGTTCACAGGATCTGGGCCTTACTTTATTATTGTAACACTCAAAATGGAAGCTCTCATACTTTTTAAAATCTCTAAAACATTTTGTGAAGACTTTTTGATAACTGTTCCTAACTTATGCACTCCCAGCAATAAAAGAGGGACTCTGTATTCAATACCATGGTATAGGAGAAAGACAGCAATATGCACCAATATATTTTACAAAATTGTCTCTTTATCCTTAGGCATATAAACTGGCTTACGCTATCAAAGTCAAATAGCATAAAAGAAAAATATAAAGGGGCTCATTATTTACCAGACAAGTAAGAACCTGCAGAACAAAGAGTGACATACAGACAGAAAGACAGACAGATTCTGTGAACAATAAGCTAATGAGTCCCACACCCAGAATTGTTTAAACTGTCCAGTAATAAAAGAAAGCAAAATACAGGGCAATAAGCATAAAAGGGGTTTTTTTAGTATTACATCAGAACCATATACTCAAAACTGGTGCAAAACAAAATCTCGTTTTTGACAGGTTTGCAAAAATGTGAAACAATTTTCCAGTTGATCCTAATCTTTCACAAACCTGAAAAAGTAATTTTTACATGGAAAAATATTCTGAAATCTCTACGATTATCAGTGCTAAAGATCCTTGCTCCCTAAATATTAAACATGTGTAGCTTCCAGACACTTTATGTGTAGATATGCAGTTTGTGGAGCTACAAATGTGCTATATGTTTCTTGAATCTTGTTGCATTTGATGTTCCACCACCTCTTGACCAAAGTTATTAAGCCTCTTGATTTTACAGTCTCCTGAAACTTATCAGCTGAACAGTACATGTCAGTACTAAAGAGGAAGATGATTCATCTTCTTTAGGATCTTCCCAACTCCTGCTACTTTGGTTGAAGAGGAGGATGTTTAAGATGGTGTCAAGAACATTTGATATGAACAGTTGTCACAATCAAATTAGCTAGAAAATTTATCTTAGAATTTACTGCCTAGGTATTTATCCCAATCCTGTGTTACATTTGTACCTTAACATCAATACTAGTAGTATTAATTCTGACATGTCTGCATTTCTGTTTTTCTCTCCTCCAGCATCCTGATGTCTTGCCAATGCTTTTTCTCCTATATGAGCCTTTGGGCCTGATTCACTACTACCTTACATCTTGTGTAATCATAGATTCATAGATACTAAGGTCAGAAGGGACCATTCTGATCATCTAGTCAGACCTCCTGCACAACACAGACCACAGAATCTCACCCACCCACTCCTACGAAAAACCTCACCTATATCTGTGCTATTGAAGTCCTCAAAATCGTGGTTTAAAGACTTCAAGGAGCAGAGAATCCTCCTTCAAGTGACCCATGTCCCATGCTACGGAGGAAGGTGAAAAACCTCCAGGGCCTCTTCCAATCTGCCCTGGAGGAAAATTCCTTCCCGACTCCAAATATGGCAATCAGCTAAACCTGAGCATATGGGCAAGATTCACCAGCCAGATACTACAGAAAATTCTTTCCTGGGTAACTCAAATCCCATCCATCTAATATCCCATCTCAGGGGATTTGGCCTATTTACCCTGAATATTTAAAGATCAATTAATTACCAAAATCACATTATCCTATCATACCATCTCCTCCATAAACTCATTGAGTAGAATCTTAAAGCCAGATAGATCTTTTGCCCCCACTGCTTCCCTTGGAAGGCTATTCCAAAACTTCACTCCTCTGATGGTTAGAAATCTTCATCTAATTTCAAGTCTAAACTTCCTGGTGGCCAGTTTATACCCATTTGTTCTTGTGTCCACATTGCTGCTGAGCTTAAATAATTCCTCTCCCTCTCCTGTATTTATCCTTCTGATATATTTATAGAGAGCAATCATATCTCCCCTCAACCTTCTTTTAGTTAGGCTAAACAAGCCAAGCTCCTTAAGTCTCCTTTCATAAGACAAATTTTCCATTCTTGGGATCATCCTAGTAGCCCTTCTCTGTACCTGCTCCAGTTTGAATTCATCCTTTTTAAACACGGGAGACCAGAACTGCACACAGTATTCCAGGTGAGGTCTCACCAGTGCCTTGTATAAAACCGCCTTATCCCTACTGGAAATACCTTTCCTGATGCATCCCAAAACTGCATTAGCTTTTTTCACAGCCATATCACATTGGCAGCTCATAGTCATCCTATGATCAACCAATACTCCAAGGTCCTCCTCCTCTTCTAATTGATGCGTCCCCAGCTTATAACTAAACTTCTTGTTATTAATCCCTAAATGCATGACCTTACACTTCTCACTATTAAATTTCATCCTATTACTATTACTCCAGTTTACAAAGTCATCCAGATCCTCCTGTATAATATCCCGATCCTTCTCTGAATTGGCAATACCTGTCAGCTTTGTATCATCTGCAAACTTTATTAGCACACTCCCACTTTTTGTGCCAAGGTCAGTAATAAAAAGATTAAATAAGATTGGTCCCAAAACTGATCCCTGAAAAACTCCACTGGTAACCTCCCTCCAGCCTGACAGTTCGCCTTTCAGTAGGGCTCATTGTAGTCTCTCCTTTAACCAATTCCTTATCCACCTTTTGATGTTCACATTGATCCCCATCTTTTCCAATTTAACTAATAATTTCCCATGTGGAACGGTATCAAACGCCCTACTGAAATCTAGGTAAATTAGATCCACTGCGTTTCCTTTATCTAAAAGATCTGTTACTTTCTCAAAGAAGGAGATCAGGTTGGTTTGGCATGATCTACCTTTTGTAAAACCATGTTGTATTTTGTCCCATTTACCATTGACTTCAATGTCCTTAACTAATTTCTCCTTCAAAATTTTTTCCAGGATCTTGCATACTACAGATGTCAAACTCACTGGCCTGTAGTTAGCCGGATCACTTTTTTTTCCTTTCTTAAAAATAGGAACTATATTAGCAATTCTCCAATCATTCAGTACAACTCCCAAGTTTACAGATTCATTAAAAATTCTTGCTAATGGGCTTGCAATTTCAGGTGCCAATTCCTTTAATATTCTTGGATGAAGATTATCTGGGCCCCCCGATTTAGTCCCATTAAGCTGTTTCAGTTTCGCTTCTACCTCAGCTATGGTAAGATCTACCTCCATATCCTCATTCCCATTTGTCATGCTACCATTATCCCTAAGATCCTCTTTAGCCTTATTAATGACTGAAGCAAAGTATTTGTTTAGATATTGGGCCATGCCTAGATTATCTTTAACCTCCACTCCATCCTCAGTGTTTAGCGGCCCCACTTCTTCTTTCTTAGTTTTCTTCTTATTTATATGGCTATAGAACCTTTTACTATTGGTTTTAATTCCCTTTGCAAGGTCCAATTCTACTCGACTTTTAGCCTGTCTCACTTTTTCCCTACCTGTTCTGACCTCAATAAGGTAGCTTTCCTTGCTGATCCCTCCCATCTTCCACTCCCTGTACGCTTTCTGCTTCTTCTTAATCACCTCTCCAAGATGCTTGCTCATCCAGCTTGGTCTACAACTCCTGCCTATGAATTTTTTCCCCTTTCTTGGGATACAGGCTTCTGATAGCTTCTGCAGCTTTGATTTAAAGTAATCCCAGGCCTTCTCTACCTTTAGATCCATAAGTTCTTCAGTCAAATCCACTTCCCTAACTAATTTCCTTAATTTTTTGAAAGTGAGCCCTTTTGAAATCAAAAACCCTAGTTGCAGATTTATTTTTGTTAATCCTTCCATTCAGTTTGAACTGAATTAGCTCATGATCACTTGAACTAAGATTATCCCCTACAACCATTTCTTCCATGAGGTCCTCGCTACTCACCAAAACCAAATCTAAAATGGCATCCCCTCTAGTCGGTTCAGCAACTACTTGATGAAGGAATCCATCAGCTATCGCATCTAGGAAAATCTGAGCCCTATTTTTATTACTAGCACTGGTCCTCCAGTCTATATTTGGGAAGTTGAAGTCTCTCATGATGTCATTAACTAAGAACATGTGCTAAGTGTATATGCCATGGAAGAGGCCTGGATTTGGGAAAGGAAATTTTGGGGCCTGATTCTCCATTGCCTTATGTGTTGTATAGTCATTTGTTTCATACCTATTTTACACAAGTGTAAATAACTACACAAGACATAAGGCAATGGAGAATCAGGCTCCAAAATTTCCTTTCCCAAATCCAGGCCTCTTCCATGGCTTATACACCTGGCACATGTTCTTAGTTAATGTACACTAAATTGTAGCCATTTCCTCCTACAGAAGGCTAAAAAGCCCATTAATCCATTAAGCATTTTGCACGGTGAGCCTTCTGTGTTTGTGACCATACCATACCTGTCACTGAATTGTATCTGCTATGCCTTTAGACTGTAGTAAAAGGAATGCATTATCTTTGACACAATGTTTCTAACGTACAATGCTATAAAAACCCAGATTCTACCACCTTTACTCACACTGAGTGATATTTTACCTTAGAGGCAGTCCCAAAGATAGATCATAATCAACTGTGATTAATCAACTAATCAACAATCTGATTGTGAGCAGATACTTAATACAATCAATATTAACAAGGAAAAAGGAATGCAAGGCAAAATAGGGAAAGGATAGGTTTAAGAATATTTAGATAAATTATATAGTATTCAAGTCAGCAGGACCTGATGAATTTCATCCTAGGGTACTTAAACTAGCTGAAGTGATGTTGGAACTATTAGCAATTATCTTTGATAATTCATGGATGATGGGTTAGGTCCCAAATGAGAAGGGCAAACACAGTACCTACCTTTAATAAAGGGAACAAACAGGGCCCAGGGAATTATAGACCAGTCAGACTAACTTCAGTATGTGGAAAGATACTGGAACAAATTTTTAAACAATTTGTAAGGAGCTAGAGGATAATAGGGTTATAAGTAACAGCCAACATGCATTTGTCAAGAACAAATCATGCCAAACCAACCTAATTTCCTTCTTTTACAGGGTTACCAGCCTAGTGGATGGGGGAAACAATAGAAGTGATATATCTTGATTTTAGTAAGGTTTTTGACACAGTCCCACATGACATTCTCATAAACAAACTAGGGAAATGTTGTCTAAATAAAATTACTATAAGGTGGATGCAAAACTGGTTGAAAGACTATTCAAAAAGCAATTATCAGTGATTAACTGTCCGTCTGGGAGGACACAGCTAGTGGGGTCCTACAATGGTCTGTCCTAGGTCTGGTACTATTCATTATTTTCATTTATGTCTTGGATAATGGAATGGAGACACTTTGGAGGACAGAATTAAAATTACAAATGGCCGTGCCAAATTAGAGAAGCTGTCCGAAAGCAAGAAGATGAAATTTAGTAAAGACAAGAGCAAAGTACTGTGCTTAAGGAGAAAAAATATCAAATGCACAGCTACAAAATGGGGAATAACTGGCTAGATAGAATGCATCCGATGAAGTGAGCTGTAGCTCACGAAAGCTTATGCTCAAATAAATTTGTTAGTCTCTAAGGTGCCACAAGTACTCCTTTTCTTTTTGCGAACACAGACTAACACGTCTGCTACTCTGAAACCTGGCTAGATAGTGCTACTGCTGAAAAGGAATCTGGAGGTTATGGTGGATCACAAATTGAATACGAGATAACAATGTGATACAGATGCTAAAAAGGCTACTATAATTCTGAGGTATCTTAAGACACAGGAGATAAATTTCCCCACTATATTTAGGACTGGTGAGGCCTCAGTTGTAGTACTGTGTCCAGTTCTGGGTGTCACACATTAAGAAAGATGTGGACAAGCTGAAGAGAGTCTGGAGGAGAACAAAAATGATAAAAAGATTTAGAAAACCTGAGCTATGAAGAAATGTTAAAATAACTGGGAATGTTTAGTCTTGAGAAAAGAAGGAGGGACCTGATAACAGTCTTTAAGGGTTATTATAAAGAGGACAGTAATCAATTGTTTTCCAGTTCCACTAAAGGTAGGACAAAAACTAATGGGCTTAATCAGCAGCAAGAGAGATTTAGGTGAAATATTAGGAAAAGCTTTCTAGATATAAGAATAGTTATGCATTAGAATAGGCTTCCAAGGGACTTTGTGAAATCCCCATCATTGAAAATTTTTAAGAATGGGTTAGACAATCACCTATCAGGGATGATCTTGGTATACTTGGTCTTGCCTCAGCACAAGGGTCTGGACTAGATGACCTCTCACGGTCCCTTCCAGCCCTACATTTCTATGAGTCCATGAGTGTGTCCCAAAAACAAAGCCAATACTCAGGGGCAGCATGTTGTTTTGCTGCCCCAGGTACATGTGAAGGAAAGAAGTGCACAACATCCACATACTGTGGCCCACCCAGCCCCGAGATCTGGGTACCACATGCAGGATTGTATAGATATATGGCAATAAAAAAAATACAATATGAAAATAATGTAAGATTGTTTCTCACTCTCCCTTACTCATCTCTGTGCATGTGCAGCCAACACTTATTTGTTTACATAGTTTACTAATACTTTTACAGTCACGGATAGCAAGATGTAATATTTTTCCAGGCTATATAATGTACTGGATACTGTAATGTCCTCTAATATAGTGTCAGACATGCTTAAGTGTAAATATTTCTCTTTCTAGTGGCTGGCCCACAGAGGATGCAACTTTAATAGTCTTGTATAGCTGTTGGAGATTGTCCAGTCACAAGTACTTTGTTTATGGAGCAGAAAGTCCTTGTTCTTTTCCTATTTATGACTTGTGAAGTCCATGTGGTCACAGTATGTTAAATTGTGCAACGAAAGGAAATGGAATAGGTCACTGACAGGTCCTATGCAGCCACTGAGTCGTTATAAGTACCTGTGCTCTTCTTAAAAGTATGGGCATCAGGCAAAGTACCAGCAAAATGGAAATACAGCATCATAGTGTCCCTGTACAACGGGAAAGGATTTCACTCTGAATGTGGCAACTACAGGACAATCTCATTGTTATTTGCCCCTGAAAAAGTCTTTGCTCATATTCTGCTTTGTAAGTTGCAGTTGCTCCTTAACAGAAGTCATTGTGCACAACAATCAGGATTCATTGTTGGGCATTCAACAATGGATACTGTTCTCTACCTTCCAGCTTCTGGGTGAGCTGCACCGAGAATTTAACCACCCACTTCATGTAGCATACATCAATATCAAAACAGTTTTGATTCGGTCAACGGATCAGCACTTTGGCTCACACTGAAAGGAGCTGTTATTCCAAATTTTTTACATCAGCCTTTTTCCAGTCATCTGGGACCTCCCCCAATCACCATGAGTTTTCAAAGATAATGGCCAATGGCTCTGCAATCACATCCGCCAACTCCTTTAGCACTCAGATGCAGCACATCCGGCCCCATGGACTTGTGCTTGTCCAGTTTTTCTAAATAGTCCCAAACCACTTCTTTTTCCAGAGAGGGCTGGTCCCCTCCTCCCCATGCTGTGCTGCCCAGGGCAGTAGTCTGGGAGCTGACCTTGTTCGTGAAGACAGAGGCAAAAAAAGCATTGAGTACATTAGCTTTTTCTACATCCTCTGTCACTAGGTTGCCTCCCTCATTCAGTAAGGAGCCCACACTTTCCTTGACTTTCTTCTTGTTGCTAACATACCTGAAAAAACCCTTCTTGTTACTCTTAACATCTCTTGCTAGCTGCAACTCCAAGTGTGATTTGGCCTTCCTGATTTCACTCCTGCATGCCCGAGCAATATCTTTATACTCCTCCCTGGTCATTTGTCCCATCTTCCACTTCTTGTAAGCTTCTTTTTTTGTGTTTAAGATCAGCAAGGATTTCACTGTTAAGCCAAGCTAGTCGCCTTCCATATTTACTATTTTTTCTACACATCAGGATGGTTTGTTCCTGTAACCTCAATAAGGATTCTTTGATATACAGCCAGCTCTCCTGGACTCCTTACCCCCTCATGTTATTCTCCCAGGGGATCCTGCCCATCAGTTCCCTGAGGGAGTCAAAGTCTGCTTTTCTGAAGTCTAGGGTCCATATTTTGCTGCTTTCCTTTCTTCCTTGCGTCAGGATCTTGAACTCGACCATCTCATGGTCGCTACCCCCCAGGTTCCCATCCACTTTTGCTTCCCCTACTAATTCTTCCCGGTTTGTGAGCAGCAGGTCAAGAAGAGCTCTGCCCCTAGTTGGTTCCTCCAGCACTTGCACCAGGAAATTGTCCCCTACACTTTCCAAAAACTTCTTGGATTGTGCACTGCTGTATTGCTCTCCCAGCAGATATCAAGGTGCTCGAAGTCTCCATTGGAAACCAGGGCCTGTGATCTAGTAACTTCCATTAGTTGCCAGAAGAAAGCCTCATCCACCTCATCCCCCTGGTCCAGTGGTCTATAGCAGACTCCCACCACGACATCACCCTTGTTGCTCACGCTTCTAAACTTAATCCAGAGACTCTCAGGTTTTTCTGCAGTTTCATACCGGAGCTCTGAGCAGTCATACTGCTCTCTTACATACAATGCAACTCCCCCACATTTTCTGCCCTGCCTGTCCTTCATGAACAGTTTATATCTATCCATGACAGTTTATCCCACCAAGTCTCTGTTGTTCCAATCATATCATAATTCCTTGACTGTGCTCGGACTTCCAACAATACAGCGATCCAGCAATACAGCGGTGCATAGACAATCCAGGAAGTTTTTGGAAAGCGTAGGGGACAATTTCCTGGTGCAAGTGCTAGGGGAGCCAACTAGGGGGAGCGCTTTTCTTGACCTGCTGCTCACAAACCGGGTAGAATTAGTGGGGGAAGCAAAAGTGGATGGGAATCTGGGAGGCAGTGACCATGAGTTGGTTGAGTTCAGGATCCTGACGCAGGGAAGAAAGGTAAGCAGCAGGATACGGACCCTGGACTTCAGGAAAGCAGACTTTGACTCCCTCAGGGAACAGATGGCCAGGATCCCCTGGGGGACTAACATGAAAGGGAAGGGAGTCCAGGAGAGCTGGCTGTATTTCAAGGAATCCCTGTTGAGGTTACAGGGACAAACCATCCCGATGAGTCGAAAGAATAGTAAATATGGCAGGCGACCAGCTTGGCTTAATGGTGAAATCCTAGCGGATCTTAAACATAAAAAAGAAGCTTACAAGAAGTGGAAGGTTGGACATATGACCAGGGAAGAGTATAAAAATATTGCTCGGGCATGTAGGAAAGATATCAGGAGGGCCAAATCGCACCTGGAGCTGCAGCTAGCAAGAGATGTCAAGAGTAACAAGAAGGGTTTCTTCAGGTATGTTGGCAACAAGAAGAAAGCCAAGGAAAGTGTGGGCCCCTTACTGAATGAGGGAGGCAAGCTAGTGACAGAGGATGTGGAAAAAGCTAATGTACTCAATGCTTTTTTTGCCTCTGTTTTCACTAACAAGGTCAGCTCCCAGACTGCTGTGCTGGGCAACACAAAATGGGGAAGAGATGGCCAGCCCTCTGTAGAGATAGAGGTGGTTAGGGACTATTTAGAAAAGCTGGACGTGCACAAGTCCATGGGGCCGGACGAATTGCATCCGAGAGTGCTGAAGGAATTGGCGGCTGTGATTGCAGAGCCCTTGGCCATTATCTTTGAAAACTCGTGGCGAACGGGGGAAGTCCCGGATGACTGGAAAAAGGCTAATGTAGTGCCCATCTTTAAAAAAGGGAAGAAGGAGGATCCTGGGAACTACAGGCCGGTCAGCCTCACCTCAGTCCCTGGAAAAATCATGGAGCAGGTCCTCAAAGAATCAATCCTGAAGCACTTAGAGGAGAGGAAAGTGATCAGGAACAGTCAGCATGGATTCACCAAGGGAAGGTCATGCCTGACTAATCTAATCGCCTTTTATGATGAGATTACTGGTTCTGTGGATGAAGGGAAAGCAGTGGATGTATTGTTTCTTGACTTTAGCAAAGCTTTTGACACGGTCTCCCACAGCATTCTTGTCAGCAAGTTAAGGAAGTATGGGCTGGATGAATGCACTATAAGGTGGGTAGAAAGCTGGCTAGATTGTCGGGCTCAACGGGTAGTGATCAATGGCTCCATGTCTAGTTGGCAGCCGGTGTCAAGTGGAGTGCCCCAGGGGTCGGTCCTGGGGCCCGTTTTGTTCAATATCTTCATAAATGATCTGGAGGATGGTGTGGATTGCACTCTCAGCAAATTTGCGGATGATACTAAACTGGGAGGAGTGGTAGATACGCTGGAGGGGAGGGATAGGATACAGAAGGACCTAGACAAATTGGAGGATTGGGCCAAAAGAAATCTAATGAGGTTCAATAAGGATAAATGCAGGGTCCTGCACTTAGGATGGAAGAATCCAATGCACCGCTACAGACTAGGGACCGAATGGCTCGGCAGCAGTTCTGCGGAAAAGGACCTAGGGGTGACAGTGGACGAGAAGCTGGATATGAGTCAGCAGTGTGCCCTTGTTGCCAAGAAGGCCAATGGCATTTTGGGTTGTATAAGTAGGGGCATAGCGAGCAGATCGAGGGACGTGATCGTTCCCCTCTATTCGACACTGGTAAGGCCTCATCTGGAGTACTGTGTCCAGTTTTGGGCCCCACACTACAGGAAGGATGTGGATAAATTGGAAAGAGTACAACGAAGGGCAACAAAAATGATTAGGGGTCTAGAGCACATGACTTATGAGGAGAGGCTGAGGGAGCTGGGATTGTTCAGTCTGCAGAAGAGAAGAATGAGGGGGGATTTGATAGCTGCTTTCAACTACCTGAAAGGGGGTTTCAAAGAGGATGGCTCTAGACTGTTCTCAATGGTAGCAGATGACAGAACGAGGAGTAATGGTCTCAAGTTGCAATGGGGGAGGTTTAGATTGGATATTAGGAAAAACTTTTTCACTAAGAGGGTGGTGAAACACTGGAATGCGTTACCTAGGGAGGTGGTAGAATCTCCTTCCTTAGAGGTTTTTAAGGTCAGGCTTGACAAAGCCCTGGCTGGGATGATTTAACTGGGACTTGGTCCTGCTTTGAGCAGGGGGTTGGACTAGATGACCTTCTGGGGTCCCTTCCAACCCTGATATTCTATGATTCTATGATTCCAGTTCTCCTTGCTTGTTTCCCAGGCTTCTTGCATTTGTGTATAGGCACTTAAGATAACTCGCTTTCTGAGTATGAAGCGGGAGCCCTCCCCTCTTGCGCTCTCCTGCTCATGCTTCCTCCCAGTATCCCACTTCCCCACCTCAGGGCTTTGGTCTCCTTCCCCTGGTGAACCTAGTTTAAAGCCCTCCTCACTAGGTTAGCCAGCCTGCTTGTGAAGATGCTCTTCCCTCTCTTCGTTAGGTGGAGCCCCATCTGCCTAGCACTCTTCCTTCTTGGAAAACCATCCCATGGTCAAAGAATCCAAAGCCTTCTCTCCGACACCACCTGCATAGCCATTCGTTGACTTCCATGATTCTACGGTCTCTACCCTGGCCTTTTTCCTTCCACAAGCACCTCAGACTCCTTTATTCTTCTTCCCAGAGCCACATAGTCTGCAGTGATCTGAGTGCTTGATGAGTCTCGGCAGTCTCTCCATCACATCATGAATCCTAGCTCCTGGCAAGCAGCAGACTTCTGTTTTCCCAGTCGGGGCGTCAGATAGATGACTCAGTCCCTCTGAGAAGGGAGTCCCTGACCACCACCACCCACCTCCTTCTCTTGGGAGTGGAATCCCCATCCCTAGGACAGTGCATCTCATGCCTTCCAATTGGCGGAGTCTCCTTTTGCTCCATTCCCTCAGATGTATCATCTAGTCCAGTGCTTCTCAAGCTATCTGATGTGGGGACCGGCAATTTTTTTTCCCAATGTGCGTGCAGACTGGCAGCTGATGGCTCGTCCGCGAACCACCACTTTGAGTAGCACTGATCTAGTCCACTCCCCGCATTAGTACCTGTGGAGAGAACATGAAAACGGTTGCTTACCTGTATCTGCATTGCTGGTACATTGACACTCCCCTTTCCTCTTCTGGAGGTCACATGCTGCCAAATTTCTTCACAGTCCTTCTGTCCCTGCTGTACAGCCTGCTCTGAATCTTCAGAATGTTGTGTCTGTAGAAGGATATCCTTACATCTGTCCAGGAAATCTTCAGTTTCTCTTATGCAACGCAGGGTCGATACTTGTTTCTCCAGACCTTGAACCTTCTCTTCCAGATTTGCCTGAATCCTGCAAATCCACGAATCTCTGGAGCAGACCCATAGACAGCGCCAGGTAGGGCATGCACCCCTATGTGTGTTTGATGGAAAGTTTGAGATCATGGTGTTTTTGAATATAATGAGGGATTGAAGGAAGGCCAGATCTCTAACAGATTGTGACATTTTGCACAAAGTCAAATCACTTAATTTATGCTCAGGATTTGGCGCACATATGGAATGCTTCTAGCTGTTCCAAATCTGCCTGTAAGAGAGTATATGACCCATAAAGCAATACAGGTAGTACAGAGATGTTATAGATCCTGAACTTTGTTTTAGCTCCAACACGTTTTTGCATCCATGAGTGAAAGATGGATTTAATGCAAGAAGCAACAGGGCCTATTTGTCAAAAAATGTCTGATTTGCTGTGACTGTTTCAAGTCTGTTTGCAGCATATGTGGATGAATTCATAAACACTTTTCATGGGCCGCCTGGTGGCCCAGCTCTAAGGTATTGACTTCAGTCTTTTCTCATAGGACCTACAACCCCCCTAGTGTGGGTGGTATCTTGGAAAGCTTGGAGACTGGAACTGAAATTGTCTAATTTCTCCACAAGAAAGGCGGCAGCAGCAGCAGCATAGTCTTGGTTGATAAACGTTTCTTGACCAATATGGATTCCAGCATGTGGACTAAAAAGTTTTAATATCCAGTGGATAGCTTGACAGAATAGTGCTGGGGAAAGAATGCATCTCTGCTGCATAGCTGAGGTTGAGTAGGAATGAAGCGAAAGCCATGAATCAGTGCATTCTCTCTCACTGGTACTCAAATGAAAATCACTCACCATATTTAGCAGAAAATTTGGACCCTTGGGGCATTCCGCTTGATACCAGCTGCCAACTAGACATGGAACCATGATCACCATCTGTTGAGCCCGACGATCTAGGCAGCTTTCTATCCACCTTATGGTCCATTCATCTAGCCCATACTTCTTTAACTTGCTGGCAAGAATACTGTGCGAAAAGCTTTGCTAAAGTGAAGGAATATCACATCCTCTGCTTTCCTCTCATCCACAGAGCCAGTTATCTCGTCATAGAAGGCAATTAGATTAGTCAGGCGTGACTTGCCCTAGATGAATCCATGCTGACTGTTCTTGATCACTTTCCTCTCCTCTAAGTGCTTCAGAATTGATTCCTTGAGGACCTGCTCCATAATTTTTCCAGGGACTGAGGTGAGGCTGACTGGCCTGTAGTTCCCCGGATCCTCCTTCTTCCCTTTTTTAAAGATGGGCACTACATTAGCCTTTTTCCAGTCGTCTGGGACCTCCCCCAGTCACCATGAGTTTTCAAAGATAATGACCAACGGCTCTGCAATCACATCCGCCAACTCCTTTAGCACTCTCGGATGCAGCGCATCCGGCCCCATGGACTTGTGCTCGTCCAGCTTTTCTAAATAGTCCCGAACCACTTCTTTCTTCACAGAGGGCTGGTTAAAATGTGGTCACTGTGGCTGGCGCTATGGTCCTTAGCAGACTATGTGAGTTTGATGATTTCTTGAAGTAGTTAATGTGATTTTTCCTGCTCATGGGAACTTAGTGCACCATAAAAGTGAAACACCAGTTTTTATCATGTTTAATTTTGTTTTACTAACAGTTTTGCAATGTATGAAGGGAAGTCTACTATTAAATCAGTAGGCCATTTTTTAAATATTGAGAACAATGTCATTCTCATGTCTATAACTTTGGTTGATAAGATTTATTCATGGGATATTTTACATAACAGTACTTCTTCCTGCACTTTGTTGCTTTCAGAACATTTTTCACTGCTACCCAGGATGATCTCATAAGCAGTGACAACTGTACTTAGAGTGAAACCACTTGAAATGGTCTCTTATGAAACACTTTGTTATAGATATGGTAGAGCAGCATGACAAGTAAGCACTGAGTAAAACAGATTAGTTGAAAATACTAAGAGTAAATTAAGTGAGAAATTTAGCCTTGATGTGTTTCTAGCAGTGAATCTGGGATGCTGTCAAACTATAATTTCATACCCACTCATTAATTTCAACAATTAACAAGGAAGGATTCTCCCCTCTGCATTGCTGTAACAGCACAGAAGAGCTGTAACAGCCCTGGACCAGGTCAGAGAAGAATTCCTCCTGGCACAGTCTTTGTGCAAGGTAGCTTATGTCCACACATGAACACATCCCCACAAACCCTAGCGTAGGCATGCCGGGAGCTAGAGGGAATGGGTCTGCAGCATATTGCACTGCAGAGATCTGAGTGGAACTGCGACCCATAGGCAACAGAAGACAAGCCATTTCATCTCTAAGAAGTACAGAACAAAACTGTACTCACAGTACCTGTAAAATGCAATTCAGTTTTCATGGCTACATTACCTATGAGCTTCTTATCGAGATAGCAGATTAGATTTGTAGTTACATATTGTGACGTTGCACTCTAATGATTTTATAAAAATATGCTAATAAGTGTGAATATAATGTAACTGGAATATGCTTCATGCAAAATGTCTGTTGTAAGGTATCATTACAAAGCTTATAACCTACTGAGTGTGGTCATCCTATTTGTATAAATGTATCACTTATCTGAAACTAGAAATATGAAATATAACTTTGAGGTCCTATTGTAGTTATGCAAAGTGTGGGCCATTAATGGTGGTTTGGAATCTTAATGGCTCCCATTAACCAAGACAAGCTCTGTTTTACTTGTAAGTCTTCCTGTATACTTGGGTGCTGGCAAGTGAGTAATGAAGTCTTACAGTGACATGATCATGCCATCTGAACTGGAATCCATCTTTAACCTGGTGCTTTTCCATTGAGAAGGAGGGGTGGGCACCTATAGGGACAAAGGATTCCCGCCTTATGCAAAAGATATATAAGTGGGTGGAACAGAACAAAAAGGGCGGCCATCATGAGAAATCCCCTAGCTATCACCTGAGCTGGAACAAGGGCTGAACCAGAGGAAAGGATTGTGCCCAGACTAGGAAGGCATCTAGTCTGTGAAAGAAACATCTCTGATGGTGAGATTTTATCTGTATTCAGTTTTATTACTGTACTAGACTTAGATTTGCATGTTTTATTTTATTTTGCTTTGTAATTCACTTTGTTCTGTCTGTTACTCCTTGGTACCACTTAAATCCTACTTTCTGTATTTAATAAAAATCACTATTACTTATTAATTAACCCAGAGTATGTATTAATATCTGGGGGGAGGGGCAAATAGCTGCACATATCTCTCTATCAGTGTTACAGAGGGCAAACAATTTATGAGTTTACCCTGTATAAGCTTTATACAGGGTAAAACAGATTTTATTTGGGGTTTGGACCCCATTGGAGTTGGGCATCTGAGTGTTAAAGGCAGGAACACTTCTGAAGTTGCTTTCAGCTAAAGTCTGCAGCTTTGAGGCACATAGATCCAGACCCCGGGTCTGTGTTGGAGAAGACTGGCATGTTTGGCTCAACAAGACAGGGTGCTGGAATCTCAAGCTGACAGGGAAAGCAGGGGCAGAAGTAGTCTTGGAACATCAGGTAGCAGTCCCAAGGGGGTTTCGTGATCCAACCCGTCACACATATGGTGCTTCTTTGAAGTGGACCCTTGTTCATCGGAGAATCAGATGAGACTACTAACTCATTTAACTTCACGCTGTAGGTTGAAGTTGATCCAGTCACAGAAGTGAAATGCTTTGTGTGTGTGTGTTGCTAATAAGAATAAATCTCTATTTAGTGTTAATTATAACCTTGTAAGTATTTGTACCTTTCATCTCAGAGGACTGCACAGTACAACTGAGTTCTAACCAGGAGAATAAGGCTGGAATTGTGTGGAATTTCTTTAACTTATTATTCATGTTAATTTGCAAAGAAAGATTCTGGTTCTAGCTTTAAAAACACTCAAAAATATTCTCTCCCTCTAAATTATGCTGGCATCCAAAACCAAAACAGTCTACATGGAAAAGCCTTTTTAAAAAAAAAGTTCAGAATTACAAATTAAAAAATGTTGAAAGATTTGAAAGTATGATCATGCTACAGTCCTGACCTGCACTATAGTTAATATAGTTACCAGAGTAAAACTAAAGTGCAAACTAATTGGTACCTTAAAGCAATGGAGTATTCAGCATAGATGAAAACACATCAGGGCTGTTCAGCATCTTCTATTTGACTTGAAACCAAATGAAAGATCACTAAATAATATGAGCATCTACATCAAAAGAAGCCTACACAAAGATAATAAAGAACAGGGGAAAGATAAATAAAGGGGAAAATGCAGATGGCAAATTTGTCTGTAATATGAGGTGGCTTGTTCAAGTGTCCTTATAAAAGGGTCTTTTAAAAGTGAGACTTAAGTGTTTTATTTAAAAATTCTCTTTTTGATTTCCACATCATGTTTGTCCAGCTTACATTATAGTAAATACCATTCTGTTACTATCATCTCTGTAAAGTCAATCCAACAGATTAAATTAAAATCTATTTTCTTGCTGCTTCACACATCATGAAAACAAAAATTATTCCTGAAGGTAAATACGGTTTCTGCTGGTAAGGATGGATGAAATGGAAAGGAAAGGAGTTTGATTTAAATCAGCTTAACCTTACAGGGATAAAATAAAAACAAAAAGCACACGCACACTTCTATTCACTTGCATATTCACAAGCACACACAGCTCCATGCTATCTCTCACTCTATGTATGTAATGTATGTACGTGCTATATCTTTTCCATTAATTTCAGTTTGCCATGCAGAATATATTTTGTTATTCTTTCATTGCACAAAGCAGCTTCCCTCTCCAAAGGGGTTTGTGGAGAGAAATCTGGTCAATACATTAAAGAAGTGGAAGTATAGTTAAGTACAGCTATTCTACTTTTCAACCAAGGCTCACATCGTAAACATTTAACAAGGGGAATTCCCCAGTTCTTCTGCCCAATTTCTACATCCTGTATTAAGCTAATGGTTTCATTTTAACAAGGCGTGTTGTGTTTTCCCCAGTTCAACCTTCACCCCTCATTCCATTAAACTTGATGGCCCAGATCCTGGACACACTCATAGAAAAGTCCAACTTTAAGTGCATGCTTAAAATTGAGCAGGTGCATAAATGCTTGTAGGATTAGGGCTTAAAACTGTTATCAGGATAATAATGTGTTTGTCCACATTTCTTTTGTGAAAAGTTGGTTGACCATCTGCCTTGGCAGGTATAAGGTGCAGGTCTGAAAATTCATAGACAAATACATACTGTATCCTTCCTTTATTCATTTGAAAATGGAAAGTGGATTACTTCATGACCAGGGTGTTTCAATTATATGTTGATATTTTTGCCATTTGAAAGATAGCATGTTGCAAATCATGCCAGAATATTTTTCCTACTGGCCTTCATATCTATCTAATAGTCAAAATATTATTTGTGAAGCGTGAACATTTTAATAACTGTTCTCGCAGTTTTGTGAGCTAGCTGACACTTTACAATGGCAGAAAAATGAAATATGATAAAATGTTTCATTTTCAAAAGAAAAATGATAATCTGGTGAAGATTTATCAGAACAAAACACTGGAAAAGATTAATCACAAGTAATGAAGCAAGAACTAAAGAACAAAAAAAGTCTGCCAGTTTTGTGCTTGAAGAAATGATAATAAATATTGGTATGCAAGTTGTGACATCCTGGTGCATACGTACAGATAAAAGTATGTAAAGAATTTAAAATCAAAACAATGCTTTAACAGAATCTCAGAAAACAAAATTCTTAAATCTAATTAAATGTCTGGTTGTAACCATATCAGCACAAGCACAGAGTGAGCACTGGGGTCATTTAAAAGTCAACATGGGAATAAAAACTGCACAGTGGGGGTAGACTGGAGGTGCGGGAGGAGGACTGCAAGGCTGTGGCCTGAAAATATGACCATAGGAAAGAAGGCGGGGGGGGGGGGAGGGAGAAGAGGAGGAGGTATGCCATTCTACTCCGAAAATTCTGCAATCTGTGAAAATTCATAGAATGGTGGAGGCAAGCTAGAGGAGACACTGAGTTGGTTGCAATATCCCAAGCACTGTGCAGTAGGAAAATGGAAAGTTTTGCTCTACTGCTGCTGAATACTCTTTGTAATTGAAGCAGAGACATATTGTACAAACCAGACTAGAGGTATCAGTGGCTAAAAGAGGGCACAGGAGAATCTAACAAAGCCAGATATCCAAACCTAATGGAATCAGCATACCCTCTCACACAATCAGAGGTCAGAGGCTTGATTCTCCACTGCCCTTCCTTAGTCATTTATGCCTGTGCAAGTGGGTGCAAAATGCCAGAGTTATGATTTATTAGCATTTTACAGAAGTGTTGCCAACCTCACAAGTTTAAGAATGATAAAATAGACCAAATTCATAAAACAGACCAAAAATCATGTGGCTGTCGTGTCTGTTTTCTAATTTTTGAAGTCTTAAGGGCAATTGTTTTGTTCTCTGAGAGAGTGTGTGTGTTGTGTACATAGAAGTGGGTGTCTGCGCACATGCATTTCAGGGAACTCAGTCTGAAAGTCCAAAAAAATAAGCATACCCATGAAGGGATCTCCTCCCTTTTACTTCTGATTGATAAGGACTCTTCACTAGCCCCCTCCTTTATCCTCTAGGCAAGCTCCCCAACACAATCCCCAGATCCCACCATGGGGAATTTCGACAGCTCTTTGGCTGGCTCTCTGGCCCATGCCCTGCTCTCTCCCCCAGATGTTGTGCCCAGACCAACTCCTACACACCAGGGACCTCCTGCTTAGCTCATCTCCTCACTGCTGCTGCACTCCTTGTCACTGTCCTCTCCCTTACCCCATGGAAAGAGCTGGATGACATTTTTTGGTTGCTCCCCCAGCCCAGACAAAAATAGACACATGCAAAGTATGCAAGATAGCCTATTCATAAACCTAACAGAGACCTTAACACAACTTTCATTACATTATCTATACCTGTAAGTTTCACACACACACACTTACCAATGGCCCAGCCAAGGCTTCCTCAACATCAGGCTGCTTCTACCTTACAGACAGGCTGCACTGCTAGGGCAGGGCCATTACCTGCTCCCCTGCCCATCCCCTTGGGTTTTCAGGTTTGGGGAAGGTGTGTGTGATGGTCTCTGAGGGCAGAGGCTGCTGGGAGCAGAAATTAGTGCCGCTCCGGTGGATGTTTACACTGACCCACTGGGCAAGGCAAGGCTAGCCTAGCCTAGGCAAGGCAAGGCAAGGCAAGGCAAGGCAAGGCTAGCCTAGCCTAGGCAAGGCAAGGCTAGCCTAGGCAAGGCAAGTACTAGTACTATGTCCAGTACTGTGTCCAGTTTTGGGCCCCACACTACAGGAAGGATGTGGATAAATTGGAAAGAGTACAACGAAGGGCAACAAAAATGATTAGGGGTCTAGAGCACATGACTTATGAGGAGAGGCTGAGGGAGCTGGGATTGTTTAGTCTGCAGAAGAGAAGAATGAGGGGGGATTTGATAGCTGCTTTCAACTACCTGAAAGGGGGTTTCAAAGAGGATGGCTCTAGACTGTTCTCAATGGTAGCAGATGACAGAACGAGGAGTAATGGTCTCAAGTTGCAATGGGGGAGGTTTAGATTGGATATTAGGAAAAACTTTTTCACTAAGAGGGTGGTGAAACACTGGAATGCGTTACCTAGGGAGGTGGTAGAATCTCCTTCCTTAGAGGTTTTTAAGGTCAGGCTTGACAAAGCCCTGGCTGGGATGATTTAACTGGGACTTGGTCCTGCTTTGAGCAGGGGGTTGGACTAGATGACCTTCTGGGGTCCCTTCCAACCCTGATATTCTATGATTCTATGATTCTATGACCCACAGGCTGGGTGGCTCACTGAAGTGAGTCAGGGGGTGGAGGTGGCAGTCCCTTCCTACCCCTGCTATCCTCCCATGGAGGCTGGCTCTGGCCTAGGGTTGCCAACCCTCCAGGCATTAAAGATTATGCCATGTGATGAAACCTCCAGGAATAAGTCTAACCAAAACTGGCAACTTTACCAGGGCCCTGCCACATGGGGCTGGCACAAGCTGCCTGGAGTCACCCCCTCACTCCAAACTTTCCTCTGTGCCCCACAGTTTGAAAACCTCTGGGCTAGAGAGGTTGGGGGTGAAAGTTCCTGACTCCATTCTCTTCTTCACCCTCCCTCTATTATTCACCTTCATGCCTCTTCCCCTCCCCAGTGCAGCATTAGGCAAGGGGCTGAAAGGAACAAGGAGGAAGAGGAGGAGGACCACCCTTTGCAACTGCTTCTTGGCTCTGCTCAAGCGCCCCACACCACAGCTACAAAGTGGGGAGGGAAGCAAAAGTGGATGGTACTAGTGCAGCAGCCTCTGTTGGCCCAGCCAGAATTGCAGCCCAAAGTCTGCAACTCAGTCTCTCCACAGTGACATCTAGTGGTAGATGCCAGAAGTGCAGCCACAGTTCTAGCCCCAGCCCAGAAATTCTCAGGAGCCAGGAGACAGTAAGAAACAAACAAAATAACCCCTTCCTGCCTTGCAAAAAATCACAAGAGTGATTAAAATAATATGAGAGTTGGTAATGTCGAAACAGTGGAGAGCTGGGCCCAAGGTCTTTAGAGCCTCGGTCAGGGAATTTGGGTTTAAGGATATTGATGCTGATTCCCTGAGTGAGTTTCAGCACATAAACACCTCCCTATGCCTCAGTTTTTCCTATCTGTAAAATGAGAATAATGCTACATACTATTTCTCTCTCAAAGGAAAGACTTAACCAATTAGGGTGAGATGTTAGGTGCAGAATTCCCTCAACTCCCATTGGTTTAGGAGGTTTGGGTTCAGTTCACACTTCACTGTTTGTGAGCTAGGAAAATACAACTTAACCTCTGTCCCTCAATTCCCTATATGTAAAACGGGGATAATATTTCTTCCTTGCCTTCTCACATAGTAAGACAAATTCAAACTACAATGATGGGGTTATACAAGTACATAAACTGATAACTCCAGTAGGTATTATGGTAGCTTGTCACCTCATAGAATTTAGATCATAATGTTTATTGTTATGGCAGTTGTCATTGTAACTCAGTTTTCCAAGTTATTTTTTCTTCGTGTGTAAGCAAGTTGACTCTTGAGAAGATACACCATGCTGTTTGTTGGGGCTATGCAAAGTTCTCGTATAGAGGCAGACTGGGAAGAGAGGGAGCGTCTCACGATATATTATAATATTAATGCACAAAATTTCATCAATCTGTCAGATGTTAAAGATGACTAGAGACAACACTTCCATCTTGTTTTCTGGATCAAGTGTTCTCAGCATAACATCACATACAAATAGTAGCATGTGGGGAGACAGTAGGATGAGCAAACCGGTTTGGATGAAATATGATTCCCATTAACCATCTCTCAAAACATGAATTGAATATTTTAAGAGTCACAAAAGAGGCTATATCTTAGATATTTCTAGCGCTAATAGAAGCAGAAACTACCAGAAGTCTCATGTAATAGCCTGCTTATGCTATTATGCTCAAATAAATTTGTTAGTCTAAGGTGCACAAGTCCTCCTTTTCTTTTTTTTTTTTTGGTGTTTCTGACCCAGTTTTACAGAATCAAGGGGTTCCAATAATCTGGATAAGCATCCAAAGATAAGCATCTGTGTCCTTCATGCAACTAGAAGTCTCAACCATTGCTAGTGGAGAAGGTGCATAAATGAAGGAATCAACTGTATTATGTCAATACAGTAATTGACCTGTCTAATATAAATATATTTTAAGTGACTGAAAAGTCTTTAAATTTAATCACCTATTCAGTTCAGCAGTCTGACAAGCTAGCTTATAGTAAACTATCACTTCTGAAACAATGATATTCAATATTCCCCTTCTGGCTCTCATTTCTGCAGTCAGATAAATACATTTTTGGATGATTTTGTATGTAATGGCTCTGACATCTAGTGGCTCACTGGGTATACCATAGATGTATTTTCATGTGTACATGAAGTCAGATATATACAGTAGAATCTCAGAGTTACAAACATTTCAGAGTTACGAACAACCTCCAGTTGTAACTCTGAACAAAATGTAATGATTGTTCTTTCAAAAGTTTACAACTGAACGTTGACTTAATACAGCTTTGAAACTTTACTATGCAGAAGAAAAATGCTGCTTTTAACCACCTTAATTTAAATGAAACAAGCACCACTTGCCCCATAACCTCAGCCATGCAGAACACAATGCCATCCACAACCTCAGAAACAACTCTGACATCATAATCAAAAAGGCTGACAAAGGAGGTGCTGTTGTCATCATGAATAGGTCGGAATATGAACAAGAGGCTACTAGGCAGTTCTCCAACACCACTTTCTACAAGCCATTACCCTCTGATCCCACTGAGGGTTACCAAAAGAAACTACAGCATTTGCTCAAGAAACTCCCTGAAAAAGCACAAGAACAAATCTGCACAGACACACCCCTGGAACCCCGACCTGGGGTATCTGCTACCCAAGATCCATAAACCTGGAAATCCTGGATGCCCCATCATCTCAGGCATTGGCACCCTGACAGCAGGATTGTCTGGCTATGTAGACTCCCTCCTCAGGCCCTACGCTACCAGCACTCCCAGCTATCTTCGAGACACCAGTGACTTCCTGAGGAAACTACAGTCCATCGGTGATCTTCCTAAAAACACCATCCTAGCCACTATGGATGTAGAAGCCCTCTACACCAACATTCCACACAAAGATGGACTACAAGCCGTCAGGAACAGTATCCCCGATAATGTCACGGCTAACCTGGTGGCTGAACTTTGTGACTTTGTCCTCACCCATAACTATTTCACATTTGGGGACAATGTATACCTTCAAATCAGCGGCACTGCGATGGGTACCCGCATGGCCCCACACTATGCCAACATTTTTATGGCTGACTTAGAACAACGCTTCCTCAGCTCTCGTCCTCCAATGCCCCTACTCTACTTGCGCTACATAGATGACATCTTCATCATCTGGACCCACAGAAAAGAAGCCCTTGAGGAATTCCACCATGATTTCAACAATTTCCATCCCACCATCAACCTCAGCCTGGACCAGTCCACACAAGAGATCCACTTCCTGCACACTACGGTGCTAATAAGCGATGGCCACATAAACACCACCCTATATCGGAAACCTACTGACTGCTATTCCTACCTACATGCCTCTAGCTTTCATCCAGATCACACCACACGATCCATTGTCTACAGCCAAGCTCTACGATATAACCACATTTGCTCCAACCCCCCAGACAGAGACAAACACTTACAAGATCTCTATCATGCATTCTTACAACTACAATACCCACCTGCTGAAGTGAAGAAACAGATTGACAGAGCCAGAAGAGTACCTAGAAGTCACCTACTACAGGACAGGCCCAACAAAGAAAACAACAGAACACCACTAGCCATCACCTTCAGCCCCCAACTAAAACCTCTCCAACGCATCAAGGATCTACAACCTATCCTGAAGGACGACCCATCACTCTCACAGATTTTGGGAGACAGGCCAGTCCTTGCTTACAGACAGCCCCCCAATCTGAAGCAAATACTCACCAGCAACCACACACCACACAACAGAACCACTAACCCAGGAACCTATCCTTGCAACAAAGCCCGTTGCCAACTCTGTCCACATTTCTATTCAGCGGACATAGGGCCTAATCACATCAGCCACACTATCAGAGGCTCGTTCACCTGTGCATCTACCAAGGTGATGCCATCATGTGCCAGCAAAGCCCCTCTGCCATGTACATTGGTCAAACTGGACAATCTCTACGTAAAAGAATAAATGGACACAAATCAGATGTCAAGAATTATAACATTCAAAAACCAGTCAGAACACTTCAATCTCTCTGGTCACATGATTACAGACCTAAGAGTGGCTATCCTTCAACAAAAAAGCTTCAAAAACAGACTCCAACGAGAGACTGCTGAATTGGAATTAATTTGCAAACTGGATACAATTAACTTAGGCTTGAATAGAGACTGGGAGTAGATGGGTCATTACACAAAGTAAAACTATTTCCCCATGTTATTTCTCCCCCCCACCCCACCCCTCACTGTTCCTCAGACGTTCTTGTTAACTGCTGGAAATGGCCCACCTTGATTATCACCACAAAAGGTTTTCCTCCTCCCCCCCTCCTTCCTGCTGGTAATAGCTCATCTTAAGTGATCACTCTCCTTACAGTGTGTATGATAAAACCCATTGTTTCATGTTGTGTGTGTGTGTGTGTGTGTGTGTGTGTGTGTGTATATATAAGTCTCCCCACTCTATTTTCCACCGAATGCATCCAATGAAGTGAGCTGTAGCTCACAAAAGCTTATGCTCAAATAAATGTGTTAGTCTCTAAGGTGCCACAAGTACTCCTTTTCTTTTTTGCGAATACAGACTAACACGGCTGCTACTCTGAAACACAGAAATAGTGCTTACCTTGTCAAATTTTTAAACTTTGATTTTTTTTTTTAGAATGTATTTAACACAGTATTATGCTGTACAGTATTTACTTTTTTGGTCTCTGTCTGATTCTATACTTCCAGTTCCAAATGAGGTGTGTGGTTGACCAGTCAGTTTGTAACTCTGGTGTTCGTAACTGAGGTTCTACTGTATCATACACATTTTCTGTTTATGAAAGAATTCTGAAATTTAAATTGATATCAATTACATTCTGGTCTGGAACCTGTAGTTTCTATAAGTAACACTCCTTAACACCACCTTCTAACCAAAAAGGAATGGAAGAATCAGATACACTTGTATATTTGCTTTTCTAAGGCCCAATCAACTTTCTATATCCATTCCCTTTCTCTAGCATGGTTAATCTTATTTTCTAATTAAGATTTATTCACTTTATTTTCACTTTTTAGACTGAAAGTGCAACAAATCTCACTTCAAATGTGGAATCACTCATACTGGTCTCTAATATCTGTTTGTAGAACATGAATTTCAACACAAATATTTCTTTTGTTAATTTTCTTAAAGTGATTGGACTAGTTTTTTTAAAATCTTTTTGCTCTTCAATTGTAATAGTTTCTTGGTAACTGGTAAACAACTTCTCTTTTGTTACCATGATCAGACCACTCCCTTCTGCAGAAGTACACATGGGATGGCATCTGTTTAGGGTTACCATCTTTGAAATGCAAAAAAAACTGGAACCCCAACCTCCAATCACAAGGCAACTCCACAACCCCTGCCTACTTTCAACAGATAGCACATAGATTAGAAATCTCTCTAGATGTTATCAATCTTGAGAGATAACACATGTACATAAGATTGATAACATTTTCTTACTTAAACTGTGGAAGTGGGAACACTGCAACATCTTTAGTTGGACACAAACTTTTAACATTAGATATCCCAATGTATTGCGATAATAATGCAAATCTTTAGACCCATGTAAAAATACCCCAACAGATTTAATTACTTTTCTGGCAAATCCATAAAATAACCAGCCAGGCTGGTCAAACACCGGCCAGTTTGTAACCCTATATCTGGAGGGACGGAAACTCTATGAGAAGCCCTTCAGAGTTCTTCTTTGAGGGTGCAAGGTTGTCTCCACAATTTTATTATTATTTTCATTTATGGTAACATCCCTTATGACTATGTAAAAACTGGCTCATTTTCGAGATGGATACAGTCAATGGTTATAATTGTGCCCCCCAACTATCTTATATTTTCTTGATTTTAATAATAGTTGTATCACCTAAACCATTGGGATCTCATAGAAAGGAAAGCAACAAGGCGACTGGAAAAGGAAAATGGATACCTATTAGTTTTCTAGAGTATTGTCAACCTGAAAGTCTCATATCTGGTGTCCTTAAGGTTGGTCATCTCTTTTGTATTTGCCAGGACTTTACAAGTGTCACTTGCCATATAAGTGACAGAGAATGCTTGAGTTTATCAGATATATGTTGGTATGCCCACTGATGTGAACCTGCAGAAGGCTTTCTTTGGAAAACATTGGCAGTGTATACAAATATGTTCTGTCCAGTGGATTTAAGTTTCTTGGATTGGGGTTCTGGTACACTTCCTAATCCAGTTGTGGTTTCTTGTCATGGCCCCAATCCCACAATCTTTTGTGATCAAATCCCACAATTCTTTTGGCCACAAAAGATCATGTTACAATGGCCCCTGCAAGAAACAATGCCCAATTGTGGGTGGGACTGCTGGAGAGTTGGATAGGTTCTGTTGAGTGAGGACTGTTACGTTGAGCAAAAATGAGGAGTCAAAAAACAAGCAGAAAAACCATCTAAAACACAAAACCAAAATACTCAAACATTTTATGCATCACAAAAGAGGAAGAAAACGACACGAACAGAAAAGTTTCGTTATTTGCAATACACCTTTACATTTAGGAAACAAAGATTTTTAAACCCAAAACTTGTGTAAAAATTTTATTTTTGCCATAAATATCAATTCTCATGTCAGGAAGCTAGCCATGCCACAAACTAGGGACCATCAAGTCAAAAAATATCATCTACACCTATTCTTTTCCCTACATGCCCTCAAGATCAAAGGTTTACACCCTCCAACCTTATAGGGTAGGATGGCATAAAGGTAACAAAAATTGTCCACTCTATTTAGAACTTTAATACAGGACAATTTTAAAATATAAAGTTGTAAAAGCCTATAATTATAAATATCCAATTGACAGATTCAAATAAAAAGGTTTACGACTAAAACTCTTCAGAAATTCCATTGCATCTGATTGAATGGAATGAAACAAAGGAGCCACTATACATACCAATAAACATATAGTACTTGGGTGTCTGTAGTGCCATCCATCCATGGATTTCAAACCACTGTCTAATCATGAAATAAGCCTTTAAGGTAGGGAAGTATTCCTATCCCTATTTTGCAGCTGGAAATTTTAAGCCACAGAGAGGTTAAGGATCACATTTTGAAAGGTGACCTCTAATTCTAGGGTTTTAGGCCTCAGTTTTAGGGTTTTCCACTTGAGACATGTCCAAAAGCCATCCCGCAAGAGTTCCTGGAGAAGAACCGAGAAAGAGTGACAAGAGAGGCAGCCAAGTCCTATGCGCTATAAGTCAATTTCCAACGCTTAGAAAAGGCCAGGATAATTTTTGCCATCTATACTGGAGATGGGTTCCTGGAATGCAGGCTCTTCCAGGGTGAAACTGCAACGGTTCTTCACAATGCAATGGCTGCCATAATGCTCAAGTTCTATATATGTAGACAGGGGTTAATCTTTAAGGCTGCAAGTGAAGCACTCAGAACTCAGGAAACGACAAAGTTAAGGTAACTTGTATTACACTATTATTACATGAGCACTTACTACTTTTCTCCTCATTAAGTGATCTAGGTAGAAAGTACTATAGGAATGTGGCAGATATGTTGACTATCTTTTTATCCTTATTGCTCATGGATGTAGTAGCTTCATGTCTTATTTACTTTACATCATCCAAACCCTGCACCGAATAAAGATTCTTCCATTCTCTTGGGCTTTTCTTTGCAGTCACTACAGTATAGGATTGCCTCAAACATTTATAAGTTATCACACTATCCCCTGTTTAGCCAGGAAGTATTATGATCCTCATTTTACAGATGCAGAACTGAGGCATAGAATGAATATTGGACTTTCCTAAAGTTATGCAGGAAGTGGAAATCTGTGGCAAAGGGATGAATAGACTCCAGATGTCCTGAGTACCAGTCCAGTGCTTTGAATACAAGACTAATCTTCAATTTCCTGCAGATCCCCACTTCATTCACTTCACACCATACAACTTATGCAGTGAATGAAGCAATGGACATGAGTCTGAGTCACAGCACATCATGCAAACTGTGTAGTGAATAGGTTGGGGTGCTCTGGATAGCATACCAATTCACTAGACATCTCTGCCTCAGTCACTGCTAAACGTGTACACTAAATGAGGCAGGGATACCCCCCCAACCCCCCCCCCAAAAGAACTTGTAAAAATATTGTATTATAATGAATACACAAGGGAACAATGTAAGATTGCCTGGGCAACCTTTAATTTTGCCATTTGAATCCTTAATATTCTGAAGAAGGTTTTTAAATTATATTTTCTACATTTTAAAAAAAACAAAGCAGGAAAGAAATGCTACGATTTGCAGACAACTGCTCACTCTATTGCATAATGTGTGAAATGAGTAGGTAGTTGCTTTTGCCTCTTCATCCAGAGTACATAGAAAGGTGAGTCTGGAATTAAGTCTCTTTTCTTATACACCTTTACAGATCATATTCCATGATCCTCTGTTAAAACTGAAATTCCACTCCACTTTGCTAAACATGCATGTGAACCACTAGCAAAATCCTGAAACACCATCTATTCAATGGAAATTTTCTGTCAGTTTATATATGCATGAGCCAGCTATAATAAACCACAACTCATTTGCTTTAATCTACAATGGAACAGCAATGTTTTGGCAGGAGACACTTTCATCAGAAAGTTTATAACCACCAGTTGTGGATGTTTACAGCTAACATGGACATATGTTAAAGGTAATTACAGCATGTGTGTTTATTCTTTACTAATGAATTTGATTTTCATCAAACATATCAGCTAATCTGCATCAACCCACAATTAGCTCAGTCAGTTCTGACTTTTGTTCCTTCAGTGAAGAAATATATTTTCAAATTAAAACATGCACATGCATACCTTAACCAGGCAAACTAAAAGATTGGATTGCGTAGCTGACACAGAGAATGTTTATAGGGCGACATACAGTAAAATGTTTCTTGCAGTAAGGATAGCCCTACATTTCAAGCAAGAAGGGGAAAAAAAGACAAACCCCAATAGAAGCCTAAACATCTCATACAAGTTATAAGAAGTAAACTTTAAAACTTCACAGCTTGTAATTTTAAATTCTCTAAAGGGAAATCTCATTTTAACAAATCCTGAAAATGGGTAGATGCCATCATACCTGAGCAAAAAATGACTTGCAAAACCTACATCATAAACTTGCACCATATTTTGAAACTTTGTATCAAACTAAACTAGACTAGATTGGAGCTTCAATGAAGAATATTTATTGTCTCCCTTACATTTCCAAAGGAAAAAAAAATTTATTGCACTTTTAGAATGAAACCTTCCTTTGGATATTTTATAAGGAATCTAATACAATGCCTTCAAAATTATCCTTTGGTCTCTATGCAGGGCACAAGCCAAAGAAAAGTAAGGAATGCCAGTAAGGGAACCTTTCCATAGGCAAAATTATTTGCCAAAGATTACAGTTTGGATCAGATCAGTTACAGCCTTTGAAATAACTTGGAGATAGAGAAGCTATTTAGATTTTAACATTATTGAAAAAAATCTTATTTCACCAATAACTGGGTACTGGGAAAATTATATAATTATAAGCTATAGTTTAAAAAATAAAGTCTTTTTTCAATATGCTCAGAAGCTAGGTCTTCCATCTTTTCTGCCTTGGCCATGAAGTAAAAGCAATTGCTTTCTATTTATTCTATATGGGTTTCAGATAACTCATTATATGAGCCCAATAACTAATGGGGCCTTACCATACAAACCAACAATTTTTGTTTTCACATAGTTTTATTCAATTAACTGTCCAAAGCTAATTAAGCAAAACGTACTGTTTACAAAAGTTGTTTGCAGTGGTGTTGTAGGTATCTTGGTCCTAGCATATGAGAGAAACAAGGAACGTAAAGTAATATCTTTTAAAGTAATAAATAAATAAAGTAATATCTTTTATTAGACACTTCTGTTGGTGGAAGAGACAAGCTTTTGAGTTTCTTCTGGAAGTGTGTTACAGTTAAATACCAGGTGGGACAGCATGTTAAGAATACGGGGTTAATGCATGTTGCAAGAAACCACTTAAAATGAAGTGAGACAACAGTGGGTGAGGTAATTGTTTATTGGTCCAATAAAAGTTAACACCTCTGCAGTCATAGAACAAAGGAGAGTTAATAGATTATGAAAAGTTGTAATGAGTCATAAAACCAGTGTCTCTGTTGAGACTATGATTTTTAGTGTCTAGCAGAGTTATGAATTTAAATTCCCACTCATCTTTTGAATGTGTTGTGCAGATTTCCTGAAGATGACTGTAAAATGGGGATCATAATACTTCCTGGCATGTTAGCTTTGTGAAAAAAAAAGTGTTCATCAATGGATGATAGGTGTTTGCCCGCTTTATCCAAACCATGGGAACAGCCATGGGTACTAGATGGCTCCCCAGCATACTAACCTCTTCATGGTCCACCTGAGCAAGAATTTCTGGAAAAATGTACTATGAAACCAATGATTTACCTGAAATTAATTGAGGATATTTTCATCCTCTGGACAGATGACAAACTCCCTCATAGATTTCCATCAGTACTTCAACAACCACCACCCCACCCATCAAGTTCTGTGGAACACTTGTGCACCAGCATCAACTTCCTGGACACCATGATCAGCACCAGCAATGGGACCCTACAGACAACTATATACAAGAAACCTATGGATCACCACATTTACCTCCACAGATCCAGTAACCATCCCAGATGTACCAAGAAATCTGTTATCTACAGCCAGACATTCCAATATCACAGAATATACTCTGAGGTGAAGTCTTAACACCTTAACACACTTAAAAGTGCCTTCACCAGACAAGTAGCTTGCATCGCTGACTAGGCCACCCAAATACCACAAAAGAACCTGCTTGAGTACAGAAAAAAAAAATCTACCAATCACACACTCCTAGTTGTCTCCTACCAGCCCACACTGGAAACCATACAGGGTAACAAACAAACAGTTACAACTCATACTTGATGGGGACTAAATCCTGAAAGAAACCTTTCCTGAAACTCCTCTTGTCCTTCATATAATCCCCCAATCTTGCCATGATCATCAGAAGCAAACTCCCTACAGACTAGGACAGATGCAACAGATGCAAAACCTACAGGCTTCTCCACCGCTGCAATCAACAACACATCTTTCAAGATCCATGAGTCCTTTGCATGTCTGTCACACCATGTGGTATATCTCATCTAGTGCACTAAATGCCCCAGCAACAACTATGTGGATGAAACCAAACAGTAAGTAAGCTCTCAAATGAACTCACACAGATAAACAATAGTAAATAAAAGCACCGTCATCTATGGGTGAACACTTTTCACAAAGCGATCACTTTATGTCTGACCTATCGGTCTTCTTCTACAAATGAAATCTGCACTGCACCTTCAAAAGATGAGCATGAGAACTTAGATTCATAACTCCACTAGGTATTAAAATCATGGTCTCAGAGACACTGGTTTTATGGCTCATTATGAGAATTTGTAACCTACTAACCTTCCTTTGTCCTATAACTTCAGAGGTGTTAATTACCCACTTCATTTATGTAGTTTCCTGCAATATGTGTTAAACCTTTATGCTTAACAATCTGTCCTACTAATCAGACGTCAAGAATTATAACATTCAAAAACCAGTTGGAGAACACTTCAATCTCTCTGGTCACTCGATCACAGACCTAAGAGTGGCTATACTTCAACAAAAAAGCTTCAAAAACAGGCTCCAACGAGAGACTGCTGAATTGGAATTAATTTGCAAACTGGATACAATTAACTTAGGCTTGAATAGAGACTGGGAATGGATGAGTCATTACACAAAGTAAAACTATTTCCCCATGGTATTTCTCCCTTCCCCCCACCCCCCCCACCCCACTGTTCCTCTGATATTCTTGTTAACTGCTGGAATTAGCCTACCTTGCTTGTCACCATGAAAGGTTTTCCTCCTTTCCCCCCCCTGCTGCTGGTGATGGCTTATCTTAAGTGATCACTCTCCTTACAGTGTGTATGATAAACCCATTGTTTCATGTTCTCTGTGTGTGTGTATATAAATCTCTTCTCTGCTTTTTCCACCAAATGCATCCGATGAAGTGAGCTGTAGCTCACGAAAGCTTATGCTCTAATAAATTTGTTAGTCTCTAAGGTGCCACGGGTACTCCTTT
The DNA here is from genome assembly GCF_009764565.3 of Dermochelys coriacea. NCBI lineage: Eukaryota > Metazoa > Chordata > Testudines > Dermochelyidae > Dermochelys > Dermochelys coriacea. Next base: position 56,274,056 of record NC_050069.1, read on the forward strand.
TCTTTTTGCGAATACAGACTAACACGGCTGCTACTCTGAAACCTGTGTATTTAGCTATGACTCTGGTTACTTTGTCCAGATCTGAAGAGGCCTGTGAAGTTCAAAACCTTTTCTTCCACAACAGAAGTTGGTCCAATAAAAAGATATTACCTCATGCACCTTGTCTCCATTCATAAAAAAGTGAGTCAATGTTGAATGAAAGTATCAGAGGGGTAGCCATGTTAGTCTGTATCCACAAAAAACAAGGAGACCAGTGACACCTTAAAGACTAACAGGTTTATTTGGGCATAAGCTTTCATGGGTAAAAAACTCACTTCTTCAGATGCAATGTTTAATGAAAGTCTCCAGAGCTCTCTTAACTCAGCCTTTACACTGCAAGGCACAGTGGTTCAGCCCTTTCATTTTTTGTTAAAAAGGGCACCAATCTTCTACTCCCTATCCAGAAACCATGACTCTCTCTCTCTCTCTATATATATATACACACACCCCTACCAGAGCCACTGGCAACTGGTCTCTTCTGCTCCCATCTCTCGTCCAATCCAACCTCATGGGTTACAGACAACATGCTCCTCAAGATATATAGTATCCTTTTGTAGGTATATTTTTACTAAGTATTTTAAAATTGTTTACTTATGTAAGCCCTCAAATGGGCTAAGCCCTTTCAAAGCATATAAGACAGATTTCTGTCCCATCAATGTGCTTACAATCAAGGCAACATGCTTAAAAAGGTGCGGGAAGGAAACAAATATTAGTCCACATGACAGAACGGGAGGGGATGCAATATACAGGGTAAATTATGGTGTTATTTCATTTGGATGCTAAGTATGATCAGTTTAAAATACATACAGTCTGTGCATGTACACTCTAGATCTATTCCTCTGTCTCACACCAGTCTTTCTCCCACAGCAAAAGTAGAACAGCTGTAGGAGATTGTAGCAGGTGGTTTATGGAAGGGGGCCAAAGATGGAGACTTTCAAACAGACTGAGCTTGGCCAGAAACTAAAAGTGGGAGGGAGCCACTTCAGTGCAACAGGGATACTTTCTCATGTTTGCTTTTATAGGTCTAGGCATTCTAACCCTTTTCAGCTGGATCCCAGCTGGGGTCTCAAACAGCTTTAAATCAATGTATCAGTTAAGAGGTTCAGTGTCTAGGAGGGTAGAGGTGCCAGAAGGTTGTGAAGCCAAGATCCAGAAAGCAATCCCAAGGCTATGCAATCAAAACTCTTACAGAACCATATACTTAAGCTGACACACCTTTACCCTAATGACCTCAGGCTTTTAAATCTTTATCCTCTTGCTTTCAAAGTGTTGCACAGGGTATTAGCTTCTCAGTAGACACACCATTAAAATCCCGCTTGCCACTTTGAAAATGTAGATGTTAGAGTCCTAACGTTGATAACCCATCTTTAGAAAGATATCATTTCATTCATTTGTGACAGAGCCCCAGCTTTTCTGACATCTTCAATAATATTTAATAATTAGTCCAGTAGTTCATATGGCTACAATTTATAACATCACACTATATGAAACACTAGGCTATATAAGCCTAAGTCTAGAGTCAGGTGTACATCCACTCTATGGAATATCTACTGGCCTTACAACAAATACGCACTTTATTTGCAGGACAAATAAATATTTTTCTAGTTCACAGATGTTAGAGGTACACATTTGGCACATTAAATATTTTGTTTATTTTATATGGTTATTGGCTTTTGTTTCCTAAAATAAACTATTTAAATCAGAGGTGTTTCAGGCATTCTATTTGGCTTTTTAATAAAAAATTAAAGCTAAAAGCAGCCCAACCACAGGGGAAGCAACACTAAGAGCAGCAGCAAAGCCAGTAGCCTCTATTTTTAAAGCTGCCTTTTATTTCTGTAATGCTGATGGCCAAAGTCTAGCTTTCAGCAACACTTCCCCTTGTGACTGGGATGCTTTTAACTTCTCCATTTTATTAAAAAATGAAATTGAGGGTATTCCCTGACTCTGATTGAGCTTGTCTTAAAATCAAAAATGAAAGTCAAAAGTGGTCTAGTCACAAGGAAAGCAACACTGGGGTAACATACACTACGCTGGGACTACAAAGTGTTTGAACAAAATGCTGGTGACGCAAGATGGGTTTGATTAGAAGAATGCATTCAAACATTCAGGTTTTCCAAACCAGAGAGTGAGACTATACATGTGGGTAAATAATGGGATTTTATCTCTGGTCTCACTTGATTGTCTTGTTTTAGACTTTTTTTTAAATGAAAGTTTCAAAAAATCAATTTAAAATATGGCTCAGCATTTATTTCTTCTGGATTGATTTCCCTTTTAGTTCTGCATACACATTTTCTGTTTCTAAAACCACTTTTGTCATCCCCAAAATCACCCTTTTTTCCAACTAATCACAAAGACAACCACCACGTTCTCAAGGCTGTATAACTGGACATATTTTTACCTAAGTATTAGGGTAGGAGATAGGATGTAGGTGTAAGTAACAGGTAGTTTCTTCATCATGTAATTTCAAAACAGCTCCCTGCAGCAGCAGAGTTTGCAATGGCTTTAGGCTCTGAGTCAAGAAATGATTCAGAGCCAGGGGATTGTGGTGTTGATTGCAACTTCAACAACAGTTTATTGTGAGTAATGATGACTAGTATGCAGGGAAGTTGTACAGACCCTACTGAAGTAGAAGGGATTGAAACAGAGGCATTAAGTATGAATTCTTTCCTTTTTGATTGCTCACCTATAATGTTGCAACCTTTGTTGACACGTGTTACCAAATTTACACTAAAAGGAGTACTTGTGGCACCTTAGAGACTAACAAATTTGTTAGTCTAAGGTGCCACAAGTACTCCTTTTCTTTTTGCGAACACAGACTAACACGGCTGCTACTCTGAAACCAAATTTACAATGCGGACAGTGAAAATTCAATCTCTAAAACAGTATATGCTGTAGTTTAATTGATGCATTTCCTCATATATCAGCCTATTGGCATCTGAAACAGCATATGAAGAAGAAACTGGGACCACATTCTGTTAGAGGGGTGACACGAGTTAATTTCATTGCTGTCAAGAGATATCTTGATGGGTATTTATTGTGCGTTATCATGAGTTACCAAAGCTGCAAGGGATTATTTCTACTAGTATTGTAATAATGGCATAAAAAATACCATAGCTTTTCACAACATTTCAAGTCAGCTATGAAATTAACCCATTTCTTCACTGAAAGAGGGGTCCCTACCAATTTTCTTAAATTCAAAATAAAGGAATGAATAATCAATGGGACTTGGGCACTCTTGTAAATAGGAACCAAGAATGTTTCTAGCAACTGCTGGGCAATCTAACCTCTCTAGGGCACCCTGACTAAGGATTTACAAAACACACTGATTAGTCTCTCTCAGTCCATGTACAATATACACAACACATTCGTTAAGGAACAAAGTTAACAAAAGGACACTATCAATTAAAGGACTAAAAACTACCACTCCAAAAGAACTCCTAACCCCTTCCCTAAAGGCAAAAGCCAGTGTAAATAGCTAGGCCTTTCAGCATTTCCTAAATGTCTAACTCCAGCCCCATAAGAACAGTTGCCTTTCACTCAAAAAGTCTTGTCCTCAGCCAACAGTTACTTATATCTGACGGCTCTAAGGGCTTGGTTCCACTTGCACGGTAGAGTGCATTAAAGGAGCCCTGGGTGCACTAGTTCACTACCTGTCCACACTGACAAGGCACAGAGTGCTCCAACTCCACAGCTACAGCGCTCCTGGTACTCCATGTCAGCAAGTGGAACAACATTGTGTGTGCCCCTGCTGGAGCGCTGCAGCGCCAGTGTGGATACCCTGGTCTGTTAACGCTCTAATTGGTGTCCAGAAGTATCCCACAATGCCTGTTCTAGCCACTCTGGTCATCACTTTGACCTCTGCCCTCATGTGACCAACTGTCAGACCTGCCCTTTAAATTCTCTGAGAATTTTGAAAGTCACCTTCCTGATTGCTCTCCTGTTTGCGTGGAGTGCTCTCAGCGAATCTTTCCAGGTGACCATGCTCCACGCACCAGGTGATCCCCAGTATGGAGCAATGGTGAGGTGCTCGACCTCAGTGTTTGGGGGGGGGGAGGAAGACGTCCAGTCCCAGCTGTGCTCCAGCCGTAGGAATTACGATACCTTTGGGCAGATATCAAGGGACATGATGGAAAGGGGCCATGACCGGGATGCACTGCAGTGCAGGGTTAAAGTGAAGGAGCTGCGGAATGCTACCGCAAAGCCCATGAGGCAAATAGCTGCTCCGGTGCTGCCCCTGCAACCTGCCGTTTCTACAAAGAGCTGGACGCGATACTTGGGGGTGACCCCACCTCCACCCCAAGTACCACCATGGACACTTCAGAGCCCAGTTCAACAAGGTGGGAGGAGGAGGAGCAAAGTGGGAGCCAGGGTGCTGAAGTGGAGGAAGACACCCCCGGAATCCCTAGATGCATGCAACCAGGAGCTGTTCTCAAGCCAGGAGGAAAGAAGCTAGTCACATTGGCCAGTGCTTGGGGAAGGACAAACACCAGAGAAGGTTCCCGGTAAGCAGCTTTTATTTGGGAAAAGAGTTATTTGGTGCGGGCTCTTGGGGCAAGGAGGGTTAGGGCTGCATGCATGCCTAGATGCAGAATAGGGCGTTGATGTGCTCTCTCACAGTAATTGGTCTCAGAGATCTCTTCAAACGGGGGCAACTTGCTTGTGCAGGTTTCTTGGGAGAGCCACTGTGGTCTTTGTCCCAGTAAGGCTAACTTGTCTGCACCACTGTGCTGTGAGGGACAGGGGGACCATTGCTGCACACAGGCAAGCTACATATGGGCCAGGGTGGAATCCGTATTGCAGTAGAAGACCCTCCCTTGCTTCCCAGGTCATCCTCAGCAGTGAGATATTTTCCATGATATGAACTCCTGTGGAAAATGTGGGGACAGTGTCCAGTATAGGGGCCCCTGCCACTGTTGGTGCTCCCCAAGGCACAGAAACCCAGAGGACAGTACAGCTGTGAAACAATGTCATGCTTGACCCTGTGCTTACTCACCATTTTGGGGCTCCCATAGGTTATGTGCACTCACTTTGGGACATGCAAATTATGCTTTTATGTAGCCTGTGCTTGCCCTTAATTACAAGGGAATCACTGCTCTGTCTGGTGTGAACAATGCTGCCTCTGTTAAGTGTTGCATTTTGCCTTTACAGATGCAACCTTGAGATCTCAGCCATCAATGTTATCACCAGCTGAAAGACTCCAAAGAATCAGAAAGAGGCCATGTAGAAGCAAGGAAGACATGTTGCATGAAGTAATGCAGCATTCAATTAATGAAAAGCAAGAAGTGCAGGAGTGGCGGGACACTGAAAGGAGGACCCGCCAGCAGAATGAGGAGCACCGGCACAAAACCACTGTACTCTGGCAGCAAAGCACAGATTGGCTGATAAGCATAATGGAGCACCAAGTGGACTCTAACCAGGCACTCGTAGCCATGCAGGCAAAGCACTATGATGCCCACCTACCACTGTAGCCCTTGTCCCAAAACTCTTTCCCTTGTGCCCCCATGTCCCCTCAACCCACTTTCCCCAACATCCGGGTTCTTACCGCCACTAGCTGCCTCCAACACCTGTAGCTTCACCACCCAACACTGAAAACTACGACCCTTACTCACTGCACTCAACCCCCATCACCACGCAGTATAGCCATCATGAAGTGCAACACTCATTGCACAGCACTCCAGACAGGAAGGCTGAGTATGATGACAGGACATATGCAAATCTGTGATTGTACCATTCCCCACCCGACCCCCTTGCCCTTTGTTTCCCAAGCAGTTGTGTTTCTTTTCAATAGATTTTTTGGCTTTAAAAATATTCTTTATTATTGCATAAAGTAAAAGATACCTTAGCCCAGGAAAGAAACAGGCACTGCAAGTCAGTGTAGCAAACACAGATTCCTACTAACATTGAAGCCACTGCACTTCACTCCCGTGCAGGGCACCAGACGTTACTGGTGACTTTCAGTCTCAAATTGCTCCCTCAGGGCATCCCTAAACTTTGCAGCCCTGCGCTGGGCCCCTCTAATAGCCTTGCTCTCTGGCTGTTCAAATTTAGCCTCCAGGTGTTGAACCACCAAGTTCCATGTCTGAGTGAATCGTTTACCCTTCCCTTCACAAATGTTATGGAGGGTACAGCACACGGATATAACTGCAGGGATGTTGTCATCGGCCAGGTACAGCTTCCCATACGACAATGCCAGGGGCCCTTTAAATGGCCAAAAGCACACTCCACAGTCATTCTGCTCTGGCTCAGCCTGTTGAACCGCTCCTTCCTGCTGTCAAGGCTCCCTGTATAAGGTTTCATGAGCCATGGCATTAAAGGGTAAGCAGGGTCTCCAAGGATCCCTACGGTGATCTTCTGGTCTGGGAAAAAAGTCCCGGCTTGCAGCTTCCTGAACAGGATAATGTTCCGAAAGATACATGTGTCATGCACCTTTCCAGGTCAGTTGCATTAAATGTCAATGAAACACCCACGGTGATCCACAAGCGCCTGGACAACCATAGAGAAATACCCCTTCTGATTAACATACTCAGAGGCTAGGTGGACTGGTGCCAGAATTGGAATCTGTGTGCCATCTATTGCCCCTCTGCAGTTAGGGAAACCCATTTGTGCAAAGCCATCCACAATGTCATGCACATTACCCAGAGTCATGGTTCTTCTGAGCAGGTTGCGATTAATGGCCCTGCAAACTTGCATCAACAAGATTCCAACGGTCAACTTTCCAACTTCAAACTGGTTAGTGAACGATTGGCAGCTATCTGGAGTTGCCAGCTTACAGATTGCAATAGCCACCTGCTTCTCCACTGTCAGGGCAGCTCTCAATCTCATGTCCTTGCACTGCAGGGTGGGGGCAAGCTCCTCATACAGTCCCATGAAAGTGGCTTCTCTCATCTGAAAGTTCTGCAGCCACCGCTTGTCATCCCAGACTTGCATGACAATGTGATCCCACCACTCGGTGCTTGTTTCCTGAGCCCAAAAGTGGTGTTCCATGGTGGTGAGCATGTCCGTGCATGCCACAAGCAAACTCGTGTCATGCATTAGTCGAGTTGATATCATCCGTCAGAGCCCTCACTGTTGCTTTGGATCATAAGGAATAACTCGACTGCCAAATGTGATGTTCTGGTGAGACTCATCAGCATATTCCTCAGCAGTTCAGGCTCTATTCCCACAGACCGAAAGGGGAAGACAGAGCACAGTACAAAAAAAAAAACATTGAAAGATGGTGCCAAATGTAGATGGAAGCACAGGGATTGCTGGGATGTGCACCACTGCATCGTGAGGCATTGGGACAGGATCCAGAATGCCCTGTACTCCCCACCCCCTTCCCACAAGCCACATCACCAGAATGAGAAGAGGTTCTCTATGGGATAGCTGCCCATAATGCACCACTCCCAATGCCGCTGCAAGTGCTGCAAATGTGGCCATGCCAGTGCGCTTGCAGCTGTCAGTGTGGACAGACTGCAGTGCTTTCCCTACTGTGCTCTCCAAAGATGGGTTTAACTCAAAACGCTCTACATCTGCAAGTATAGCCATGCCCTAAGTTTCAGTTACGCAACTAATTTTCAGTTGCTGAGGAGGATCTTGAGGAAAGAGGAAATTTCTAAAGCTGCCAGGATCCAAGCTATAAAGGAATTGATAGATTCAAAACCAACACATTGAATTGCCCCTAGAAATTTGGAAACTAATATTGACTACAAAGCACAGGTGTGCTAAACTCCCTTGTATAAATTCCTTTAAATAAGTGAGCATTCACTTTTGGCACTAGCTGGAGTTTGAGGGTGAAAACCTTGCCTCACTGAAGTCAATGGGAAAACTCCCATTTATTTCAGTGGGGACAGGATTTCACCTAAAGAATAGGTGTAAATTCTCTTGAGGAGAGATACATGCACTATCTTTGACTGAGCACCAAGTTGGTAGGTACATATTCAGGGCATCTAGCCCCTCCCATCACTCATACCACTAGTCTATATTCTATTTTTAGCACACTAGCTAAAACAGAGATAGTACAGGTATGTGTCTTTGAGCTGGAAATTGCACCTCCAGTTCAAAGTGTAGACATACCTTAAAGTGTCACCTCAATTAAAGTGCACAATGGTGATCCAGTCTTGAGGTAACAAAGGCAGGGATATCTGTGGCAGTGTCTACATCCCACAGAAAGGTCATATACACCTTGCTATATTTAGAAAGGGTAGCTGCTGCTGCTAACTGACCATCTAAAGCAGCTGGGGAATCTAAAAAGACCTAAATTTGCTAGTAGTACATCCTACTAGCAAAAGTAGGGCAAAACCTCAATATCAAGAGATAAATATCAGCTCTATCTCCTCCAGATGTTTCTCCCAGCTGGACAGCATTACTTCTGTTTTGTCTGGATTGAGCTACACCCAAGTAGCTCTTATCCAAGTCCCAATCTTATCTAAAGATCAGAAATATGAGATTATACTGTATAGATCTGATGCAAAGGAGATGAGGGTCACAAGCATATTGATATAGCTCTCTTGGACATTAACACACATTGAACAAGAGGAATAGTAAAACAGAATCTTGCAGCACCCTGCATGAGAGTTCCTTTGGGGTACAAGAGCAATCACCCAGTATTAACCTCTTCTTCCCTAAAGAATAGAAATTCCCTAAAAGAATAGAGCCACTCCTGTGCCACTCAGTCATCCTTGCCAGGATTTTCAGGAAGGTCAACAAAGTCTCATGGTCAGTGACTAGTGACAGATCCAAAAGCATTAGCAATAGTATTTAATTTTTGTCTACTGATGACAGGTTATCACTGAGCAACAAGATTTCCTATTACTATAAGGGGCACGGATAACAGTTGCGGCTAAAATTTCTTCTAAACCTGGGTTAAATTTACATAATTTTGTTTGCATTTGGTTGCATTAAATTTTACATAATTTTGAATTTGGGGCAAAACTGTTTAATTGCTTTTCAAAAAAATTATATTTGATCAATTAAAAGTTACTGATTTTTTCATGCTTCATCAAATTTACTATCATTTGATCCTTGTAAAGATTAATTTCCTTGGTATTCTTTGATATGCATATATTATATATGTAGTCTCACCTGGCACTTCTGGGTTCTGTTTTATGGCATTTAAGTTCTCTCATGAAGCAGATAACTTTTTACTTGCTGCAACTGACAGTGCTGAAAAAGGGATCTGAAGTAAAAGCCTTGTTTCTCCGACGCTCCAGTCTGCAAGAGATAGAAAAAAAATGAATATATTCTCAGAAGCTGATACCTAGCCCTATCATCGTGTTGATAAAATCAGGTAAGAGTTCTTGGAGAAAACAAAGCCTTTCCAGAGTTGAAGGCCAACTGAAGGCATAGATCTCCCTTCTGGATTTTGTTTCGTTTCTTTTTTTAATATGTAGAAATAGGATTCATGTGGTGGTGGTGGTGGGGAGAAGACCATTTCTAAGGTGGGAGACAAGCTGCTTTTTCCTTTTCCCAGCTCTCCATCTTTACCGTAGGGGATGCTACATTAACTAGCATATGAATATGTCTCTCTTTCTGTCATGTTTGTAATAACAGCATTATTCTTTCCTTCACCTGCTGACCAGCAGTTACATTCACCCTTTTTTACGTTTCTCATGTTGCTCTGTTAACTATCTGGGAATTATAAATATTTTTATGAGTTTTGTCCATGTCAGTGGAGACAGTGTGTGTTTTGTTTATGTTTAGAAATACCTTGGAAGAGAGTGAATGTTATCTTTTAAGACTTGCAGAAAGCCTGACAAAAAGATTAGCTTATTTGCCACAGAAAATGGGGTTTGTCATATTCTCCCTCTACAAATTGTTTAAATCATATATTTAACCAGAAATTTCAACCAGAAAACTGCCAAGGGAAGGTAAGTTTTTAAAAAGCCATAATGTACATGTGCAAAATGAAAATGCAGTATGCACTCACCTGGATACTAGTTCCCTAGGCTAGTGTAGTGGTTTTGGAGGAGGGCGACTTGAGGTAGGAGGCAAGTAGGGGGAAAAGAGGATGGATGATATGTATGTGAACAAAGGCAAGTGAGCATCTATTATTTTATATTATATACAATGGAAGCAGCCATATTGCTCCTCTGGAAGTTCACAAGAATTATAACCTCTTGTTTTTAGTTTATCTTTTTACACTTTCACCTATTATAATTGTATTTTTTATTTCAGAATTACTGGATAGAGTTGAATAATGTTGGTGTATTTGTACTGTGTTATTTACAATGTATAAGCAACTTATGTACTTTCTCTGGAAAACCTGAATTGAATTGAGATTGTATCCCTTTCTGATTAAACGCTATAGCAGCATAAGTCTTTGAGCTTGATGAATAGCCTATAGGCCATTTCCTGGCTAAATTTTTAAAGCTCAAATAGGATGTTTTAGAAGACTTAAGCCCAGCACCTTTCAGAAAATTCACTAGCTGAACTATTAATAATACTTTGAATATCCATTGTGCCTTCCATCCACTGTTATAAAAGCACTTCACAAACTTTAGTGGATTCAGCCCTGTGAGGTTGGTATTATCCCCATTTTACAGATGAGAAACTGAATCAGAGAAATTAAGGAAAACATTTTCAAGTGTGTCCACTAATTTCATGTTAGATACCCAATTCGGCACCCAAAAATTGAAACACCCTAAGTTAATGGACACTTTTGAGAATTTTGGTATTAACTGCCAAGGTTACACAGGAAATCTGCAGCAGAACCCAAATCTCTCTAGACTCCCACTTCTATGCTTTAAACACAAGATAAACCTTCCTTTCTGAATAGATAAATTACACAGAGGAGAGAGAGGTCAACCACAGAAAATCCTGGGACAGAAGAAATGGGCCTTCCTGTGGGGAGTAAGCTGACTAATTGCATTCACCTCCAAAGTGATACTAGTTTTTAAACTGCCTAAAAACAAAATTTAAAAGGAAAGGTACAAAGGCCTCTTTTGCCCATTCAGTTAATACAACAAAAACAAACCAACAGGTAAGCTGCTGGTATTTAAAGATATCTTGAAATATAGGGCCTGATTCTCTACTTTTAGTCCATGAAGTTACAGCAGTGTAAAACTGCATGAAGAAGGTCCTTAGATTTATAGTGAGTGGCAAGCACTTGGATGCCTTACATCAATAAAAACAATCAATTGTAAAACAGCAAAAAAAAAAAAACAAAAACCCAAATCCTTCAAGTTGCTAGAAGGCCTGACAATAGAACAGTCTCCCCCTCTGGCCATAACAATATTCCCCAATCCCATTGATTAAATTTAAACAAAGGGTATTTTCAGAGTCTTGGACCAAACAGAGGCCTCACGCAAAGCCCCGAAGTGTTCTTGCACTCAGATTACCTGTTCGTGATAGATGCCCCACATTTTTTAAAGGAATTTTTAACTTCTAAGTGCAGAGTAAATATAATGACATGTATTTATTGTTACCACTCTGGCACTCTTTGAAGCCACTGACTTAACTTCCAGTTATCAACAAAATATTCTAAACAAATACAGTACCACCCAAACTCTGACATGTTTAGGGTGCTCCTTCTCCATTATGCAGACATCTAAGGGGAGCAAAGTGGATGAGGAAGCCACCAGATCATCTAGTTAAGTAAACATCAGTTATAGCCAGGGGGAAGGTCCAAGGCCGCAGAGAAGCAAAAACTCTTTCTACTGTGTGGGGTATTGAAATTTGTGTTAAAATGAAAAGCCATCACTAATATAGATGCAGCCTAGGGGTTCTGCAGGGAAGAATGTGATTTGGATCTTTCAGCAGTCAGACTAAGTGAGTCAGCTTAGAGTAAGGCAAGTTCAGTTGTGCCTTTTTGGGGCACAGCCTGCTTTGTCTTTGTTTTGTGGTACCTTTTTGTTAGTCTGAAGTCTAAGAAATAAAGTCGTGTAACCTTCCAGCAAGAGTATTTTATGTTTTTACTAAATTTTTTTGTAGGCCATGAACGTAACATACTGCTCCGCAGCTTTACAGACAACTGTACAAGGGCAGCAAACAGCTTTCAGCAGCTCCCTTCTCTTGTTTGTAGCTGGTTTGGTAGGGTGACAAAAATCCATTTGACAAAACAGATTATTGAGGAACTGAGGCTTAAGCTGTTGAAAAGGACTTAATTTTTTAAGACAGCCATTTTCCCCCCTTCATGTATTTTAACTCCCGTCCAATACGGTGTGTTCTCCTTTGCCTCTCATACTAGAACTATAGGGAGAAGCAGAGGAAAGAAACACACAGTCACCTGATTGATCCTTGAGAGTCTGATCCAAGGACCATTAAAGTTAATGTTAGGCTTTCCATTGATTTCAATGGGTATTGAATAAGGTTGTAGGTGCTGCTCACCTCTCCTGCTTCCTGAAAACTGCCCCACCTCACTAGGATATGAGGCGTGGACTGGAAATTACAAAATCTGAATTCATTTAGGCTATTTAAATATTTTTAAATATAGTGTTTTAAGAGTTCAGGACTCATTTTCGGAAGTGTGATGTACCTGACATATGGCAGCACTCATTTTCAGAGATGAGCTAAAGTTTGTGTCAATTCCTATTTAATTTGACCTGATTTACCCATTCCCAAGATTCAGCTTGTAAAATGTACAAAAGCAATTTGGTCTTCAGTTTCCGAATGCATGTGTAGAAAAAACCATTAACCAGTTAATGACCCACATTTCATTTTTCACTGAAGTGTAGTGTAAACAACATCACTCGGTAAAAAACTTTTCACTTATTGAAAAGACTCATGAAATTGAAAGAAAAAAGGCAGGTGTTTGTAACCCTTATGAAGCTGACAAAAGCAGCAAAACTGGCTAGTCTTTAAAAAAATGGCCAGTTTCATTTTTGCACAAAATGTTCACACAGCTCTAATTCCTGAATTATTAATAAATAAACAAATATCCCTTTCAAGTTATTCTCAGACACCATAATATGATTGGAGTTCATTGATCTCCAGTCTAAAATACTTGGAGAGATGTACACTATCCTGGCCAAAACAATTCTGTAGCTGAATTCCTTACTTTTGTTAAGAGGGTATTTTTTTTTAATACAGTATGCTCTTATGAAATATTCCCGATTCTAGATCAACCATTGCAAGCTGAATGCTCTTACACTGAAAGCTGTGTGAGAATTCTCCCTGGGCGTCTGGGAATGCCAGATTGATTTGTGTTACCAACATTTAGTAGAGCACTAGGTTACTACAAAAAGTGATTTTGAGATACCATCTGAAGTTGAAATACATAGCTGTACGAAATATTTTAAACTGGATTCTCTTGCTAGATTTTGGGAAATTCAAATTGCCTTGAATAACCAGAACACATCCCCTTAAAATACTCTTGAGACATTTATACTAAGTAGACAGAACAACCTAACTCAACCTAATTCAGATATTCATCTAAGCTCTATTGCATTTTAATCTAATTTTAAAAGGTATTTTTAATGACATTTTGGGTTTGAGAATGTACTGAAATGAAAATACTGAGCGAAGGACAAAAATCCATTTGACAAAACAGGTTACTGAGGAACTCTGAGGATTAAGCTGTTGAAAAGACTTAATTTTTTAAGACAGCCATTTTCTCCATCATGCTGCAGTACACCCTTTTCTTTCTTTATCCTCTGTCCCACTCAAACAGCTATGATTTAGGATCAGCTCACTCTGTTTAAAACCCATTGTAAACATGTCAAGGTTCATATAGTTCATTGCTATAGATGACCTTGTAGTACATTTTGCTCTTACATCACTTTTTAATTTAAACTTCCATTAATCAATCCCTATTACAGTCTAGTTACAATGCATCCGTTACATTGTTGTGTTTTGTTTGGTTGGTTTTTATTTTCTTCCCCATCATGTTCACTCCATTCTTTAAAGATCTTCATAACTACTCGTCTTATTCTTTTTTTGCTCATAATCATTTACTCTGGTTATATAATTATATTCCACCTGTTCTTGCAGCCACTGCTTGTTGATGCCTTTCTTATAAGTTTGTGCAAAATCATATATGTTCAGTATGCAGTAAGTCACTTAAAATATGACATTCTTGCTAATTATATTGATATATTTAACTGGACTTCAGCTTGACAGCCTTCTTTTCATGTACTTTCCCCAATACGAAGCACCTCATCCTTGCTCCAAGTACTTTGAAAAGTCCCCTCTTGTGGCTGTTGCAATTAGGTCCAATATTACATTTTCTATTCAGCTCCTTATTTGTCTTGAATGCCTTTTACCCCTTCATTCCCTCACTCAACCTGCATTCTCCAGACAATGTAGTCAACATCTGTCATTTAATTAATAGCTAGCCTAAATCCTCCTGCTTTAATGGAATTTTCTAAAAATCTTTCTACAAACTTTCTTTAGCCAATATTTTTATTAGAGAGACTGCAACATTAGCATCAATAATTCCTTTAATTAATTTGTCTCAAAGTTTCTCTTTTGTTTCTTACCTTTTAATTTCCCCATCCATAAGCACACAAATTCTCTTTAGTTTAATATCTAGGTTTTAACTTATGTTGATGATTTTCTGTTTGATTGCATTTGGCTTAAATATTTTTAAGAATAATGATTAATCAGCCTCCTGAATGCACTGCTACTATCACAACACAAAAATGACATTAAGGTGAAGTTAAGGTTGCAGGTACATAGTGGGCTGAGTATTATTTTTCAAAGACATTATTGGTTGTTTTTTAAAAAAAACTTATAAAACAGTCCTTAAACATCAGAAACCCAGGAAACAGTCAAAGTTGCACTTCAGAGTACTTAACTGTGATCCTGTGAACACAGTTCACAGCTCAGCATCTTCCTTCTTTGCAAGTCTCCCATACTTGTGAGGTTCTGAGCACAGCCTGTGAGGTATTGAGCACCTTTAACCCAGGCGAAGGTTGATGCTTCCTGACATTCAGAAGAAATGCTAGAGGCTCCCTGCTCCTATACCCGTCTATTTTCTGTGGGGAAAATATCCTGATATTCCTAATCCCTATGCAACTGCCTCCTCCCAAATTCTTGTCTCCCTCGTTCTACTATCTGACTCCCTTTCTCCTAGCCAGAAAGCCTTTCCTCAGTGCCTCAACTCCTCCTTATTCCTACCAACAAAGGCATCAATGCATCCCAGTTCCCCTCAAATCTCCCAGATCCTAATTGCTTGCTTCACTTCAACCCCTTTTTCCCCCTCAAATGAGGCTCCCTGCTCACCCTCCTTCCAAGGCCGTGGCTCCATCCTCTGTTCCCTGCTAAGTGCAAGCCAGCGCCTTGATTCACAATTTACGCCCCCTCCACCCAAGATCACTGGCTCTGGCCCTACACTAGACATCTGTTTCCTCCTACAAGCTGACATGAAGCATAAAAAGTGAAAAGCTGCTTGTCTGCTTCATTGGAAGGGATACATGCACAGAAATATTAACAGCAGTTATTGAAGAAAATGAAATTTGAACTCAGACATCTAGTGCCCAGACCAGTGTACCTTATTCTTGGCTAGAGTATCTCAGGGAAATTTCCATAACTGAGGGAGGTGGGGAAAATCTCTTGAACAGAGATTGTCTGACAAAATTCAGGGCAGATGGCAACCTGTTCTTCTGTACCTCAAGCTCCAATTCCCACAAGCCCAGGCTTGGCAACTCCATGTCCACATTTCCCTATCTGCTTCCCTCCCATTAGGGTGCCCTCCTGACCTCCCCACCCACCCCAACTCTCACACTAAACCCCTAGGTGTCAGCTCCTCTCACCAGAGGAATCTCTTTGGAGGGGGCAAGGAGCCGATAGCCCTCTCTCCCCCACTGTCTTCAGTGGTAGTTATGTCCCCCCGCCATCTTCAAGGGGGACACCTGCAATGTCAACTGCCTTCCCAATCTCACAGAGAAGATGTTCATCAGTGAAAGGGATGCTTTTCTTTGCTCACCAGGTAGGACCCGGCTCCACAGGTGCCTGAAATGTGCAGTGTCTGACCCAGGAGAAACATGACCCTGGGGGGCTACCTTGTGGTGAGGGAAGCTCCACACTCCCTGTGATAGGGAAATCCAGACATTTAAAGAAACGCAGAGATCTGAGGTTTGACTAGTTCAGCCTGCCAGTAAGGCCTGGCTCTGGCTGCTGATAGAAGGGCAGTGATACTCACTCTCCCCCCCCCCCCCCCCGCATATTGCTAGTGCGCTGTAAGACTGTGGTGCAGTGGGTCTCCTTGGGGAAGAGTGAAAACAGTGGGAGGGGAGGGAAAGAATATATTGGACCTGCCCAAAAGACTTCTCGTGGTAGGAGATCAGAGCCAGGTCATTGGGTGTTAGGAGTATTGGACCAGAGAGAACAACATATGGGGACACTGGGGAGCAGAGGGGAGGGGAGGCAACAGGAACCATAGATGGAGCAATTTGCATTTTGTTTGCACAGCTGAGCTGATGTCAGCTCCTCCACCCTGCTGAGGAACTGGTCTGTCCACCAGCTGATGCAGCAACCTCTGATTCAGAGCTCCTTTGCAAGATGTGGAGAAATGAGGAAGGGTAGCTAATATGGCAGGGAATTCCCTAGAGATTAGGTTTTCCTCATGGGCCATAGGAGATTCTGAAACCTGTAGTCTATGGGGAAAACCCATAGAGTTAGCAGGTCTGCAGTAGCAAAGAGTCCTGTGGCATCTTATAGACTAACACACATATTGGAGCATAAGCTTTCGTGGGTAAATACCCACTTTGTTGGATGCATGTAGTGGAAATTTCCAGAGGCAGGTATAAACATGCAAGCAAGAATCAGGCTAGGGATAACGAGGTTAGTTCAATCAGGGAGGATGAGGCCCTCTTCTAGCAGAAGAGGTGTGAACACCAAGGGAGGAGAAACTGCTTTTGTATTTTTTTTGCTTTTGTTTTTGCTTTTGTAAAGCCATTCACAGTCTTTGTTTGATCCTGAGCTGGTGGTGTCAAATTTGCAAATGAACTGAAGCTCAGCAGTTTCTCTTTGAAGTCTGGTCCTGAAGTTTTTTTGCTGCAGGATGGCTACCTTTAAATCTTCTATTGTGTGTCCAGGGAGGCTGAAGTGTTCTCCTACAGGTTTTTGTATATTGCCGTTCCTAAATCTGATTTTTTTCCATTTATCCTTTTACGTAGGGACTATCCAGTTTGGCAGATGTACATAGCAGAGGGGCATTGCTGGCACATGATGGGGTATATTACATTGATGGACGTGCACATGAATGAACCAATGATGTGGCTGATCTGGTTAGGCTCCTGTGATAGTGTCGCTGGTGTAGATATGTGGGCAGAGTTGGCATCGAGATCTGTTGCATGGATTGGTTCCTGAGTTAGAGTTACAAGGGTGCGGTGTAGTTGCTGGTGAGAATATGCTTCAGGTTGGCGGGTTGGCTATGGGCTAGGACTGGCCTGCCCACGCTACTTTCATTTTTGTGCACTAAGGAAGATCCTGTGTTCCTCAGAGCAAATTGTACAGTTTAACATAGAATACTTGCATGTCAATCCACTCATCATAGTGAATTAAATATTTCCGATCTGCATTTCATATGATGACTTCTTTAATATCAAATGTTCTCCAACTACCAGTTATTTATTTATAGGCATACATAAAGAACTAATCATTGGCTTATTTGAGCTCCTCACAATGATTAAAGATACATCAAAATTACTCCTAGAGGGCACAACTCTTCTCTCCCTGCTTTGAAGCCATTACTTTACCATAAGGTTCTAGTGGTTGAGTCCTCCTGTGTTTTATGTCATTATCACAAGATTGTTAGGAAAATCATCATTTAAACAGGTGTGCCGAGAAGTGTGCTTGAAGGTCATGTGATTTGGGGGATCTTGTTTGGAATCAGCTTCCCGAGGAAGTATATTTCACAACTGTGGACTTGTTACTGAGAACATCCTTCCCATGACATGAAACCTGTACTCTGTCAGCTGAAGTGTGAGCCTAACAGTCAGTGAGAAACTTTAGGAGACAGCTGTGAGGAAACTGGGCCCTAGCCTTTCATAGGTGTGATAAGGAAAAGGACCTGGACAATGTCTACAAGTTATGCACTTTCAGTACCCAGAGGCACTCTCCAGCTTCTATTTATCTTTCTCATGTTCATAGCTCTCAGTTCCCTGTTGTGGCCCAGTCTGCCAGTGCTTGCACTTGGTCTTTTCTTTCTTGTGTAATTTTAGCTGGAAATCCTGTCCCCGACCTATTAAGTCTGTGTCTGCCAGACCAACTGTCATAACCCAAACCAAAGTACTCCCTGTTGGGCTATACACTTCATCACAACCAGATGATGGTCCTATAGTATTTGTCCACTGCCAAGTTGTTCCAACTTTGTTTTTCAATAGGAAATAATTCATTTGGAATACTGTTCGTTGGGCTACTACCACAGAAAATTCTCTTTTTTCAAATGGCCCAGTAAAATTATTTTACCTGTGTTATCAAAAGGCGAATTACTTACTTGTAATTCTGATTCACTGAATATATTACTGTGCAGAATTCTCAGCCTGGGTCATGTGCTTTCCCAACATAAGATAGATGAATCTCCCAGAGCTCAAGTTTGTGGTCTCTAAAGCTAGGGCACAGCTATCCCACTACTGGTAATCACATACTGCCTGGATTCTAGCCATAGCACTTGGAACAATCCAGTACATTCTGGTCAGTACATAAAGCAATGTCTCCTTAAAGAAAAACAAAATGACTGAAAATTAATGTTTCAAATAAAAACATATAAAGATAACTACTAACCATGAAATGGTTCCTCAGCAAATTTTGAAGGGAAATGAGAGGCAGAGGGAGTGCATATCTTCAGAGAAGCATAACTGCAACTTTAGTATATCCACTTTCTCTAAAAGTGCAGGTAAATTATGAACAAGGTGACAGAATCCAGATCTGAATTTCAAACTTCCCAAGTTCTAGGATGTTCAGATCTGGGTTTGATTTGGCCTATTGGAGGGACTGAGATCAAACATGAAATTCAAATCTAGATATGGGTTTGGATTCCAACATGGACAAAGTTTGGGGGTATTTGGAACTGGGAATTTAGTTTGGATTCAGCTATTGCACATATTATGTTTGTGACATAGTAGGAGGGAAGGGAAGAGAAGAGAAGGCCACAGACTAAACTGAGTTTAAGTTTGTGAATATGTGTATTTGTTTTAAATGAGGCATGTGGATTGTAGTAAATGCACAGAAAGTATGATCCACGACTCTGAGCTACACATATATCACTCAGACAGACCTATATTCCTTCAAGAGCCAGTAGCAGCAAGTGAAATGGCAACAGTGACAAAATTAGTGAGACTTCCAGCCTGGTCCTAAACTAGGTTCCCTTTCCACCACTCTCAATTTGTAGCCAAAATCTTAGTAACTTTGTCCTATGGTGGCTATGCACTGCGAAAAATTACAAGGTTAAAGATTAGCAAACAAAAGCTTTAATACACTGTCACCATGTTCAAGCAGTAGCAGATAAGCTGGCCTTCTCCACAGCAGACTACCACAGGCTTTTCGGAGAAGTGAATTTCAGAGAAAAATCATATGCATTGAAATACAGAGGACCACAAGGAACACAGGGCCAATCCCACCCATGAAAAGTTTATTTTTACTTAGCTAAGGGCAGCCAAATACAAATATTCCACTGCACAAAAACTACAAATGATATGGGGGAGGTGGATTTTGTTTTGGTTTTGGCTGTATCTCAACTGTCATGTTTTGGTTTTGCCTGAAAAGGGCAAAACCTTGTCTGATACGAGGTTCTGTTTTTTAGAATCATGAGCCACAGGAATAGAATATTTCACATGTTCTGAGTCTCTTCTCATTAACTGTTACCCATAGATTGAAATAATACTCTTCCCGTCCAATAAATAATTCTTACTCTACTTCTACTAAGAAGTAAATACAATTTAAAAAATGAAAACCCCATGAAGAATGTAAGAGCATGCAGTAAACCAGCCTGCCCATTGCCCAGCTACATATAAAAGCTCACAGTAAATCACAGCAACACTGCAATAAAACTACAATGAAAAGGACACACTAAATCACCCTCTACTTTGTATTAAATATAAAAACACAAAGAAAATAAATGTAAAATTGGGGGAAGTATCTAACTAGAGATGAGGGAGCCTCCAAATATTTTGGAATTTTGTTTAGATAAATAGGCAAAAGGCTGGCTATTTAATAAAGTTATCCCAACCTGTATAGGCCCTTCCAGACCCATTCTCTAAAAACTCTTTATGACAAACCTCATCCCCTTGTCTGGGGGTAGGTAAAGGCACAGATCATCGAGGCAAACCAAAAAAGAAAGGATCACAGCATACAGACCTGCCTACAATGGAAAATGTCTCTCTGACCCAGTGCTGCCAGCTGAGGATCTAGGACCAGCAGTGGATCGGTTATGCCCTGGAGTATCCTTACAGAATGGTATTTAACATCAAAATAGACTTCTTTTCCAAGGGTTTAAAATGGCCATAACATCTCCTTCCTCCATGTCTTTCCCAAGTAGCTTACTTCTGCAGCTGATTGCAGGGGATGGGATAGTCTTATGTATTTAGGAAAGTGACAATATTTGGTGAGATAGTGTGACAAATGAGGTGGATTTACAAAAAAGGGGTTAGGTCAGCTGCTGGCCAGCCATTATTTACTTCCTAGCCATTCTGTAATCACATGTTGAATTACATGCTCATTTTCCTCTGCAATTAATTACTAGTTACAGAACCAGAATTTCATTTAGCACCTGTGGCAAATTGCCAGCACAACTTTGATGGGTCTCACACTTTCTCTTCTTGAGGAGGGTTCAGGGCACCATTTCTTGCCCCTGAACTGGGGTATTAACTACCCCACTAATGTCCTAGAGGAGGGGAGTGAAGAGGGAGGGACCCAGGCCCACCCTCTACTCCAGGTTCTAGCCCAGGGGCCCTAGGGATAGCAGTAAACCACTTGAACTAGTGGTTCCTTCCCCAGACTACTTCCCTCTCCTGCCCTTCAGCTTGTGGGGCTTCCTACCCTCCCTCTGCAGAAACCAGGTGTCCCTTTACCTAGGCTCTCAGTCTTCTTAGCCCACCACAGCACTTCTCCAACCTGCTCCAACACCAATCCACGCTGCTTCAACTCCTTCCCTTGTCTGATTGAAGCGGGGGGGGGGGAGGGTGGGAGGGTGTAATCAGGTGACTGGCTTCAGGTGCTTTAATTAATCTTTTGAAAACTTTCTTCCCTCTACAGGGAATAAGGCTCCCTTCTAACACTCTCCTGCTGCCCTCTGGCCATGCTGTATCACACACTTTAGAATCATCTTAGCATGAAGGGAGACTCTAACAGGAGATTCCATTGGTACATGAATGTGATGTGATTAAAACAATATAGAAAGTGAGGTTCTTAAATACTAGAGGGATTGGTGTGGAAAATACTTTTAGACAGAGAGAGAATGGAAAAGGTGTAAGTGCTAATTCATTCTTGTCCCGACTGATGATCTACATTTGTGACCTCCTTTTTAATAGGTGAAATTGGCAGATGTAATTACTTTGCCTGTCAATAAAGGTAAATAAGGCTGGTATGCTTAGAAAAATAGGATATTGAGAAAGACTGTAGCTCATTTGGCTTGCAAAGGATGCTGGACTGGGATTTCAATTGGTATATTACAGTAAAATTTGCTCTTCAAGGAGGTCTGATGTTTGTTCACAGTGGAATTTTTGTACTATGTTTTTTAGTAAAAGCTATAACCTGATTTATTCTTTGTGACCCAGAAACTTCTTGATACCAATCGGCAGAGGGCACAGGGGGTGCATAGGATTTTACAGGGCTGTTCCGGGTTGGATATATGCATAATAATGCATAAAAAAAAGGTGCGCGTGAGATCTCTACCAAGAGTCAGTACCCACTGGTCATCATAATCATTGCAAAATGAATGTATGGATAATATTTAATTGTCTCTTTTATTTAAAATTATGGTCCTAAGGTTGGCAACCAGGACGTGACATATCTTGGACAGGTTCCTTTCAGGCAGGAGATAACAGAGACTTATCTCTCTCCCTGGTCATCGTCTATTATGTGTCTCACAATGAATGCCTTTTTGCATGCTAAGC
Source organism: Dermochelys coriacea (assembly GCF_009764565.3). Lineage (NCBI taxonomy): Eukaryota > Metazoa > Chordata > Testudines > Dermochelyidae > Dermochelys > Dermochelys coriacea. The sequence continues at coordinate 56,296,069 of NC_050069.1, forward strand.
TAGATGCTGAGTAAGAGATTATGAAATCTATAAGAGAGACATATACAGGAAAAAACAACCATCAGGTGGCATCATGTTTATGAATAAAATGGATTGTCCTGATATATCTGGAGGTGCAAAAAAACACGTGGGAACTTTCACCAAGACAAGCTGATAGCGTGACTTGTCTCAGGATAGGAAGCTCACAGCCAAGCCTGGCAGTAAAACACTGGAAGGTTTTTGTTCTATAAGACATGAAAGTATCTGGTTAAGTATCTAGGTTCCAAAATGTGTGTTATGTGACAATTTGTTTCCCATACTTCTACCTGCTATCACTTGGATCTCTATAGTTTGATAAATAAGCTTTTATTTGTTTACACTATAAACATATTCAAGTGTGTGTGTGTGTGTCAAGGTGATCTGAGGTAAAACTGGTAAGCTGGGGTGTATTGTTTCATTAGAAGCAGTGAATATGTGAATAATATGAGTGTCTAATGGAACAGGAGCTGGACACTCCAGGGGGTTGCTTGGAGGGCTCAGGGGTTGGAATGTGTCTATCACTAACCTGTAAAGAAAAAGCGGGGTCTATATAGGCCTACAGGGGAATGCTTGTGTTGCCCATGGCTATTGGAGTTGGGGAGCTGACCCCTGGCAGACACAGACATGGCTTCCCCATGCTAAGGGCAAGTGGTAACATGGTGCCTCACAGCCCTGGATACCTCTGGAAAGCATCATGTTCTTTCTGCAGCAAGTAGAGAGAAGAGGTTGTGGCTTGATAGGGTTCAATTTGAAAAGAAGAGTCCACTAATGAGAACAAGACTTTTAATAAAAATAATGTCTTGTCCAAAAAGAATAACTACCAGTGTTTTTGCCATGCTTTCTAAAACCAAAACTATTTAATATTTGCTCACCTACTCTAAGATTTGAAGAATAAACATATTTATTTAATAGATTCCCCCCTAAACAGTCAAACTTAGAGAGTATAACATTCTACATACCAAATGTTCTCTACATTAGCACCTCTTGTTAACTAGACGTTAGTTTTACTTATTGCATTTGCTGTGCCAGATAGCACCTACCAGTTCTGCATGCTCAATTATCTATTCTTAACAGCACCACATTATTTTAATATCTGCTTTTTACTGTAGTCAGCAAATATTGTGTATTTTGTTTAAATTGACATGTCCTATCTTATTATAAAATATGAAAAGAAATGGCTAGGACTCTCAGGGTTAGGCAGAATCATTTTACTGTGGTTTGGCTCACACATATAGCATATTTTCTGTCAGGCAAGCCTCAACAAGGCGATGAGAATCGAGAGCAACCAATAAAATAAACAAAAAGAGTAAAATGTGAAATATGAACTAATGATCCATTGTTTACTTTTTTATTAAATTAAATACAGATCTCCCTGCGTGTTAACTGCTGGACTAGAAAATATATTCTCTTTATAAAATGCCTATTAACTAAGATTAATCAGATTTAAGATTTCATGCCTACAAACAAATCTCCTTTCTGCTCTGAATACCACTTTATGTGTGTTAGCCAAAATTGATGGCAAGATTTGTGTTTAGAAAAAATAACATCTGAAAATAAAGTGGCAATCTTTAAGGGTCCTCATTGATTGTGGCTTATAATGCAATTATCTTAATGCTGAGCTGAAGGGTAAATAGGAGCTGCTCATCACAATCTCACCATGAAATCAAGACAGTGAGACTAAACAAGTTGAACATTCGACTGTAGTACCAACTGTAGTTACTGATTATACAATAGGATCAACTATCAAAATACTACAATAAAAGACAAAGAGACTTAAGAATAGGATGACTTCCAGTTATCTGAATGAAGTAATAAATCATCCTTCCAGTGCCTGTTTTCTTGCAAAAGATGTGGGAAAACAGTAGTTTGTTGTGAAGTAGGTGAAGGAATATTACTGAATTATTGATTGACGTGACACTTACCTTACTCTACTATAGTGAAACTTCTTGCTTGGAGACTTTTTATACACTGACAAAGCTCTATATGTTTGATAACTCAAGAAGATCATTTGAAATTTCTTCACTTTCAACATTTTTGTGCTGGAAAGATTGGTTGCTCACAAGATTTTCCTCGAAGATGAAATACCCTATATGATCCTATTCACTTGCCAAAATATTTAATTTCACAAAAAGAACAAGGGGAAAAAATTGCCTCCTAAATACTGACCTTTATTTATATCAGATAAATTTACAATTTGTATATAACAGTAATCCCAAAGGAGTTGAAGCCATAAAAGAGTAAACAGAAATGGTTTAAAAATAAATATAGCATTTATATTTTTGTCTTCAAGAAAATTGCTTTAGAAATAAAGATGATCATAGGTGACATAGGATTGCTACCAAAATGGCCAGATACAGGCCTTCCCACTTAGGTTGCCTTGCTGTTTTTATTTGCATACCATTATACAAAATACTCTGCCATACAGTTTTATGGGGAGGTTTTGGCAGTCACCCAACATGATTTATAGTATACTACTCAAATTGCTGGTATATGTTCTGTCTTTGACCCAGTCAGATTTAGATTTTTGTAGTTACTAGCAAGATAGGTCAATAGGGCATTCCCTAATATTGACCAGTCTTTTAGCTACAGGTACGGTTAGCTAGATGCAGGCCTGTATACTTCTAGGGTCTATTTTTGTAGCTGTATCTCTCCAGTAAATTTAGCATTTCCTAGAAAAGGCTGAATATAGGCTTGGGTTGGGAGAAGCTGTTCCTTAGTCATAATTTTAATACTGATAGACACATTATATCCCAAGAGAATTTGTTATATGTGATTTTCATTTTAAAGAGCAACAGATTGCTGAGTGGGGAGATGCTCCCATTATAGAATTTCCTGTTTTAGATGGAGTTCTCATTTTTAGATGAGTTTCAAGGATTATCACTTCGTTGATAGGATTCCCTCCTTAGGAGATTTACAAACATATGAAACCTGCTTCCTTTGAAAGTTTTCACCCATCATAAAAGACTCCTCTACCCTTTGAGATTTATATTAAGTTTTTACCCTATATTAGGTTGTTTCTTCATTTAAGTGTGTATCTTTGCATTGAGGAGAGAGTCAATGACCATTGCTTGATTTCCATCATAAGAACTGTTAGATCACCTGGCTTTGGGAATAAGCATGGAGACTTTCAATTATAAATGATAGATCAAATCCAGCTCAGGTTAGGAGGTGCACTACCTAATACCTGTTTGGTGGCCTCTGTTTTCAGTCCAGAGCTTAGTGGACAAGACAACCCATTACAACTAGCATCTGTGTTTCTAGTCTCAACAAAGAATCCAAACTGTGAATAGGCATGAGGATTAAACAACCCTTCATTCCTAAAGGTCATCCTTCCCAGGTCAAGTTTTGATAAACTGACAGATCATTGTGGGGAAGCATGCAATGTAGCTGCTCAGTAAATACCTTCTCTCCTGATTGTTATCCTGACAAATTCCACAAACATACAAAGACATACTGGGACCAACAAGGCTACAAAAACACTACAATAAACATGCAAAGAAATGTCTATTACTGAAGATGAGGCCTCTGCAAGATTACTTTTCTCTTAGGGTTTTGTTGTTGAAAGTAAATTATGTTTCTTTATATTAATCAGTGCTGCTTTTGTGACTAAAGCTTGGTTTAACTGGGACAGAAAATGCTATGTATTTATAAGCCTCTAAGTGAAATCATATGGTATTTCCACCTTAACAAATCTAATGGTGGAATTCAATTTGAAACATACAGTATACGTTATCTTCATAACTCACTATCATAGACATAGGTAAACCATTAATTCTTATATATTGTTCAAGAAAATTAATTCAGTTTCATGAAGTACTTTTTAGGAGATGGATCAATACCACTGTGGCCCCGGGAGGGAAAGCAGAAATGCAGACTATCCTATAAATAGGTGATAACATAATTCATTATTATAGGCAAAGAAAGTACCAATAATAAAAATAATCATGCCACCAGTTTAGGGTATTTTTTGTGAGGGAAGAAGGTCCAATTTTTAAACACCTTCAATTCCTTCCTCTGTCCCAAATATTAACAGGGATTTATTATAAGAAATTGCATATAATCATTGTGTGACCAAATAGTTTTGGCTTGCAAAAGAAAGAAAGCCTTTTTCAAGGGCTGTAAACCAATTAAAAAAATTGATCGTGATTAATCACACTGTTAAACAATGATAGAATACCATTTATTTAAATATTTTTGGATATTTTCTACATTTTCAAATATATTGATTTCAATTACAACACAGAATACAAGGTGTACAATGCTCACTTTATATTTATTTTTGATTACAAATATTTGTGCTGTAAAAAACAAAAGAAATAGTATTTTTCAATTCACCTCATACAAGTACTGTAATGCAATCTCTTTATCATGGAAGTTGAACTTACAAATGTAGAATTATGTGAAAAAAACCTCTGCAATCAAAAGTAAGACTATGTACAACTTTAGAGCCTAGATGTCCACTCTGTCCTACTTCTTGTTCAGCCAATCGCTAAGACAAACAAGTTTATTTACATTTACAGGAGATAATGCTGCTCGCTTCTTATTTATAATGTCACCTGAAAGTGAGAATAGGTGTTTGCATGGCATTGTTGTAGCCGGCATCACAAGATATTTACACGCCAGATGCACTAAAGATTTGTTTGTCCCTTCATGCTTCAACCACCATTCCAGAAAACATGCATCCATGCTGACGATCTGCTCGATAATGATCCAAAGCAGTGTGGACCAACACATGTTCACTTTCATCATCTGAGTCAGATGCCACCAGCAGAAGACTGATTTTCTTTTTTGGTGGTTCAGGTTCTGTAGTTTCCACATTGGAGTGTTGCTCTTTTAAGACTTCTGAAAAGTCACCTCATCCATGAATGGATTTACCATGAAACAAACCATGTGGTGGCACGGGGACCCCAATGATATGGGGCCCCCCAAAATGCAGGACAAATATCTGACAACTTGCCCCTGAGTTCCATCCGGCGTGCAGCAGGGGTCAGGCATGGACCTGTCAACAACCAACAGCACATCGTACAGTTTCAGAATATATTGATATCTATGCATAGCTATCTCTGCTTCTTAACTAATTTTCTATTATAATCACAAACTATGATTGAGTTGGTCTTTAGGACTCTTACTTGGGTTATTGTTCATTCACCAGAACCTTGGTAAAATATTATTTTTTTCTATGACACTTTCTCCATCTATTTCATATCTGAAAATATTATGTAGTCTTACATGTCTTCAGCTAATTCCAGAGACATTCATAATGTATGAAATTACACTAATAGCCCAATCCTACAAAGTAAGCACCCTCAATTGCAATTGGGCATAATGGAAGTTGAGGGTATTTACCATCTCTTAAGATTGGGTGGGATCCACAAAAGTACTTTGGGACCTAAAGCCCAGACTTAGACATCTAAATCCCAGATCTGGCTCCACTATGATCCACAAAACTCCCTCCAAACCCTGCAGGTGCCTAAACTCACTCAATGCCTAAGTTGTACTAAAAGTTCCCTAGGCACGAACGTTTCTGCCTCTGGGTGCATGCTCTGCTGCATCCAGATTCCTCCCACCCAAGACCCAGAGCAATTCACAAACCAGGGAAAGGCATTTGGCCACCAAACTCACATGCAGGACCTGATTTGACATGTGTGCTCAGAGGACACCGAACAGATTGGGTTCCACTCAAAATCTGGCCAGATTTTGGGGTGCCTATTTGATAACTTTTAGCCCAGTGGTTAGAGCATTGACCTGGGCTGTTGTACATATAGGTTCGGTTGCCATTTCTCTGCCAGAGGAATAGAAAGGATTTGAACAGGGGTCTCCTGCCTCTCAGGAGAGTTCTCTAACCACTGAGATATGGGATATTCTGTTGGGGAGGGTGGGGGGAGGCTTCCTCAATCTCTCCTGTTGAACCTGTTCCACTTTGTATAAATAATGAAAGAGTGGTTGGACCAGGGGGATTGGATCCAGGGTCTCTCACCTCACACCCAAAGACTATTCCACTGTTAAGTTATAAGGTGGGGGCAGTAGCACCACTGCCACCATTTTGTTTGCAGTGTGGCATGTACTTAACTCATTCCCTCAAAAAGCAACATAGGCACCTAAACTGCCTGACTCCAGGCAGCTGATTCCTGTTGGTGGATTGCTAAGCAGAGATAGGTACCTCCCCGCAGCCCAGACTAAGGCTATGTCTACACTACTGTGGTAAGTCGACCTAAATTATGCAACTCCAGATACATGAATAACTTAGCTGGAGTCAACGTAGCTTAGGTCGATTTACTGCAGTGTCTACACCGCACTGGGTTGACGGGAGACACTCTCCTGTAGACTTACCTTACTCTTCTCATTCAGGTGGAGTACCAGGGTTGAGCAGGTTTCAGAGTAGCAGCCGTGTTAGTCTGTATTCGCAAAAAGAAAAGGAGTACTTGTGGCACCTTAGAGACTAACAAATTTATTAGAGCATAAGCTTTCGTGAGATGCATCCGATGAAGTGAGCTGTAGCTCACGAAAGCTTATGCTCTAATAAATTTGTTAGTCTCTAAGGTGCCACAAGTCCTCCTTTTCTTTTTAGGGTTGAGCAGAGAGCGATCTGTGGTCAATTTAGCAGGTCTTTACTAGACCCACTAAATCAACACCTGGTGCACTGATCACCAGAGCATCAATCTGGCAGTAGCATAGACATAGCCCTAGGCACCTATCTCTTAGAAAGGGGCGGGACTTAACTCACACTCCTCTGATCTCCCCCTGGCAGATCCTCACCTGGAGTGCTGGCTTTTGTGGGTCACATTCTAAGGTGACTATCTCTCCCTGTTCGTTAGCAAAGGCGCCTAACTTGGCCTTGTGGATCATAGTGTTGTTACTATGATTTTCTACGTGCCTAAAAGTCAGGTGTCATGACACTCAGCATTGCAACACTTAACTCCTTTTGTGGATCCCACCCTAAGTGCTCTGGAGCTTATATTGCGCATATGTTTTCATATTCTATTGTAAACTGATCCATAGATATCATTTTTAAAATTAAATACATATGAAAACAGGACAGGTGACTTTCCTCCTGATGTTGTTTTCCCAGGTTTTGAGTCTTGATGTGATTTCACTGCATACTCTAATCAGAACAACAAGCATTCAAAACATTAAACTATCCTCTCACCTAATTGAAGATTTGCTGGATTCTGCAGAGAGATTTTCACTAGATGAATGCCAGCTTAGTTTTCCTGCAATGCTGGTTAACCTGACTAGGGTTTGTAGTGAAACTCCTCTAGTTTGCAAAGGCTCCCAAGACAGAATTAAGCAGCCTGAGCAACATTTCTTGGACAACAAAGGCCCAGCTCCTCAAAGGTAATTAGGTGCCTAACTCCCATTGAAATAAATGAGAGGTAGGCACTTAAATACCTTTGAGAATCTGGGTAAAAAAGCTCCAAGTGGGAACCAGCCAGGGCAGGTTCAAGTGATCCTGAGAATGTTTAATAATAGGAGAGAATAACTACAGATGGAAGGTTTGGCATGAGAGTAGCCCATATATTCAAAACACTTGTATACCTGTTTGTGAGGCTTCCCCTGCTCAAGTTATTACTCCATACACCTGATCTAGGAACATGTTCAGGAAATAAAATAGCCATTCTGGAAATCTGATATCAGATTTGATATCTGAAATCAGAGGTTTCATACACAGTATTTGAGGTTTAAAAGACTAAAGCTACTATATTGTATAATGTATAAACTACTGACAGGGCTGGATCCTTAGCTGGTGTAAATCAGTTTAGCCCCATTGATTTCAGGGGAGCGATGTTGATTTACATCCTCTGAGACTGGGTACTCATTTTGTTTTTCCCAATAGGATTTCTTTTCTGATCTCTTCCAAGGTGGAAAACCTTCCTCACTGTTGAAAGAATGTTAAAGTTGCTAAAACAAGTACTCAAAGATTAGGAAATGCCAGAATGAAGGTTGTCTGTGCAACCTTAATTTGGCTCTCATGTGCCTATAAATTAAGAGTATGTGATCACACCCTATTTTTCCATAACACTCTTGCCTTATTCAGTGCACAAGATAACAAGGAATGGGAAACAATTTAATATTTCTTTTATCTTCCTCACTGAATCTGCAGACCAGAGCCTTGTTTATCATCCAAACCCTGCACTGAATACAGAATTATGAATTTCCTCATGGCCTTTTCCATAGTGAATATCATGGTAGTACATGAATCCTTCACAAAGATGAATGAATATCTGAATGCTTCATGAAGCTCCCCGGTGATGTAGGGAAGTATTGTTATTCCCATTTTACAGCTTGTAACTGATACACAGAGAGATGCACTGCATCCAAGGGTGCTAAAGGAGTTGGCAGATGTGATTGCAGAGCCATTGGCCATTATCTTTGAAAACTCATGATGATTGGAATCAATTTTGAAGCACTTAGAGGACAGGAAAGTGATCAGGAACAGTCAGCATGGATTCACCAAGGGCAAGTCATGCCTGATTAACCTAATTGCCTTCTATGATGAGATAACTAGCTCTGTGGATGAGGGGAATGGCTAGGCAGCAGTTCTGCAGAAAAAGACCTAGGGGTTATAGTGGACGAGAAGCTGGATATGAGTCAACAGTGTGCCCTTGTTGCCAAGAAGGCTAATGGCATTTTAGGCTATATAAGTAGGAGCGTTGCCAGCAGATCGAGGGACATAATCGTTCCCCTCTATTCGGCATTGGTGAGGCCTCATCTGGAGTTCTGGGTCCAGTTTTGGGCCCAACACTACAAGAAGGATGTGGAAAAATTGGAAAGCGTCCACCAGAGGGCAACAAAAATGATTAGGGGACTGGAACACATGACTTATGAGGAGAGGCTGAGGGAACTGGGATTGTTTAGTCTGCAGAAGAGAAGAATTAGGGGGAATTTGATAGCTACTTTCAACTACCTGAAAGGGGGTTCCAAAGAGAATGGATCTAGACTGTTCTCAGTGGTACCAGATGACAGAATTAGGAGTAATGGTCTCAAGTTGCAGTGGGGGAGGTTTAGGTTGGATGTTAGGAAAAACTTTTTCACTAGGAGAGTGGTGAAGAACTGGAATGGGTTACCTAGGGAGGTGGTGGAATCTCCTTCCTTAGAAGGTTTAAGATCAGACTTGACAAAGCCCTGGCTGGGATGATTTAGTTGGGGATTGTTCCTGCTTTGAGCAAAGGGTTGGACAAGATGACCTCTTGAGGTCCCTTCTAACCCTGATAGTCTATGATTCTATGATTAACATCAAAAATGTCAAATATGTACACCAGTTTTGTCTGCTCAACTTGAGACACCTAGGGCCCAATTTTGTAGAGTACTTTGCATTTTTATAATAAGTGATATGTTCAGAGCACTTCAACTGCACTTGTGAGTGCTCAGTTCTTTTGCCAATCAGACCCACGGTGTCTCAAAATGGGAAACCAGAAAATGAGAAACACACAATTTGTAGCCGACTGTGAAAAGTTTGGTTTAAATGACTTGCCCAGCATCACACAGGTACTTTGTGGTAGAAACAGGGATAGAATCCAATTGTGTAGGATGGCATGCAACTGCCTTAACATCAAAGACTGTCTTTTCTGTCCCTAGAGTCCTGTGTCTCATTCAATACCCATCTCCCAACTTCTGCAACAAATAAGGCAAGGTCCTATGGATAACAGCCTAATTCATTGAAAAATCTGATTAATTCCCTGAAGTCATGTGGAAAATACAGAATGTGATCACATAATTTAAGTCTATACTATAATGCATATGCACAAGCTCTGCCTATAATAGTCATTTGTGCCAGTTCTGCCTATAAAGAAGACAAAAAAAAGGCCTTGCTTTCATACACTGGCAACCTACTGTAACTTAATATTTTCACAGTTCCAGAACACTGTATTTTTTAATAAATTAATTACTGATATTTCATAATGTCAAAGGGTAGGGTGTGGATACCATTTTGACTGGTGAAGAGGTGTTACCATCCAAATGTAGCTGCACATTAACTGGGAGACAGTTGCAATGATTGATAAGTTGTTTAGCCAAATCATAGTTTTCATTCATTCCTGTGGATAAAGAAAACTATATTCTGAAACTTGTTTAAGAAGGATACATAAGATTTCAATGAATCAAATCTAGTACCCTGCTTCTGATGAATCCTTCTTGCATCAGAAAAAAGTAAAGTGCAAACAACAACAAAACCTCATGTCCAAACCAAAAAAAAGCTGTATGTGTACAGAAAAATTAATTCCTGGCCTTTTTCAGTGATCAGTTTATGCCCTGAACCATGAGATCTGATCAACCTTATTTTTGCAATATAACTACAAATGTTATTATTGGTCATAAATTTATATGCCCTTTTTAAAAATTCAGCTTCAGTATTTATAGGCTACACTATATAAGCTTTCTAAGTTTTAAAGTTGCAAAATGACATATAACTGATGAGCTGTGCAGTCATATTTTTCATAACCTTATATTTACCATCTGACTTATTTATCTTTGTTTTACTAGTGCATAGAATATCAGACTGTAATACTTGACATAATATTAGCACTGAGAAATGAGTTCAAATATGCAGTACTTACATCTCCAATATGTACAATGTTAGTATTGTGTTAATTTCAGTTTAGTGATAAAATTATATGATGAAACTCCTTGGGAAATTTCATATGGCATCTGTAATGTTTCAGAGATATTTTAAATATTGCATGCCGTTCCTTCTAGTGGGTAGCAGTAATAATGGATTGGAAAGTATCCTCTAAAATTTCAAGAATCTTCATGCAAGTGAAATTATGAATATAGTATCTTAAGCAGATAATTCTGGTGCTTAACCGGAGATAGCACTCACGCATAAAAATCAATTGTGCTATTTTTTTTGTCTCTATGCAATTCCACGTTAATTGTTCCACTGGAACTCTGCTGCCTATTTATCTTTCTTTTTTTCTTTTTTTTTTAACCTTTTTCTGCTCTGACCTGTGTAGACAACATCTCTTTTGTGAGTCACTTGACTAAGAGTGAGGTTGAGTGGTTGACTTGACTGAGCTGAACTTTGAAGGAATAGCACTAGCACCTTTGTCTGAACAGAAACTTCTTTTTCTCACCCTGTTCCTTTTTCAGCATCTTTTTCACAGGCAACAAGTGATGGGTTACAGGGTCTTCTTCTTCTGTAGATGATTGTAAACCAGGATCCAGTGACATACAGTTGGTACAATTAGTAGGTATTGCTTTGTGATTTCATTAGCAGTTAGGTCATTTAAGTACTAAGATCAGGCGCCCTTGTTGTAGCCCATGAGAATCCAGCTTCACTATTTATCACGTATATTGCCTTGAGCTGCAAAAGCAAAACAGCAGCATACAAGGCAGATGCATCAGTTTTACTTATAACAATTGCAGCAGCAGGTGCTTTCAGAGGAAGAGCAATAATAAGCTTTGCTGTGGCAGTTCTATTTCTATATGCCATTTTATCTGACTCCCAAAACATAACAAAATAGTGCATATGCAGATCCAGATCCTGGCTGGCTGCAAATAGGGATAAAGCCAGCAAACCAGCAGCCAGCAAGAAACTACATGAGGCAGAAGTTCACTACCCTGATTCTGGCCCTTTGAAATATGAAGGCGATGCCACTTCTATGCCGTCCACTACTAAAACCAGAGAGGAGGGACAGTGATATCACAGAGAATCGTATGCTCCATTATACAGCAACAACCAGTATGCAAAGACTCCATGCATAGATCATTCATCCACAACCAATTATTCATACTTATGGTAGGAGTAAATTGCTTTGGGCCAGGGGAAGAAGAGAGGGGCACAGTGCAAGGAGCTTCTTAGAACCAGAATACAAATAAAAGCATTAATGCTGCAATTGCATTGTGTATTTGTATACGTATTCGTACACACAGACAATTTGGACATTATAATTCTAAGTCAGATAGTCTGATACTATCTTTACTTAAGAGCTGAAAATATACAGTAACTTAAACTGTTTTTTTAAAGTTTGTAGATATTTTAGAATCCCTTATTTTTTTAACAAATACAAGATGTCAAATTTTTAAGATATCTTTCAGACCACAAAACTATTCTAATAGTCCTATATCCTTCTTTTAGGCTATCATATGATGGTATATCATCTATGTTCTCTTCCATGAACTGTTACAGACAGTCATGACATAACATGCCAAGAGAAAATTAAAAAACAAAAGAAAAAAAAAACCTCTATGAAAAATGCTTTGGAGCCAAAAGTGAGGTTTTGCATATTTTTGTGTGAAATAGCATGTCCTGTAGTGAAGGAGGTGTTTAAAATCATTCCAGAATTAATATTGGAACAGTATATTTACGATGGGGTCTGGGCATAGTTGTTATAGAATTAAGGAGGGGTTGCTTCCTCCCTGCCTCAATATTTCCTTTAAAAATAGTGAATTTTCACTGATATGTATCATTTTTTTATCGCCTAATCACTAAGGACCTGCTTCTACAATAGGATCAGCTCATGCAGACCCATTCACTTAGAGAGCCCCACTGAAATCAGTGGAAATCTCCAGGGGTTTGCATTAGTAAATCCCATGGCAAGGTCAGGGACTTTTTTTTCATTTTTAATTAGTTGTAAAACACAAAATTCTCTATTGTGCAACACATATTTTGTGGTGGAGAGAATATCACTGTATTTCAGGTCTAACTTTTGGTTTCTTTGTTTACATATAGGAATCTTAAGCAGCGTTTCATATGGGACTAAAAGGTTTACTATGTAGCCTGATTTTGACATCTCTTAACTGGCTTTATAGAATAGTTTTTAAAGCTGGTTTCAGAGATCATTATGTAACTATATACAAGAACCAATAATGTCAGCATGCCATAACAACAAGTCACTGTGATTCGATTTCAAATACTGTTGTGCATTTAATAGCTTCCTGCATGGTTTGTGTTTTTGTCCCAACAATATGATTGTATTTTGGGGCAAAAATTAAGAGATTAGTATTGATAGTTCACATGTTCAATAAAAATAAATTGTACGTATTGTTCGAGACTTTCATGTGGAATTTCTCTTTCTCTGGAAAGCATACGGCAGTCTTTTAAAAAAATTACCACCAGGAAATGGTTTTTATAGTGGGTCCAACTCAGCTGATGTTTAGTTCATCATTTTTCCTTCGCTGCCTCCCTGACATTTTCATGTCAGACTGTATTCTCAGAACAATAGGATTTTTGATTAGGGATTTCTAAACTGAGTGTGGAAAAAAATCTAAAATCTAGGAACCATAAGTGATTCTGGTTCCTTATTTTTTATTCTCATTTAGGTTTTAATGGGACCATGCATGAGGCGCTATAGAAAACAAGACGGATGATAAAAATAATTGCATACTGCCAGAATGATCAAAAATCTTTTGCTCACATACACGTTTAAAGAATCAAGTAAACAAGACTTTTAGTAGGTAATTCCACTCTGAAGTGGAGGAGGCATCACAAAATTTTCACATTATTCATTACTAAATATCCCCACATAGATTTACACATTTAGTTAAACATGCTTAGTTATACAACAAACATATATAAATAAACTCTCAGTCTCTCATGAAAGCTTCAATAGCATTAACTTTTATGGACTGAAAAATAATCAACAGAAATTATATTCCTCTGGCATGAAACGGAGATTAATTGCAGACAGACTCTGTTACTTGTATTATAATACCAACTGAAAGACTATACTAAACATCTTGAAAGTTAAACTCTAAAGAGACCAATAAGGCTAACTATTCCCCATATTTCAACTTCACTACATTAGTAGAAACCATGTTTGGGGGGATTTCTAAGGTTTCAGTTTATTTTGCATTTTCAATTATACATCAACACACAAAAAGGGGAATATGGTTCTTTTGATCAACAGTGGGCGTAAATTACAAAATATGAAAATCTTTAGTCCTCTGTTCGCTTAAAAATGTCTCCTATATTACACTTCTAGGTGATTTTACCTTCTCTTAACCATGCAAAAACTATAGTGTTTCAAAGCTGCAGATTAGTGATGGTGGCAGCTTATTCCTTTTGGTTATCTACAGCACCATCTTAGTGTCTTGAGGCATAAAAGAATATTATCTGTGTGACAGTTATGGCTGGAGCCATCTATACTGTTCATGCTATCAGCACTCAAAGAGCTCAGAATAGAAATCATTCAGTTTAAGACATTTTCTGTAGTTTCATTAAAACTGCAAGCTATGACTAAGATAATATGAAAATTTCAGAAAATCTACGATGTGAAAAAATATGTATGTGGTTGGGCTGGTTAGGATAGAATTGCTAATCTTTTGTAAAGGCAGTTGACCATAAGCAAGACAACCTATAAATCTGCTTTCCTTCTTTACTTAATTTTCATCACAAATAATGTGCCACTCTGATTGCATGAAATCATCAGGAGTGTCTTCAATTACTGTGTGCAACCTCTGATCAAAACGACTTCCTTTATTCTGAATCTGGGGGAAGATGGGGAGGAAAGGAGAAGGGAAGAAATGCAGCTAGTTATGTATTACAAATGTCAGGTTACTGTGCAAGTGGATATATTCATATCTAATAATTTCTAAGCTGGAGTTGTGATTGTAATAATGGCTCATTCATATCTGCATTTCATTTAAATGCACTTTTTGACTCACTGAACATTTGTCAAAGAAATTATAGCTAAACTTTTTCACATGACCACTGAGGTAATGACAGCATTACATTACCAGAAAACTACATGACTTGCTGATACTTCCATTTTCCTCAGCAGCTTATAAAATAATCAAAATGTGTGCATGAAATGGCGGCCTGTTCTGAATTTATTTTAATACCGATAGGCTTATAGAGAGAAATGAAGAAGAGTGTAGGATCTCAGACACCAGAGACAATGACTTCGCACAAAGCTGAATTTTACTAGCAGGAAAGATGGATATATGGGTATTAGACTTTTCATAGCTATAGGAAGGATAATCTTTCAATCAGATTAATGAGAAAATATATTGCATGGGCCCTACAGCACTTTTTGCTTTCCAGGCTAATACGTGATTTAAATCCCAAAAGTACATTTTCAGCATTACAATATCTTTTGATAATAATGTCGCTTGCACAAAGACAGATAAAAATAAAACAGTCCCCCTTGATTTCCCATTTTAGATTTGAAGTATATTTTCTGTTCTTTGCCTGCAATGAAGTGAATTCTATTGAGAAGAGTCACATTTAATAAGACAAAGAGAATTTTCTAATTATGCTACCTGTCAAGATTGGAATCTATGGGATTGCAACTGCAGTAGAAGAAACAGAGGAAGCAATTGCATATAGTCCAGTTTACTTTGGTGTATGATTACTATTTGCACTTAGATATTGCTAAATGTAAATCAGGCAAACACACAGAAGCACGCTTTGAGGTAAACACCAAAAGGCAGGTCTCAAAATGGATTCTACAGTCCTCATTTCAATTTTCAGTGATCAATTTCCCCAGCTTTCCTAATTTATCTATAGAAAAACAGTGGAAACCTGTGAAAATGAAAAACTGCTAAATTACTGTCTGAGTTGCATAAATATGCAGTGCACCAAACAATAAATATAATTAAAGCCAGGAATACTAATGGAATAAGGATGTATATACATAATTATGCTAGGTAAAGCATTTATGCATCTTACTGGAGGGAAGAAAATACTGTATCAGTGAAGGAAAACAATAGCCAATTAAAATTAGTGCAGTAAGACAAAATACCTTTCTATACAGTTTGTGACCATTTTTCTTGGTCTGTGTTAGTTACGCACAAACATTAAAGAATATCTTGCTGCTATAAATGTAGCCCTGAAAGTTATCACATGCTGTCCTTTGGGGGTCTCCAGGGAACCATTCACTGTGCCCCATCAAACATTACTCTTATTTGCAGCACTGCAAACTTGGAAACACAATGGCACGTTAGACAAGGAAAATAAATAGTGTCTTCTTGATGGTTTCTCAATATTATAAGTTTACACAAATCTGTTGTACACCATCAATTAATACAATTATTTAAAACAAACAGTAAATTAGTTCTCTTTGTAGTACAATAGTAATTTTGATAAACAACATTTTTATTAAAATCACATTTGCTGGGGGTGCCACAAATTATGACAGACGAATGGGATGCAGCATAAAACAATGCATTACTGAGCTTCCGACAAGCTTGGTGAGTCTTGTGCTTGTTGGCGGATTTGCTCGTCTAGGAGATTCATGGCAGCCCTCAGTTTGGCTGTTTTCATGAATCCACAGTCCAGGTCAACTCCTCCTGTGTCTGATCAGGAGTTGGGAGGTTTGGAGGGAACCCAGGCCTGCCTTCTACTCCGGGTTCCAGCCAGGGCCCTGTGGAATGCAGCTGTCTAGAGTGACTCCTGGAACAGCTGGGTGACAGCTACAACTCCGTGGGCTATTTCCCCATGGCCTCCTCCCAACACCTTCTTTATTCTCACCTTAGGACCTTCCTCCTGGTGTCTGATAATGCTTGAACTCCTCAGTCCTCCAGCAGTACGCCTTCTCACGCTCCTAGTGCCTCTTGCTCCCAACTTCTCACACACGCACCACAAACTGAAGTGAGCTCCTTTTTAAACCCAAGTGCCCTGATTAGCCTGCCTAAATTGATTCTAGCAGCTTCTTGATTGGCTGCAGGTATTCTAATTTTTTTCAAGCATGGTCATCTTTAATTTCTAACAAATAATATACTTCATTCAGGAATAAAATAAAATTGCATTCTATTCCTTCATTCTGCTTTGTGTAAGTTTTAAGCTGACTTTTCTAACTATTCAGTTTTCATCTCTATTTAGCTGTCTCTTTTGTGTTATGCTAAGAGAGAAGGAAAGATGGCCAGATCATTTTCCCCCCCTTAAAAACATTTAAGTTTTGTAGACTTTTTAATAACTCTCAAGTGCTGCCTTTTTGAGTACTGCTATCAAATATCTTATTACCAAACTACAGACTTAAACATTTACAGTAAGAAGGTTACTAAAAATTCATAAATGATTTGAGCATTCCATTTGGACTCAGATTCTGAATGCATAAATATGCACTCAGTTCTCGACCAAATATTTGGTGTCATCATCTACCCATATGACAACAGCAAAGCCCAACATTCATAGCTCTGGTATTTGCTCTCAGATCTTCACTGCAGAGCTCCAAAATTTGGAATAATATGTATGTTAGACGAGCTGCCAGCACCTCCATGATAAACTGTTGATCTGCCAAGATTCTTCAATTCCCCAAATGGCATCAGTACTTCTACATGTCTTCGACATTTGTAATCATCACTCTCTCGAAAAGGGCATGATCTAACCAAAGGTAGATTGATTTAGCTACTGTTGGCCAAATTTTCAAAAGTGGCCACCTGCAAATTGTTTGAGGAGAATTAGATTGGTGCAGTAGAACTGAGGCACAGTGAATCGTCTGGACCCAAAGAGCTACAAAGCAGATGGAAAGCTAATGCAATGAACTCCCTGCCCCTTCCATCCCTTTCTCCTTTATGCAGGCATCACAGAGGCTAACACAGTCCTGGGGATACAGAAAACGTCCATGGAGTGACCTGAAAGGGGAAACAATAGGGCTAGGGATGCAGGAGCTCAAACTCAGAAATTTCACTTGTGGGTGGGAGACTGGGAGAGGGGACGTGCCCTGCTGTGTTTCCCCACTCCCAGTTGTCCATGGGCATGAACGACATCTTTTAGCTTAATGGGTTCCTGCCACTTCTGGCTGATAACTCTCTGCTCTACTGGCAGGGAACCACTTGGCCGCAGCATCAACTACCTGGCTGTCATTCAGCAAAGGAGTGATTGCTCTTATACTGGGATGTTAGGAGGTACTGTCTCCTTCAAAATCTCCAGTGCAACGTTATGTACAGCAGTAGGTGAGACAGAGTCACTTAATCAATTTCCAGGGAAGAGACTAGTTGGTACTCCTTTGATCTTTCCTCTTCCCGATTCTATTATTGCAATGCAAGTTCAAAACCTGGCCAAGTTCTGCACCCAGACAGCCTCTAGGTCAATATTTGGATCAGGTTTATCAACCTATGCAGATCTGTAAATTGTCGCCTGTCAGTAGAGTGAAGCTCTTTGAATAGAGTGGGCAAGTCCCTAGAGCTACACTTATTCACAGTGGTGGTATACAGATAGGTATGACAAATTCTCAATCTGTTTTGAGCCTACAACTCTGTACTAACCTAAAAAGGCACATTTTCACAGACAGTTGTATGTCACCATGTACCAAAAAGGGAAAAAACAGTTGTCAGTTATGGTCAGTGTGCAGTACTGTTTCATTGTTAAACAATTGCGGCGGTGACTTCATTTCATTGGTAGATGAACTAATCTCTGCATATAGTTTATTTATCAGATTGTTAAATTTGTATTGCATTTTAGCAATCAGTAGGGTGAAAGGCATTATAAAATGCAAGTTAGTAGTAAAGAGAAGTGAAAGAAAAGGCAGATATAGCTATTGGCTCTGCCTGAGTTTTTCTAACCATGCAAAGGAATGGGCCTTCAGCAGATTACGTCCATTTAAGCCTGCCTTTCAGATCTTGTGTTCTGAATGTATTTAGGATTAATCCTCTACTTCAAAAGAGGTGGCACTGCTTGCAGAGCAATACTTTTCCTTCCTGCACCATATCTATTGCCCTTTTGATCCTGGTGGAACTCTGTGGGTTTAGTTTAGTGTTTCTGCTCAGAGTGTGGGGAGAGTAATGAGTACCAGATGCCTCAGACTTGAATCTCATAGCCCTGGGAAGGGTTGCAGTCCTTCTTCTCCCACTAGACTATGCTGGAGTGAGTTGGTTTTCCCACCGGTGGAAATATACTGCTCCACCTGAGTCATCATAGAATCATAGAATATCAGGGTTGGAAGGGACCTCAGGAGGTCATCTAGTCCCTTAAAGCATGACTCTGGAAAGGATGAGAGTCCCATGCATTGTCCCCCACTCTCATTCTTTTTCAAGCAGTAATTTGAAAGATTGGGATGATTCTGTTTCAACCTACCACACTCTATCACGAGATGCGGAAGGCTAAGATTTACTCTCCTTATGCTGACCAATCATCTGCAGGAACAGTGACACCTGACCAATCTAAGGACTTCATCAGCCCTCCTTGCTCCTACCAAAAAATAGTAGTATCTGTTCTACAGGCCTGTTCCTCACCTTACTTACACTTAACAGAGAGGACCAATTGACTTCACAGTTGGAACTCTGGAGCAAGAACAAGTCCTCAGCAGGAGAGACTTTTCCAATGTCTTCAGGAACCAAGATTATTTGGAAAGGATTTTGATAACATCACAGAAACAGAAGCTGTTTTAATCACAGAATGCCCTATTGTCCAGCAGCCAAAGCGTACTGCCTTCAATGGTGGGAACCAGAGGAGGAGCTACTCCCCTTCACCAAGCCCTTCTTGTTGTCCTTTCTTTACAGGAGCACCCTATGTCAACAGGGACCTTTTCCATTTGTGGTAAGTAAAAACACTGCAGAGTGATTTGACTTCTCTCCTTCTTATCTCAATGAAGTCATTGTGCTAAGTATCCCTTCTAGTGGATGGTCAGCTTCCTCCTAAATTAGGGTGATTTTACCATTCCCTCCAATAGTAATATATATGTGATGCCTTCTAAAGTGTTTGTATTGGACAACAACTGCAGTGGACTCATGGGCTCAGGACTTCACATTTGACTTCTTAGAGTGGCAAACAGGCACAGGGAGCTTCAATGGAAGCAAGCCCTAAAATAGGTGATCCTAATGCTTTTCAGTAAAAGGATAATCATAGTGGGACCAGAGGGTGGGTCTGCTATGGGTTTCTTCCCTTGTTACTTCCTCATTCACAAAATGACTCAGAGTTTCTTCTCTATTTTGGTCCTGCAACATCTCTAGAGGCATAACACCAGAAAAATGTACCAGCTTTAGGTTCTAATCTCCAGAGGAATTTCTCTGTTAAAACCTTTAGGTTCTAATCTCCAGAGGAATTTCTCTGTTAAAACCTTTAGGTTCTAATCTCCAGAGGAATTTCTCTGTTAAATGGAACTGAATGATACTTCACATCCCCTTAATCGCTTCCTGTTGGCATTATCTGTGAAGAAAGAAAGAGAGAAATGGGACTCATTTTCATTTTTGCACTTTGCCTTTTGTGTCTGCTTTTGGCATCTAGGTTATTTGGAAAAGTATGGAGGTGCCAGTGGAGAGCCTCCATCAAGGCAGGAGCCACCTTTATCCCACTTTGATGATATATTGAGCAGGGCATGAACAGTAATCTACCTTCAGAAGGCCAGAGATGAGACTGATCTTTTGTGTTTCAGACTACACATTCCCAAACAAATGAGTTGATGAAGAGAAACTATTCCCAGATGTGTAGATCTTGATCCAAAATGTCTTCCATCAGTTCTGTCATTATTTGATGATCTGCTTCAACAACCTTGCTTACATATAGAGAGTCAGTGAGGCTGCCTCACTTCTGTTCTCATGGATTTGACCGAGGGCCAGTAAGGATAGATTTATTCTTTATTCTAATTTAAATATTTTTTTTTCATTACAAACATTGAGTCAGACTTGGTGGAATTGCCACCAATTTCCCTGTTCTGGTCTAGACAACCATGTTTTTCTCACCTCAAAGGCTTGGAAGTATGTTACCTATGGGTGCTGCCAGGTCATCCAGAACTCCTCCAGGAAGGTCTGAATCCATTCTCAAATCCCTTTGGCCTCAGCCTTTTGGTTTGGAGGAAAAGATACATGAAATAAAGAAGTTCTAAGTGGCAAGTTTCCTGGCATTAAACCAGAAGGCAGCCAAATCAGAGCTATACTTATATTAAATATATATTTCTGAATTGGTGTGGATGGAGATATCAGCTAGGGTCTGCTCCTGGAAAGGTATCCTAGACTTCCTGTTCATTAGTTTCTCTAAGACCCTTGGTATTAGTTCTCTATCCTCACTGCTATTTGTAGCTCCTTCCAGATAAGAATCTATTGAAAAAAATATACATATTGCAGGGAAATTGCAGATACACCATAATGAGGGCCCAGATTCATAAGGTCAGACTTGAAAAATTCAGATGCTTTTGCAATCTGATCTAAATATTTTACAGTATACCTTTATTTCCTGCACTTGCCTCTGTCATCTGCTGAATCCATGCTTCCATCGTCCCTATGCCCAACTCTCTCTCACACTCAGTTCCCAGAAGAATACATGAATATTCAGTTCTTTTTCCTAACCCCCAGAACTCCCTGGATATTTGATTCCCCCCACCCAGTAGGCTCCCTACAACTGATGATATCATATTAAAGAAGGTTCTTCTGGCCAGGCATGCTTTCTACTTATAAATAATTCAAACTTTAACCTAAAAAAAGTTATAGATTTGATTTTGGTTTGAGATTTGGATAGATGCTAGTGCTAGATATTATTTCTTAACTGGTTTGGCTGATATACATCTATGTTTAGGTGTCTGTGTGTTGTGACAAAGTTCCTCCTCTACCTTGGTGAGTCTTGTGCTAGTTGGCAGACTTGCTCACCTCAGAGATTCATGGCAGCCCTCAGTTTGGCTGTTTTCATGAATCCACAGTCCAGGTCAACTCCTCCTGTGTCTGATTAGGAGTTGGGAGGTTTGGAGGGAACCCAGGCCTGCCTTCTACTCCGGGTTCCAGCCCAGGGCCCAGTGGAATGCAGCTGTCTAGAGTGACTCCTGGAACAGCTGGGTGACAGCTACAACTCCCTGGGCTACTTCCCCATGGCCTCCTCCCAACACCTTCTTTATTCTCACCTTAGGACCTTCCTCCTGGTGTCTGATAATGCTTGTACTCCTCAGTGCTCCAGCAATACGTCTTCTCACGCTCCTAGTGCCTCTTGCTCCCAACTTCTCACACGCACATCACAAACTGAAGTGAGCTCCTTTTTAAACCCAAGTGCCCTGATTAGCCTGCCTAAATTGATTCTAGCAGCTTCTTGATTGGCTGCAGGTATTCTAATCAGCCTGTCTGCCTTAATTGTTTCCAAAAACTTCCTGATTGTTCTGGAATCTTCCCTGTTACCTTACCCAGGGAAAAGAGATTTAGCCCTATTTAACCTGGGGCTAATATATCTGCCTTCTATCACTCTCCTGTAGTGTACTTCAGGAGTTGAGGGCCGCTTTGCCACCCGCTGCTCGGGTTTACCTCAACCGGGTCCTGCACAAGGGCACGCCCCGCCCACCCTCCATCCCAGGCCCTCTGGACCCTTATCATCGGGCCCCTGCCCCATGGATCCAACTGACCCCCCAGTCCCTTCACCGTGAGCTGGCTGCATGATCTGCACACGCTCATGCTCCACACCCTTCACGTCCTCACCCTCGTGTCCTGCCTCAATTTAAAATGGCGGGACCTCCTGCCATCTCTGGAGGGTGAGGAGCTCCGGTGGGCCAGCCTATACTCCACCCTGGTCCCGGGGCCTGCCGGGGATATCAGTTGGCAGCTTCTTCATGGAGCTGTAAGCATGGGCATGTATTTGGCACGGTTTACCCCTATCCCAGACACCTGCCCCTTTTGCAGTGTGAGGGAAACCCTGGCACACATATACTTGGAGTGTGCCAGGCTGCAGCCCCTAGTCCGGCTCCTCAAGAATATTTTGTTATGTTTTTGGTTGTACTTTTCCCCTCACCTTCTTATTTATGCACCCCCTATCTGTGGCCCCACAAAGTCACGGGACCTCCTGGTCAACCTCCTCCTGGCCCTAGTTAAAATGGCCATCTATAAAACCAGAGTGAGGAGGTTGGCCGATGGAGTCTCCTGTGACTGTGGAGCCTATTTCCGATCCTCCATCCTTTTACGTATCCAGGCAGAATTCCTCTGGGCAGCATCCACAGACTCCTTTGATGCCTTTGAGGAGCAGTGGGTGCTGTCTGGGGTTCTCTGCTCAGTGTCCCCATCCGGTTCCCTTCATTTGACCTTTTGATCACACTCTTGTCCCTGTTATTTCATTAGTTGTCCCCCGTACTTATTTGGTTTCCAGGTCCTGTGGATCCCCCTCTTAGGCTGGGAGGGATCCTTTAGCACTTCCTGATCCCAATAGGATTACTCTCCTGTAGCCCTCTGGCCTGGAGGGAGGAAGGAGGGAGAGGGCTGCTGTTCCTGGCACTGCTGTTAGGCCCTGGGCTCTCCCTGCTACTGCTGCTGCTGCTGCTGCTGCTGCTCCAGCTGCTCCTCCACTGGGCCAGACACCACCCCCCCCATCTCTGCTACCTGGTAGCTGACTGGCTGCTTGACCCTCCACCTTCGGTGCTGCTACTGCTCCAACTACAGCCCCTTTGGGGCGGACTGCTGGCCCACTCCCCAGAGGTGGGGGAGAGAGGGACCCCATCCCCAGCCGTTGCTGCTGTGGGTACCACCAACATCATTACCACCATCAGCACCACCACCTGTGAGGGGTCCTTCCTGCCTGGCCACCTGACTGCTGCCTGGAACTGCTGCTGTGTGCTGCTGAGGAGCTGCTGGAGCCCCAAGGAGGAGAAGAAGAGGACCATCTACCAGTAGGGGAGTACCTAGAGACTTTACAGACCACCGTGGTGGGGGCCATTACGGACTGAATAACTTTTGAACTGTGCGCTTGTGGTAGGAGGGGTCTTGACTGTGTTTGTGGGGACATAGGGGGATGTGGCGTGGAGCCTGCCCCCGATCCATCTGTCCCTTTCCCACCCCCACAACCACCACCACCGCTGCCCCCTCCACCACCCCCGTTGGCTGTTTACCATCTGCCTCAGCTCCTGCCTCTGAACTCAGCTGCTTGGTTGGCTTGCCATGCCACACTTCCACCATTTGGGCCAGAAGCCGCAGACAGCCCAAACTGACTGTTTTGTGCAACCGCACGTGCCCCCCTTTGGACTGTCCATCCCACAGCTTTACCCCTTGATACTGCCCCATTTGTCCCTTGCAGCCTTTTGCCCCTCCCCTTTGCTCCAGCCCCCCCTTACTAGCTTTAGTTCATTTGTCTGCCCCGCCCTTTCTCCTCTGTAGCTCTTATTTGTTTGCCTCGCCCCAGCCTCTGAAGCTAGCCCCTTGGTTTCCTTGTCCTACCTCCAGCTTGCTTAACCTCTCACTCCGTGCACCCATGCCCCCTCCCATGTGCTTGTGCCCCTCCCCATTTTAGTTTGAACCCTCTTCACTGCACCCCCCATACTATTGTATTCCCCCCTCCCCTAGTGCAGCTAGAGAAGTCAGAATCCCACCCCATGTCCGTGACTGACCCCTAGCCCTTGATTGCCCCCCCCATCCAGCCCACCCCTTTTGGCATCCTCCTCCCCTGCCTGCAGCAGGGGTCAACCTGCTTCCCCTTTCCCCTCCTCTTTCTGGTGTCTCCCCATCTCTCCCTGCTCATTGTGGCAGGGGACTAGGCAGATGGGGTCCCTCCAGAAGACCCCGCGGCCCCTCCCCCACCTGCCGCCCCGTTGCCCCCCGAGCCTCTACCTCCGCTGCTGTAGCCAAACCACCTGCTACTGCCCCCACTGGGGCTCCTGCAGCGGTGGACACTGGGATGACCTCTGCTGCTGCCATGTCCCTCGCCCCTTCCGACTCTTGGGAACCGCTCCCAGCCGGTGGGAAGGGCCAGGGTAAAAAGAAGGGTAAGGGCCCTACTAAAAGGACCAAGCCCTCCATGGCAGGGGCTGCCCCCACTTCCATGGCCCCGCCACCAGCTGCCGTGTCCCTCTCTGCTGTTCCCTCCACCAGCACTGTGGGTGCCCCTCTCCCGGCCCCCAGGGCGTATGCCCAGGTGGCAGCAGCCCCCCCTCCTGCCACTATGTCATCTCTCCCCCGCACCGCCTCTGCTACCATCTGTAGTGGCTGCGGCCCCTTCCCCACCTTGACCAGGAAGCATGGCATCCATTGCCTCCTGGTGCCCACCTCGCCCCATGTGGAGACCTATGTGAGGGCGTTGGTGAGGGTGGTGGGGCCCACGGCCATCGTGGCAGCCTCCAAAATGTATGGAAAGGCCGTCATTTAGTTAGCATCGGACGCTGCCGCCCAGGAGGTGGTGGAGAAGGGCCTGGCAGTGGGGGAGCGGGGGTGTTCATCCCCCTAGAGCCGCTAGAAGACCTGGATGTCTGACTAGTCCTGACCTCTGTCCCTCCCTTTCTTCCCAATGCTGCACTGTTACCCACCCTCTCTACCCTGGGGAAACCCATTTCAGTTGTTTGCCCTCTCCCACTGGGCTGCAAAGACTCTGCCCTCCGTCACGTCCTCTCGCTCCGCCAGCAGGTGCAGCTTCAACTGCCGCTGGCGGCGCGTGACAGAGAGGCACTCGAGGGGTCATTCATGGCGCCCTACCAGGGGGCCTGTTACCAGGTCCAGTATTCTATGGGGGAGGCCCAGTGCTACCTCTGCCAGGTGATGGGGCACGTCCAGAGGGACTGCCCCTTGGCCCGGCAAGGAGGGGCATACGGGACCCCTGAGCTCCTGCAGAGCACTGGCCCATCATTGCTGGCACCCCTGGAGGCCTGGCACCCGAAGCCACCCCTCCTCCTTCCCAGTCCACCACCACTCCTGCTCAGGTCCAAGGGGCACCTCCCACACTATGCCCAGATGAGCAGGAGAGTCCCGCCACCACTGCCTGCAATCTGGTGGGGACTGTGGAGGAGGGTGCGGTGGGAATAACACCGGGCATAGGAGAGGGCCCGCCCCAGGGGGAATCTTCCCTTCCCCATGCTGCCCCACCATTACCCCCCTGAGTCCTTGAGACATCGCCCCTGCCCCCCGACCCGACCCTGCTAGCCAGCTCCCAGATGATGCCATGGAGGGCAGGGCCCTAGTACGGGGGAAGCGGGGCAAGCAGAAGGCTCGAGCTCTGCTGCTTCCATCAGATATGGAGGACCCTGGAAGACCAGGAAGCGAGGCACCAATGCCAAGCCTTCTGCTTTGCCCACGAGTGTGTTCCATCCTCTTGTGCCGGCTGGGGAAGACGTGGCAGCACTGGAAGGCAGTATCACCCCTCCACGGGAGTCCCTTCCCTCCGAGGCCCCCGATGGAGCCCCTTCTGCCCTGTTACCACCTGAAGCCCCTGTGATTCCTGAGGCAACTGTCACTTCGGGTGCCGGTGGGGAGAACCCTTGGGTGGGGGAAGGCGATCTCCCCTCCATTTATGAGGAGATCGAGGCCCTGGGTCTGACCTCGGTCACCCGGGGGAGGACGACCCTCTGCCAGCAGGCCTTGATCTGGGCAACCTCACTCCGGCCCCTCTTTCCCCATGCTTCCTTCCTCTAACATTGCTTCTGCTCCCACCTCCGAGGAGCTCCTGGACTCTTCCACCAACCCAGCCACAGATGGCACCCCGCTGACGGCTGCCGAGCCTGTTGAAGCAACAGCCAGTGCCACGTGGCCGGGACCTGAGCCACCAGTGGCACGCCTTGTTGGGGTGGAGCAATCAACCTCCTTTCTAGGTGAGGGCCCTACAGAAGATAGTCCACCTCCTGATGCTGTGGCTGCCAAACCCACCATGGAGCTTGCGCCCGGCATCGTTGAGAGCCCCCTTCTCACCTCCCGATCCCCTGAGCCTGACCGGGAGGTGCCACCGCCCAGTTGCTCGGCTTCTGGAGCCCAGAATCTCACCTCTGCCCCTGTTCCTGCCCCTGGCCCTGCCCCTGATGCCGACCCTGTCCCTATTCCTTCCACCTCTCACGATGTTATTGCCGTCCCTGGGGCTGTCTCCTTCCCTTTTCCAGCAGATGACCCCCAGGGAGCGGCCTTTGTGTTCCCCTGTCCTGACCCACTAGGGGCTGCTATCTTTCCTCTGCGCCCCCTACTAAGCCAGGGTTTGAGGAAGGCTGCATGACGCCAGCCCATTAGGCACCACATCGGAGGTTTGCCCCTTGCCTGTCTGTTTCGGTGGGCCACGGGGCTGTGCCAGGGGTCCCACCAGAGGATGGTCTGAAGCCAGTAACCCCCCCCCCCCACACGCTGCAAGAGGAGCTGTGGGAGTTTCTTGAAGACGTCCGTAGCTCCTGCAACAAGGTACAACTTCCTCTCCAGCGATGGGGTGGACTTTCATCAAATCCTCCGGGCCACGAGGGCCCTTATGGGGGAGGGTAAAAGGACCGGGAAGCAGGCTGCTGCAGCCTACCAGCGGGTCCATGGCTTCCGTGACTCCTTACTCACCTATGGGGTAGGTCACGGTTTGCTGCGCAGCCCAATGGAGGCCATGAGCATCCCTGCCAGTGAGGATCCCCCCAAGCCCTCCTCATGGCATCTATCATCATCGCAACATTGAACACCCGGGGATGTAGGATGGGTCTCTGCAGGTCTCAGGTGCTCTCCTTCCTTCGGGAGGGGGGTACTCTCTGGTTTTCCTGCAGGAAACCCATACTGATCCGGGCACCGAAGACAGCTGGTGGCTGGAATGGGGGGGGACAGGGACTTTAGCCATCTCACAGTTCATACGGCTGGAGTGGTGACCCTGTTCTCCCCCGACCTATGGCCCAAGGTGCTGGGGGTCGCCGAGGCTGTGCCGGACCGCCTGCTGCACCTCTGGGTCCGTATGGAAGGGCTCATTGTCAACCTCATTAACGTCTATGCCCCAACATTGGGCCTGGAGTGGCTGTATTTCTATCAGCAGGCATTTGCCTTCTTCGACACCTTAGATCCTTGCGAGTGCCCGGTCCTGGGCGGGGACTTTAACATCACCCTCGAGGAGCAGGACCGCTTGGGGACCAAGCAGTTACTGGCTGCCACGGACGTCCTCCAGGAGATAGTTGAACATCACTCCCTGGTGGACGTCTGGCGTGACCACCACCCGGATGACATCTCGTGGGGGTAGCGCCACTCCCAGTTGGACCGCATTTATTTATCACACTTCCACCTTTCACGGGCCCACTCCTCCAGCATCCGGCCTGCCCCGTTCTCTGATCATCATCTAGCCACTGTGACGGCCTCTCTCTGCACAGAGAGGCCGGGGTCAGCCTATTGGCATTTCAACAACAGCTTGTTGGAGAATGTGGGCTTCATGGTGTCATTCCGGGAGTTCTGGCTGGCCTGGCGAGGGCAGCGGTGTGCCTTTCCCTCAGCGCGGTGGCGGTGGGGCCTGGGGAAGGTGCGCGCCCAGCTCTTCTGCCGTGACTACACCCGGGGCGCTAGCTGATGGAGGGATGCGGCGAAAGAGCAGTTGGAACAGGAGGTCTTAAAGCTGGAGAGGTGTCTGGCCACCAGCCCCGAGGATCCACCCCTCTGTGAAGCGTGCCGGGAGAAGCGGGAAGAGCTCCAGGCCCTTGAAGACCATCGGGACCGGGGCGCCTTTGTTTGATCCCACATTGACTCCTTCAGGAGATGGATCGCGGCTCCTGCTTTTTCTATGCCCTGGAGAAAAAGAGGGGGGGCCAAGAAGCACGTCACCTGCCTTCTGGCAGAGGATGGTATCCCCCTCACGAATCCGATGGAGATGTGTGGGAGGGCCAGGACCTTCTAAGCAAACCTTTTCTCCCTGGATCTGACTGATCCTAACGCTTGAAGAGTGCTCTGGGATGAACTCCGAACGGTCAGCACGGGTGACCAAGACCAGCTAGAGCTGCCTCTCACTCTGGCTGAGTTCTTGGAAGCCCTCCGCCGCATGCCCACCAATAAATCTCTGGGCATGGACAGGCTGACCATGGAGTTCTACCGCATGTTCTGGGACGTCGTCGGCCCAGACCTAGTCACTGTCTTGGCCAAGTCTTACTACAAAGACGTAGCAAAAGTCATCTTGTTGTGGCTAGGGTCCATGCTGGCGGATGTGGTCCACCCAGACCAGACCTACACCATCCCGGGCCGCACCGTCTTTGACAACCTGTATCTGGTCCGGGACCTCTTGGAACTTGGGTGTAGGGATGGTCTGTCATTCACCCTCCTGTCCTTGGATCAGGAGAAGGCGTTTGCAGGGTGGACCACAGGTATCTCCTAAGCACTCTGCGAGCATTTGGCTTTGGACCCCAGTTTGTGCGTTTTCTCCAGGTGCTGTACGCCTCCTCAGAGAGCCTGGTAAGGCTCAAGTGGACCCTGATCGAACCGGTCAGCTTCGGGCAAGGAGTACGGCAGTGGTGCCCCCTCTCAGGCCAGCTGTATGCTCTGGCGATCGAGCCCTTCCTCTGTCTCCTCCATAGGAGGTTGACGGGGTTGGTGCTGCAGGAGCCGGAGCTGCGGCTGGTCCTGTCGGTGTATGCCAACGATGTGTTCCTCGTGGCCATAGGATCCAGGGACTTGGCATGCGTGGAGGCTTGCCAGACCATCTATTCGGCAGCCTCCTCCACGCAGGTCAACTGGGTCAAGAGCTCTGGCCTGGTGGTCAGGGATGGCTGGCAGGTGAGCTCCCTCCCACCCACACTTCAGGCCATCCGGTGGAGTGCGGGTCTGCTGCTCTATCTCAGCATTTACCTTTCTGCCACCCATCCAGAGAACTGGCACAATGGACAGGAAATGGACAGGACTACTCCGATGACTCTCCCTTCGAGGGAGAGCGCTGGTGCTTAATCAACTAGTCCTGTCCATGCTCTGGTACTGGCTCAACACCCTGGTCCCGGCCCTGGGTTTCATGACCAACCTCCGGACATCGATTCTGGAGTTCTTCTGGTCAGAACTGCGCTGGGTCTCTGCGGAGGTTCTCCATCTACCCCTGGAGGAGAGAAGGCACGGCCTGAAGTGTCTACACACTCAGGTCCATGTCTTCCGCCTCCAGGCCCTGCAGAAGCTCCTTTATGATGCAAGTAGTCCACCATGGAGCATAGTGGTGCACACCTTCCTGCGTCACTTTTGAAGGCTTCAATACAGCTGGCAGCTCCTTTATCTCCATCCAAGAGGTCTTCCGCGAGACCACTCTGGACTGCCGGTCTTCTACCAGGACCTCCTCCAGACCTGGAAACTGCTTTCAATGACCAGGTACATGGTGGCCATCGTGGGGGCAGATCTCCTCATGGAGCCACTGCTACACACCCCCAGCTCCGTGTACAGGTGGCAGAGTTCCCCTCGGTGCAACAGAGGTTGGTCCTGGCAGAAGTCACAAGAGTCAGAGACCTCATGGATTATGACCAGGGAGACTGGCTGGATCCCCTGATGCTCACTCAGTGCATGGGGCTCTCCAGGCCTCGTACTCACCGGCACATACTTCAGGAGGTGAGGGCTGCTTTGCCATCCTCTGCTCGGGTTTACCTCGACCGGGTCCTGCACAAGGGTGCACCCCACCCACCCTCCATCCCAGGCCCTTTGGACCTTATCATCAGGCCCCTTCCCAGTGGACCCAGCTGATCCCCCCGCCCCTTCACCATGAGCTGGCCGCACGATCTGCAGCTGGTCCACTTCCAGACAGCGCCAAGGAAACATCTATACATGCTCGTGCTCCACACTCTTCACGTCCTCACCCTCGTGTCCCGTCCCGATACAAAATGGCGGGACCTCCTGCTACCTCTGGAGGGTGAGGAGCCCCAGTGGGCCAGCCTATACTCCACCCTGGTCCTGAGGCCCACCGGGGATATCAGTTGGCGGCTCCTTCAAGCACGGGCGTGTACTTGGCGCGGTTTACCCCTATCCCAGACACCTGCCCCTTTTGCGGCATGAGGGAAACCCTGGCACACATATACTTGGAGTGTGCCAAGCTGCAGCCCCTAGTCCGGCTCCTCAAGAATATTTTGTTATGTTTTTGGTTGTACTTTTCCCCTCACCTTCTTATTTATGCACCCCCTATCTGTGGCCCCAATAAGTCACGGGACCTCCTGGTCAACCTCCTCCTGGCCCTGGTTAAAATGGCCATCTATAAAACCAGAGTGAGGAGGTTGGCCGATGGAGTCTCCTGTGACTGTGGAGCCTATTTCCGATCCTCCGTTCTTTTACGTATCCAGGCAGAATTCCTCTGGGCAGCATCCACTGACTCCCTTGATGCCTTTGAGGAGCAGTGGGCACTGTCCGGGGTTCTCTGCTCGGTGTCCCCATCCGGTTCCCTTCGTTTGACCCTTTGACCACACTCTTGTCCCTTTTATTTCATTAGTTGTTCCCTGTACTTATTTGGTTTCCAGGTCCTGTGGATCCCCCTCTTAGGCTGGGGGGGAATCCTTTAGCAGTAGGTGGGCTTTGCTTTGCCCACCCACTTCCCGGATCCCAATAGGATCTCTCCTGTAGCTATCTGGCCCGACCCTGTTACAGTGTATATAGGTATATAAACACCCCTCAACATGGGCTAATTACTGGCTATGGGTTAGATCTTGCATGGCATTGAGCATGGGGAATTTCTTTTAGCAAGCAACTTGGGGCTAAGGGTATGCAGACCTTCCCAAGAGACACACAACACTTTGCACCATAAGGCTCCAAATTTGGCAGAAACAAGTTTATAATGACCTCTTTCAAAGACACAAAGGCATGCACACATCTATGCAAATCAAAAGACACAATCTAAGTTCTGTGCAGGGATAAGTAACAATTTTGTGGATATAAGTTTTATAAGAGGGATTTTGAACATTTGTGAGGTTATGAACTATAGACATCTGATCTAAGTATTTCTTGAAAGAGAATTTAGAATTGGGGCGGGAGGAGATGGTCATTTGTGATTGAGGTCTGAGTACTTCTGGAAAACAGCATTAAAAACCCAGAATGGTTAAAATATCTTTTCAAGAATCAGAAAAAAACTCTATTATGCTACCACTTTTTAACCATGAAGTAACAAGTCCTTTTTGACACCAACACTGCTTTTATGAAGAAATACATTCATTTGCAATCATAATGAACTGGAAATGCTGACTCCCAAAACACACAAAGAGCTCTATATCCCTAACATGCATTTAAAATAGTAAGAAATTACCCTTACTGCAGCAGCAACTAATTGGTTTATTGCACTGAAGAGCTAGTGACAAGAAAAGCAGTTGGTAGCAGGGCTTTTATCACAAGTTATTCTAAGAAATAACTAATTTAAACCTCCTCAAGCGCAGACACAAACTGCTCCACATGGGAGTGCATCTCCAGAGGGTTCATTAAGTAACTGGCATTCTAGATTTTGGAATCAACAGCTAAACACTATTCTAACCTTTACCATATGATTGCTTGTAGACCCTGTAGGCTTAGTATATTTGCGAAAGAACTGAGAGTTGCAAATAGCCTGGAATATAAACTAATGTAGAATGTATGAAATTGTGTGCAGTACAGCTACTTATGTTTAAATCCAGTAAATGAGAAGATATTCTTTGCTATAATAATTTTAAGACAGTTTTCTATTATGATTCAGAGAAATATTGTCTTTTCCCTGTTACAGTGAAGGAATATATTGCTCATGAATACAAAAAATATTATCCCTAACTTGAACTACGTATAGTGGAAAATTTGCACATTTCTCCACATGGTTCTGCATATGTATCATCATACATTTCAGGTGTGTGTGATTGTTGACCTCTAGTGATTGGCTTAGAAAGAAGACACTCAGAGCAATATGAATATTGGTGGTTTGGGCTGTAGGATGTTAAATGCACACATTTCTGAGTTTGGTTTACGTGGGTTCACTTCTTCCTAGTCCTTAAGCTTTGTTTTTTGGTTCTTTCATTAAATGAACACCAAAAAACAAAGCAAAACTCAGTCAGAATTGCATTTTTTGCCTCTTTTATGGAAAATAATGTGGCATTTGCAGTTTTAGGGTGGTTTCCACCAAAAACCGTAAGTTCCTCCCAGCAGCCATACTTACTGCAGGTTAATGAATCTGTACCAAGTCTGTGGTTTGCAACAAAACCTGAAATCGTGAAAATTTCACCTGGTTCTGAATTTTGTTTTTTAAATTCTGCACAGCTCGACCTAATACTGTTGAGAGCTATCTAGAGATCAGTGAGAGTTTGTTCGGTTTTCAATTTTTGGTTTAGAAAATCACCTTGGTTAAGTTTTGGTTTTATAAAACAAAAATTGGTTCAGATCCTTGCCCTATTTCCCTAAAGTTCAAGAGGAAAAAGATAAATTGTTCTATTTTTGGCCCATCTCAACCGCTAATGGATTAGGGTAAGTGGGAAAGGCCTATGTTTTTAGAGCAGAAGGTTCTGAATTATATTCTTAGCATTATGTGCAGATTACATGACAATCGGTGTTTATATTTACAGTTACACATTATTTACGGTGCTGACCATTCTGTCACATGTTATGGTTTTCTCTGTCAATGTCTAAACTAAGATATCTCAAAGGGAAAGGTGTATGCACCATAATGCACCTGTATGTACCATGACTACCTGTAAAGTTCATTACATTCTAATATCTAAAAATCAGGAACAACAGAATACCATGAATAACCAGAACACTAAGAACAAGGTTAACTACATTGAAAATGCTGGTCTCTTACTGTGTGTCAGGTGCTCTTTAATTTGTTGACAGGAGTGAAGGAAGGTGAGGTGTCATCCCTTCAAGAGTGGCTCTCACAGTGGGATATTTCCCCATTTTACTGCAAATGAAGGAGGAAGAGATCCTGAGGGAGAGTGATACATACCTGTCCACCTTTCCGTTATTCTTTTCCCTCTCTCTTGGCAGATCAAAAGGCTACCTCTGGGCTGGCAGGAAGAGGAGCAACGGTGAGTGATAGGCAAGAAATTTGAGGTGAGTTGCACAGCATTCTGCAGGGGCAGTGAGGCTGCTCAGTACTCAGGGCCAGCTCTATGTCAGCTGGCCCTGAGGACACTGTTGGCTCTTTCTAACAGCTGTCTCTCTCGCTCTGGGAGAGGACATGGCTCTCCATAGCTCCACACCAGGATGCCAGTTTCTTTGAAGTGTGTGGTGGGAGGGAAAGGAGAAAATAGGCGCTCTTGTCACACCCATTCTCAACAGCCATAGCCTTCTTTGGGGGGAACTTCCTCCCACATTCACACAGCCTCTGGCTGGCAAGGTTTTTTTGCAAAAAAGAAAAGGAGTACTTGTGGCACGTTAGAGACTAACAAATTTATTTGAGCATAAGCTTTCGTGAGCTACAGCTCACTTCATCGGTAGCTCACGAAAGCTTATGCTCAAATAAATTTGTTAGTCTCTAAGGTGCCACAAGTACTCCTTTTCTTTTTTGTGAATACAGACTAACACGGCTGCTACTCTGAAAAAAGGTTTTTTTGGTGTGCAGTATTCCAGCCAAACCACTAAGGGTGTTGCAGTGGCTTCAAGCAACACCATCTGAATCATCTTGTTTCTTCAGGCAGTCTCTTCTACATTTGCATCCTGCTGTTGCTATACACATTATCCCTCAGTAAAGGACAGGGCTTCTGGGGACAAAAAAAAGGCAGGGCTCTTGGGTCCCTGAAAGTATGAAATTTACATATATTTGAAGATTAATATTTTATTCACTCTGACCCTCACTTTTTATTTTTAAGTGATGCCAGTGGTTCCAGCCCCTGTTCATAAAAGTACGTTGATCCTGTTAACTCTGAGGTGAGGGAGTTACAAACATACACTGAGGAGTTAATAATATTGGTAAATTTTCAAAATCACCTAAATTACTTAGGAGTTTATGTCCAGTTTTCAAAGCACATCAATCCATTAGAAAGTCAATGGAACTTAGGCTTCTAAGGGATTTCTGACTTTTGAAAAAATGACCCTATATCCATAGAACAGTACTTTTACCCTGACTCTTTAGATTAAAACATATTGGATGTTTTCTTTTACTACATTCTTAAACAAATCCTAAAAATTGTTAACGTCCCTCATTACTCTTTTTGAACTTCTTTGATGCATAGTTTTCAATTACATATAAATAAAATATTATTCACTCTCATATATTCTGCATGCATGAACATTTTCTCAATAAGTGATTTCCATGATAAAGTGTATTAGCAAAAAAATTAAAAATTTCTGGTACTACTACACTGCATATAGAAAGGCAGAGTACTTTTATGGTCCCTCGTGGACATATATGGGAGTAGAATTCCGCACCTCTTTGCTCTCAGTCTAGCACTTAGTTCACTAAATACGATGAATGAAGTCCTGGCACATTGAACTCAATGTATTGTGTTCAACAGGGCCAGGATTTCATCCAGTGGCTTTGCAGGATATTAACACATTTTCCCCCGGCAGTTCTCAAATTCAGATGCTCAAAAGTGGTTTTGGAGTTGTATTGTTGTTGTTTGGGTTTGTTTGTTTGTTTTTGCAAATATCCAGAAGTGAAAAATATTTGGTGCTAAGTTTCACGGCCAAATTTAGAAGTTTTCTAAAGCAGCTTCAGTTTCACACACACAAAAAAAAAATTTAAAAAAGCAAACATAGAAACATTTCACAATGGATACTTGACCAGGTGTAGTTAGACTTCCAAAGCTCCGACAGGTTTCAGAGTAGCAGCCGGGTTAGTCTGTATCCGCAAAAAGAAGAGGAGTACTTGTGGTACCTTAGAGACTAACACATTTATTTGAGCATAAGCTTTCATGACCTACAGCTCACTTCATCAGATGCATGCAGTGGAAAATACAGTGGGGAGATTTATATAAACAGAGAACATGAAACAATGGGTGTTACCATATACACTGTAACAAGAGTGATCAGGTAAGGTGAGCTACTACCAGCAGGAGAGAAAAAAATCTTTTGTAGTGATAATCAAGGTGGGCCATTTCCAGCAATTGACAAGAACGTGTGAGGAACAGTGGGGGGGGGGGGAATAAACATGGGAAAATAGTTTTACTTTGTGTAATGACAAATCCACTCCCAGTCTTTATTCAAGCCTAATTTAATGGTGTCCAGTTTGCAAATTTGACAGTTGGTTTCACAGAAAAACCATACATCATTTTATGGGACACCATACACACTTCCCCATTCCTTTCTGCAGACACATGTAGACCCTTATTCTATTCTGCAGGCATGCACATAAGTAGTCCCATTAGTGTTTGCAGCATCAGGGCCTTATGACCAATTTTAAAATTGGCCCTGAATTTGCACACATGGGGTGAAAACTGGGCCCCTTTAGAGTGAATGAGAAAGCTCCCAAGGGGGCCAGCATGTAGCTACTATTTGGCATACACAAGATCACCTAAATTGTATGTGCAAGTATCTGTTTCCACAATAATGGGCATGGGCCTAAAGTTTTTATGCACAACTTTAGAAGCTTTCCTAAGCTTAACCTAAAGAGCCTGCTGTTGTGATTCCTTAAACACCTCCCTTCACATGCTGGTAAGTGGTCACATTTCCATTTTTAAACTAAAAGGAGGAAGAGAAAAAGTCAGTCTAAAAGAATGCACTTATGGCCAATATAGAAAATCTGATGACAATTTAGTAGGAAAAAGTCAGAGAAATTTGGCTAAAAGGAAGATGCAAATGTCAAAGACAGCCCAGGCAGCTCCTACCATGTGATTTGCTCATTAAGGCAGATTGTAGACAACTTTGTACTGCATTTTTCAATAAAAAAATGGATACTTGTTAGAACAATAACTGAAACGTGGTATATGTGGTAGCTCTGAGATACACAGCACTTCCATAATCTAACACTCTCACCAATGCATAAATAATGGGACCTCTTGTACTTCTTGCTATGTTTAATGGGGAAAATAGGTTTGCAAGTGAACTGAAATACTTCTCCAGCTTTCCCTGCTCATTTAAACAAACTTGCGATTCAAAACATTTTCCTTTCCACCGTCTTCATTTTAAGGAAAATCAGAGTATTACTGTGCAAAAAGGAATACATATAGGGAGTAGTGGTGTAGTGGGAATAAAAGATACATGCCTGTATCAGGAGCAATGGATCTGCCATATGATGCTAGTTTTGCTATTAAGGAAATACAATAGGGGGCTAGTGCAATTTTAGGAGAACAGATTCTGCACAAAAATTCCAGCTGTGAACATGTGACAGATGCTTCCTTGAATATGTATTAAATTTCTGTGTGCATCTACAATTCACTCAAACCTCTACATACATATCCTTGTAAATATTAATTTCCTTTGGGCACAGAATATAATAATATTGTGGAAAATCAAAAATGGATACATCCCTATTCTTGATTAGAGGCTATATGATTTGAGATCAAAGTTGCAAGAAAAGCTAAGCAACAGCTAAGCTGAAAAATTAAATAGTGAAAAGAATTTTATAATAAAAGGGCATAGAATTGATATGCTTTATATCTTAGCACAATTAACATTACAAGTAATAATACAACCCAGGTCGACAAGCCCTTTTTTCATAATAGAAAACTGCTGAATTAAATAGGAAATTTAAGACAGAACTGCCCATGTTGTCTTTTTTCAAAAAAGTGCACTACACTGGTTTATGGAACACTTCAAAATAGGATTAAATGAAAATGAATTCAAATGTATATGTCATCGGCTGTTCTTTCTATCACAAGAAAATTTTCAGGTAGCCAACTGTTTTGAAATAAAATTCCCTGCAGTTGCTATAGTGATGATAATAAAGTTCCTACCTCAATTTGCGTGATAGAGGTTCCTAGCAGAACACTTTAAAAGGTAAGCTAATCAAAATGAAGACATCGTTAGTTCTAGACTCAAAGCAGCCTCCTTGAATTTAGTTCACAATTACAGGACTCCTCCATTGTTGTCAATTTTATTATATGTACATTATCATAATCTTCCTCAATGTGGAAGTAACAAATTAAACAGCACAGACAGTACCACTCTTTTTATAGGTTAAAACCAGAGGACAAAGGATATGTAAGTTTGCAACAATTATCAATGATTGAATCAAAGACATTTCTCTATTAGCTATTTTTGCCCATTACAAATCTTCATTTTTTTAATAATGCAATGATTGTATGTTATTTTGCTTCTATAGTACATATTGTTTAGGTCTTGTTTTATCTCAGTGTTGATGTAAACTAAATAGCTTTAAAGGCGACAGTTACCTGTCAAAATGGATGAGTCATCAAAGCGATGTCAAATATAAAACACTATTGTTCAGATGTATGTTCTATGGCAATAATTTTGTAAAATAACATAATTTACTTTAAAACATTTGTGAAGCTAAAATAGCTCACCTAATAGCTGGTTTAGAAGGAAAAATACGCAAAAGAGCTGACAAAAAGTAGAATGTCATTAAATATTATTTACATAAATAAGATAAAACAGAAATACTAAATCTGACAAAAAATAAGACTAATCATTGTGAAAACAATAATGTTTTAGTGAGTTCCTTCTAAAAATATCCATTATTTACAATTGTAGTTTAACTACCTGTGCATGTATGTTTCTGTGTGGGTGTTTGTATGTGTTTTGATGTCTCTGTGCATCTGTCATTAAAGTTATATGAGCTACCTACACTCTGCTGTTATATTCTTAAGCATAAATCATGCCCCAATAAGGATAACATTTTATTTATAAAAGCATTGTTTGTTGGTAAAAAATAGATAAAGACTAAAGTTCAATGACAGCTAATGTTTGATGTGCAAGGACTCAAATATTGTGATCAGGACATGTCATGTAATAAGAGAGATCAAATAAATTAATGAAAAAGGCTGACAGAGTTAATGACCATGATGTCAGTAAGCTTTTAATTAATATCGTTCATTATTTTAAAAGTCTTTTATAGATGGACTCATTAAGACTCCATGTTCTGTTATCCAAGAAAGCAAAAACAGTTAGATGATTTTACCATAAACTATCC
This sequence comes from Dermochelys coriacea, assembly GCF_009764565.3. Taxonomy (NCBI): domain Eukaryota; kingdom Metazoa; phylum Chordata; order Testudines; family Dermochelyidae; genus Dermochelys; species Dermochelys coriacea. The sequence continues at coordinate 56,334,539 of NC_050069.1, forward strand.
CATCTAGTGCTGCAGTCTCAATAACAGCATATGCTCTTTGGCCAAATGTGTGAAGCCTTAATCTGACCAGTGACATTCAGGTCATGAGTACACATATGGTATGCCATACTGACTCAATTAACCATCCATCAATTTAATTGCATAATATATCAGAAGATGTATTCCACTACCACTTACAGTTAGATGGGAGCATAAAAATAAATAAGACAAAGCAACAATTTTCTGCTGTTTGTTTACTTAAGTGGGAATATTATAAAGATACAACAGTATATTTTATAAAGTATTTTTTGTTCTCGGAAAAAGAATTTTTTGACAGCTAAACTGATCGGGGACTGCTAGTTTTAGAAATGATGCTCCTTATAATAAGTGAGCGTAGGTGGAAAGGACACCTTACAAGAAAATTACAGTGCTTCAACTGATTCTAATCACATTAATGTAGGGATAAGAAAAAAAGAAGGTATATTATTTAAACATTATGTAAATTATGAAGAAAGTTAACACATTGCAAACTTATAAGTAGTGACACGACTGAATGATTTATGCAATCACTCCAGACATCAAATCCTTCTGGAATAATATACATGACAAAAAAATGACAACATGGTGACACATTAAAAAAAAAGAAGAAAAAATTTAAAGCTATATTTTAATATTCTAATGCAAAAGCTTGAAATAATAGAAGTCAAATATAAAGCCTTCCAAACTAGAATAATTCATATGAAGGCAGAGAGGATTTCAGGCATTGGGCAAGATTTCCAATATTTAAGAAAAACCTCTTTAGACTTTGTTACTTTTAATCTGTTGATTTTAAACCCCAGTTTTGAGAAATAAATGCCAGCTCATCAGCAGCATTAGGAAGTTTTAAAGACTTGAGCTTCCTGTTTCAGTTTTGTCAGTTTGCACCTATTTTGTAACCCTCCCAAACAATGACCTGGTTTGCTGCTTCTGTGTGCATCACAACCAATGCACAGATCACCAACTGTCAGCCACAGGCCATAATGCTATTGCATGCCTCTTTACTTTACATGAACTAACTCCATACTGCAGAGATTCTTCCCATCCTGTCCCTTCTCTGAGGGTGAAAATCATTGTGGTGTGATTTGTCTTTACTGAACTGCAGTTGTTGTCTAGAATTAGATTTTGCCTCCATTTTTATTTTTAATGGAAGAACAGCCAGCTCAATGTATTTTGCTTCTTAGCACGGCTTATTCAACCAAAACATACCAGAGCTTCCTCATTGTTAATAATTGCCTTCTTCTACAAAGAAACACAAAATAGGTACCTGCTAGACAAATTTAGGTATTCAAAACCAAGAACAATGTAATCATGTCTCTTCCAGAGATGCAGCATCAGCATTATTCATGTACTTTTTAATATAGTTCCTGGGAGTTGCTGGGCACGGTGGGCTTGTCTTAGAACCAGTGTCCACCAGCAATTTCAGAGCAACAACAAAAACAAAACAAAAAACTATTGTTACCCAGTATTTTTAGATTTTATGACTCACTTTGGGGTAAATAATGTAGCTCTCTCCTATAGCAGAATAAATGAAAATTGAAATAATGTACCATTATTTATTAGGCACTTCAGAGTCCATCTAATTAGTAAGCAATTTTGTTTATGTTTTTACATTTCTGTTCAATATTACATTTCATATATCTATGTGTTAACTCCCCTCCATAGTAGTTTTATAAGGAACAGATAAGTTTTTAGTCTTTCACCATTCCAAGCAACCTTTATTTGCCCTGTTTTCAGCTAGTCACAAAATTGGTCTGATGAGAAGCTTCCTTAGAAGCTTCTGTCCTTTGAATTGGCTGTTAGAGGGAATAATGTTAACTATGGCCTCGTGAAAGATTCAGGTAGGGACATACTTGTATGGTCATATACAGAAGACAACCAATTTATTGTTATCAGATTGATTCCACTGTACATATAGAGAAGCTATTTACATGTGTCTATACCAGGGAGCAATGCACTTCAAGAATGAGCAACAGAAAACTTGACTGACTAACTAATTAGACATTTTAAATAGCAGGCTTATTTCTTAAGGAATCATTTCAGTGATTTCTAAATTTCTGTGTGACAGTGTTTGCAGGCAGTGAATCTAGGCCTGCAATCAAGATATATTTGGTCACAAAACAAAATTTGTTTCAGGGCAGAAAAAAATTAATTTTGGAATCATCATCCAACATCATCCAAACAGGGAACAGAAATAAAACCTTAGGTTTTATTGGGACTTAGGTGACAAATACTGAATCACAAATTTCCCATACTCAAAGTAATACTTTCAGCTAAAAATTCGTGAGCAATTCATAGCCTGACGTTCATTTGAGTAAAACAGATATTTAACAATCCTAAAGAGCAAACAAAATCATAAAAATTGATGCCTGTTCATTGACAGTTCATGGACAGAAAGAAGAGCTATAACTACCAAAATAATTATTTGTTGCAAATTGTTCACCCACTTTTATAAATAATATAGTTTTAATATAGCTCAGGGATTTGCTTATCAGATTCATGAGACACTTTAATGTAAAAAAATATACTTGATTATAAAAATCAGTAATGAATATGATTACTCCATTTCTATAGATGCCAGCCAATGATTTCTGAATGTACTGGCTTAGCATCCATTTTTATAGGACATCCATTTTTAAAGTGAATTTAGTGACTGTGTTATTGTATTGATAGATGCAGGAAGCCACATTCCTCTATCCATGGAACATATACAGAATGGACAGTGGCGGTGCAAGCTGCCTGCCAATGATCTGGAGGAACCTAGAATAAATGGACACAAATCAGATGTCAAGAATTATAACATTCAAAAACCAGTCAGAGAACACTTCAATCTCTGTGGCCACTCGACTACAGACCTAAAAGCCACAATATTACAACAAAAAAAATTAAAAAACAGACTCCAACAAGAAACTGCTGAATTGCAATTAATTTGCAAACTGGACACCATTAAATTAGGCTTGAATAAAAACTGAGAGTAGCTGTGTCATTACACAAAGTAAAACTATTTCCCCATGTTTATTTTTCCCCCTACTGTTCCTCACATGTTCTTGTCAACTGCTGGAAATGGCCCATCTTGATTATCATTACAAAAGGTTTTTGTTTTTTGTCTCTCCTGCTGGTAATAGCTCACCTGAACTGATCACTCTTGTTACGGTGTGTACGGTAACACCCATTGTTTCATGTTCTCTGTGGATATAAAATCGTTGTACTGTATTTTCCAGTGCATGCATCCGATGAAGTGGGCTGTAGCCCACGAAAGCTTATACTCAAATAAATTTGTTAGTCTCTAAGGTGCCACAAGTACTCCTTTTCTTTTTGTGGATACAGACTAACACGGCTGCTACTCTGAAACCTCTCTAAGTCCAGTCAGTCTTTGGCCTCCAAAAGTACAGTGCCCCCTAATCTCATGCTGGAGAACTACTCCAGCACTGTCTCAGGGTTGGAAGTGCTCCCTGCAATGCGAAATCACCAAAGCTACTTCTCGCTGCACAAAGCTGTTGCTTGGAGGCCTCTCACACAAGTAATGTCAAGGCTTGCTTAGCTAGTGACCCATAGCACAAGATGTTATGAATGCAGCTCCTGTTGATTTGAAATTTGGCTGTTTTCCTTTAAAAATATAAGCACACTGACTAAATTGAACAGCAAAAGGACCCTGAAAGAATTCACAAATTTTGAGATGAAGAGGAAACTTAACAAACCATGAAATAATGTTTGAGGCCTTTCACTAGAAAAGAACCTGTGTGGTGGGAAATGGAGTTACTTCAGTTAGTAGCTAGAATAACTGCTTGTATCTAACAAAGCAGCCTACACCCCAAAACAGGAAGGCCACAGCAGGCATAAAAGGCACGTAACAAACCTGTCTGTAAATAGTCACACACAGACTTCTCTCTAAATAATTTACCCCATGCAAGAGTTTTTATGGCTTCTGTAGCACTTCTGTAGTGAATTGACTCATGATCATTTATTTTAAACGAAAAATTGATGCATTACACATATTCAGGATCCTGACTAAATACTATTTTATGTTTATTCATTAACTATCCTTTCAATTAAAAATGTACAGATAATAAACATAACTTAATTACTTTAGAAAGATATAACATCTGCTGATGGAGGATATAATGCTAAATAATAATCACTAGAAAGCCATCTCATTATTCTTGGTTTTGTGTTTGATATGGGTTTGGCCCAAGGCAAAGCCCAGGGCTTTATTTATTTAAAAGGGTACAAAAACAAAGCAATATTCACATTTCATATTAAATATTATTATGGAATTATACTACATCTGTGTGAGAGAGAAGATCATGAAGAGCCATGCAGAATTTAAAAATTTATATTTTGTTGCACACTTCCTCAGACATAATCAGATTTCCTATGAGGTTATGGGCATACTAATAGCCACTGTATTCTGCTAATTCATTATAAATCTCACAGTAAAAAGATATGTATTATTCCCCACATCTTTAGCTATGCCAGATTTCCATATGACAAGTTATTTGCTATTATCTGGGTTTTTTTTAATTGCAAAGTCTGATGAGTTTAAGTCAACATATTTCTTAATGCTCCTTCTGCTTGTCAGCTGTAGCTGGATTGATAAAATGCAAATGAACAAATCATTAACGAGAGCTGGTTATGAATCTCTCAGGCAGTTCAGGACCCTATCAAATCCTGCACCTATTACTTTGTGTGATTGATGTACTATTGTAAGTGATTGTTCCTGATCTTATTAAATCTTATTGATTTTTTCCCAGTTTCTATTTTATGCAGGACCAGACTTGGACTATTATGAATGTTGCTGAACACTGTTAATCAAGCTTACACAGCTATTTTGATGGCAAACAATTAGAACTCTGCAGCAATACCTTGCAATTAGCTTCAGGGATATGGACCTCGGCACTGTAATAATGAAAGAGACCTTCTCCTTCAAGCAAGGTAATGAGATTTACAATTATGACCCCAAATAACCTCTGAGAAATAACCAATCTGCAAACTTAGATGTGTTTATCAATAATTTTTGCCCTTTTTATGAAAATGTATTGTTAAAGTTTTCTTGATAATATAAATCATTGTTTCTATGAAACAGTGTACAAAGTATTGTAAAAACCAAGGAACATACAGATTTTAAATCCACACTATGTACAATTTGCACTGAATGTTGATTTTTACAAAATGATATGCATCAGTTTCAATGAAGTTTCGAAAATGAAAACTAATAAGAAAATATCAATATACTGTGTAGTTCATATAAAAGTTGTATGCAAATACATGCATGTATGTTATTTACTTACTAGATATAGCATGGACATACATACATATTTATTCTGCAAACATATATGCATAGAGTGTGTCTGTATACATATATATATATATATATATATATATATATATATATATAGACCCACACAGACACACTCTATGCATATATGTTTGCAGAATTTAAATATTCAAAATCTGTTGACTAAATTCTTCTTGGAAAACAAAGTGCTCATCAACATTATTTTGAGAAGTTTAATGCAATACTGAACATCACAATAGTTGTTGCATACAAAAAATCTCAGTGAACCTTTGAAATGGTAAGTAGAGTAGCCAGGATATCCTGCCCTTCTAAACATTTACAGTTAGTTCTTTATAGTTTCTTCCCAAACTATATTTCTGATCATATAGAAATGACTATAAATGATTGTGTACATATATGCATCTATAGCAGACTTTATCTCTATCAGAACTATTTTGCTAGTCAGCATATTTACTAATTTCTTTATCTCTTTCTTAGAGAGAACTCAACAAATGAAGAAAACATTCATATCAGGACACCCTTGAGTATCAGAAAAACTTAAAAGGGTTTGACAGACCAGTGCATAACTCCATTTCTCCTTTGTGTTACTCTGCAACAATCAGTGCCTTTACACCAATGTTAAACTGGTGTAAGAACATAAGAACTGCCATACTGGGTCAGATCAATAGTCCATATAACCCAGTATCCTGTCTCTGACAATGGCCAATACCAGACCTTCAGAGGGTGTGTACAGAACAGGGCAATTCTGGAGAGATCCACCCATGTCTTCCCCTCTAGTCAGAGGCTTAGGGTCACCCTGAACAAGGGATTACATCCCTGAACACCCTGACTAATAGCAATTGATGGACCTAACCTCCATGAATATATCTTGTTCTTTTTTTTAATCCAGTTATATTTTTGACCATCTCAACATCCCATGGCAATGAGTTCCACATTTCCTGCAGTTGTGACTCAGGCCCAGATACTGGAAAGAATCATTTTGAAATAACACAGAAAAGCCCATCACCACCTCACCCTTTCCTAGTAATAAGTGTGATACAGGAAAGCAGGGAGCAGAGGGAGAGTGCTAGAGGGGAAATATATAAACCCAATCCTAATTAAGGCGTGGTTCCCTGTAGACTAGGGAAGGTGGATGCAGGTTAATTGGTTTCAGAGTAGCAGCCGTGTTAGTCTGTATTGGCAAAAAGAAAAGGAGTACTTGTGGCACCTTAGAGACTAACAAATTTATTAGAGCATAAGCTTTCGTGTACCTCACGAAAGCTTATGCTCTAATAAATTTGTTAGTCTCTAAGGTGCCACAAGTACTCCTTTTCTTTTTGCAGGTTAATTGGATCACCTGCAGTCAATTAAGGCCCTGTTAGGAACCTAATAAACCCCTGTGCATCAGGCAGACAAGGGAGGAGGAGGAAGGACTGGAGCTTGGAGGTGTGTGGAAAGATTTGAAAGTCCTGAGAATTGGAATAAGGGAGACTTCCTTCCCCACAGTATCTAAGGACTGAGGGTAACCCCACCTAAGGGGGATGAGGGTAAGAAACTCATAGGGGTTGAGAGGGGCTAGGACTCAGAGTGCAGAGCAAACCCAGGCCCCTTCCCTGCTTCCCTCCTCTACCACCTTCCCAGGCTAGTAGTGGGGCTCTCGGCACCCAAGAGCCAGGGCAAAGAGTGGTATCTTAGCTCCCCGCCAAGAAAAGCATAGGACCCACCAGACTAAAATTGGCCATCTTGCCACATAAGGCAAACATTTCTTCATTCTACAATTCATTTAGATGCAGCAATATCAGTAGGATTCCAGTGAGCTATTAAGCAATCCCTCCAAATGTTCAAGCACCCTATTATTTACCCCTCCTATTCAAACTCACCCCTATTCAGCTCTGCTATTGAAACTATTGAGAGTTCTGGTTCTGGGCTAAACATAGGGGTGGATTTGAATTCTGTAGCTGGAAAGAAAGCTGATAGTGGAAGATCACTTTTTAAAATCAATATGTTAATCCAGGTTCAAGATGAGATTCTTGGGCTAGGAGGCGGAGTGCTAAGAGAGAACAGTATTTTTAAGACCTGTCACTTTAAAATATATCTACCTCAATGTTGTGTCAAAGTAGGAACAGGATGATGTTTTAAAATACAGGATTAACAGAATAAACTCTCTAACTCATTCAATGCTCCGTGCATTTGGGGAGTTCATCCGAAACAGCAGCATGCCTATGGGTGTATGACATATAGCTTTGTTCTCCTTGCGATGTTATTTCACAGCACTGTGGGAAATTTCATCACCCCAGAATACACACACTAAGTTGTGCTGAAGGGGTTAAATGTGAGAGTTTAGCAAACCTGATAAAATTTTTAAAAAGATGCACAAGCTAATTCACCACATGAGGTTTTCCTATTTCTTCTAGCTTTGAACACAGCTAATAAATGTGAGTTATTTTAATACCAATTTCAATTTTTATCAAATAAATATAAATGTTTTTTGCTGGATGTAATGATTAATGAAATGCACATAATATGTAAAACCTATAAAAATTGTTATAGTTATACATTATTTTCTGACTGTTGGACAACCTTTGTAAACAAAGTATAGTAAATCAACTTTCTTGTGACAATAAGCAGATCTGTCATCTTGGGACAGCTAAATTAATTATTTAATCAATAAGAGACTACACTCTGATGATAAGACAAGCTCAGACAAATTAGAAGCTGAACCAGGTATAACATGTCGAGAATGAGCGACACTGGTAATGTAACACACATTTAATATTCAGTGGGAAAAAATCCCCAAAATATACAATAGCTCAGTCAAACCATTTTGTGTACTGTGAAACAGGAAAACAATGTTTAAATTTGGAAAACCAAATTACAAATAAATAATTTCTTAATGTTTTAAGAAGCTTTGAACTGCTAAATATATGATAAATATTTTCTAAATTTAAGGATGATCATTTTCAGTAGTGATTTGTACAACAAAACATTAAAAAGGGGGATTAGGTATGAGAGATCCATAAATAGTAAGACTGTAAAAAACTCAAGAGTTTGTGTGTTACGTCCAGCTGTATAACCTCATGGGAAGAGTTAGGTGGACACTTGGGGGACTCCTACTGGCTTAAACACTGAAAGCCACTGTTTAAATGCACCTCCTCTTCCCCACCCCCTCAAAAAAATCACAAAATGATAGCACAGATTCACTGCCGTGTGTAGTCATTCATAATTTTTTCTGTTTTTCAAGAATTAAGGACAAAGATGTGAGTCAATTTATATCCACTCCCCACAAATTTTTCTAAACAGATCCTTAAATCTTTGGAAAACTGCACCAATTACAACAGTTATTTTCCTTTTGACCCACACACTTTGAGCATGGTCACGTGCTGCATTTTTATTGTTATTTAAGGTGGCTCTCAGCATCCCTGAAACAGCATAAATAGGGTCAGCCTTTTGCTTTGAACATCAGCATAACTGGATGATAAATTATAGTAGCCCCAGAGCTGATGTAATTTACACACCTTCCATTTTGAAACAGTTTCAGTAATTTTTATTGAATACATGTATTGGCACTAAGAATCCCACCTTTACAGCTTTGTCTATTCCCTTTAGAAGATGCACACCTCTCACATACCTAAAACAGAAAAAAGGTCTTTTACACTTAGGGGGAAGTTGTATGCTTTACCCGGAACCCCCTCTCTACCTCCACCACCTTTTCTATGCTTTTCCCTCACAAAGAATGCATATATCCCACAAAAAAAGAGGAGTAGAATAATGTACATGTTTAGCAATCTGAATAAGTAGCACATCTATAAATGTGTTGGTTTTGATATGCAGGATTAACTTTAAAACACGCTGATGGTACAAAACACTTGAGTCAACTAAGAATTCTGTAAAAAGAAAAGAAGTACTTGTGGCACCTTAGAGACTAGCAAATTTATTTGAGCAGAAGCTGTAGCGGATACAGACTAACATGGCTGCTACTCTGAAACCAAAGAATTCTGTGAATTACAACAGGAAGACAAATTGATATAAGGACTTGCTCCTGTCCCGTTTACAATTGTATGTATTAATGTTGGGTAATTATGGTTATAAACCCCTTGATGCTAGTGGTAGCAAAGTATCTCTTTGCTGCCAATGGGATTCATGAGAGCAAATTCCAATTCATCAAACAGAACACCTCTGCACTTCACATCATGCATGATAACTCTCTAATAACAGTGTATCATCTCCAAGAAACATGCATTAAAGAAACATTCATCAAAGTGTAATACTACATTTTAAAAGTTATCTTTGATATGAGAATTTGAGGGTCCAAAAACTGTCTTTGAGCTAGGTGTTCTTTTGTACGGTCCTTCCTCCTGTTTTTTCTCTAATCTCCTTGGAACTTTCATGTCTCTCTCATTACCATTTGGGAGGTGCTCAGAGGCTATGGTGATGGCGCATGTTGGTAGATTGTAGCAGGAGAATTATTGTTTGCACAAATACTGACTACACATTAAATGTGTGAGTCACATTCTGCCACTTATCCATATATCAAAATTGGCCTTTCTTAAGTCCCTCTAGAATAAGGTCCATAGTTGGGACAAATATATTGAAAGGTTAGACATAAGTGAAATAAAATCACCCAACCATAGAAGACTCAATTAACAGTTTTAGGATGTTCAGCCTTTGATTTTCTTTAGTTTATTTGCAGAGTAAAGCAATTTGGGTTTTATTCTATATCTAGTATATGTCATGAGATTATGTAATATTTAGAAAGGGGGAAAAAAAAAGAAAAGGTGCTGATGGCCTGCAGAAAATAAAAGCTGCTTCATTTGGTACTAATATACACAAAGCAATTAGTTACTTGTCATGATGGGTGTTCCCTATGGCAGTGCACTTTTTCATTAGTATTTATATCTTCATGTCATTATATATTGGACAGCACTAAGTATATCTGATATGCTCAGAGAATTGCTAAAGTCATGTGCCATCAAGAAAAGAGATTCGCAAACATTATTAGCACACAGGTGGAGCTGGATCACTGAGCTAGATAGCCAGGCACCAAGGAGATTTTTTTTTCTAAGTACTTTCAGAGAATACAAAATAGTAAACTCTAGCTAATTAGCCTGCAGATATGAAATTACCTCTTTGTTTGCTGGGGAAACCTCTCTTTGGCTAGTTATATTCATGACAGTTGCTTTGGAGTATCTTTTTTTCCTAATAGAGTATGTAGAGGCAACTCTCAGGAAGAAAGTGAAGGGAGAGCACTAGCCCTGTTTAAAGAATTTCAATTAAGAGACTTTAACATGAAGCAAAATTGCATGAGATAATAAAATATTTCTTCATTTCATTAAGGTTGGTCAGCTGTACTCTCGACTTACTTGCCTCTCTCCCACAATACTCTGTCCATTCCTTTACTTCCTAGCTTTGGCTACACCCATAGTCACTCTTGTACTCCTGCCTCCACTCTTTGGAAAAAATCTAGGGACTAAACAGGCTTTCTCCTTTGTGAGTTCATTCTCTCTTCCCTCTGCCCTGTTTTCCATTCTACACTATCTTATTTTCTCTATTCTGATAGCCTTTTGCTTCTAATCTCCATTAACTCCTAGCAAACTTCAAACTTTCTCCATAAATGCTCTTCCCAACCTCTCTCTGGTTGGCTTTGGTCAGTTGTTTCAGTTCTTCAGTAACAGCCCTACCCAGCAAGAACTTTCTTCCTTGCTCTCCCCATGCCTCCATCTCTAGATGCACCACCACTTCTTTAGCCCATGACTTCAATTCCTAGGCCCCTCTGTTAACTGCTACCAGGTCTTCAACTTTTCCCTTTACCTGATTCACTCATACCCTCACTTGTTCCCTCTCTAACCCTGCTTGTTCCTTATCTTAACCATATTTTTATCTTGCTTCTTTGTCACAATAAAACATGCTCCCATGTCCTCTATTCTAAACACTTTCCCCTCATCAGTTTTCCTCTCATCAGTTCTATTCTGGCTTTTGGCATCTTGACTCTGTTGAAACTGCCCTCAGCAAAGCAGTTAATTATCTTGTCCCACTGTACTCCAGTTGAGGCCTCACCAGTGCCAAGCAGAGAGGGACAGTTACTTCCTGTGTCTTATATACAATATTCCTGTAAATACACCCAAAATGATATTGTCCTTTTTCACAACTGCATCACATTGTTGATCTCCATGTAATCCCCAGAACCTTTTAAGCAATACTGTCACCTCTTCACGTATTCCCCATTTTCTAGTGGTGCATTTGATTTTTTTCTTCCTAAGTGTAGTAATGTGTTGTTGTTGTTGTTGAATTTCATCTTGTCGATTTCAGACCAATTCTCTAATTTGTCAAGGTCATTTTGAATTCTAATCCTGTCCTCCAAAGTGCTTGGAACCTCTCCTCGCTTGCTGTCATCTGCAAATTTTATCTGCTTACTCTCTACTTCATTAACTAAGTCATTAATGAAAACATTGGACATATACAGAGGAAGAATTGTACTGGCCAAATTACAATAAATAATTATTAAACTTCTAGCTAAAGCCTAAAACCTATTCAGATCTACAAGGGAAACTCTGCTAAACTTCCTCAAAGAAAATATACCTGTCTCATCCGTATCCTCATCCTGTAACTCCTGGACCCAGGACTAAACCCTCCGGGAGTACATTATATGTGTTGTCCCAATTTGACAGTGAACCATTGATAACTACTCTTTGAGTATGGTCTTTCAACCAGTTATGCACTCACCCTATAGCAATTTCATTAGATCATGTTTAGAACAAACTAATTTGTTTATGAGACTGTGGGTCTATGTCAAAAGCCTTATTCAAATCGAGATACAGCACATCTACAGCTTCCCATCTGCCCCAATCCACTAAGCCGGTGACCATGTCAAAGAAGAAAATTAGGTTGATGTGGCATGATTTGTTGACAAATCCGTATTGGCTATCACTTATATTATTATTAATGCTTACAAACTGAGTGTTTAATAATGTGTTCCAGTATATTTCCAGCTATTGAGGTTAGGCTGAATGTTCTATAATTCCCTGGGTCCTCTTGTTCCTCTTTCTTAAAGATAGGTAGTATGTTTGCCCTTCTCCAGTCCTCAGGATCTCACCCATCCTCCATGAGTTCTTGAAGATAATTTCTAACAGTCCTGAGATTGCTTCAGATAGCTCCATAACTACCCTAGGATTAATTAGTTTGCCCAGCTTAATTTTATGATAGAGAGTCTTCAAGAAGTTATCTAAAGATGCCATCTTGGTAAGAATTAAAGTACCTCAACGTTTTCTCACAGATTCTCTCATACTGTAAGCCACCTGTAAGTCAGATTTGTAGCCTTTTTGAGAACATAACTTAACCCCTGCTAAAGTCTGAAGGAAAGCATTATCCTTCCCCAGATCAACCACCATATATTCAAAAGGCTGGGGAGGATTACTGGAGTCCTCTTGTGGTACAGGAAGGCTCTGGCATAAGAAATTTTCAGGTGGGAAAGCTTTTTTTTGTGAGAGGCAACGGGAGGCATTTCAATGTCTGGTACAGCATAGGTCATTTGACGCCACTGCAGAACTAGCATTTTGTGGTAAATGGGACACCTGCCTGCTCCATCTCAGGATATGTCAACACTGCAATGTAAGACCAGGCTTAGTTGGACTTAATTCAACTGACCCATGTTAGGGAACCCTGGGCTTGAGCATCTACATTGTATGTTAAGACATTTATAACTCATGCTTGCAGCTGGGGCTATGCTGTCTACACTGCAGTGTGCAGACCTGAGTCAAAGCAACATATCCCAGAGTCCCTAGTGCCCCTGCCCCCACCAAAATATCAGCTCTCTAGCCCCAGGACCATGGTGCATTGTGGGGAAAGTTTACTGCCTGCCCTGCACATTACTGGATGTTTCAAGCAGTTCGCTTTGCAAAAGGCTTGATCAGTTTGCTCTCCACTGCAAACCCAGGAGACTTTCTGATCATGTGCTTGCAGATTGGTGATCAGAAGAGAAGAGGTTAATGCTGACCTGAGCTTCTGGTGTTTGCAAAGGGAGGGAGGAGGGCTTCCATTTTCAATAGCAAGGATTGCAGATTGCTGAGACAGACCTAAGGAATATCCATGGAATTGTGGAATCCTTCTGGCTGACTTCTGGGACCTAAGTCAAGCAGAGCTGTGACTACACTGCAAAGTAATAGGGCTCAGACCCTGGGACCCAATTTAACTTAAGTTCAGACCCTTCAGTCCTGCAGGGTCCTGGAACCCTGGGGTCTGAGTGCTGGGTTATCACAATTGATGCAAGGAGGGTGAGGCCTGAGCCCAGGCACAGGCTTACCTTGCAGCATAGACATACCCTCAGAGACCTTATGCCTAAGCAGTTAGCTCCTTTCTCTGTCTCCCTAGTCCGGTCTCAGACCTAGCTTTTTAAAGGGATTTAGGCATAGTAGCAGTCAGTGTTGCAACACCTAACTGATTTAAGAGCCTAAATTGGCCTGAATGTCAGTGGGGTTTTGGCTCCTTAGTGCCAAAGTCCCTTTTGGAAATGAGATTTAGGTCCCTAAATCAGTTAAGCGTTGCAACTCTGAGCTCATCAGTGCCTAAATCCTTTAAAAAAATCTGGGCCTTTATTCTTTGTTCCCTTTCCAGGTGCACCAGAAAGGTGTTCTTCCAAATCACATTCTCCAATCCCAATCCAGGTTGTGTTCAATGAAAGAACCTTTTACACACACAACTCAGAAAATCAAGACACAAATAATTTTAACAAACATTCATTAAAGAATAAATATGCCTGGTTCAATGCTGTAGAAAGCATCACTAGGCTTTTCCCAAGACTAGTTACAGAATATTGGACTATCCCACATGGATCAATGGGAGTTGTGTCATGATAAAAACTTAGTGAGGATATTGGCCTTCATTGTGTCCCTGAAAGCCTTTCTGTCTTTGTATAACCAAACCTTTTTCTGTTTCATATTGCAGCTCTGGGCCTTCTCACAAGTGCTCTCTGCTGCCTGCTCTCGCCACAAAGCAGAAACGCGGTATCAGTTATAATTTATTTATTTGTATTTCTGAAGTGTGCAGATGTCAGAGTAGGATGAGGGCTCCATTGTCTAGGCATTGACCTAATACATAGAAAGGGACAGTCAGTGCCAAAAAAGCTTACAGTCCAGTTAAAGACAAGATGTAACAAGTTGGGCAACATACAAATGGACAGAGAGGGAAGACAAAATTACCAGTGATAGGAACATGTGGTTACACAGATTAGTTACATGCACAATTAGCTAGTTGGGAGTTTATATGGATTAGTAATCCAATTTGACATGACCCTATGGGGAGGAGTTGGTTTTGTTCATTGAAAGTAATCTTTTGTGAGTTGGCATGGAGGAATAGAACAGGGTGATGCCCTGAGGTACAAATTGCAATCTCCACTCCCCAGCCTGAATGTCTCACCTGGGAGCAGAGGGAAAAGAGACAAATCTTCCTACAAAGGCTGTTGACTAGCAGTTTCACCCCTTCGTGGAGCTGCAGTATCCTTATGATCACAGCATGCTCTTCCCATTGGAGAGAAGACCCACAGATCGTCTGGATTGGCCAGGGGTCCACCCACTGCCACCCTCTTTGCTGCCGCGAAGTGAGACTCTGCATTGCTAGGCACCTCTTTGTGGCTGACCCAAATCCAGCCCCACCTCCTGAGCAGTGTAACCACATCTGGTTAAGCTGACATGGGTCCCTTCATGCCCACTGAGACATGTATTTGCCACAGCACTTGCCCTTAAAGTGAAGAGATATGTGTCTCTCATTATGCTGGAGACAAACAAAAATTCAGTAAAGGGGCAATACTGATAGCTCAAACCTTTTATATTGTTCTCCCTGCAGAAAGGGTAAATATTACAGCCTCCCATTTATGCAGGGAATAGTGCAGAAAGAATAATTGTATATGTTTTAAAAAATCAGGAAAACATTGTCATTGCATTAACATCATCAGTACAGGAATCTATTTTTCTCTGCAGCCAAATGTTATTTCATGTTCCCAAAATGCCATTTTTAATACTTACAAAATATACTTTAACATTTTCAGTGGATAATTGAGCTATGTGTGTATTTTAGGACAAATATTGGGAAACACCATGTTCAATATCAATGTCTATACCATTTAAACAATGAAAGCATCAGGTAAGTAACAACATTTGGACAGCAAGTCAATATGACTATGAAAGGTCTCCAATAATGAGCAAACTCAGACCAATACACTGTTTGAGTATTTGGCCTTCCTATTGACAAAGGTTGCTTTCAATCACACTCTATCTATTACCATATCAATCATCACTCTAAATGAATACAACGTTATCATTGATGAAGACATCACTTAAGCAGAGAAACCACAGGTTATATAAAAGCAAATAATGAAACTTAGGTTGATCACAGCATGAAAATTAGACCGAATCCTTAATAATTCCTATTTGGTAAAGCAAACAAATTGAAGGTAAAAATGTTAACTCCGTTTCTGGCTAAGGATCTTGAAAGATATAGAAATTGATATCACGTGCTTAATTGTTAAAGATGATGCACTACAATACTTTGTTTGCTACACAAATTAAGATATGGAATTGAACTGATGAAAATGATTTACGTGCAGGATTAAAATATTGGCAGCTTTATAGAGTGAAATGTCACTATTCTGCTGTACCTTCAAGTTTTACATTTCCTCCTTTGAATCCCTGTCAGCCTTCATGAACACTAGAGAGTTTAATCAATGCTTGCAGTAGCCATAACATAACACTGAATATTTTACCTGTGTAATAATCAAACTGCTGTTTAGTATAAGTCATAAGAAGAAATGACAAACATATATAGTCCATTTGGAAAATTTACAATTTAAATAATACAGAACATAAAAAAGAATCTCACACATTTCAATGGTTCTTATCTCTCCATGAAACAAACCTATATTTTACAACAGCTGAATGTACCCTAAAGCAATCAGCTTGTATTTTGGATGACTCAGAGGTCATAAAACTTAAAGTCTTATGAGTTATTGCACTTGAAACAATTTTTAATTTATATGATACAAAATACTTGTGAAACAAACATTTTATTTTCTTTATGTTCTCCAAAGGCTGGATTTCAGATTGTAATTTTGCTACATTTACTGAGAACAATCAATATCAAAGTGAGGCTCCTATAAAGATAGGAAGGGTTGATATCCTAGTATTCTGGCAGTCTGCTCCTTTTTTAGATTAATTTTGTTTGAAGCTAAGCTAAAATTCTGGGAAATCAGGAAATAATGTTGATGATAACATAATATGAAATTCAGGAAATTAAGACCTCATAGAAAATTCATGCAGATTTTTCCAAAGGGTGTCAAATATATGGAAGTTAGTTGCAAAGTCTGAGCATCAAAGAAAATAATGCAATGATTATAGACATGTTTTTTTGGAAGGGAAAGAAGGAATTTTAGGGTAATGTCACAAGACAGGGAAGAAAGGCTGAGATGGGACTAAGCTCTTGAGTTGAATGTTCTTTCCTTTTCCAGTATTAACTTGTAACTTTATACATTTAAGTAATTTTGAATATATTGAAATCTACTTGAAATAGTATGTATTTAATAAAGTTCAGTTAACATTATTTCCCTTTTTTTAACACAAAAGGGTTAATTTTTCTACCAATTATGATGGAGTTACACAAGAAGAAAATTTGGACCAAAGTATAAAATAGTTCCCTAACTTTTTAAATTACAAACCATTTCAAAGATTTCAAAAGGGAAGAATCTTATTTTGGTTAAAAAAGTAATCTTTACTTAGTTTTACTAAAATTATCTTGATTTGGATAGTTTGATAAATCACTCCAGTGCCATAATTACATTGTCATACATTTGTGTGAAAGAATGTGTGTGAAAATATAAAAAATAAACTTTGGTACAGTAAGTGAAGTGCATGGCTGTAATATTCCTTCAGTACTAGATGACTACATGGCTGTCTAATTAATCTTTTAAGTAGTATTTTATGTGGTTATAAATTATAGATATATAGTAATTTAATGATGTAGAGAAACTTTGGTCCATATCGTCCATCCCCATCATTGCTACAACACTCAGCAGGAAAACCTGATTTCCAGCAGGTGTATCTAGAAATATCAAATAGCCAATTTCAGAGCATTTATTGATGGAAGTGGTTGCTTCACTCTCCTCAGTTCTATGTCTGATCACATACACAGTGATGGTTCTGTAATATAAAAATATGCAGTTCTTCAAAAGTGTTCATTAAGCTAACCTCTGTTGCGAAAGTAGTTTACATTTACTGTACTTCAGACCATAGCAATGCCACTGTTTTAGGCAAACAAATTGAAAACTGGAATTTTTACTCTAATTTGGTCTTCATTATTCTCACAGCCAGCATTCATCAGGGCTAGGAGGACAAGAGCAGGAATTTCTCCATATCATGTTGTTCCCTGTCTTGGCCAGCAATAAACAATGTAACTGTATGACTAGCATCTTGAATGCTTCCCCTCCTACCACCACCATTATACATGCTAGCAATGGGGATACCTTCAGAGGTTCAGAGATCACAGAAGCATCTAACAGTTTGGATCCTACTCCAAAGCACATTCAAGCTTTTCAGAACTATTTAGCCTGCACTATTTGCCTGGAAATCACACAAGAACAGTATCCCCTCAGATTTCCTGTACTTGCTTCTTTTTAGTTAGGTCAGAAATACCACAGTACTTCTTTCAGAGTATTTTGGTGTTTCTGGCCTTGGTCCTACCAAATCATGTGAAAATTATTTATTTTTAATTATTATAATTAAGTTAACCGAACATTTCAGGGCCCTCAAAGGTTTAGTTCAGTTCTGGAGATGGACAAAAGTTTGGGGTGGAGGGAATATTTTCCCACCAAATGCATTAGTCCCACCCCAATGCACAGACAGTGTAAATGTACTGTGCCCATCACAACCTTTATGGAAGTGGGCCTCTGTCCAGCTAGCTGGAAGAAAAGTGGAAAGGCATCATTGCAAGATGGGAAGAAGGGCTGGAAACTTACAGGATGCACAGGAAGGGCTGGATGCAGGGGGTCCAGGTTAAGGTCACTGCATTACCCTTCCGCCTGCCTGGAAGAGATATTTCTAAAGCATGCAGCTATGGAGAGGCCCTCTTTCCCAGAATCGGTTATTGGATAAATTGGATTGGAAAAGGATTTGAAGGAAAGCATCCCTTATGGAAGGAGAGTAATAGGAGTTTGAGGCTCCTATGTCTTGTCAGCGTGGAACCACCACCTCCTTTTCCTGGCCCCTTTAAGGGAGCTGAGAAAGGTGGTTGGGAGCTCCTACATCTGGATCAGTAGGGGGCCAACACCCTTCTCCATGCACTGTCCAATATGTTGCCAGGTACTCCCAGATATTATAAGTGAATAATATTGCAGCCTAATTAAACCACATCCATGGACTCCTGTCTTTCTTCCAGTGTGGATGGACAATATGAAATCATTTGTTTCCCCTCTAACCTGAGTATGCTGCAGCTAGGATTTTTACAGCCATGGACAAGACTTCAAAATAGCGTTGACCTGCAGCAACACTAGCCTAAACTGGCTGCTGTGGCATCTTTCTCTGGTTGGTGTACCCCATCCAGAGGACCTCAACTTGAGTTTCTTAGGCTCCTATAGAGTTTGTACCAAAGACAGTGAATAATTGTCCTTTCAAGAGAAATGTTTGCACTGCAATAGAGAGGTTTATTCAGACAGTTCCTATTACCTTGACAACAGGGGCATTTTCATCAACTGCACATATTGGGAAATGCCAGCAATGTCTCAGCTGCGAGAAATGAATGGTCTGGATAATGAATGCTCAATGTTTGTAGTCCTATAGCAGGGGATCCCCTCCTTTATATGAGGAATGGGGTGTGGAAGGACTGGCAGGGAAGCAACTGTTGAGAGATGGAGCTGTGGACAGATACTCGGGAACTGGGTTGAGGAGAGCCAGAGGGGGCAGCAGGGGGTCAAGGTGATTAGTAAATTGGAAGCTCAGTTGCAGAGCAGCTCAATGGCCTGTGGAGTGAGCACTAGGCATGGCTGGGAGAGCCAGAGGATCAAATTGGCAAGGGTCTGAGGATGAGAGCGAGCTGATGTAGCAGGCACCCATGGAGGAGTTGTGTGGAAAGTGGATTCCTTAGGACAGAGGGATATATTAGTACCTGAACAGTGCTGCGGCAGGAAGATAGTGAAGTCACAGGAATCCGGAGAACTATTTCAAAGCTTCTTAGGCATCAGAAGCCCTAGCTTCTGCTCCCTTTGTGCTTACCTGCCTCCCCAGCATGTCTCGGGTCCCAGTCTGACTCCACATCCTGTTCACTAACTCCCCTTACCTCTCCTCTCCCAGATGCTTGGTAGCCCCTAGTCCTCCTGCCCTGGTCCCCGGCCCATCTCAAAGTTTTGCTTAGCAGCAAACCTTTTGACTTGCCCATTATTTTGTTTCCTGCCTTGCTGAGCACGACTCAACATCCTCTTTTCAGGTGTTTGTCAGTTCTCTTTCCAGCAATAATCTCTCTGCCCACCCTTCTCTGCCCCCACTCAAAGAAGGAGGTATGTGGAAAAAATATGCTTTGTGTGTCCAAGAAGTTGACCATTTTTAAAGGTGTACTTTACATTCCAACCAGTGTAACAAGTTTTGTGTAAGTTTTCATTACAGCTTGTCAGTAAGTAGTTTATATATTTGTGAACATATGCATGGTTTTTCTCTCCAGTTTAATCAAAGTTATATTTCAACAGGAAATTTCTGCTCAGTTCTAGTTGTCACCAATATGGAGCACATTCTGCAATCAAACAAGCATACGTGCCTTAATGGGAGCAACACGAGTGCATGGGCTGGCAGCATCTGGCTTTGTTGCTTTAGATTGAGTCTCATTTTTACCCTCCTCTTCAGAACAACACATTTAGTTAATTTGCTGTAACTGACATACACAATCTCTGATCTCTGTTTATAGTCCCTAACCACTATGTAGTCAAAGTGGTGAATGGGTTTTAGCTTGTGACTTCCTTTAAAATCAATGTGAATCGCATGGCACAATATCCCACACAACACTTTAAAATTAATTATTCATAAAAACACATTGCTTCTTCCATCTGAGGACTGCAAAGCATTTTGCAAACATTAATTAATTAAGCTTCAAAAGTTGCAATATGCCAATGAGACAGACTTTTTATACCCATTTTTACAGTTATGTAAACTGACACATAGGGGGCCAATACTGTGTCTACACTGGGGACATTTACCAAATAATTCACACTGGTTCTGATAAACTGCTGTTAGAATGAACTATGGGAACTGTAGTGATCAGGTTCCAGTGGCTTCCAGCATTTTCCCCACTGAGTTAGTTAAACCTGAATAAAAGACTTAATTAACATAGTGGTGAAACACAAGATCCAGACACAGAAACTTGTCTATGGGGCAAGGCTCCCATTGGTTTTAATAATTGTTAGATCAACTGGGGATTTGTGCATTTGTGTAAATTTCTCCACTGTACACAAGGCCACAGTGACCTGAAGAAAGTCCAAGTAAATCTGTGGCAGAGCTTAGAACAGAACCCAGTAGTCTTGACTCCCCATTTCCTACTCTGAACATTAGACAATCATTCCTCCCTTGGTAACTGTTGTAAAACTTTGCATTATATTGGTTAAGTTCAGAAAGTTTTATTTGTGGATGAAAGTTTGATCTGCATTGACTTTCTTGCTCCTCGGATATAAGCGGGAATATAGCCCTACCTTTGGATGTTGTTTCATGGAATTGCATGATAGGATATCACATGTTCACATGTGCCCACTAGTATATTAAAGCTTGTATACTCTAGGTGAATTTCAGTCTCCTGGCCTTTCCAGACAAAGCCAGAGGAACCTTCACCTGACTGTGTGCAAGGAAACCACCTGCAGGTTGGGAAGGATGGAAACTTCTCTCCGTACTTTCCATGGTAGTTATTCCAGTCCCTGACCAGGAACAGCAGCCACAACCTCTGCAAACTCACTACAGATACTATGAGGATGGGTACTGTAAAAATGCCTTAATTAGATCTGTGAGCAGTGGATCCATTCATTTAACAGTAAACTCAGTAGCCACAGCTGTAATGCATTAATTCTCTGCTGAGCTGCATGGCACTAAAGCAGAGTCCAGCATTGCCATATACTGGTTGAATGAAGCATTCCTGTGTGACTTCTACACAGCTGAAAAGCTTTATACAGTGGAACTGCCACAGTTTCACTGTGTTAGGAGCTAGATTTTCACATCCCTAAAGGCCCTTTTGGCAAATCTCACCCTGCAAGAATATAATGCTAGTGAAAGGTGCTAGATTAAAAGCTATGGAAAACCTTTATCCAGGAAATAAGTTTTAGTTTGGTCAGAAAAAGTCTGCTGTCACTATACATGAATACTACTCTGAAGAGACTACATCTGGGATCCAGTCCATCTCCATGCCTCTTCTGTAGTTGGCCTTTCTGCTGCATGAGTCCAGGATTGCACCCTAATGACTGACCACAAACACAAACTTTCTACAAGCCATTACCCTCTGATCCCACTGAGAGTTACCAAAAGAAACTACACCATTTGCTCAAGAAACTCCCTGAAAAAGCACAAGAACAAATCCGCACAGACACACCCCTAGAACCCCGACCTGGGGTATTCTATCTGCTACTCAAGATCCATAAACCTGGAAATCCTGGACGCCCCATCATCTCAGGCACTGGCACCCTGACAGCAGGATTGTCTGGCTATGTAGACTCCCTCCTCAGGCCCTTCGTTACCAGCACTCCCAGCTATCTTCGAGACACCACTGACTTCCTGAGGAAACTACAGTCCATTGGTGATCTTCCTAAAAACACCATCCTAGCCACTATGGATGTAGAAGCCCTCTACACCAACATTCCACACAAAGATGGACTACAAGCCGTCAGGAACAGTATCCCCGATACTGTCACGGCTAACCTGGTGGCAGAACTTTGTGACTTTATCCTGACCCATAACTATTTCATATTTGGTGACAATGTATACCTTCAAATCAGCGGCACTGCGATGGGTACCCGCATGGCCCCACAGTATGCCAATATTTTTATGGCTGACTTAGAAAAACGCTTCCTCAGCTCTCGTCCCCTAATGCCCCTGCTCTACTTGCGCTACATTGATGACATCTTCATCATCTGGACCCATGGAAAAGAAGCTCTTGATGAATTCCACCATGATTTCAACAATTTCCATCCCACCATCAACCTCAGCCTGGACCAGTCCACACAAGAGATCCACTTCCTGGACACTACGGTGCTAATAAGCGATGGTCACATAAACACCACCCTATATCGGAAACCTACTGACCACTATTCCTACCTACATGCCTCTAGCTTTCATCCAGATCATACCACTCGATCCATTGTCTACAGCCAAGCTCTACGATATAACCGCATTTGCTCCAACCCCTCAGACAGAGACAAACACCTACAAGATCTCTATCATGCATTCCTACAACTACAATACCCACCTGCTGAAGTGAAGAAACAGATTGACAGAGCCAGAGGAGTACCCAGAAGTCACCTACTACAGGACAGGCCCAACAAAGAAAATAACAGAACGCCACTAGCCATCACCTTCAGCCCCCAACTAAAACCTCTCAAACGCATCATCAAGGATCTACAACCTATCCTGAAGGACGACCCATCACTCTCACAGATCTTGGGAGACAGGCCAGTCCTTGCTTACAGACAGCCCCCCAATCTGAAGCAAATACTCACCAGCAACCACACACCACACAACAGAACCACTAACCCAGGAACCTGTCCTTGCAACAAAGCCCGTTGCCAACTCTGTCCACATATGTATTCAGGGGATACCATCATAGGGCCTAATCACATCAGCCACACTATCAGAGGCTCATTCACCTGCGCATCTACCAATGTGATATATGCCATCATGTGCCAGCAATGCCCCTCTGCCATGTACATTGGCCAAACTGGACAGTCTCTACGTAAAAGAATGAATGGACACAAATCAGACGTCAAGAATTATAACATTCAAAAACTAGTTGGAGAACACTTCAATCTCTCTGGTCACTCGATTACAGACCTAAGAGTGGCTATCCTTCAACAAAAAAGCTTCAAAAACAGACTCCAACGAGAGACTGCTGAATTGGAATTAATTTGCAAACTGGATACAATTAATTTAGGCTTGAATAGAGACTGGGAGTGGATGAGTCATTACACAAAGTAAAACTATTTCCCCATGGTATTTCTCCCCTCCACCCCACCCCCCACTGTTCCTCTGATATTCTTGTTAACTGCTGGAATTAGCCTACCTTGCTTGTCACCATGAAAGGTTTTCCTCCTTTCCCCCCCCTGCTGCTGGTGATGGCTTATCTTAAGTAATCACTCTCCTTACAGTGTGTATGATAAACCCATTGTTTCATGTTCTCTGTGTGTGTATATAAATCTCTCCTCTGTTTTTTCCACCAAATGCATCCGATGAAGTGATCTGTATCTCACGAAAGCTTATGCTCTAATAAATTTGTTAGTCTCTAAGGTGCCACAAGTACTCCTTTTCTTTTTACAAACTTTTGGGAAAGCCTCTCACTAGATCCAGTTCTCTCCCTTGCCTTATAATCCTCCTTTCCCAACAGGGGCTCTTCCTCTATGTATTTTGGGGGTTTGGAAGGATGGTTAAGTAGCTTGTCCTATCCCGACCTAGCAACAAGTAACCTCTTCACTGGGCTGGCCAGGAAGCTCCTTCCACCACCCTAGACCAACTAGACATCGAGCCATCGGATCACTTCATCGGATCCGATGAAGTGAGCTGTAGCTCACGAAAGCTTATGCTCTAATAAATTTGTTAGTCTCTAAGGTGCCACAAGTATTCCTTTTCTTTTTGCGAATACAGACTAACACGGCTGCTACTCTGAATACAGGGAGCTGAGAAACTATTGTCCATGTAGCATGCTGAATATTTATTCCTATTTGTCTATAGGTTTTGTTTTTACAGTATTTCATTATTACTACACATTTTCACAGCTGCTTTTCAAATAAAAGAAGGAAAGATCTACTAAATGACCCCCCACCCCAGAATCAACTTTATAAGGGCCACATCTAGTCATCAGTCCCAATTTGAAACTCTCCATTGAAATCCAAGATCAATAGATATATGATAACTAAGATGAAGGAACCAATAACTTCCACTGTTTCCATTTTATGGGACTGTTAAATGGAAACTAAAACCACCATTTTCTTGTTGCTAGGTCCATGAACCTCACAGCTATAGGTGCAAAATGAGAGGAAGCTGCCCTGCAGTCGAAAAGGAACAATATATTTAAATAGCACTGAAGCATGAAAATAGCTGGCTACAGTCCCAGAATCTATAAATGGTACAAACTTGCTCATCATAACTCCATGGACGACAACAACATCATTGGGAAATGAAAACAGAAAAAGCAGAAAAGGAATAAATGCACTGGATCTTGGGAATGAAAAGTCGGGCTTTTCCAGTGCACTCTGCTCAAGTTAGACAAAAATGCAAGGGTGGAAAAGCAGCAACAGGAACTAACAGCACTGAGGGTCCAGCAACTTAATGATTCAAAGCAAAGAAAGAAGAGATCAGAAAACAGCCAGCTGAAGAAATTAGCATTTACTGAAGCAGGTTCTTAAATATTATGAGATTGGTGAAAAACAATGTTTATAATTTGACTTCAGCATGATGAATACAGTCTGTGATTTATACAAACTAAACCTTTCACTTAGCACAGAAGTTATGACATCCCCTTCCTTCCCTTTTCCTTGTAAATCCCTGTAACTTTTAAACAAAACCAGAAATAGCATCAATACTGTCAAGAGTTTTTTTAAACTTTATTTTTACTGAGCTTAGCAATACAGAACCATAGTAGACTCCTGATTATCCAAACTGCATGGTGGATACAGAATTTATCGGATAATTGGGGGCTCGGACAATCGAGAGGGCAGGAGCCATTCAGCAGTGGGGTGGCCTCCTCTGTGGCCAGGGGCTCATCCTCTTTCTAGCCAGGGGTCTCTGCTCTGCCTCGCTCACTCACTCCCATGGCAAGGGGCTGCAGAGGGCTCCAGGTACTGTCACAGGAGCCATTCAGTGGCCAACATGGCCTCCCCCATAACTGGGGTCTCCTCCTTCTTGCAGTCCTGCCTGGGGATCTGTTCTATTATCTGAACCTCCACATCGCCCAAATCCATTCATGTCCCCCAGGATGAGACACAGGGCCTCTGCTGTTTGTATCTCATGTGTCTCATGCTGGGGGATAAGAAAGGGATTTGGGTAATGCAGAAGTTGGGATAATAGGGTTTCGGATAAACAGGAGTGCACAAAGTGATCATTAACATGTCTAAAAGATATTTGAAATGATAGCTGTCCATATAAAAGAAAAGGAGTACTTGTGGCACCTTAGAGACTAACAAATTTATTTGAGCATAAGCTTTCGTGAGCTACAGCTCACTTCATCGGATGCATTCCTGTCCATATGAAAACAAGTGACTGAAGAGAAATAGTCTTCTCTTGTAAAATATAACACAACTGAACTCAGAGAGGAAAATGTCCCTGCCTCTCCATTCACAGAAGACTTTTGCCAGGTCATCTGATGGGAGTCGTTATACAAAATATGTTAAAAACCAAAAGCAAACACCAGACACAGGTTCCAGCTGATCAGCTTTCAAATTCATGCAGCTCTCTGACCTCAAATGCATGTAGAGAACACAGATTCATAGATACTAAGGTCAGAAGGGACCATTATGATCATCTAGTCCGATCTCCTGCACAACACAGGCCACAGAATCTCACCCACCCACTCCTGTGAAAAACCTCTCACCTATGTCTGAGCTATTGAAGTCCTCAAATTGTGGTTTAAAGATGAGTTGTCTTATAAACTTGAAAAACTGATTATAGAAGACATCACTTACTCTCATTATTAAACATTTAGGGTTCATTTCTGGTCACATTGATTAGTACCTTGCTCCACAAGTGCTGCTTTTGATTTCAGTGGGGTTACTTACAGAGTCAGGTACTATTGAACACCAATAAGGATGGCAGATTCTGGCCATTAATATGCATAAAAAATGCTTCAGGCATTTTAACAGGCATGATGTTTGCCTGAAATATGCCACAGGATTAGCAGGTCTTGATCCTGCTGCTAAAGGGTTAAATGGCCACTGCTGATTCACTAAAGCAGAGGATCATTGCCCTATCAAGATAATAGCAAGGTGAAAATAGCATTTTAGTGAGACAGGATGTAGGGACTGGACTGAACAGTCTTACGAGAAAAAACAGAAGAGTAGCTAACCCGGAAAGAAGCTGACTTATGTTATATGATTGTTACATTTCCCTATAAATAAATCCATACTCACCGATGGTGCAGGGGGCATGTGTTAACTCTACACAATATTCAGACTTTCTCTGAAAGCAAACTGGAAAGGCACCTCCACAGAGACACCCTTTCAAAATCTCAATATCATAAACACTTGATTTCAGAGAACACATGAATATTTACTCCAACCCTTTTTCATGACCTATTAGAGTAAGAGATTTTTGGATGAGACATAAACCTGAGTCAGATCCACTTGTAGTAATTACATTCTCAGGGAAAGTCTTCTCCCTATGCCAGTGGCTGTGATGCTGCCTCTTTCTCACTGGGAAATTCCCCTAAGCCAGGAAAAAAGCCTCTGTGGCTAGACACAACAGCTTAGCAGCCTTTGCACCAGCAGAGCACCACAAAAGGTCCATCCTACAACAATGAATCAGTCCTATGGCATTGTTTAAATAAAACCAGTGTGTAAAATCAGTAAATATAAACCACTGTTAAAATTAAAACGAATCCCCACAGGGCTGTATATGTGCAGAAGAAAACTTCCATCTGTTTGGAAGTAAAATATTTCTAAGCCTGATCCTCATATAATGTTAAATGACAGCAAAAACTTTAAAAACAGAAAAATGAATTGAGAATCTATAATGTTTTCAAATAAATCCAAGGTTCAGATGCCAAATTTCCTTGAATGAATGTGATTGGGTGAAATTTTACTTTTGGACTAGGTTAAAGAAGCAATTTCTGATTCTCTCTGATCCGGCCAAACTGTGCTCAGCACCGGACTAGAGGGAAGGGCGGAACACAAGAAGGCTGGCTTTGCACCACATTTGTGGTCCCCAAAGCTGGAGACAGCAGGGAATAGTTTTACCCTCAGGTCTATTTGACTGGCCTCACGGTTGCTTTAATTGGAGCCTGATTCCATATGGTTCCAAGGCCAGGGCTGTTCCGAATATTGGGGCTCAGCAAAGCACAATGGCATCGTCGCTATGCCCCTTTTTCTACAGGCCGGGGAGAGGATGGTGTAAAATAGAGCAGTGCAGAAGGGCTGTAGGAGGGCTGAGCATCTGGTCCAGTATGTTCAAGTCATACCCCTTTAATTGTTGGATAAAAGTGTGTGGGCTGTAGGAGCAGTTAAAGTGGGTAAGTGGTGGTGTGTATCAAAGTACTTAGAAATACATATGTTTCTGCTGTTAATATTTTTAATGAAGACTTAATACAGGATATAAATTCCTCCTATAAAGCAATCAGCATAATGTCAGGTGCCAATTGAGAAAGCTAGAAATCTATTTCTTGCCAGTTGCCATTTGTGTGAAAGTGGTGCTAATGCAATGCCCGAACAGCAGTGCACTGCCATTAGGCGTATAAAGACTGCAAATATCTCCCAGGACATTCCACTTAAGGTGAAAAAAAACCCAATGTTCCAGTGTCAGTTTGACCACGCCACACAATCCTTCAACTTTTTAAGAGGAACAGATTAGGGACCCTTTATTTCTCTTTACCCCGTTGGGAATGATGGCTTCTTGCCAAAGAGGAACAGGTTCTTAGCTCTGTACTAAGCCTCTGCGTAGACTATATTCCTCCTACTGGAATTTGCTGCCAGAGGCATCAGGAGGATTTGAAAGCAAGGGCTTTGGGCCACAGATAGAAATTCAATATTTTTGGGAGAAAAGATAAGCCCTGGGAGCCTATGTTTTACTGCTCTCTTCACTGTGGAGAGTGGCACTTGATGTGATCCTCACTGCAGAGCATGACACAATGCATTTTAGAGCTGAAACTACTGGCCTGTAGCTAGATTTTGCTTTAGGGCAGAAACAGGTAGTGATCTAGAATCAAGAAAAAAATGAACTCCCCCCACCTGCCCCCCCCCACAGTATTTAATTCTGTTTGAAACCAATGTAAAAATGCTTTGCATTTCTGAACATGGAAAGGCTTCCTTGTTACTAGCCTAAAAGCTGTATTAAGCCACCTCACCTGGGGCCTGCCTTATTCACCCTGTGCAAGCACACAAACCAAATACTCCAAAAATCCCCAAGCCTGTTTATATTATTTCAAATTACATTTGCATTCTAAGAATTTATAATCATGTAATAATCAGGGTCAAGTTAATCATATGTCATTCCAATGATAGGTGAAGATATAAATAC
Organism: Dermochelys coriacea; assembly: GCF_009764565.3. Taxonomy (NCBI): domain Eukaryota; kingdom Metazoa; phylum Chordata; order Testudines; family Dermochelyidae; genus Dermochelys; species Dermochelys coriacea. Next base: position 56,363,261 of record NC_050069.1, read on the forward strand.
TGCTAACAAGGGTTTAAATATAACCACACTTACAGTTTAATGGTCATATTTTCAAGAAAATGGATCCCTCTTGCATGCACTGCAATGCACATTTTTGGCACAATTACTGTGATTGCACAAGCAAATTGTGTTTGTACACGCACCAGTGCTTATTTAAGACATCACAGTTAGGGTTCAATTCCTCTGAAAAATGATGCTACAAGGAACATGTGGCTACATGAGGGGCTGCTCAAAGGTCTCAGGTTAAAAAACCACTATATTCTATATGGAAAAGAGAGGAAGCAACCAAGATTATACGGTCAGTTAAGGCAAGTGAAAGAGTAGAAAAATAGGAGAATGGGTTCATGCTAGCCACAGGGGCTGGGGAGACTAAAGATGGCTTTAATACATAGGAAAGCCGGGTGAGGGAAAGGAGGGGAGGAGCAGGAGCAGGGGCAGGGAGAAGTGCTAGGGGGAAAGTAGGTTCTTTATATTAAATGAAGAAGGGGATGAAGCTAATGATGGCTCAGAAATAACCAGGATACAGAACTCCTTTTAAAACTTCACAAATATTTACACAAATGTTTTTGAGGTATTTGTCCAGCTGTAATGATGACTAAGAGGGCAAAATAACAGTCTACAAGTATTTGAAAGGAGTAAACACCCAAGAGGGAAAATAATTATTTAGCATAATGAAAGAGAGCATAATTTAAACAGAAGTATGATGACATTAAAAACTGGAACGTTTAGACTGGCTATACAGGAAAGCATCTTCATAGCGACACCTCTTCGCCTGTGGAATAAATCCCATGGGAAGTATCTGTCCCATAGCTCACTGAAAAGCCCTATTCCTTGGTCCTGAGGCTGCTCTAAATTACACCAGAGCCATTCGAGTTCCCAGTCAGCCCCAAATCATGAGAGTGGAAAAGTAGCTTAAAACCACAGTTCCCCCATTTCGAATTTGAAGCTGCGGATTGAACCCAATATTTGAACTGGGATCTCCTGTCTTTTAGAATATCCATTAAACTATTCAGCTGAATCCAAAGTTTCAGGAAGCATTCTTTGCAGATGGAACATTATCCATTTGCCTTTCAATGCCAGATTTCCATTCTGTTTTAACATTTAATTATGCTAGAAATTGTTATTTTAAGCATTTGTGGGTTTTAAAGTGCTTGACTTGTACAAAAATGGTATTTATCACATTTTTTTCAAGACATCTTACTACATACTCTGCCCTCAATGTTACAACAGAGATAAGGCACACTTATATTTTTCTCTCTGATAAATGTTTTTATTAGCTTCATAGCACACTAAAAAGTTGTTGGAAATAGCAAGAATCAAACCAATTCTAGTGGCTTATAACAAAGCTAATCTAAACTAATAGAAATATCCACCAGCCATCTTTCACCTTCAGAAGCAATCTATAGTATAAAAAAATAGTGCCAAATTTATCCATCAGACAGTTGCATGTAGATGAGACCATGAAAGTCCCACATGTTTACCTTTAAAAGGGGCCAGCAATGCAATTAACATACAAATTAACATATTAGAATTTATTATAAGAGTTTTTCATGATGGTCTTTACTTAATCTTCTATTAATGGCATGGAAGACCGCTCCCTAAATTTAGCCAGGGATATTGATTATTGGGCTCCAGCTGTGATGTCTTGTTCCCCTCCCTCCCTCTGGAAGTTAAAACTGTGGCTTGTAGCTCAGGCATGGTGTAATCTTAAATTTCAGCATTCCTAATTGTCAATTCTGTGCCCAAAGAGTTGTTGATTGCAATATTTGGGGATGTGAAGCAATTTTTCCTTTACAGTGTATTCACCCAGCAGTGGGTATTTATATTATTATTTCTGATTTTCACCTAGTGCATTTAATGGGGGTTCAAATAATCAGTCAGTTTTGATTACATTTTGGTTTGTGACTTCACCTATGCAGTCATGTAGCTGGTTTGGAATGATTTTTGTCTTTATTTTATAACTACTTTGGGCAGTAGTTCAAAACTTGGGTGCAGATTTGGATATGACCATGAGGCTGAGGCATAGGAAGTGGGGAGCTGGACTTAAGATTCAGCTCAGATACAAGGCACTTTCCTTTGGGGGGAAGTTCTCGTTTGGAGTTGAAGTTACTTGAAGTTGAAGGACTACTAATACCCACTTGACACCATTGATGGTGGAACTTTGATGGAGTTAAGTAGGACCACTGGGACTAGAGACACCAGGTTAATTTGTATTTAAGTAAAAATAGTTGCTCATATCCAGAGGGTGTTACATTCAGCTTCCTGTCTGTGGAGTCATTAGGGATGGCAAGAGCAAAATTGCTCATACAGAAAAATATTTAAAAATAGAAGGCGGGAAAATGGTTCAGGGATTAAATACCTTTAATTTGGTGAATTTATCATTAGTTGATCCATCCGCAGGGATGGCCATTAAAGAGTTAAATTTACCCACAGTTCACAGTAATAACTCAGATCCTGCAGTGTAAAGCCAATCATAGTGATAGTGTTTTACATTAGTTGAATCTGCCCCAGGTATAAATAATCCTAGAGTTAAGCAACCAGTTTCAGGGATGATCCTGAGAGGAAGAAGAGAAATATCTACAAAGTTCTGTCTAAAAAGCAGAAACATCTCATAGACTCTGGAGTATCTGAGGTGAGCAGCAGTTGAATCTCCACTTGACCATTGTAACCTTTATATGTAAAGCTGTTCAAAAGTCTGCAATTTCAGTTTGTGAAAGTTCATATATCCTCTTTGAGCTGCTGTTTTTTCAGTCTGTGTGAGTGGCCACTTTCTGTGTAGTTTCAGGATAAACTGGACAATCCATCGAGTTTTACATGATTTTTCCCCCTCACCCCAAACCATGGATTAACTGAAGATTTCAAAACTCAGTCAAGATTTGGTAAACCTGGCCAGATTTTCAGGTTGGTAATCAAACCAGGCAGTGGCATTATTGAAGGTTTGCATGGCACTTGTTAGCATTACTCATCCCAAATTCATCAGAACTGCTGTAGAGAGTTTCAAGAGATGCAAGTAAAACTGGCTAATGAAAAGAGCTCATAAACCAGAGCCAAACCAAACATTCATAAAAAAAAAGCTCTGTGCATATTTTATCTAGATATTTTCTGGTACTGTACATTTCCTGTTTTGACATCATTTTAACTGCCACCATACATCAGTCCAAGGATATAACAATCCTGCAATAATCACTACAATATATCACTTTCATAGTAGTTCATTTTACTGAACAATGCTATTGGATTGTTTCTGGTGGAGTTCTCTTCTTTTTAAGAGAATATATTTTAATATACCATTGTTGTTGTGGGGCAGGTCCTTTAATATTTGCTCAAATAAAACTTCCAATGAAGTTAGCTTTGGGTAGATAAGGACTACAGGATTTGGTCTTATACACATAAAAATTTATTCCTAACTTTCCTGAGTAAAAGCAATTTAATGGGAGCATTGAGAAACCTTGATAAAATATAGAATAGAAATTAAATCAGTTTGGAAATGAAGATGCAACTACAGTATTTCTGTTAAGCCTTATATCCATATGAACATTGTTCTACAGAGGCTAGTGATGACAATTGATCATCCCATACCTTTAAGCAGGGGGGGATATTTGGCTTGCAGGCCAAATGAAAGGAACTTGCTTTATGGCTTGGGGGACAGGAGATGAAAACTGCTGCAAAAGGGTCAACGTGGTCATTGACTCATCCCCTGGGAATGAGGGGTTTAAAAGGGACAGCCCTGTGCTTTAGCCCTTCCTTTTGCACAGAACAGGCTGAGGTGGCACCCACCCTCTCTCCCCTTTAGTTGGTAAAATACCAGGTTTGGTCTAGACCTGCTGTGGGCATTATGCTAGCCACCCCTTTGTTGAGGGGGGATGGGAAGAAATTTTCCCCTTGACACTGTATTGGCCTAGGTAGAGTTGGAGGGGTTTTTTTGCCTTCCCCACATCAGGTTCAGGTGGGCTCTGTTCATGCATGCTATGAAGGGTGGTAGGCTATATGTTGCAACTCATTATTTAAGGGTAGGGCAGATGTCCAGTGCAGGTACTCCATAGGAAAGGCATACAGTGACTGGATAAATGGCTTGGAAAAGGACTTAAAAGAGGTGTTCAGTAAAGGAGCTAATGGGGGGCAGTTAGGGACTCCTATGATTGGTATGACAGTGAGCCAAGCCCCATTATTAAAGCCCACCTTAACCCTCCTATGAGGATGGGGGTGCATGGTAAGGTCCCAGCAATGGATGTGCTGGAGGGACCTGGATGGGAAAGGGGGGGGGCGGGTAAAAGCCCCCAAGGTAATTATGGAATAAACATGGGGTTACCTGCACTGTACACTTTTATCGGCCGGGATGTACCAGACCTCTAATAATAGAGTTGCGGCCTGATTAAACTCATGTCAAATGTCTCCTGTCCTTCTTTCAGTATAGCCAGCCAATGACTAACATGCAAGAAAAAAAATAGATAGTATTGACAACTGCCTGAGGAAAATGCTGATCCTTAAGATGGCAACATGACAAAAACACAAACAGTATGATTAAAAACACAGAAGCCCCATTCAAATATTATACTGAGGAAACAATAATCCAGAGGGCTAGAAATTTTACATCACAAGTATAACATTTGGTGTCAAATCAGTATACTGTGCTGAACATCAAGAAAAAAATGAAAAAGAAAAAAAAAAGGACCGCTGAAAAAATGCAGTGAAATAAAATTAAACACTGACATAATGATGAATATCAACATGGATGAAAGTGAAGAAGGTGGCACTATAGAAATTGGACCACATACATTTCAGGTTAGCAGATGGCAAAATGAAGATGACAGCAAAAGCTGCATCAGAAAATTAAAGACATAATGCCGTCTTGATTTTTAAACTCTTTTTTAAACTTGAATTCCAATTTCTAACATCGAGCTCTTTAGGTAGTAATGGCCTATTTTTTCCCGTCTCCTCTTTTGATGTGTACAAAGATCATTTTATCAAAACAGAAATGAACTATATAGGGGAAATAGTGAAACTGAGAATAGAAAAACTGAAAATATAGAGAACCTGGCTAACTTAGGGTTACTTGAAAGTGCAGCAGATACAAAATTTTCAAACAGAAATGTGACCCTCAACTTTTTTTGCCCCTTAAAAATAAGATGAAGTGACATCTACGCAGCACCACTGGGGCTAAAGAATCTATATTCATTACATATAACACAATACATTTAAAATAGCAGAAACAAAAGTAAATGCTGTAATGGGTGGGAAAATGGCAAACATTCTGGTTATTTAAAATTTAGAACTACAAATTATTCTAACTGAAGCAAATGGGAAAATTGCTAGTGCCACCTATTGGTGAAAATGGAGAACTCCAAATGATTCTTGATCAGCACATTCCTAAAGAAGGCATCGGAATGAACAGATGACCCATAGTTATTGTTCTACTGTTTATTTTTATTGCTTTGAGATGAAATACTTGCAAGTGTGTGATTTTTATGTTGGACCTATTTTTTTAAGCTTTGTTTAGCTTTTAAACATATTACCATAATATCAGAGAATTGCTGAGAGAGAGATGGGAATTTGAACACTCAATTAGTATCTAACATGCTCTTCTTCTTTAAGTAAAATTCCCACAAAATAGGATCATAGAACCATATGCTCATGCTTAACATTATGCACATGCATAGCCCAATCAAAATTAACTAAGGTACATGCATATAGATGAACACGTGTGTGCCGGATCAGGACCTTAATGTTTTGCCTCAGTAACAACTGTAGAATTGGGCCTACAGAATGGATTCTAATATTAGCTCTACACCTAATGCTCTTGAGAAATTAGATAGCTTCATTATGACATGACTTAGAAAATTTACCTGACACCAACTAGCCCAAGGACTAAACATGCTAGTCAGCGTGTAAAAGACCTGCACTGCCATATGCTTTCATCCCAGGGCTATGACCCTGAAATACGAAGAAATAAAACAGATGGTCTGTTTATTGCATAGTGTATTTAATTGTAACATTGTTATTAACCATCTATGTAATTCATTAGTAATATATGTCACAGTGCTTTTGTTATACGCTTTCTCCTTTCTTAGCTTCATCCCACTTTTTCTTCCTTATCTTTCCTACATACACCTATATTGATATATTCCTGTGATATATTTAGCATTTTTAACCCCTTTTTCACGTTCTCCTTACCTTGTGTTCTCTAACTTATTATTTATTTTATATTGTATCCCTTCAGTCTCTTCCTTTCTCCCACACATCTGCTCACACAGCCATCCGGTCTCCAAGGCACCACCCCCATTCAAAAACACACATGCCTTCCCATCCCAAGTTATACAACCCATTTGTTATATGAACAGTGGATCTGACCCTAGCTCTAGAGTTGTCACCTTTCTAATTGCTGATAACCAGACCCCTGAGGTCCTGCCACTTCTCCACCTCTTCTCTACCTCTTCCCCAAAGGCCCCACTCTGAAAGAAACTGTACATCTAGTCAATCTTCCCTTCATGCACCTTAAACAAGCAGCAGCATTAGTTGCTTAGCTCCATTGCCTCTCCTCTCCACTTTAGTTAAAAGGGTAGTAGCCTCAGCCATTCTGTGCCTCACCTCTTTCTGCCTGGGTAATTCTGCTCTCAATCATCCAATTCTGCAGAAAAGTCATCAATGGTTTTACAGCCCCACTCAGCCCACTTTTCATTTCCCCAAACTCTGAACAAGTGAATTTCTCAAGTCCTGGGATACAAGGGGTGTCTTTTTGTCACAAAACAACTTTCTATTGAAATGTGATCAGGACAAATTTGTAGCTCTACATATTTGTTAAGAGTATCTTTTGTGTGTGTAGAACTGGCAGGCCAAGTGCCCGCTCATGCCAAGGCCCTTAGGCCTCAACTGAACACGAACATATACATAGCTGGAAACCAGTCTGGCTCACCTGTGTATTAGTGTTGTTAAAATAGATATTAGAAATATAAAAATGTATTCAGTGTTTAGACTTTATGAAATGCTTGAAAGTTGTTGCATGCATTAATCTCACCTATAACAGCTGTATCCCATGTTATAAGGTAATATTCAAGTGTTTGCTCTGAAGTTGTAAATCACCAGTCAGGAGAGAAGCATTACCAGGTGTGAAATACTAGTTTTTCACAGTAGATGTTGACTCCTGACCAACAAAAGAAGGCCCATAGACACCAGAGAAACCACTGTGCAACATCAGAGGACAAAAGACTTTGTTGATTGCTCCCCTCCACACCCACAAAGAGGACACATGTATGTAGACTCATCCCATCATCTTGAACTCTGGGAGAAGGAAATAAAAATCCCTGACAAGAAGAAACTGTATCTATATGACAGGTTTCAGAGTAGCAGCCGTGTTAGTCTGTATTCGCAAAAAGAAAAGGAGTACTTGTGGCACCTTAGAGACTAACAAATTTATTTGAGTATAAGCTTTCGTGAGCTACAGCTCACTTCATCGGATGCATCGGATGCTCACGAAAGCTTATACTCAAATAAATTTGTTAGTCTCTAAGGTTCCACAAGTACTCCTTTTCTTTTTGTATCTATATGCTGCTTGTACTCACAGGGGCAAGGATTACTAAGCATAAGAAAAAGATCCCCAGTGCTTGGCCTGGGTTAGCCCTTAAGGACATATAGAGCTTGCTTATTATAGAAGCTTCTACCACCTTTTGGAACCTAAGGCTGCATGTCACTTGTGTGTTTATGTGCTTTAACCTTGTAAATAATTCTCAGTTATTTTTTCTTGGTTAATACATGAGTAGTGAGTTTATTAGGTTTGGCTACAAGCATCTTTGGTGTCAGATCTGAAGTGCATTTGACCTGGGGTAAGTGACTGGTCCTTTCGGACTGGAAGTAACCTGAATATTGTTGTGATTTTTGGCATAAGGGACCCTCTACGGAAAAGGCAAGCATACCTGGGTAGCAAAATAGATCGGAGTACCCAAGGGAACTGTCTGTGACTCCATGTTAAGGCTGTTGTAGTGCTTGAGGAGTTCACATAGGATAATTGGTTGGTGAAATCTAAGTACAGAACTCACTAGTTTGGGGTTTGTGCCCCAGTTCTTAACAGCCTGCCCTGAGGTTGGCACTCAGTCTCTTGAGCCATGCCAGACAAATTGACATTAAGTACATAAAAAGATGCCTTATCTAGAGCTGTAAATACCTTTGTTGTAAACTCCAAGACAAAGTGATTGAATCCAGCTGCTAGCACTACCCACAGCCTCCTCCCCACAAAGTTCAATCCTGAATGAAACTTCTATCAAACTCCACCCTCCACTACAAACTTCAGCCTCCTTTGAGCTCCTCCCTTCCTTCTCCAAAGCCTAAGTAAATAGATAAGGCTTGGCAGGTACTTGGCAGGGAGATCAATGGAACCAGACTATTTTAGACCAAGGTGACCAGTAAGTTCAAGAACAGAGACCTCATGGAGCACACTCTACTGCCAACTCTCTCTGGCAAATCTATGATACCCCAGCTCAAGTCCCTCCACTGGCTGCAGCTACTGTGGTAGGAATAGAGGTAGTCTCTCATGTAGACTGTTCACAGGCCATTTGTGGCTTTATATGACAAAACTGTACCTAAAATTCCACCTGAAAATCAAGAGGCAGCCAATGCCAGATGTCATATGCTCCGCCAAAAGTAACTCTTAGGGCTTGTCTACATGAAGCAGTAGTACACACTATGGAGTGTGTGATTACTAAAGCATGCTGGCATGTTGTGCATTAACTGGTCCATGTAGACACTAAAGGTTCTCTACTGTGCTTTAATGTAGTACATCACCTGGGTCTACACAGATCAATTAATGAGCCACAGGTTAGTGTGCTTTAGCAATCATACCTCATAGCGTGCATTACCACACCATGTAAAGAAGTGCTTAATGAGTCGACTGATGCCTGTTGAACCAGCTTCACTTAATGAGTTGGCTTATTGGCAGCCCCATATACAGCATAGCAGAGGCTTGAGGTAAAAAGGAATGGATTATTGTAGCAAGGTAATCATTGTACCAAAATGCTGAAGGCCATGTCATTCTCTCTGTCTGCTTTCAGTCGCTTCCTCTCCCCAGGTTCCAGGCTTGGCTCCTTATATTAAGGGTCTGATGCTCATCTAGCATAAGCCATGAGAGAGGGGAGCTGAAGAAATCAGCAATGGGTCAGAGAGCATGGAAGAGGAAAGCTGTGTTTCTGCAGCATACTTTTTACTCCCCTTCCTTGGAAGTCTCTGACAGGCACATTGTATGCTCTTGTGCTTTGAGAGTCAGGTCTTGTGTCAGGAGTATGGTGGATGAAAAGAGGAAGCCAGAAAGCAGCCCTCTCTATGGCATGCATCCCAATAGGAAATTTACATGAGAGTTACTCTTGATCAAAGCAACAATTAACTCCCCATCTTTTAACTCTACTTGGTGGGATAGTTGTATGAAGGGCTCAAGGCAGCACAGTTCCCTCAGAAACCATGCTATCATGGGAGGGTGACGTTGCCTTATGGAGGGGAAAGCTCCTTACATGGCTGTCTCAAGAGCCACAGGGATGGAGTCTGGGCTTCATGGGGTTTCCAAATGCTATACCCTTTACCTGCACCCCTTCCTCTTGCAAAGAACTGGAATTCCTCCCCTTTCAAGGGAAGATGTGCAGGAAGGGTGGAGTTTCCAGCATTCTTTTCCTCTCAATTTTTTTGTTTGGAGGAGATTATCAAGCCCTATTAATGAGCACTTTGAGTTTAATTCCATGTAAGATATACTGAATATTTACTTGAGATTTTTTCTTCTGGAACACTATAAAAGCAAAAGAATAGCAATAATGGAAAAAACAGTACTGGCAGGAGTAAAAGCTGTCTGTACTTCCCGTGTGAATTAAGCTTGTCATTCTTTTCTAATTATTTCAGATGGGGGTAGGACTACTAAAGCAAACTTAATTTGCATTTTCCAGGAGCATATCAGTAGATGAATATCTTCCTGATGAAAGCTGATATAAACGATTAGTGTATTTAGCATGAAATCAGCTGTGGCCATTTGTGGAAAAATTCTGTGCTCTAACAGACTAACCTACTATCCAAGGTACACTCTACATGTATCTTCAGAATTGTTGATGGCACTATTATAGATAGAGGCACCCTGCTTAGTGCAGCTGGTGTTGAGTGCTTCACCTTTTAATAGAGGAAGCTAGACAGGACTCTGAGATTATACACTGACCCCGTAACTTGAACCTCTAAGGATAAAGCTGACCAGACAAGTTGTTAGGATGATCTATTCAGAGTGGCTGAATGCTTTCCCTTTTGTGTGACATAAATGCGCCAGGATCTCCCACCTCCCCTAATCCTCCAGCAGCCCCCATCTGCCTCCCCACCCCTACCAAAAGAGAAAATATATTTAGCCTCTGGTTAGTGTGAGAAAAACCAGTCTCATGTATATCAATCACACACAAAAACACTCTCATATACATCAGTCATACACTGCTATAGAGTTTATGAACATAAGTGTCTCTGTGATGTATTTGTCTGAAGAACTCAAGAACTTCACCCATGCTAGTTTCTTGACATAAAGTATATTGAGAGGAGTATCCCTGAGAGAGATCAAGTCCTCTCCACACTTAGAAAAGCCTTTTTCTGTTCTTTTAACTCCTCCTCTTCTCATATTTCTGTGTATTTTTCTCCTGTTTCACTCTGCAGCAGTGGTACTGAATGCAAATGAGACAATACTAAACCAGTCAAACAGACTAACATTTGTCGGGTACTTTTAACAGGTACCAAACACCGTAGATACATTTTTTCAGCACTAATATTGGCATGTCAGACTACTTCAGGTACTTTGGTAGGAGCCATGGTTAGAATGCATATTTCAATCCTGATCTATTTGAATACATAATTTACCTGTCTTGTATACATCAGTCCTATTTTGTTATGTCTTTGACTAATATATTTACACAGAAATGATCCTCTATTTTCACAGAAAATATAAACATTTAATAAAGCTACACTATATAGCGTACACAAAAGTCCAGTTTTTGTAAAACACTCAACATTTTTATTTTATTTGAACAATATGTTCATAAGTCATCAGTACAGTAGAAACACAGGCAGAAGTAAGGAAAATACAATTTATATCAAATCTTATAATTACATTTTAGAAGGAGAAAATCTAAAGGATATGCAAAGATTAGCACTTAATTACTACATCTTAGGTACTGAATTGTATATAGAAATCTTCTAACCAGACAGTGAATCATTCTAATAATAAAATCACTCATAAATCTTATGCTAAATAAACATATCAGTTGCAAAGTTTAACTAGAAATTTGTTCATCTTTATGCAAAGTCTGAAATAAATTAATGAACAATCTTGCAACATTTCTAATGACAAACAACTTATTGTATGATCTGATACAAGGCTTATTTCTAGTATTAATGAAATTTCATAGAATTCCATTTCCTCCTTGGCTTACTTGCCAGTCTAATTATGACATTAAATCTATACGATCATTATTAATCACTGGCTATTATCCTTTTTCCTATAAATTCCTGATGGTGGTTCATATTACATAAAAATTTGAACTTGGTTACAATACACAACTACAATTGCACTTATCTCAGAAAATCTATTTTAAGAACCCAATTATGTGACAATTCAGCAAGGGATTCTACACACAAATTCAGCAGCCAAAGCCATCAACTCCTATATATCTTATACGGTCCATTGGATGATGGTTAAAAAATAAAGTGATGTCAGGAAGGGTATGACACATTGAACTCAGGACTTAAATCACTTTGGCTCTCCAGCATCTTTGTTGTATGAATTGAACTTGGATAAGCTCCCTGTTCAAGATTCACAGTCAATTATTACAGATGTTTTTCTAGTTATAAAATTATTCCAATATATAGTGTAATCATTGAAATGTTGAACAAACTAGTCAGAATTGACATCAATAGGAATTTTGCCTCAGTAGGAACTCCAGGATTGGGCTGAATATTGATTTATAGAATTAAATGTTTAAAAATTAAGTTAACAATATTCCTAGATGTAAATTATAATATTCACAGACTGAACATTCTGCTAGCTAATTATCTTATTTAAATATCATACTATACAGTTTATTATGTGTATTCTTGTTCTTCTACACTGGAAGGCAAAGATATTTTTATAAGGACACACAGGCAAATGAAACACAAGACACAGGTACAGATTTTAAAGTAGCAGCCTGAAACTTTATTAACAATTCAGTTGGTAGAGTGGTGGAGATGAACAGCATTCCATTTCTTCCCCCTGCCCCAAAATACTAAGTTTTTATTGGGTCAAGTGTGGGGTTAAATAGCATCAGACCATATTAGCAGTAAACCAATGCTGGCTCTCTTCCGACTAGCCCCTAGGATTCAGTCCATCTCTGAATCATCTTCTCCTTCCTCTGCAAGGAGGGACGTGAGTACCTCTGAGGAGTTCCTCACTCTGTTAAGACTTACAGTTTGCCCTTCTCCTTATGTGCTAAAAAGTCACCAGCTACATCCTGGGTCTATTCAGATTTATCTCTGGGAGCTGGCCCTTTCAGCCTTTATCTGCACTGGACACTGACCAAAATGTACAAAAAAGTAAACATTTGAACATTACTTCTGGACATTAAAATTCCTATTCTCACCCCGCCCCCACCCTTTACCAAAACCTGGGCCTCCAGAATGCTACAAGAAAGGCAAATCCTTTCCCTTTCCAGATAACTTGCCAATATTCGGGGGGAGGGAGGGAGGGAGGGAGGGAGGGAGGGGAAATAAAAAACACAAGTTCCTCATTCCAAAGCAGGCGAATGGGTCAAATCCACAGCATCCTGGAAGCGCAGCTTGACAATACTTCAATTGTAGGGAAGGTAGCTGTTGCAGATACAATGGCAACATGGCCACCAACTGAGAGAGAAGTTAGCCAATCAGGAACAAACAATCCATCTCCCTCCCCCACCCCTTTGGCTGGCCAGTGGGTGGCAGAAAACCCTCCATCTCCTCCTCAAGATCCCACCACTTTGATGGACAAAGAAGGGCACTGAGAAGCGAAAGGCTCCAACATCTTTGAGCATGAGCACTTTTCCCCACTCCAAGGCCCCCTGCCCCAAGAGATTGGCCATTCCCCAGCTGTTCTAACCAACCTTCCCCACCACTGGCTTGGAGGACGTCATTTAGTTTTTCACACGGTTAATATTTTATATGGATAGAACAACTGAAATATGAACACAAAATCAAACCCAGCCCGTTATTATTATTTTTATCCATGATGCTTTATAAGAACAAAGAAGAAAGGACAAGAAGAAAGACAGGGTTCCTGCCCCATAAAGCCTACTCATAAAAAGAAGAAATATCAGCATTTAAAAACATATTCCAAGAAATTTTCAGTAAGTATTAATAATTTATTTACAGATGAGCATTAATGCAAAGTGACACACATAATAGCAAACATATAGGAACTGCAAATGTCAAAAATAAAAGAGATCCATGGCAAGGTAATTATCTTACTTCTGCAGTACATTATGTGTTAATGCAACAGACAACTTAACTCTGGGAAACTTGTCCTCATTTAGAACAACTACTGTTGAATTAGCCTTCAGTAAATGAATTGACTGCATAGAAACTCCAAAATAGCTGAAATGCTAATACTTGCTTTTCTGATTCTCCTGGCTCCCCCCCACCCTCAAATGAAGATCTAAATCTTTGGATGATTTTGAAGGCATTTATTTTCGGTTTCTAAATACTAGGCTACATTCTATCATCTTAATATTTTAAAAAAGCAAATCAGGAAATTAATAACAATACTACTGTATGCTTAATATGAAGCATTTTATGAGGCACGCACAGAACCTTGAATCTACTTCATTTTCTCAGTCTTTTTGTTTCACTTTCTCAAGTTCTCGACTGTTTAATTTAGGAAGCAACTTCAAAGATGCAACTGACATCTTTGAAGCATCATACGGAAACTGAATCTGAATAGCCCTTTTTACAAAGGCTTGAATCCAGGATGTAACGAGGCTCAAAAAGCAAATGACCCTGCTTCTGCTCCTTACACAAAAAAGGGTCATGTACAATACAGCTAACTTTGAAATTCTTCCATATGCTGTGGAATATTCAGTTATAATGAGTTCACCGATTGTTAGCCTGCTGTTTAGAATTTAACTGAGAAATTTTAACATTAGCCAATTTGAAATGCACATCTCATCAGAATCTGAACTTGCTCATGAAATGGTTACTTTCTCTCTATAATCCTTTTTTTTTCTTGCTAAGAATGAGCTTTTAAATTAGGTAAAGAGAAAATCATTTTAAATAGTCCAAGAATCAAAATCGTCATTTGTCCTGTTGAACAACTGAAGGAATGAGCTCTTGCTCCAATATTCACCCCTTGAATAAATTTCATAGCAGTTTGTCTTGACATAAGCATCCACGTTGCACTGACCTTTATTTTTCAGTCTGTAGAGGCTGAGACCACACAGCATTGGTGCTGTTATAGCGAACTGTACTTAAACTTTGTGTCTGATCAACTTAAGTGTATTGGATGTGAAAACAGTTAGTCAATTGTTTCTAGTCCCTAGGTGGTGGTTTATGGTAATGTTTGCATCAATACTAACAAAAGCCATGCAGCAGTACAAAGTACATCAAGGAAATGAAAGACAAGGCTGCCTGTTGTCAGCTCTGTCTACAATAAAGGCAGGATTCAGAGCTAGGGCAGAGATCGTTAGACAACCACAAAAATGAATGAACCACAGAAATCGTAGGGCTGATGGTTCACATCAAAGGTTTGGGGACTGGCTAATGGGCAAGGTTGCGCATAGGCCAGACGACACACAACCTAGACTCTCTTGGCCACACAAAAAGGTCACAAAGGAATAAAAGCACACAAGCCAGTATGATACGGAGTCATGTAGAACTATGTAAGAACTGAAAAATGTTATTAATCTCAATGCTTAAAGGTATATTCATTTGTAATTGTCAATCTAATATGTAAAACCTGTAATATTTAGTATTTCTGTGGGACAAGATTTGTATTGCAGAATACCATAGTATAGTTTTTTTCAGTCTTGTAGGTAAAATACTGGAATTTATTTTCAGTTTAAGTAGTAAACAGTAAATTTAATATGCTTAATGAAGAGTTCTATCAAATGGGAACATTTCTCCAACATTCTTAATTCCAAGCGGCATCCCATGTATGGAAAATATTTCTATTATATAAAAAGCTAATGTGCACAAATACAACAATGACAAAATAATAGATTGTGATATTTTTCTCACTTTGTCTGAGACCACGTTATTATGTATAATTTAAAAAAAAACAATTAAAGGAACTAAATGCTGCCATAATATGACATAGTCATACAATGACATCTCTTAATGTCAGAATGTAGTTATCCTGTATTTGAAGCCTAACCTCTGGATACCTGCTGTGCAGCTAGATGCTAGAATGTCAAAGAAAAATAACTGAAAGCATATCTCATCATGGGGTAAATTGCCTGTTGAAAAGAAATGTACTTAGTTCCTCATTTGAATGCTGCTTTCTGCTAAAAAAAATTATCAAGGTAAAGACTAATCTTTTCTGGACTCCCCCCCCCCCGCCCAAAAAAGTTAATTTGAACAAAAGCTGCAATCCAAAAGGAAAGAGTACCAACATCTTCTCCTCTGTGTTTTATGCCCATTTCAATCTATTTTAGGCTTTTAACATCAATGAAAGAAATCTGAGATCCATAGCATGGAGCAAAGGGGAAAACAATGCATGATAAAAGGTACAGATGTAGAATATCAAGAACTTTTTTCCTTTACAAAATAGGAAGCAATCTTTTTTAAAGTATTTATATTTTATGTTATGTACATGTTGCACAGATTGAAAAAATAGAAACATTACAAGTACCTAAACTATCTGTGCTGAGTATTGCTTATTAAATTGCTACACAGAACTTCCACTGTACATTCCTCAGTTACTAAGGAAATAATGAATCTATACTTAAAAGACATAATTACATAGCTATAACATTTGTTTAATAATGACTCCAGGAGAAGCGACATAACCTAACATTTTCATATAATATTTTCTACATATCACTTCAAAACCTTCTTCCACTTTTCATTCCTTAAGTCCATTAAGCAGTTCTGAGTTGAAAGTTCAGAAACAATTACAAAAGTTCTTAAAATTAATAACATAATCTACATTTTAAAGAGTTTTGAAAGAAAAATGTACTATTAAGAATTCAAATAAAAATAATACAGACCCTTAAAAAACCATCACTAAATTTATTTGACCTACCTTATCTGTAGCAAAATGCTAAGTCCCCAGAGAGGCCTTTGACTAATTTTTCTAGTAAATTCTTCAACGACACATAAACAATCAAGGTTTCCTTTACAATTTACTCGTTTTACAAATACTATATCATTTTTCAACCTTTAGAGATTATACTAAAACTCCCCAAAAGCTTAGCATACTGAGCAAAGCAGCATTTGTACTTTAAAACAGGACCATCTGCATTTCATTAACAGCTTAACCACCATCTTGTCTACAGATAAATACAGCATTAATAAATCTGTTTTTCAGAAAGTAGTTATTACTCTGTGTTCTTAAGTTGCATCAAATTATATTCTTATAATATTCCAATGCTGTAATTTAAAAGAGTTTAAAAAATAAAGGGAAAGAACATAAAAATCTTTCTGAAACAAATTATTGATGCAGCTTATAATAATGAGGTATAGTTTGTACCTACTTTGCAAAATTTCATTACAGGAAAGGATTGCTCCAATTTTATACAGAAAAAAACCCCAACCCATTCAAAATGACAAAATGTGTTTGGATAGAAATTTTAAAAATTCAAGGATGTTTGAATGTTAGCTGTCATTATGGTCCAGTTCACTGTTTATTTCTTTGGTATGCATCTCCTGACCTGTATATAAAATTCATAGTTTCAGAAGTGACATGTGCAAGCCTTGGACAACTGGGGAAAAGGCATATTTCCTGACCTTGTAACCATAGCAACCACTTGCTGATTGGTAGCAGGCAGGCTTTCCATCCTTTACCACTGAAGGCAAGTAAGTGAGATTGCTGGCTTTGTTTGTGGCTTTTGCTTTATTTACATGCAAACATGAATGCCAGGCTTAAAATCACTGTTTTTGTTAAACATTATGTTACTGGAATGGAAAATAAAGACAATTTCGTAGTTTCATAATCAGATCACTACTAAAATTAAAGCAATATGTACTTCTACTTTAACAAATATACAGACACCTTGGACCAAGTTACAAAGATCACCAAAATCCTATCATTTTGTCCATGTATATGTGCTTATTACATACATCAGTGTTTTCATAATTAGAAGAAATTTGCAACCTTTCTATGTATATAAAAATCAATTCAAGTGATAATGGTTTGAGTTTATTTATACTTTTTGCTTCCATTCTTCATCTTCATTTCTAAGGAATTAACTAAAATAACATTAATTGAAAAATATGGATAGAGTGAGCCTGTATGGTTCTGAGATTGATTTCAGACTTTTCTTTTCAGAATCAGATGCTTAAAGTTCAATAAATGTGCCTGAAATGAGTTGGGTATTCTCAATCCAGCCGAATTCTTTGTTGATAGTAGCCTAACACACCCCATCCCTTCACTTTCTCCTATAATTTCTCACTATAATTCAGCTTGATAAATAATCTGTTCAGGAGTGGGACAAGACTAAGCAAGCATGGAGACACATTTTCTTATCCTTAGATAGGGGCTGCACCTCCAGGTCAGGGCTGCTGTTACTGATAGGGAGCCAAAAGGGAAGTCCCCTTTGCCAATTCCTTGCTTAAACACACTATAATAAACCAAATAAAAGCAGAAGAGAACAGTCAACCTTATTCTATATCTTTAACCTATTTATGAAAACACTAAATTGTGTTAATTTATTTGATATATGAATATTATGCATTTTATTTTTGTTAAAGTTAATCAATAATACTATCAAAACCAAAAAAAGCAAAATATTTTACTTGATAATTGCAATAACTGGCATTTTATAGGTATCTTTCTTAACCATATTATTAAGTACCGTATAAATGATTTTGCAAAATCTTCAAAATCTATGTGTTTATGTATATAGGAATATTCTTGCTAGCATTCTTTCAAGTTAACATAAATATATAGTGATTTATTAATTATTTGATAATTAGAGGATATGTTAATAAAATGAGAACATTGGTTTAGATTTTTGTAATACAAAAGATTCTTGGGAACAAAGTCTTTACATCCAGTGGAGGTACAGCTAGAGTAGGGTGTTGTAAATATAAAGTTTATATCATTTTACTGAGCTTTCCTATTTTTAAAGAACATTGAGATGCATATATTAAAACTCAGACAACATAAGCAAAATAAATGTCAGAATTCTTTTGATATATACATACACTCATTATATTATACAATACACAATATGTGTTTAGTAATGGAAAGATAAGTAAACAATATTTCAAAAACGTACTGTTCTATCCATTTTTTTTAAATGGACACATATAGGGTACAACCCTGCAAACACTTACATGTGTAATTTTACTCACATGAGGAGTCCTCGTTAACAAAATGGGACTATTCATGTGAGGAAAATCACTCGTGTGCATATGTTTAGCAGGATCAGGCCTGATTTTTGAAACCTGAAATTTTACCTTGCACTTTGCATATTCAAATAAGGTTTAACAATAATTGTAAGTATAAGGCCTCTTTCTGGGACTTATTTAAAAATCCTCCTATTAAAAGCTCTCCCTTACTTATTTTTTTCACATACAAAGGTCAGTTTCTAATGCATTTAAAAAAATTTCCAAGAGAGATAGAACTCAAGAAAAACATTATTTAATTCTTAAATAAGTTAGTTTGCAGTGTATTTAATGTTTTAAATAATGGCATTATTTTAATCTGTTATCATTGGATATAATGATTTATTCTAAGCTGGAAGAGGCAAGCACTTGAAGGAAAAAGGAGATCTCATCCAAGTTAGTAAAATTACAATCTCTCTGTATAATGGGAGGGGAGGGGGGAAGAGAGGGAAGGGGGGAGAAAGGCTTTGTTGAATTTTCAATCCTTTCTTAATATAAACATTAAAAAGCACAGGATCTTGACTGGACAAGTAGCTTAGATTAGTGAAAGATTTTTCATTTTTTACATAATGGTAGTCCTCAGAAGTAATTTGCTTTTACTAGAATACTGTAAAGTTCTCTCTCAGCCCTGATGTACTATATAAAACATTTCTTAACTCATTAATGTCAAATATAAATTAGATGTATATTGGAACTTTAACAGATCAGCTTCTATAAGCAACATAAAAATCTAGACCACTGTCTAAAATGGTGTAAAGCTGAATGCAAATTCAAACCAGGAATTATCTATTATAAAACAAGTAATTTTTTTAAAAGAGCTACACTGCACTTCCTAGGGTGTCGTGCAAATATTCTTGAATAATGCAAAGCATTATTAGTTGTTTAGATTTTTTAAACCAAAAAGTCACCAGTTTTAACTGAACCAATGTAAGGTGACTGTGTCTATTTTACTTAAATATGTGGCTTGGATATAACAACCCATGAGTACAACTGATGTTCAAATGTCCCGAATATGATTTTTCCCCACATATACACCCTTTGAATATCTGAGCAAGCACATTGTATTGTATTAATATCATAATTCAAATGAAAATTTATTAACCCCCTCAGAGGGTTCCCATCATAGCTTAAAAGTTGCAAATTCTAGGTGGCAGAGCCTAGACAGTAATATCAAATTTTAATAACAATTTCTCTTCTTCGGTCACTGATATACTGAAGAAAAGCATAAATTGCTGTGACTGACCGTTAGTTGTTGGAGAAGCAATCTGACTTCTCCACACCCTTATTTCAGTGTATCCGCTCTGTCCTCAGCTGTATTAATGATAGCATGAAAGGTCACATGATAAACGAGTGACAAAAATATCAAAACATATTAGCCTGTAGCTTTGTTATCAGTGTATGGCAGAGATGACAGAAAATTGTATTTTTCCCCTGAATAATTTTGTGTTACATTTTGCTGGCTAGGCAGAGTGAATTAGGGAGAAATTTCTGCCTCTGACTGTTTGTCTCTTTTTCTGACATACTGGAAGTAATAATATACATTAATAATAGGGCGTATGCACAGGGAAGAGGCAAGAATTCAGGAGCAGACTATCGGCTTCAATTCTACATGGTACTGTCATTGTTTTTTCATAAAAACAAATTTTGTTGAAAAATATGCAGAACACTGAATGATATTAATGCTAGTAACAATGACCTGCTGTATATTATGGATACAGCAAGTGAGTGATACACAAAACGTGGAAATGGAAAAATAACTTTAAATTACTGAGGATCTGCGCCACACAATTGTACTTCAGCACTACAAATGCATGTGTCTACTAATTAAATAAAGGCAGGCCCAAAAGTGCTTGATCCATCTCATTGTGATGTAGACCCAGTAATTACAAATTAGAGACAGATATTACCCACACTGGTTTATAGGCAAGCAGGAATTGCAGACCCTGGAGAGATGAGGTTAGCAATCTTTGAAAGAGAAAATAGAAATTGGCTGGAGCTTAATATCTTGTGGACTATCAGTCTCCACAGTCAGGAGTTAAAGTCATGCCATATCCAGGCTTCTTTGCTGCTGGCAAACTGCATCATGGGCAAACTCCTAACAGATCAGAAGGTGTTGAGTAGAGGCCATTCTGAAAGGCAGGGGAAAGAGGATCACAAGCCAAATATGAAATATTAATTTCATGTAAACTCTAATAAACAGGGGAGTTATAATATATATATATGGAGCATTAGTGAGCTATTGAAATACAACACGTGAAGTATGTTGTATTTAAAAAATTAGAGTATAGTACTTTGCAGTTTCTGACAAAATTATAATATATAACTAGGAATGAATGAGCCAGACTGGAAGAAAGAAAAACCCTCTGAACCCAAATATCAAACTAGCCTTAGTAAGTTTCTGAACTGTTTGGTTAACTTTTTATCTCCACTATTATTAATTTTCAAGTCCCTCTGCCCTTCCTGATTCTCTCAGGGAATAGAAATGCAGAAATACCACTGAAAAGGCTTTTTTAGCAGTATTTACGAGGTAGCTAAAAGCAGAAAGTACAGAAATCTCACGAGAGAGCCTAGTTTTCTAGCCATATTTTAGAGACCAACAGACACTGATTAGTTTGAATCAACATTCAAACTCCAAGTCCTTTAAGGTTTGCACTTCACTATGCATGTCTCATTACATATTGCAGGGATAGAGAGCACATTAGGAAGAAACAAAACCAGGAATCCCATCTAAATTATCTGAGTCATTAGTTACTCTGCTTTTTCCCTAAAAGATTTTAAAAACTTTATTTTAAAAACTATTTTATTATATGTATTATAGTTGCACCTCAAGGCCTCAACCAAGATAAGGGTCCCATTGTGCTAGGCACTGCACAAACAGACAGTAAAGAACAATTCTTGACTCAAAGAACTCACAACCTAAATAAATTATACTAGTGGTTCCACTGCTCTCCCTGGTAGTTTATCCAAGGCATAACTACTCTGTAACAAAACCAACCAAACAAAACCCAGCTAAATTTCTAAAATACCTAGCACTGCTTCAGCTAGAGTTCAGGTTCCTTTTTTCTTTCACTTGACATTTTGCTCATGCAGATTTTCAATGTCCATATTTAGCCCAATACTACCTTTGTTCTCTGAGTAGGGCCCTACCAAATTCACAGTCCATTTTGGTCTATTTCACCGTCATAGGAATTTAGAAAGTGTAAATTTCATGATTTCAGATATTTAAATCTGAAATTTTACAGTGTTGTAACTGTAGGGGTCCTGACGCAAAAGAGGGTTGTGGGAGGGACACAGTATTGCTACCCTTACTTCTGCGCTGCCTTCAGAGCTGGGAACCTTGGCCAGCAGCCACTGCTCTCTGGCCACCCAGCTTTGAAGGCAGTGAAGAAGTAAGAGTGGCATGTAACTCACGAAAGCTTATGCTCAAATAAATGTGTTAGTCTCTAAGGTGCCACAAGTCCTCCTTTTCTTTTTGCGGATACAGACTAACACGGCTGCTACTCTGAAACCTGTCATAGTATAGTATTGCCACCCTTACTTCAGTGCTGCTGCTGGCAGGGTGCTGCCTTCAGAGCTGGATGCCTGGCCAGCAGCTGCCACTCTCCAGCCACCCAGCTCTGAAGGCAGGGTTGAAGTAAGGGTGGCAATAACACAACTCCCATACAATAACCCTGTGACACCCCCATCCTCCAGAACCCCTTTTTGGTTTGGTACACCTCAGTTTGAGAAACACTGGTCTCCATCGTGAAATCTGTATAGTATAGGGTAAAAGCACATAAAAGACTAGATTTCACAGTCTGTGACACATTTTTCACGGCCATGATTTAGGTAGTCATTCTCCTCTGGTATCTTCATTGTTTGTGATACTTCAGTAAGTCTATGTTCAACCTCTCTCCACTTTCTCACCTCTCCCCCTCCAAAATATATTTTTTTCTAATCTTTCTGAATAACTAAATTCTGAGTTATATAAGTCTGGTTGCACTCTTCTGCATTTCCTCTAGTCTGTCTACAACAGATTGATTTTTTTTTCCTGATTTATATTCAGTAGCTCTGTTCAAGCACCTCAGATATTAATACTGCTTTACATATTGCTGTTGACCTTTGTTCCAAAGTTTAGAGTTTTATGAACCCCAGGGGGTTTTATTGCACTTTTAGATTTAAGTTGTGGTATGTACTTACTATGTTATCTGTTTCATCCTCATCTTGCCACAGGAACAATGATGCAGACGGAGACCGAAGAGCAAATATTCCTTACTACTGCTTTCAGATTCTTTTTTATCGATATGGAGATGCCCCAGAGTTTCCTTTCTCACTATAATAAACTTCACATGCAGATTGCTTTTTTGAACTTAAGTCCTATCAGCATCTAGCTTTTCAGCTGCTCCAAGTTCATCCATGTCTTCTCTAATTGTTGTACATCTTTTCAGTCAAAAATTGGACATTATACCCATGAATGAACTCAAGTGCTATAACCGCATATTCTTTAGTTATGAAGTTTGAATGATCATATTGAGTTGCTTGGTTATCTGTATATGTTCCTAACCTATCATTTTGAATTTTATCATTCTCTGCCTTTCAATTGACTGTCTTCCACTTAACATTTTGCATCATTAGTGAATTGAGCCACCTTACCTACTGCATGTTTTTTTCCTTCTAAAATTCATTTTAATAGTGATCCTGGAGGAACTCAACTAGTAACCTCCCAAAGTACTTCCTCTCACATGTAATCTCTGACTTCACTATCCAAGCCAGTTCAAGATTCACTGGTAACAGCATTCCACATTATAAACATATTTTTTTTAAATACAGTGGCTATTTGTTTTGCCTCTTTGAAATATATTTATTCCAGCATTGCAGGGTTTGTTTGTTTATTGTGAGATGTTGCAACATAGTCATCAGCATTTCTAGAAAAATTCCTGATTTCCTGAAGAATTTCTTCCTTCTCTTTTTGTAACTGTTTGACTGTTTCTAGTATTTATTGTACTACTTCATGGTCATCCTTAACATCTCTCAAAATCCTGACCCTATTCCACATGGGTATATGAGACATGTAAGCCTTTTACTGCCACGTTTGCTGGTTCTCCACCAACCTAACTGGATCTGAGGATGGTCAGGCAGTTTGAAAGGACTTCACAACGTCTCTGCAGTCAGGAACCACACGGCTGCTCAAGGGGACAGGGAGCTCATGTAAATGAGCTCCCTGAACCCCAGAGTAGTCCTGTGCAGATACAACTCCCTCTTCTATGCAGGCTTCATGGCCCATACTGCAGTAACCCTTGCAAACTAGGCATGAGGAAGAGGTGGGGTTCTGGATATATGGTCATGAAACACAGCCTGAAGCTAGCTTTTAGAATAGGATTGTGTACTCCCCACTTCCATCTAAGTGTCCTTGGGAAGAAGGAGGAGTTTTTGGTCTTCTTTGGCAGAAGATAGCTCAATTTTGGGCCTGCTCAGTGTGTGTCACGTGACATATACAGTCTCATTAGCCACCACTCAGTCAGGAGTCACCTCCCTGGAAATCACTGGAAGAACCACTGCTTCTCCTACATACCTCCTCATCTCATGGCAATCAGGGAGTAGAGTTGCAGACTCCACCTCAGGGTAGGGGCGCTTGGAAAATGCATTACAACTACTTGAGAGCAGTTGAGAGGATTTTCTCTCTCCCAGATTTCCATTCCTCTTCTGAAGATGTAGAGGCTGGGTGCACCACGGAGATATGGTGTGATCCATGCTAGAGGGGAAGCATGAGCCAAGGTTTATCCCTTAGAAATCTTCCTTATGTTACATACAAGAGATTTCTTCCTTATTTCAAACTCTTTTGAAGTCTTTCTCTCATTCTCACCTTTGTTCTACTTTCCTGATTTTCACACGCTGAAAAATCGCATAGCCGCTGATTTTAATCTGTCAAACCGTATCTGTCACATTTTTCTCTTCTCTCTTTAGTTATCCAAAGAGCAGAAAAAAACTTCTTAAAACATTGGAACATTGTCTATGCGTTGTACACCTGAATTTTTATATCCAAGCAGCATATTTAATAACATACGTACAGTCATTTTGCACTCTATCATTCTGCTGCACTTATTTTATCATTCTGTAATGATGTAATCTTTTGTAGGGCAGGAAGATCATGCAAAATCTTCCCTAAACATCATTCGAGCAACACCACTCAGTCCTAGCCTGCTCCATCAACATTATGATTCCTCTTCATTAGACTGATTCTTCTGATCAGGCAGCCTATCACAAAATTCTATTGTTTATTTTACTTTTATCATCCTTGCTTCATTTTGCTTACAATTTCTTCAGAGCAATAATGACTGCACCACAACTAAGGTGAGGCAGAGTTTGTCTGGGGCTTACCCGGGAAGAACAGCTCTGCTTTATGGTGGTGCTGGGGGAGGGGAAGGAGGTAAGAAACTGTTGTAAAAAAGGTGCTCAGTGGTCAGCTTTTCAGCAATGACTCCCCCCTGCCCCTGAGGAATGTGAGGTCCAAAGGGCATAAAGGTATGAAACTTGGGTGGGGCAAGTCTCTGTTCCATGTAGCGAGGAAGCCGGCACCCACCCTCCCTCCCCTAGTGGAGGCGAATGGCAGGCTGGGTTAGGACCTGCTGTGGGCATTACGCTAGACGTCCCTTTTAAAAAGGGGCTGAGAAGAAATTTTTCCCGCACCACCAGAATTGGCTTTGGTGGAATGAGGTTTTTTTCACCTTCCCCACAGTGGGTGTGAGGATGGACCTTTTCTGGTGAGAAGAAAAGGAGACAGGCCATATGTCGCAACTTATTGTGTAAGGCTGGGTGGATGTCCAGTGCAGATACTCCATGGGGAGGGCAGCCAATGACCAGATAAATGGCCTGGTAAAGGACTTAAAAGGAGGTCCTGGACACAGAAACAGAATGGGGAAGGGGGTTGGGGACTGCTATGATTAGTACGGCAGGGAGCCAACCGCCCCTGCCCCGTGGTTCTCATAGCCCACTGTAACCCTCCTATGAGGGTGGTGGATGGTGAGTACCAAACCATGGGTCAGCTGGGGGACCTGGATGGAAACAAAGGGGGGCTGGTGGAAGCTCCAGAGAACTGAATTGAATAAGTATGAATTAAACAAAGGGGAGCTGGTGGAAGCCCCAGAGAACTGATTTGAATAAGCCTGGATTTGCCTGCACTGGATCTGCCGGGTAGTCCCAGACATCTATATAATAAAGTTGCGGCCTGATTAAAATCCATAACAAGTGTCTCCTGTCCTTCTTGGTGTGTACCCAGACAATGGCTCGATTTCACCTATACTTCCTCTGGAGTCTTGTATCTCAGTTATATCCCAACCTTTCTTTAGGTTGCTCTTCCGATCTGTTCTTTTCAATCTCTTTAAATAGTCTAGATTTCACAATAAATGTTCCCTATTTTGTGTGTGTGTGAAAGAGTAACAACACGAGGTAAGAACTACTGCTGAAGATCCCCTGCTTTATTTCTTTTGTGAAAAAATGGTTTCTTTATTGATTCACATATGGTACTTATTTAATGATTATTACAGGTGAAGCAGGTAGTGACCCTGTATTAGGATGCCTAATGCTTCCCATTATAACAGATTCTTAGGACCATTTTTAAGAAGCTGAAACACTTTTCATTGCTTGCAGCAGGCCTTTGAAATTCAGCAGGGAAAAAGCCCTCAGGGTAGTGAAGTGCCTACTTTCTAGATCCCATGAAATTCTGTTCAGATTAAGCTCATTTATAAACAGTTACATAAAAATCATTATTTCCTTTCTCTCACTTGTCTTTCTCAGGACATTTTTCTACAACAACCCAAAATAATAATTGAATGTGAACATTCTAAAGTGCCTACACCAGTGCCAAAGCAGCAACAGCTCTAGCTCGAACTGCACTGGAACTGCCTGGCAGCCACCAGAGCAACTGCTGTGGCAGGTGACATAGCTGCCAAGTTTTGTGCAGCTCCACAGGCAACATTTTGCACAATTATTTAGTAAGTTTCACACATGTACAACATTTTTATACTTGCAGCTAATTTGCATATAACAGTAAATTTCATCTTTGAAAAACTGTGTGGGTTCAGCGCTCGTACAGCCCTCGTGAATGAAGCCCCCTGTTTATCTACAGGTCAGTAGCAGGTCAAGCTTCCCATGCCCTGCTCATGGTAAAGAGGGGTTGTTCAGTTTCAGTAGTTCACAAAGTCCTTGCTGAGTCTGTTGCTTTTGCAAAGTATGTCGATGAATTTGGAACTGAGATCCACCAAACTCATCTCACAGAGGGGCCACCAAATATCCATTAGATGGGAACAACTTTTCATCTCTCCTGAGATTGGCGGGGGATTCATACTGGTGACCTACAGGTGCAAAGGGCTCTGAAACTCACTAGCAACATTGTGCTACATCCAGTCCCTTAATAATGTTACACCTTCAGAAGTGAAGCTTGTTCTCTGAGAAGATCAGTTTATTAAATTAAGTTCTGCCCTCTGTGAAGCCTACACAGACAGGGTCTTCCACTTTCTGCACACAGGAGCAACATCTCCCACGCATTGCTCTAGCTTCTTCGAAACAAACCCTACAGTATGTTCCCCACTGTATTCTTAAAGGGACAACTCCTAATTACCAAAATAGAAACACTAACAGTTCAATAGTAACACAAATATTAACACAACATACAAATTCACCTGTAAGTATAATGCTTTGCAATGTAGAATAAGTTCAAGAAATTTTTCAGTGTCCTACTAACAATAACATATATATATATTTTCCCACACGGATTGTGAGTAGGCTTTGAAGGATTAGATTTTATTGGTAAATGTCAATAATTCCATCAGATTTCAGAGTAGCAGCCGTGTTAGTCTGTTTCCGCAAAAAGAACAGGAGTACTTGTGGCATCTTAGAGATTAACAAATTTATTTGAGCATAAGCTTTCATGCACACACAAACCAACAAAATATATTTCTATTTATAGCAATCAAAATGTACAGTTAGGCAAAGAACAATGCTGCTTGAGAACTTGTAAGAGTTTGATTTAAGAATATTTACTTTGTATATTTTGACATGTGATGTTGACAATTGTGTTTTAACAGTTACAAAGCTTTAACTTTTTAAATCTTTATCTACTGTAATTAAATAATTATTGTCTGATCTGATGTATTGTCTAACCACCTCCCATAAATTTCCAACAACCATAAAAAATTGAAAAGAAACACATGAAAAATGCTTAAAAAGAAATATCAATATTATCCATCTAAATTATAAAAAAAATTGAATTCTGCCGAGACTAGTCATAAGAACATTTTAAATCTTCAACCTTCAACCACAGCAAAGACCTCTACCACGTCAGCTATTGAAGGAACTGCTAAGGGAGGCATGCTTTATGCTCTATGAGGAGAAGCCCCTAAAGGTAGGAACAATGCATACTTTAATACTGGGTGACACAAATATTTGTGAACAAGCCCTATTGGGATATCAGGATTTCTGGGTTATGTTTCTGGATCTGGGAGCAGAGCATGGTCTAGTAGCTACAAACAGCGTAGGCAAGTGTAACTATGTTCCTTTTTGTGTTATCTATGGGGAAAGATCTGGAGCTAAGAGCATCAGCTTCTACTACATGAGCTAAAGAGAAATGCCCATTATCACTGAGTCAGTAATAAACTCATAAACCTCTATATATGGTCTATCCGCTAGAGCAGGATGAACAGCCCAAACTGTACTAGGCATGGTTTAGACAAGCACATGATTAAGCCCATTTCAGCCAAAAGGCAGTGTGACAATTTGAGTGAGGGTTGGATTTGTCATATCAGAGACCTAGGTTCTGTTCCCTCCTGTAACCTTATCTAACCATTCAAGTACTTTAGACATAAAATGGGTGGATGTCTGTTGCCTTCCTTAAGGTTGTATGATGCCTAATTTATTAGTGACATTCAAATTAGTACCATGAACAGATAGTAGAACCATGATTACAGCTCTTGGCTGTTAGTTCAGGGTGTCTTCTTGAACTGTCAGACATGGATACACCCACAGACTGTGTTAATGCCAACAGGTGTGGGGTATCTAATGCTCATAGGTCTCTTTGAAAATCCAGGATAGAAGGAATTTGCAGGATAGGCAATATATGTTTGTAAATTGGAAATGGAGACTGAGGACTAAATTGTCCGTAGGTTATCATTTCCCAGTTATCTTATTTAGACATATTTGTTGGTCATTTGAGAACATTAAAAGGGTCAAAAATTAAGGTGATGGATAAGGAAGACTGCTATGGCAGTGAGGACTGTACTGGATGCATTACATTTTCATATGTTTTAATATTTAGATTTTTGCATTGAAAGAGTACAACTATTTGTCTTTGGCATTAGCTATAGCCACCGTCAACACTGTTTAATTATTTTCTATCTTGAACTAGGTTTTCTGTGGCTGTATTAATCTAAGGTTTACCTCAGTTCTATTAAAAAAAAACAACTTTGCAGATTCACCATGCAGTGTATATCTAAAGTGCATGAATGTATTTTCCCTTTCTGTAAAATGGGGATGATACCTCCTTTGTAAAGAGCTCTGTGATCTACTGATACAAGAGCTAAATATTATTATTAAACCTCATCCTTCATGACCCCACCCCCTTCCCACTGCTTATTTGTTTTAATTATTTTTATTGGAGTAGCACCTAAGAGCCCCTGGTCATGGATCAGGACAGCACTATGCTAGGCATTATACAAACAAAAAAGATGGTCTCTGTCCCAAAGGGTTTGCAATCTAAGTACTGCTTGTCACCTTCACTCACACTGTCATGCATAACATTTAGTGTGTAAACTTTGTGGGGGAAGGGCCATGACTTTTTACATCTTTTGTGAAGTGGTTAGCATGTCTTTGGACACTATAAAAATAACAATAATTACTATAGTTTCTTGATGAACTGCCCATGTAGAAAAGGAAAGAACTGTTTAACTCCACTGTTCTGCCAGCAATGATACATGGAGTGGAAAGCTGGTCAACAATGAAAGCAGAGGAAGAAAAATTCGCTGTCACCCAGAGAGAAATGGAAAGGCAAATGTGCAAGATATCGCTTCGTGATCAAATACTGAATGAAGAGATCAGAAGGCTGATGTAGTGACTGATGTAGTGCAGGTGATGTACGATGCAAAGTGGAGATGGGAGCGTCATGTGGTCTGCAGGCAGGACAATAGGACAATCCTGCCTCAATGACTGGATCCCCAGAGACCACAAGTGACCACTGGGGAGACTGAAAACACACTGGGCTGATCCCATGACAAAACTCTTTGGCCAGAAATGGAAAGAACATGCTCGCAACAACACAGAATGGTATGGCGTTGACTTGTGTTCATGGAGGGATAGATGAGGACAAGCCGGACAAAGGTGACAAAGTGTCATTCTTCTGAGGATCAACAAGCCAACTCTATATTTCTATGAAATAGAAACATTTCTATGAAACATTGATAAGTTATATCTCTTCCACAGATGGGTAGAGTAAAGCACCAACAGGTTAGACAAGGGTTTCTCAACCCATGGATTGTGACCCAAAATTTGGTTACCAAAATGTTTCAAAGGGTTCCATGGGTGAGAACGTCAGGAGGGGGGTGTTGGTCCTAGAGGGATGGGATGCCCTGGGAGGATCAAGTTCTTCCTCCAGTGGGGAGGCCCTCAGAGGGCTGCAGGGCCTGACTCACGCTTATCCCACAGTGGTGGCTCCTTCAGCTCCAGTACTGCTGGGCTCAGCCTCCTGCTTCAAGCATTGCAAACTGGTGTGTGGGGTAGCAATGCTGCTGAGGTTTGGCCCAGCCCCTCTTCATTCATGATAAGAGGAGACTGGCCAGGCTGTGACCTCATTTTCCAGGTTTGCTATGAGGGAAACCTGAGCAGTGCTGTGAGTCAGGAGATCGCAACACCTGGAGCTTGGAACCGAGCCCAGTCAGTTCCCTGGGACAGGAGCTGCAGGAGCTGTCACTATAGTATGCATGAAGAAAAGGAGTACTTGTGGCACCTTAGAGACTAACAAATTTATTAGAGCATAAGCTTTCATGAGCTACAGCTCACTTCATCGGATGCAGTGAGCTGTAGCTCACGAAAGCTTATGCTCTAATAAATTTGTTAGTCTCTAAGGTGCCACAAGTACTCCTTTTCTTTTTGCGAATACAGACTAACACGGCTGCTACTCTGAAACCTGTGATAGTATGCATGGTGTATTTATTATGCTAATGTATGTATTATATATCATGGGTAAGAAATATTTAGTAAGACAGATTTTTTTTTTGCCTTAAAGCTATTTCTTGGGTCATGACAAGCTATCAAGGTTTACAAATGGGTCCTGAGCCCAAAAAGGTTGAGAACCATTAGGTTAGACTACTAGCCTAAGGTCACTCAGAAAGTCAGTGTAAGTGGACCTGAGGACTTCCCATGATCCCAGATCTGGCATTTCTACATCATAAGGAAAACACAATAGGTGTGATATGTTATTGCACATTTATTTTTGTAGCATCACATTTTTCCCTCTCAAGATTCACTCTATGCACAAATTCTTTCCCTCCCCACAACAAATACACCAACCCCAGGTAACAAGTTTATCTCAGGAGGATTTGGGGAGATTTGAGGAAAAGAAATCTTCTCCTACCTTTGCCATGGATAGGACCCTACCAAATTCATAGTTGTGAAAAATGTGTCACAGACCGTGAAATCTGATCTCTCCCGTGAAATCTGGCACCCAGCTGGGAACTCCTACCCTGCATAGCTTTCCAATTGCTAGTCCTGGCTGGGGATGGGAGGGACAAGACTTCCTCTTCTCCTGCAGAGGACACTCCCAGGGCAGGTCAGACCCACTTCCAGGGTCTTCCCCAGCTGCAGGAAGCTTGGCAGCTCAAGCTGTCACCTCCACCTTCCTGAGTGGGGAGGCTGTAGCTCTAGCTGTCAGAAGGAGACCGCCAGGAAAACCAGACATATGATCACCCACCCCCCAAACCTTGAGACCTCATTTCTGCACTGCTTCTGGCAATGGTGCAGGCTTTAGAGCTGTGCACCCAGCCAGCAGCCTTCCTTCAGATCTGTGCAGCCACAGGCAGCACCCCTGCCAGCAGCAGGGCAGAAGTAAGGATGGCAATCCCATGACCCTCCTGCAGTAGCCTTGCAATCCTCCCACCCTGATTGCCTTTTGGGTTGGGACCCTCACGGTTACAAAACTGTGAAATTTCAGATGTAAACATCTGAAAATGTGAAACTGACTAAAATGGACCATGAATTTGGTAGGGCTCAGGCCATAGGCTAAAGTTGCTCTGTGGCTGCAACAACAATCACAGGCACAAGTTCTAACTTTGGTTTTTCCCAGTAGGTGCTCTGCCCCACTTGGCCTCTTCCCCCAAACTCTACCCTCACTCCGCCTCTTCCGACCCTCACTCTTGCCCCTCCTGCCTGCGGCTCGCTCCTCTCCACCCTTCTCCTGAGCATCTCTGGCCAGCCCTGGACCTCCTGAACAGCTGATCTGTGGCCAGCCCTGAAGCCAGAAGCACTGTGGATGGTGGGTGCTGAGCACCCCGTTTCTTTTTCTGTGGGTGCTTGAGCTCCGGAGCACCCACAGAGTTGGCCCCTATGGTCACAGAGCTGCAGTAGCTGGCAGTCTTCTGTCCCTGCTCTGCAGGGATTGAAGGAACAGTAGAAGAATTAGCATTGTAGTGAGTGATCTGGAACACTTCCCACTCTGTCTGCCACTCAGTATACCCCTGTCCTGCTAGAGTCACCAGTATACAGAAATGAGGGAGGACCTGCATAACTGTACTGGTGTTATGTCAGGGGTGCAGACCTTCTGTATAGAGCCCATTCAAAGCCTTTTTTACCACTTGCAACAGAACCATACTCATTCCATCATATCTGGGATTCTCTGCATTGTGGAGGCAAGTTGGATTTGCTCTTGTGCATACATATCAGACAGCACTACTAATTTTGTAACTATCAGAAACCTCGGAAACTTCTTAAGTGACCTTCTACGTCTGTGTTAACTGAGATTGCCAAATAAGGATCGAATGAACTATGTTCAGAACTCCACCCAAATTCTGAGGTCTGAAAAAATTTGGTTAAGTTTTGTTAAATTTATTTCTCATTTTTGTTCATATCTCTGCTTCCCAATTCCAGCCATGATTGGAAGCAGAAGTACAATAATTTTATGAGGAAAGCACAAATACACCTAGTTTAACTAAAAATTGAAATTATGGAAAATGTGTATTGAAGTGAATTCTCAGGAGAATCCCAGTGAAGAATTACAAACACAAGAAGTCTAGAGATTTGGCTGAGGCATTCTACTTTTGGGTACTTAACCAAACCAAATGTCCATCCTGTTGTTCACCTCTCTTAGCATCTCTACTTCTTACTGTCTGAACTTTTTTTAAACTTCTTGCCTGCGTTATTTTTCTCTTAAATTCTTCTCTCTAGGTGTTATATTATTGATTTCCACTGTTTAAAATTGCTTACCACATATTCAGCCATCTGATTATTTTTGTTGCATCTTCCTAATCCCCTGGTCTATGTGTAAATTCCTCCATATTTCTGCCTTATGGCTCCACTCTTCTAATTTAAACATTCTGTCCACAGCTCTAAAGAGACAGATTAGGAATCTGAATGGATGGCTGAAAAATTAATGTAAGTTAAACTGCTTTAGGCTGTTCTGGTTTTGGGAGGTCTTATTGGAATAGATAGGATACATGAGAACTGGTAAGATGCTAGGATAGTTTAGTAAACAAATGACGACCTAGACTTGTATAAAATAGAGTAAATGTTTCTGGAAAGAAACCCCTCAAGAGACAGAGGTTCAGCTTCATTTGGAATCATTTCTAATTTCTTAAGTCAGTACAGTGTATAACTAGTCCTGAGGATACCTGCCAGAAATGTGTCGACCCATTATGTGAAGTCTTCTATCTAGGAATACACGTGGCCACCAATTATAGTCCAAATTTTTCCCTGGTGTAACTCCAATTCATACCAGGAATAAATCTGACACTGTATCTTCTGCTGCACCTTCACCGTGTCCCATTAGTTAGGGTCAGTGGCTCTTGTTCTTCATTTACAAGCATTCCTGTCGAGTGCATCTTCCAAGCTGACACTAAGTGTCCTCCTTCATCATCTTTTTCAGTCTGCCTCATGGTCTTTTTCCTGTGGCTGCTAAGATTTTGTATTCTCTTACCAACATATCCGACATCCTGTCATATCATGTGACACAACCATCTCAGCTGATACTCCCTCAGCATCATGGCTTAGACCATTTCATCGCAAAGTCCATCGGCTCTCATCTTACCCAGCAGCTAGCTGAGCATTCTCATTTCCTCAGTATGAAGTAGCTGTTCTTCTTTCTTCTTCATTGGTCAGCATTCTGACTGTATGTCATGGCTGTCCTAATCATGGTCTTATATACTTTGTTCTTCAGTTTATGTAAAGTTTCTGCCAGGTGGAGTTAGCAGCAACAAGGGCTGGATTCAATATCCAGGGGTTCCTCTTAACAACATAAAACAAAACCAGCTCAACAAACCCCCATCCAGTAATCTGGGAAAATTTTCCAGCACCTCTAAGTACCTTTACGAGATAATATTCCCCTCTTGAAAGCACTGAGTCTGTGCATAACAAAAAAAAGAACTTTTATTAAAAGGGAAAGGGGACCAAGCATTAAACCACAACCACATTAAAAAGGATGTGACCATAAGCAAACCAGACCCCACAGTTCATTAGGCAGTGTCCTTTGCCTCAGTTTCCCACCTTCACTGGGAAAGTATGACAAATGAATGCCCCCTTACCACATCAGTCCCCTCACCCTCTGCTGTACCTCACTCACAGCTGGCTGTCCCTGGTTAGCAAAGACCCTGAGTTCAGAGATGTGTTTACAAGGAAATATCTTTGCAACAGGCTCACAGCTGCCTCTGTCTTTTTGACTGTCTTGTCTTCTCTGCTGCTGTTTCTCTGCCACCACTGGCTGCTAAAGCCACTGTCTCTCTGCCACTGCTTTACCACCGCTAGCCACCACTGCTTGCTGCTCCCATGACATACGTTCTGAGGTTCTGCCACTTAATCCAGCTTTTAATGATTTCAGCTCTCATGATTTCAGGAGGCAGCAGGGCAGGCTCTGTGTTGTCTTTCGCTATCCCCACAAAAGGTCTAAGACTTAGTCCCCAGACCTGCTCAGCAGTTATGTCTAGCTCTAGGTATCCCCAACTAGAAACAACAACTCTCAATTGAGTCTAATCAACTCTATCAAACTCTAGAGAACAGCAGATCAAATGGTGTCTAGGACTCTTTAGGCAAAGTCCACACTAATATCTATGAACACCTGTCCCCACCAACTCTCCTCTTCACTAGGATTTGGCATTCCTACCCCCTGCTTAGCAGGTCAGGTTCACTTTAGGGTGACCCTCTCAATCAGGTGTGCTCAGCACAGTTCTACTACTCTTTACTCATATAATAAAGGCAACAACATTCTATTACCCCTGCATTCAAATACTAGAGTGATTTGTAACCCAAAACCAGCCCAAATTGATCACTTTCACAAAACAGCTCCATCTGCTGTGCACCTAGATAGAGTAGGCGTGTCTATGCAAACACATTCTGCTCTTGAAGTCTTTTCCCCCAGCTCATCAGTCGATGTCAGGGGATAGCTCATTCAGACCCTGCTTACATCTACTTGGCATATGCTTATCACAGAGAATTCCCATCAACTCCTGCATTTGCACTGAGCACTCTTCATGTGACTCCTAACATCCACATCTGCACTCTCATCATAGCTCAATACTGACCAAAGGTATTTGAATTGTTGCACAGACTAACTCTATGCCATCTAGTTTTACTGGTTTCTTATTGTCCCTCTCAACAAAGCATTGCATGTGTTCCATCTTTTGGAACATGATTCATAAACCATTTTCTTCTAACGCAGCCCTCCATCATTCTAGATCCCTTTCCAGTTCACTTCTATCTTCGCAACACAACAAAACATCACTGGCAAACAGCATGCTCCATGGAGCCTTTCTCTAATCCCCTGCATCAAGGTGTCCATTACAATCACTGATAGGAGCGGGCTTAAAACTGATCCTTCACAGTGATTGGTTCACTGTAGCTGCAGCTGCTTTTCACTGTTGTGCAACCCTCCTACATGCCATGATCATAAGAACATATGTTTCTGACATTGTGTGACCATAGGCAAAACCATATTAATTCTCTAGGAACTCTGTCATAAGCCTTCTCTAACTCTACAAACTTTAAATACAATTCCTTGCATTTCTCCCTGTACTTCTCCTACAATATTTGGGCTGCAAACACTGAATCCTTTGTTGATGTTCCTGGCATAAACCCAAATTAGTTGCTGCTTATTTTGGTGTTCCAGTTCCTCACAAAGTCTTTTCTTCATAATTATTTCCAATCATTTCATCAGGTGACTCATTAGTTTGATGGGTCAGTAATTACTACATTCTTGCACATCCCCTTTGCATGTGAAGATAGATACCAATGTGCTCTTCCTCTGCTCATCAGGCATTTTTCCAGTTTGGAGGATTCAGTTGAAGAAGTTTATCACCACCACCACCTCATGGACTAATGCTTTAAATATCTCAACAGGCATATCATCAGTTCCCACTGCCTTCCAATTTTTCATCATCTTCAGCGCTGTCTGCATCTCCATGCCCGTGATAGGTCTTCTTGCTTCACATACTCACCTCAGCAGTTTCCTCAGATTCTCTTAATTGATCAGCTTTTCACAAAACCATTGCCATCTCCTAATGATTTCACTGTCTTCCACTAGTACTCTTCTGTTTTCAACTTTGACACACTTCATGGCTCCAAAGTCCTCAGCACTTTTTTGTCTGATCTTGGCTAATCTGCATGTTCCTTTCCCCACTTCATTTGCAAGTAGTGCTGCATATAAGGCTTTAAGTACCTGATCCTTGACTTCTAGAATTGTTCTTTTCACCTTTTTCTTTACCAGCTTGTATTCCTCATACCTTTCCACAATTCTCACTTTCTGCCATTGTTGCTTCTTCTTCTTTACTGCCTCCTGCACATTGCTGGACCACCACCACATATCCATGCCATGAAATTTCCCTCCTTTTATTTGGTTACAGAAAGCTTTTGTATTTTCTGTAATGTTTGAGTATTTTCCTGTGAGCCTCACTGGCATCATTTTGGTTGGTTTAGTCATTGTCCAACCTCCACAGAACTTCATACTCAAATCTCAGAATAACTTCCCTATCCACAAGCATCCACTACTTTATCCTTTGTTCCACAACTTGTCATTTGTCCCCCACTAGCCTAATCACCTAGAAGTCTATTACAAGCAATCTATGTTGCTCCACAATCTGGTCTCTCAGAATCACTTTACAGTTTCTCACATTTTTTAGATCTCTTCTTTTTGTCACGAAGTTGTCATCTGGGACTTGTTGGCACTGCTTTTGTATGTTCTTTCTTTTTACAATGTATGTATTGGTAGCAATTAGACCTGTTAGCTCTGGCTAACTCTAAGATATCCTGACCAGCTTCATTTCTGGTTCCAAAACCTCATCCTCATTATAGCACTCACTTTGTTCGCCCACATCTGTTGAGATCTGTTCCAATAATCAGGTACTTCATTTATCACTTGGTCCAGCATTATTTGGAATGCCTCCTTCTCTTTTTGTTGAACAACCAGCCGGTGACACGTATCTGCATATAATCTGCATATGCATATATGTGAATTACAATGCATACTGCAAATGTAAAATGTAAAATGAAAACTATTCATTAAACCAACACACTTACTACTAGAAGCCTTTTTTTTTAAAGGGCAAACTCTTTTCCCATCGCATGCATTTCTCGATGCTGCACATCTTGATTAAGGAGAATGAATGGTAACTTCTTCTTGATGATAACTTTTTTTTCAATTCAAACAAGAACTTGTTTGATGTTTTGAGATCTACCCAGACCTGTAAGAGGTTCTGTCACTGCCTGCCCTGTAACTTTGGGACTCTTTCTTATGTGCACTATGGCTCATTTCCCTGACACAAGTCAACAAGCATAAGGTGTCATCCTGGCACTCACCAGCTTAGTTTCTCTTTGCAGGGTGACACCATCAATGCTTCCATTTCCAAGTCTCCCCAAATATATCCTCCTGAGTTCTTAACAACCAACACTCAGACTGTTATTTTCTAGTTCATCACCCCCAAAGGGTTGAAGCAAGCTTCCCACAGTTATCAGCTCACTTTTGCATACACACTCCACACAGTTTGCACACCAGAGACCTGCTTAGGATAAAACTAAACAAAAAGTTTATTTACTACAAAAACCACAGATTCAAAGATGACATAGTAAGTGAAATGCAAACATATACAAGTTACACACAAAATAAACATAAACCTCAGAGTTTACACTTTCACACTAGATACAATCCCTTTTTTCTTATTTATTTAGTGTTTGCTTATTCACAGAGACAAGCAATAGCACTCTTAGTGGCCAAGTGGAGCTCTCGGAGGCCACCACTGAATTTGGTTAGCGGGCATTCCCCAACAATGTGTATCATTGTTTGATCTGCACCACACCTGCAGCTTGGATTATCTCTGTGACAGGTTTGGGTCCTTTGGGGTGCCACCTGATGTGCTGGGATTTAACTGAGTCAGCCTATTCTGCCAGCCTGGGTCCCCTTTACCTGGCCTTGATGGGTTAGGCTCACAAGAGTCTTCTAGGCAAGCACACAGGCAGGGCCACACCCAGCTACACAGAGAGACAGAGATCCACTCTGGAAAGATTCATTTAGGGGCTTGCTTCAACATTCTGGTGCCCACTCCTTTTAAGAGGTACAAACCCAAAGGTTTTATGAAATTCACCCCCTCCCTCAATGTGGAGGGAGATATGCACAACGTCTCCCCCTGCCCGAGTTAGAAATTACAAAAACTGGGTTTAATAATACACAAAACAGATTTTATTAACTACAAAAGGTGAATTTTAAGTGAATATAAGAGATAACAGACAGAACAAAGCAGATTACTGATCAGATAAAGCAAAATACGCAAGCTAGGCTCAATATACTTAAGAAACAGGTTATAAAATGTAATTTCTTAACCTAAGGGTTATTTTAGGCAGGATTCAAAATTTCTGTGGTTCAGAGTTAGTGTTATATTTCTTTTCAGACTAGACCCCTGTCTCAGTCTGGACTCCCCGCCCCACTGACTTCCCTTCAGATGGCTTTAGCAGTCTTTCTTCTTGGGCAGACAGGCCATGGAGAGGAGGAGCCCAGTTTCCCTTCCTCCCCACCCTTAAATAGGATTTACATAAGGCAGGAATCCTTTGTTTCCCAAACTTGACCTCCCCGCCCTTCCCTTCCAGTGAAAAGTTACAAGAAGTCCCAGGTAACATTTGGTATCAGGTGACAAGACCACCTGATCTAGAGTTTCACAGTTAGGTCCCAGGAGGGAAAGAGATTGGTATCTTCATGGTTTTGTTGTTCCTTCCTGTTGGCTCTTCAAATTTGATGGCCTGTCATCTAGTGGGTGTCTTACCAATACACACCCAGTTGTAATCGTTACATAGTCCATATTTCTAACTTTAGATGCAGAAATGATACATGCATACAAATTGGATAATCACATTCAGTAAATCATAACCTTTCCAATGATACCTTACAAGAGCCATCTTGCATGAAGTACATCTCAGTTGTGTCGTATTCATATCATAAGCATATTTTCATAAAGAATATGCAGTGAAACATTACAATCTTGAAGACCCCAGTGGTGCTGGTTGGCTGCAAAAAGGCCTTGTCCAGTCTGGCACTGGTTAAGAAGAGCCCACTGACAACATAGCAGGTTAGCAGTAGGGTCTGTGAGGAGGAACTGATTGGTGGTTGATGTTAAACAACCACAATGGGTGTTGTGATGAAAATCATGTAGCTGGTGAGCTAAAAAGGTCATTGAACAAGGGCAAGCTTGTGTTGACACATACCTTCTCAAGCAGTTGCTAGCTACAATGGTTTTTTGATGTAAGGAGAAGCAATGTGTCTCAGAACTGGAAACCATGGAAGATGAGTCAAACAGAGAGTTCCTGTGATGATGTGCATTATTGAGTTCAGTTGCATGTCAACAAGTTTTTTGTGTGCCGACCAACTCCATTCTGGCACACAGTACTCTGCTATTGAGTAGGAGGTGGCAAGGGCTCAGGTCCTTAGGGTTGGAACATCTGCTCCCCATAGAGAACGTTCCAGTTTGCTGAGAAGGCTGTTGCGTGTCTTGACCTTTGCTATCTTGTTCAGCTGGCTTTTGTTTGTCAGCGTTCAGTCGAGGGTCACACCTAAGTAGATTCATAGATTCATAGATACTAAGGTCAGAAGGGACCACTCTGATCATCTAGTCCGACCTCCTGCACAGCGCAGGCCACAGAATGTCACCCACCACTCCTATGAAAAACCTCACCCATGTCTGAGCTATTGAAGTCCTCAAATCATGGTTCAAAACTTCAAGGAGCAGAGAAGCCTCCCTCCAGTCAACCATGCCCCATGCTACAGAGGAAGGCGAAAAACCTCCAGGGCCTCTCCAATCTGCCCTGGAGGAAAATTCCTTCCCGACCCCAAATATGGCAATCAGCTAAACCCTGAGCATATGGGCAAGATTCACCAGCCAG
The DNA here is from genome assembly GCF_009764565.3 of Dermochelys coriacea. NCBI lineage: Eukaryota > Metazoa > Chordata > Testudines > Dermochelyidae > Dermochelys > Dermochelys coriacea. The sequence continues at coordinate 56,403,392 of NC_050069.1, forward strand.
ATACCCAGGAAAGAATTTTCTATAGTAACTCAGATCCCATCCATCTAATATCCCATCTCAGGGGATTTGGCCTATTTACCCTGAATATTTAAAGATCAATTAATTACCAAAATCACATTATCCCATCATACCATCTCCTCCATAAACTTATCGAGTAGAATCTTAAAACCAGATAGATCTTTTGCCCCCACTGCTTCCCTTGGAAGGTTATTCCAAAACTTCACTCCTCTGATGGTTAAAAACCTTCGTCTGATTTCAAGTCTAAACTTCCTGGTGGCCAGTTTATACCCATTTGTTCTTGTGTCCACATTGGTGCTGAGCTTAAATAATTCCTCTCCCTCTCCTATATTTATCCCTCTGATATATTTATAGAGAGCAATCATATCTCCCCTCAACCTTCTTTAGTTAGGCTAAACAAGCCAAGCTCCTTAAGTCTCCTTTCATAAGACAAGTTTTCCATTCCTCGGATCATCCTAGTAGCCCTTCTCTGTACCTGCTCCAGTTTGAATTCATCCTTTTTAAACATGGGAGACCAGAACTGCACACAGTATTCTAGGTGAGGTCTCACCAGTGCCTTGTATAACGGTACTAAAACCTCCTTATCCCTACTGGAAATGCCTCTCCTGATGCATCCCAAAACCGCATTAGCTTTTTTCACAGCCATATCACATTGGCAGCTCATAGTCATCCTATGATCAACCAATACTCCAAGGTCCTTCTCCTAAACTGGGTATGCTTCATGCTACAGCCTCTAGCCATTCATTATTATGTTTAGTTCCCTTTTAGTATTGGCATGGTGGAGGAGGAATGTGCTAGAGACTGTCTTGTTGATGCTAGGCTGAAAGTGCCATGACTTGCAGTAGTTGGTGAGCTTTGTAGCATTGTCACTCAGGCTCTTCTCCAGCTCAGAGGAACTGGGGACCTGTAGCCCACAGCAAATTCATCTGCACAGATGAACTTCCATGACTAGGTTGGTGGCAGGTTCTTGATGTATAGATTGACCAAGTCTGGGGCTAGAACAGACCCCTGTGGTAACCCATTCGTTTTTTCCAAGCATTTGTTTTCTCATCCACATGCACCCTGAACCATCTGTCTTGTAGTAGCAATTCGATGGCACAGAAACCCATGGTGGGAGGACTCTTGATATTTTAACAAGTGGACCTGTGTGTCATACCATATCATAGGCTGGAGTGAGGTCAAGGAAAATAATGCCTGTTTTCAGGTTTCTTTGAAAACCATTTTCAATTAATGTGGTCAGTGCAAGTATTTGGTCGTATGTGCTATGACCTTGTTGAGAGCCTCCTTGCTTGCAATTCAAGATATTTTCCAACTCTGGTGTTATTTGCTGACTCACCAGCGAGGCATCTAAGAATAAAGTTTCTCTGTACTACTGCAAAGCACTGGTCTACCCAGTCCAGTGTCCTATATTCAGCTGTAACCAATCCCTGATGGTTCAGGAGAAGGGGAAAAAAATCCAGTATACATCTTGATAAATGTCCATAGGGGAAAAAAATCCTTCTGACCCCTTTAGGTGACTGACTGTAGCCCTGAAGCATGAGATTTCATTATAGTCATTGTCTTAATGCAAAGAGGCACATGTTATACTCATGTTCAGGGCAATGCACAACTTCCTGTTCTCTTCATGATCATGAAGAGAAGGAATGTACAGATGGATTAATAGAGTCTAAGCCAAGAAGAGACCACAACAACAGGAAGCCAGACCCCCTGCAAATACAGACCATGGAATTTTCCCAGAAGCTGAATGAAAGCATATATTTTAGAAAGATATTTAATCTCATTTTAAAGACGCCCAAGTGATGTTGAGTCCATTGACAAACTATTCTAGTGTTTAATTACCATCATTGCTAGGAAATTGCGTCTTATTTCAAGGCTGAATTTGTCTAACTTCAGCTTCTAGGCATTGGTTCTCATTATGCATTTGTCTGAGAGCTCTCCCATTTGACCTTAATTTCCCAGCACATCTCACTGTCATGCAAGTCTAGCCCTGTTACACTCAAAACTTGTCCTGAACCTTAACTAGCTCCAATTTGGGGTGGGAGGTAAGTTTCTTTTCCTCCTCTTAAATTTCATTCTTGTACATCTGCAATTTTCAGTGCTCAGGCATGAAAGCAGATCTGCTGAAAGCCATTTGTGAAAAGTGTTCTTGGTGGGGAAATCCACTGTAACTTAGAAAGGGCAAGTATCCTGCTTTTATGCAGGTAGAGTGTAAATCAGATTAGATGAAAATCACCTCCCAACTCAGGATTGGAGTATGAAGCCTTTCCAATGTGGACAGTATTTCAGCCAATAGGCTTGAATAGAATTTGTATCTCCTCTGCCTGAGTTAAAGAGGTAATGGGACCACTGGACCTATGCCAGGATGGATCTGTGTCCCCTTCCTTATACCTTTCTGTGGCATGACAAGAGTGCAGGCACTCATGTATATCCACTCCACCCCCTGGCTTATTTGGTACAGAGGACTTGTGCTGGCCCTCCATTCCATGGTTACTCCTTATAAGGAAAAACTCTTTCCAGCCCAGTTTTACAATCTTCATTTTTTTCAGAAATGCTTAAGAAAAGAATCTGAACTTTTAGATGCCTTCTGGAATAAAATTCCAAACTCTTAAAAATCTACCCAAGCTAACTAACGGGCTTTTTGAATTAAGTAAATATTGATATGTTCAAGTGATGATGCTGAATTTGGCATTGTCATTGGTACTGGAAAAGAAACCAAAATCAGGGTCAGAAGAAACTAGGGGAAATGTCTATGAGAATAGAGTGCTAGTGAATTGTGTGTTTAAATTATTTTTAATGGACCACTCAACAGAGAATAGTTGTACTTCTGTTTTGTCAGGGTTTTCTGTCATGGAAGATGAGGTAGTCATTGCTGATGTCGAAACTGGTATATATTTAATATTCTTTATGCACAACATTTTAGGGGGAAAAAAACAAATAATACTAATAAGAAATAGCATTTCTTTAAAAATTGATGACATTTTTGTTTTGAAAGTGAAATTCTTTGGGTAGATGGAGAATAATTACTCTCCTATGAACACCAGAGGCTTATTGAATTTGTTGAAGCTGATTGTGGGGTTTTTATTGTCTAATTTTCTTGTTCCTGCTTTATCATGGCTTAGTTTGCTTTTGCTGATGAATGAAACAAGCTCTAAAACTACTTTCAAGGAGTTGTAAATAGAATTGTCTGTTAAGGTCAATCCTGTAACGTTACCTGTGAACTCTTGCGTTTAATTGGGCTGCAGCTGAATCTGTGTATAGGCATTGTGGCATACAGATTCATTGGTTCTTTTTACATTGTATTTATCTTTCTTGTCTCAGCTTTTCATACAGGATTCAAGATATTGCAAATCTGAGGCATTGTGTTCCTATAATGGAGAGTAATATTATTTGTAAACAGTGCTGGATGTGTTAATTCTAGGACAAACAGTCAAAGGTAAATGTAGTGTTGGTTTATACAACATCTTGATAACAAAATGAGTAGCATATCCTGAGAGTCAACCTGTCACACTATACAAAAGCAGGACGATAAAAGGCTCATAGTTTAGGTAATTATGCCCAGATTTTAAAGGTATTTAAGTGTTGCTGTCCCTAACTGATTTAGGAGCCTCTCATTTTCAGAAGTGATGTAGGCACTTAGATCATGAATTCTATTGACTATCAATAGGATTTCAACTCCTAAATATCTTTTGAAAATGACAGTTAGGCACCTAAATCAGTTAGGCCTTGCAATACTGAGCAAAGCAACAGGGGGTCTGGATTCATGTTGTTGTGGTCTCTTCTTGGCTTAGACTCTATGAATCCATCTGTACATTCCTTCTCTTCATGATCATGAAGAGAACAGGAAGTTGTGCATTGCCCTGGTGAGTCTTGCTCACATGCTCAGGGTCCAATTGATCACTAGACTGAGGGTCAGGCAGGAATTTTCCCCAGGTCAGATTGGCAGGGACTTTGAGGGGATGTGGTGAGGGGGCTTTCTTCTACAGCATGGAGCTTGGATCACCTCCTAGGATCATCTGGGCATATCTTGTGTAATCAATTCCCTGACACTGCAGGGGCATTGGACATTGATGGCACTTTGCTCCCTCCTGTTCTCTGCCTATGACAGACAGCAGTTTAGTCTCCAAACATGTGACATTTATAACAGTGATGTTACAAATTAAGTACCGGGGATGAGACAACTTTAAAAAAAATCCCCAAACAATCTAGCTCAATCAAATTCTAAAAAGACACTCAGTACTGATGAACCAATGACTTTCACAAGGTATAATTAAGCTTGAAGAAAGACTTGAAAACTATGCTATATATTTATTTAATATTTAATTATTTCACTGCCTATATAATTTAAACAAACTTTTGTTTCTGAAATATAAAATGTTCTTCTTACTTGGAATTTAACAGCTAGGAAAAAACAGAATTATTTCATACTAAACAGTCCAGTCATTTACCAGAGAACATCCTATAGCTAACATGTAGTCAGAATAAGTTGAACTATGTACTGAGATTTTATAACAACTACAAAGGGTAAGAATATTTATCCCCAGAGTTGCTCTCCTTTTAGATCAAATTTTCCAGGGACTGGACAAGTTCTTGAATTTTCTTCAATTTGTAATAGCTTTAAAATGTATTCTTGGTACAGGAGATATTTCTCTACTACATTTCCTCAACTTGTATTGTTTATTCAGAAGATGACTGTTGTCCATTTCTGTACCTGTGTAATAAAAATATTTTCTAATGACATTTTAAAGTCTAGTTTTATTTCCTGAAATGAATTTGCAGAAAGATTTTTGCTATATTCCCCTCCCCCTTTTGTTTTTAAATTAAGCATAACATCTATGAGGATAGTTCAATGCACATCATCATATCAAACTCTAAGCTTACAGTTGCCAGCAGTTAGGCATTGGGTGAGACATTTAAATCAGCAGATACAGGATCTTGAGTCATTCAGAGATACATTTCAGAGTAGCAGCCATGTTAGTCTGTATTCGCAAAAAGAAAAGGAGTACTTGTGGCACCTTAGAGACTAACAAATTTATTAGAGCATAAGCTTTCGTGAGCTACAGCTCACTTCATCGGATGCATTTGGTGGAAAAATGCATCCGATGAAGTGAGCTGTAGCTCACGAAAGCTTATGCTCAAATAAATTTGTTAGTCTCTAAGGTGCCACAAGTACTCCTTTTCTTTCAGAGATACATAGAGTTTAAGACCAGAAGGAACAATTAAATAATCTAGTCTGATCTTCATATAATGGGGCATTTAATTTCACTCACTTACCCCATAACGAGCCCAGTAATTTGTGTTTGACTAAAGCAAAACTTGTGTTTGGCTAAAACATGTCTTCCAGAAGAGTATCAGTCTGAAAACACCACAAAAGGGAAAAACCACCACTTCCTTTGGTAGCTTGGTTCAGTGGTGAAATCATCCGCACTGTAAAAAATTGATGCCTAATTTCTAATTTGAATCTGTTAGGCTTCAGCTTCCAGCCATGGTTCTTGTTGTGCCTTTCTCTGCTAGATGAAAGAGTCCTTTAGCACCTCCCTACACCTACCCACAATTCTCCTATTTATACAGCCAAGGATGCATTAGCCTTTTTTTGTCACAGAATTGCACTGGGAGCTCATGTTGAGTTGCAATTCATGAAAGCCAACCCCAGTCTCTGATGTGCAAGATTACTTCTATTCTGCATTCTAGATCATGACATTATACTCAGGAAAGAAAAGTTATTGATTGGAGATGGGAAGTATTAAAGGCTTGTTAGTGATCATGAAAGGTTCAGTCTTCCATTTATCCACAAACAGCTCAGCAAGGGTAAAAGCAGTGAAACCTTCCTTGTATCAACCTGCCCCAACCCTGTCATGGAGGGATCACCTCTAGAGTAAGAGAAAGGTTCAGTCTTCGTGGTCCACCCAATCTTTGGCCTCAATGCAGAGATTAAGAACAAAGGTGCATCTTTGTAATATGGACATGGGAATTAGCAAAATGTCTAGCTACCCAATTACTATTGACCTGAGTGATACTGAATTGTGGGCTAAGACATTAAAGGCCCATAACCAATTCCTATTTCCTAGCCATATAAATCTGCAAATCCAACTCTTATCATGATTTTTCTCACAGTTTTTACCTAATATATCTCCTTTTAGGATAAGAGTTTCAACAACTGGTAGCCAAACCTAACAGCACACAGTGTAAAGTTTTCTTTGTACTAGGCTTCTGTGCAGAGACAAGGATCTGTTCTTCAGTAACTTCATTACTGTCATGGTGGTATTTTGGAAAAGTTATTGGAGAGCTAAAAACTGTTTGATCTTCTCAGTCACAGACTTTGGAGACATGACAACCCAGCTAACAAATGTATACAAGATCTCGATTTCTAGCTTTGGACAATACAATATGCAATACTCAGCTTTTATTTTGGCTGCCTTTAATGATTAGTGAAACTGTTCCATCCAGGCTGGTACCCTGTCTCTGGTGGTGGCCAATACTGGTACTTCAGAGGAATGTGCATGAAACCTCATAATGTTCAATTATGGAATACCCCTGCCACAGGAGAAGTTTCTTCCTAACACTTGTCAGTCAGAGGTTGGCTTATACCCTGAAACATATACAACATCTGATTTTATTTAATTTATTTGTTTATTTTATATCCTATGCAATGTAACTATTATTGTTCTCATTATCCATATAAATATCATCTATTCTTTTTCTGAATCATATTAGCCTTTTAGTCTGAATGATATATTGTGGCAATGAGATTCACTAGTTCATTATGAATTGTGGTAAAGTCTGTCTTTTGACTGCATCAGGAGTTCCCTTGTTCATGTATTATGCAAAGTGGTAAATAGAAGTGCACAAATTATCCTGTCTATACCATTCATTATTTTGTAAAAAGAAAAGGAGTACTTGTGGCACCTTAGAGACTAACAAATTTATTAGGGCATAAGCTTTCGTGAGCTACAGCTCACTTCATCGGATGCATTTGGTGGAAAAAACAGAGGAGAGATTTATATACACACACAGAGAACATGAAACAATGGGTTTATCATACAAACTGTAAGGAGAGTGATCACTTAAGATAAGCCATCACCAGCAGCGGGGGGGGGGGAAGGAGGAAAACCTTTCATGGTGACAAGCAAGGTAGGCTAATTCCAGCAGTTAACAAGAATATCAGAGGAACAGTGGGGGGTGGGGTGGGGGGGAGAAATACCATGGGGAAATAGTTTTACTTTGTGTAATGACTCATCCATTCCCAGTCTCTATTCAAGCCTAAGTTAATTGTATCCAGTTTGCAAATTAATTCCAATTCAGCAGTCTCTCATTGGAGTCTGTTTTTGAAGCTTTTTTGTTGAAGGATAGCCACTCTTAGGTCTGTAATCGAGTGACCAGAGAGATTGAAGTGCTCTCCAACTGGTTTTTGAATGTTATAATTCTTGACGTCTGATTTGTGTCCATTCATTCTTTTACGTAGAGACTGTCCAGTTTGGCCAATGTACATGGCAGAGGGGCATTGCTGGCACATGATGGCATATATCACATTGGTAGATGCACAGGTGAACGAGCCTCTGATAGTGTGGCTGATGTGATTAGGCCCTGTGATGGTATCCCCTGAATACATATGTGGACAGAGTTGGCAACGGGCTTTGTTGCAGGGATAGGTTCCTGGGTTAGTGGTTCTGTTGTGTGGTGTGTGGTTGCTGGTGAGTATTTGCTTCAGATTGGGGGGCTGTCTGTAAGCAAGGACTGGCCTGTCTCCCAAGATCTGTGAGAGTGATGGGTCGTCCTTCAGGATAGGTTGTAGATCCTTGATGATGCGTTTGAGAGGTTTTAGTTGGGGGCTGAAGGTGATGGCTAGTGGCGTTCTGTTATTTTCTTTGTTGGGCCTGTCCTGTAGTTTGTAGATGACTTCTGGGTACTCTTCTGGCTCTGTCAATCTGTTTCTTCACTTCAGCAGGTGGGTATTGTAGTTGTAGGAATGCATGATAGAGATCTTGTAGGTGTTTGTCTCTGTCTGAGGGGTTGGAGCAAATGAAAGGTTTTCCTCCTTCTCCCCCCCCCCCCGCTGCTGGTGATGGCTTATCTTAAGTGATCACTCTCCTTACAGTATGTATGATAAACCCATTGTTTCATGTTCTCTGTGTGTGTATATAAATGTCTCCTCTCGTTTTTCCACCAAATGCATCCGATGAAGTGAGCTGTAGCTCACGAAAGCTTATGCTCTAATAAATTTGTTAGTCTCTAAGGTGCCACAAGTACTCCTTTTCTTTTTGCCAATACAGACTAACACGGCTGCTACTCTGAAACCATTCATTATTTTGTATTTCCCTGCCCTGCACCTTCTTTGTCTGCTCTAAAACAGTCCCAGTCTTTTAAGTTGCTTAACTTATGGAAGTCTCTTCCTGAGATTAATCATTTTGCTCTGAATCCTCCTGCTACATCCTATTTGAGATAGGGTTGACCAGAACAGAACATAATATTCTAGGAGAAACAATATAATTACTCCATATTATGGCAATATCTCTTTCTCCATGGCATTATGATGATGTGTGCTACAGAAAAATCTTACAATTAACAGATGGAGAGACATGACAGGAGACTAGCTGGCACACCACACAGTTTCTGCAGGAAGCATTGACCATTACAATACACACACACACACTCACAAGTGAACAAGTATTTGTCATACTCCAATGAACACACATTTCTCACCACTTTGGGCAGTATCATATTACTTACCAATATGGTTACAAAGCAAATACATTTTCTGGAACCGTTCATCTGAATAGTTATGGAATCATTTGTTTAAATGTAAGCTTCAACAAGTAGTGCCAAACACACATTGCTTTAGGATTGGTATAGCCATCTACACTCCACTATGGCTTTCTATTGCACATACATTCAGATAGGCAGAAGAAAGTATGGAAGGGATGTACACAAGTAATGACTTCCAACACTGCACAGTCCCTCCCTTACATTTAATGATCACATAGGGTGTGAAATTCTCAATTCTGGCAGTTTGTTTGTAGAGTTTTGTGATAGGTCTGGCACTGCTCTGTTCAAATTTTGGGAGCCAGTGTATGTGATGTTCTGCAAAGCACTCTACTCAAAGAAGTATGCAAGATTTCAGTCAAGTTGTTCTGGGGCTCATCAGAGACTCCATTCCAGAGACAAGAATCCACTTCATGGGATCAAAACCAGGAATATTTGATTTGGCCGAGCACCCACAAATGTTGATGGTTAGCCAGACCTTTTCCAGACTTCTTGTGTTTGCAAGACTGAACTGGAATCTCCTAAGATTCAGTTCTCTTTCAAGTTTTCCATCAATTCTGCTTCCAGTTAGGCTACAAATATAATGAGCTGCATCTATTTTAATAGCATTGTGGCCTTTCTGCTTCTGATTATGGCTGGAATCAAGAAGTACAGAAGTAAACAAATATTCTATTAAAGCTATTTTTCATTTAACAAAACTTTTTCAAACTAGATGGATCTGTGCACATTGTCCCAGTTGGTTATTTGTCTAAACCAGTTCACACACCCATAATAAGCTCACTGGCAAAGAATTTCTAAATTTCTGTCAAAAATGACTAGTAGTGCTGTCTCATATATATCTGGGAAGACTATATAAAATACTAACCCTTCTCTATGGTGCAATGGTCCACAAACATAGTGGAACTGGTGTGATTTTTTTACATATAATGGGGCAGGATTTGTATAGGCTGCATACAGGGTGTCTCCCTGCATCACAGATAACAATTCTGCTGGGTCCCCCATCCTCATTTTGACCAGTGGAGATTTGCATCTGGGCTGGAGTCAGTGGAGATGAGTGGGAGGAAAGGAACATTGGAAACCTCTGCTATTAAGGGGGGGCAACCAAAACTTGAAATCCAGATATGAATTTGAATGTGAACACAATCTTATATTCTAAAAAGTTCAAGAGATATGTTAGGGAACAAACAATTCACTAATTAGACTGAAAGGTAAAGTTATTTACCTTTACTTTCCTGTTAGAGATACCATAAGAGAGCAGACAACATTAGGCATGGGACTCTGGACTAATTTTGCTGGTGAAAAAGCTGGCAAATGCAGAAGCAATAGTCTGCAACTAGGTAACAGAGCAGTAGTGTACACCAAACTGCATTGACTGAGGAGGCATGCAAAATGTGTATTATATAAACCCAATGTGCTGGTCTTTGGAAACAGTGTTGCATATTATCACTGGTTGATATTGTAGTGAGAATGAACAAAGATGTTACATTTATTAGGTGGATCAAGCCTAATCAACATGGATCAAACATGCTAAATTCATAGAGAAGAGAATTGAACAAAAAGTTGGGGCTTTTATTTTCCTATAATGAAATAGTGCTCAATTATAATTTTAAGGATGGCTTAAAGAGGCACAGCAAAAATTTAGAGGCATTTGGAATATTTCCTCCGAATATCAAAGAGGATGTATTGAAGAGGGTCACCTTCCCTGGCTATTTTTTCAGTATGCTTCACACCCAGCGAGGCAGTGGGCAGTGAAAGTAATGATTGCATATGTCTTTGCCTACTAAAAACTCTACACAAGCTGAAGTGGGAGACACCTGATAAAATGAAATGCAACCAAGCTTCAGAGTTTGTGCCACCTGTGGAAAGTCCCACGTGCTTATTGTTTGTAACATTTTTTAGGATGTCTGAGAATCTTCAGCCTTGGACTGTTTTCAAGGGAGTCCTACTTGTTATCTTAAGAGAAAAAAGCTAGGAACTTTCATATGGACTGTGCCATATACAGTGTATTTCACTGATTGTATCTATTGGCATAGGAGACAAGGTATGGGGGAAGGAATGAATGAACTGTTATCCTGTTTTATGGTTCAGAAGCATAGGCAGCTGGTGCAATTATTCTTTGGAGCAAACTGAGCCCACCCCACACACACCCTGCAGTGGCAACTCCCGTCCCATGGGGCTGGGTCCAGTTCCCCACTCTGGCCTGTTGTCGCTCACTGTTCACAGATTTGGAGGAACCTACCACAGTGTCACTTTGACACTCACATCGGCATGCAGTCTCCCCACTCCGCAACTTTCTGTTCCTGGTGCCACTGGACACAGGGCCTTCCCATTCTCCCCCCACACCCAACACCTCAGGATCTCCCCCTTTCCCTGGGACTCTCCTACCCCACCCAACCCCCTCAGGATTTCCCCCCACCTCCTGGGACTCCACTTCTCTCTCAATCCCCCCTAGACTCCCCTTCTTCTTACTCCCCATCCACTCAGGATCTTCCCCCTCCCCTTGCAGTCCCTTTCTCCCCTCATCCCTTTGGGATCTCTCTTTCCCCTAAGAATCCTCTCCCTATCCCAGCAAATTCATCCTGATCCCCAATGGGGGGCTCTACTCTCTGCTCTGTCCCAGCCCCATTTTCTCACCTGCAACCCACCCCCCCACCCAGGATATCCACTTGGATAGGATTCTCCTGCTCACCTGCTTGGACTCCCAAGACACCACAGCTCCTCTTCCTCTGTGGCCCAGTCCAGACATGGCTACTGAACCCAACAGAGCTTCCCACAACAGGCACTTTTCAAACTTCAACCTTCCCAGGAAATGCCACTTACAAGCCCAGAGCCAGTGTCCCGTGCTGGGATTGAGGAATCTAGCTCCACCTGCCAGGAATCCACCACACAGACAGGGCCCTTTTCCACCCCCACTCTACCCCCATTCCTCTCTCTAGTGCTTCTGGACATGGGGCTTTGCTTGCTGAGTTGGCACATACATGTGTGGTGGGGTGGCTCAGAAAATGACAAGGCAGAGACAGAACGGGGGTGGGGAAGGGGAGGAGAGTAGAGTTCTGAGCTCCCTCTACTCCTATCCCTGCTGCCTATGTTCAGAAGTATGAAATCACAGCCCTGATCTCCAGGAAAAGTCTTCAGTCAATTGACACAATGTGTAGGAATTCTTCACACTTACAACTGCACCTGGCAACCCTCTCTTACAAAGGGACCTTACTCCCAGACGTAGAATTCTGCTCAGTAGATGGGTTCATGTTCATCTGGTTTGCATAACAGTCATATGCAAATTAAACTACAACCTTTACTTTCCAATTATAGTTCATTATTAATATTACATTGGACAAGGAGGAGAGGATTTGGTCACAGGAGTTTAGTTGCTTACCCATCAAAAATTTAATTGTAAAACAAAAATAAATGAAGGCATTGGAACCATCTTCTATGGCCGATGGTTAAGTGTAGAAATATCTTAGTCTGTCAATGTGATTTCATAGCAGGATGAAAAATGTCAGAAGTGAGGATGACAAATCAGTCTAGTGAGGAAATATGACTCTCAGACAAGAGATGTCATTTGTCATGATTGCCATTTGACTGCATTTTCCCCTGTCTTCTCTTTCAGATGAATGTTACTTTGCCATTAATTTAAAATTATCTTAAATCAACAATAGGCTGAACATGAAAAGTAAAAGTCTTTTAAAAGTTTTGTAATAAGTTGAAATATTTTAAAATGTAAACTTACTGGAAGCAACAAGCACATTATACAGGTGGTTATCATCATGAATTGTTAACTTAGAATATATTACAATTCTTCAGTTCAAAAGTCCATTTTTTTCTAAATACGGGCAACAGCATGGCTTTTGTTCAAAACTGACACAGCTGAGCACAGCTCTCTGAGCCACGGCATAATATGGGTGGTAATTAAGCCACAGCTTCAAGGTTGCATGGGCACAAGACAATTCAGCCTAATGAAGTATCGATCGGCTGCAGTCGAGGTAAAACAAGTTGACATTCATTTAGAGGTAGCAATGTGAATATACCACAATGCCACCAAAGAAATAAGGGAAAAAAACAATGAGACTGAATTTTAATCTTGCAAACACAATTAAGAATCTTATTTACAGCATGTTGCTATCACTTAAACTAAAGCTAATTGCATACTTACTGCCCTGACATAGGATTCTTAAATCAGCAGAAATTATATTCATAGGCTGGTGGCAGAAAAGCACATGAAGTTCACTGTTTCAGTAAAACCAGTGTTAATATTTCAGAATCCCTACTGCTGAAAAATACTAGAATTAAATTTAGTTATTGCACAATTGAGTTTATTTTAAGAAGCTGTGATAAACCACTGTGCTACAGAAGAGTTTAAATCACATTAGAGAACTTTTGGAGACAATGATTTTGTCTCATAAAATAATTAGGCATTTCTGTATGCTAACTACATTATGCTAATACTCAATTTCTTTCATTTCTTAAGCTTAAAGAATTTTTATTATTTTATAAAAGAGGAGTAAAGCAAAAATAAGTTCTCTTTATACATCTATTTTCACACCCCAGCATATTTTATACATATATAATTGGTACATGCAAAGCCATGCAAATAATACATAAATGTACATATTGACATTATTGTAAGAATTTCATTCCTAACCACGACATCCAATTTTCTGAAAAGACCTTTCGTATTATTCACAAGTAACGTAACATGACTGCAGAATTTTCAACATTAATAGCAATACAATTCTTAGTGAAACAAAAGGATTTATTTTTGGTCCTATTACTGAATATTCATCAGTCTCAAGATGAAGATGCGGAACTAGACAGCTTTGCTGAAGTATGCTTAATTAAAAAAATAATGAAATGATACCTATACACTTCAATTCTTAGAATGGCATTAATAAGTACTTAAAAAAACCAATGAATTATGTTATATGTAATAAAATCAGCTGAAAAGAGGTGGTCCTTAAAAACCAAGATTGCCAACAAGTCCGATTATTGGTTGCAAAAGAAATACAAATTTATAGTACAGCAGCTTTAACATTTTCTTTAATTGTATATGGTTTATTTTAGTTTTAAATAATTCATAACCCAGCATGGACAGTTGAAGATAGTCATTGACATTAATCACAAACCCATTTCTTAATATTGTTTCTGAAAATATTATTTTTGACAAAAAGAGAAACTTCATAAACTACTGTAGATATCGTCAGACTTAAGAAGACTAAAGCTTTAAATCTTGCAAACAGACACTGAGAAATTATTATAAATGTGTACGTGCAACTTGCACATGTCATTCTATCAAAGCCCTCTCTGTGTAGCTGAAATACAAATGTATGAGGACTTTTCATCTTCCAAAAGTGTAAACATTTTACAGTTTGCACCAATCACATTTTCTCATGAAAAATACCCCTGAATGACTAAGAAAGTGCTAATGTGCCTAATTGCATTTTAGATCCCCTCCGGCAGACAGACATTTCTTTAAAAAGTAACTCATTAAAACACTCTGATTGCCAGATGTTGGGATTCACATCAATTGTCCTACTTGTGTATTGAATGAAAACAGTACGAGCATGGAAGTAAGTCTTTTAACATATTTTAGTAATTAATTGATTACCATACAAAAATGAGGGAAGTGACATCTGTAAATTGGAATGTATTTATTGCTTTTGGATTTTGAAAGGTGTTGTATATTTCCTTACTTAGAACATTCTCAGGCAGACTACAGCCCAATCTTGATTAAATAGTGCTTTAATCTAAACAAATGAATTCCACAGAAACAAAACTACATTTTTTACTATAAAAAAGTCTAAGCATACTAGTGTATGTCCTTATAGCAACACCTTGCATTGAAAGTTGTGTTATTTCTTGGTAATGGAGTATCGATCACAAATCTGATCACACCTTTTTTATCCAGCTGTCATTGTTTCTTATGGAGGCAATATAGGTTCAAGTTGGTGGAAAATTTTGTAGGAAGTTATATATATAATCTTACTAAAGGTATGTAGTTAAGACATTTCACTATAGTAAAGTAAAAGACTATATTCAGATTAAACTTTAACTGGTCTTCTGAAAGAAGATTTCCTCAATCCACAATGCCAGAAAGAAAAACCCAGCTTCCCACTTGAGAGTTCTGTTGCTGCTCATATGTAAATTAGATTTCCCTTCTTTCCCCCACACAGCTTCTTATCTTAGCTGACCATCTCTAACATGTTGTATTAATTTAGATGGAATAAATGGGCCAAACGTGTTAACACAACCCAGTCACTATCCAACATTAAACAGTATTTAACAACGTTCGGAGTTTGGCATACAGCGACCTCAGCCTGCTTAGTAACATGGCAAACACATCATTAAACATCCTTTAACTTTTATTAAAGATAAAGGAAAGAAGGAAAAACAGTTAAAACATTTGAAATGTAAAGTAGTAAACAAGGCTTTCATTTTAACAGCATCCCTAGTTTCCTTTTCCTTTAGCTGGAGAGAGTTTTAGAAGGAAAAATCACCTTGTCTGACAGTTCCTTACATGATCTCAAAGATGGTAATAAATGTCATTCTGGGTAAAAGAGAAGTTTGTTGAGATGAGCTGGAGCTGTTGCTGCTGCTATTGTTAAGGTCCGAAACAGTCCTTTTTTTGGGGGGGTGTGGGGAGGGGAAGAAGTTAGTTGAGATAGGCTGGAGGTGTTGTTCTTGCTGCTGCTGTTGAAGTCTGATTCCACTTCATCTCAGGGGGTGTTTTGGATTCAGTGGGAACTGTTAGGGGTGGCAATATCATCTGGAGCCCTCTATCTGGCTGCTCTGGTCAAGACATCACTCAGGATTAGGATGATGAAGGCCCGGAGTCTTATGAAATGGTGGGGGTTGCAGTATGCTGGTGAAGCTTGCTGCAGTAGCCTCTGACTTGTTCCTATCGCCACCCCCCCCCCCCCCAATCTCTTTCTTTAAAGACCCAAAAGGGAAGTGATGGGTCTAATATCTGACACACCAATATTGGTTCATTACTTTCCGGTTCCTCATCTTCTATTTTTACCATCATGATTTCCACACAGTCCTTGACATCAACATGGCCTTTTTGTTTGGACTAATTTAGTCTGTCTGATTCCCGTGCGCTTCTTTATAACATTCATTATTGAAAGCAACTTGATTTATTTTCCATTAACATTTGTTGTTATAGGTGATTGTAACATCTTCTGAATTTTCATATATATTTTTAATTGTGATAACTGGGCCTACAAATGTGCCCGAATTGTGAGCTCAATTATAACAAAATGACAAGTGAGCACAAGTCCTAATCACACAAGTCCAAATATTTAATTGAGATGAAAACTCTTCCCACCCTGCATCCCTATTGTGGAGCAGTGGTGAGAGGGGTTCAAACCATCATTAATGCAGTGAGGATACCATCTCTTTCCCCCAACTGATCTCCTAAACAGAGTTCATCCCAAGAAGGCATCTATTTTGTGATTCATGACTCTTTTAAAATTCTTTCCTTGTTGGCATGCTATCACTAAGCTGTTCCTATGTAAAGACATTGGGGAAAGCACTGATCACTCTTGAGGCAACCCAACTATTTCCATTAGCCCAATTTCTATAATTGGTCTGGATGGAATTATAGATTCACTTCAGGGAAGGGGGTATATTGGGGTAATTGCTTAAAGAACAACTAGGATATATATAGTGCCCTTGATATGTTTCTACCTCCTTCAGAACAAGGAGTATCTTCCACGTGTTTATAGCTCAGATCCGATAGGGCTGACCTGGGGCTAAGGAGAGGCCATAGCTTCAGTTTGGGAACCAGCTGGAATTAGACAGTGTTACAGGATGATTTTGAGGATTTGAGCTCAAAGTAGAAAGTAGATTTTGATTCACAGTTCATATTCACGCACCTACATTTCTACAACAGAGTGTTCATAACTGCCGCCCCAAAAACTAATATTTTCACTGCATTGTTACATAGTATAGAAATAAATGGCTGATGAAGCACAATGTGTTGAAATATGTTTATTTCAACACATTGTGCATCATCAGCTATTTATTTCAATGCTTTGTAATGTCATCAGCATTTTGACTGATAGCCTTTTTTCAATTCTGCAGTTGTATAAACAGTACCTACAGTACAATAACTTAATTCTAGATAGGGCATTAATCTTCACTAGCACAGGGATGAGTTGTCACAATGCACTTGTGTTTGTACCATCTTTGTGTTATGAAGTCATCTCTTCTGAAAATAAATGTAGATCAATGATAAAATTGGTTGCCAGTTTAAGTGTAATGTAATTTTATAGCCTAATTATGAACTTCATCAAAACAGTCAGAGATCAGTTATTAGGAAAATTGTGAAGTCTCAATTATCACGTGCTACTGCTGTTTCCATAGATAACTCCTATTCACAACCCCAGACCAGATTGTTTAGTCTGCACAATATCCCCTTTTAAAATAAAAGCAAAATAAAAAACCCAACTCTTCAGAAAGAATACAATCACAAAAACATGAACAGTGATGAATGATTGTTTATTTAGGAACTTTTCTTTTTTTTTACGTTCAGCAAAATTACATATTTATGATATCTCTTACCATGAAGTGTTCTTATTTCTTAAGAATATGACAGGATTCAGTTTTCTATACAAAACTTGAAATTATTATACAACAAAACAACTCTTTCGAAGTGCCTTTATTGTATTAAACAAATAGAATGTATTTCTTCTCTTTTGCTCACACAATGAATATATTCAGAACGCAAGATTGATCATAAATTAGACCTGAACTTTTAACAATTTACAAGTATTAAATTGTCACTCATTATCAGGTTTTACTTAACCAACTCTGATTATTTCAGAAAAAAGTCTTTATACTCTTAATTATTAACATTAATTACTCTTCTAAATTATCTAACATGAAAATGCCCTTGCTATTTGTAAATAATCAACCCATAATCATTACTCTCCCAAAATAATCTAAATTAACTTCAGTGGTGATTTCTTCCAATCTGAAAATGTGAGGCAAAGTCTTATTCTTTTCCAGAAATATTAACAATGGGGACTTTCAATTCCTTTGCTCAGAAAATAACACTAGGTGTTTATATTTATTCTCCCTAAATTACTTTCCTACAAAATACAGTGCTACAACTCAAATTTAAGTTTTTTGTTTTTTAAAGTGACAGTAGTGTAGGCCTATTTGGTTTCTAAAAGTCAAGCCATGTTCTATCTATTATGTATAGCATCCATTACAAATATAACTGACAGCTGGTGATTCTAGTGATGATGTATGATGCAGTATAGAATGCAGTTTACTCTTCTGAAACTGTTTCAGTGTTACTATTTATCTAAGATTCTTATATCTCCTCCCCCCATTACCATAGCATTTGAATGCCTCACAACCTTAGTATTTATGTGAGATAGGAAAGTAATATTATCCCATTTTACAGGTGGGGGGCTGAATTACAAAGAGATTAAATGATTTGATCAAGGTCAGAAGGGAAGTCTGTAGCAGAGCAGGGTATTGAATCCAGGTCACCCAAGCCTCAGACTCTCACCCTAATCAACGGGTCATGTTTCTCAGACCTTACAGGGTTTGCACTAGAAAAAGTCACTAACTCAGTTGGTATGGTATAGACATAGATACCTTTGTATATTTTATAAGTTAATCTTCAAACAGCAGTTTCCTGTGTGGTGTACAAATCTGATCTATTGGCCTTGCCACCCACAAGGGGAGGTCTTCCTTCACCTATCCCCTTCCTTCACCTATCCCCTATTCCTTAGAATGACGTCTGATACCAGACCCCATATAATTCTAGGAATCTGAATACAATTAACGGGCACATCAAACTGTGCATGACATGGAAATGCCCATCTCTATTTGAAAGGCAGGAACCAATTCAATTTACATCTTCACCCCAGGCCCTGTAGATGGGTTTGGCAGTAAATAATAATACCACCACCTGTCTCTTATATAGCACTTTATATAGTAGATCTTAAAGTGCTGTACAAAGGAGATCCATATCATTATCCCCAGTCATCACTTCACAACTTTTTGGTGACATATGTGAAATGAATTGGTAGTTTCTGTTCAGATCCTAGAGGACTAATGTCCAAATCACAGAAGCATTGGTCAAAAACACAATTTGCCATCCCCTGTTATAAACTTTAATACTGGAGGCCAAGGAATAAATGGACCTGGATATGAATTACTTATTCATTCCAAGAGATTTGTTCTTTAGAACACACTTGAGGCACATTGAAGGAGTAATGTGAGAAAGCTTGCACAGTGCCCTCCATGCAAACCACAAAACAATAGACTTCATTGTACTATCACTAAATTAATTTAAAAATTAGTTTGGCTGCTAGTTGGTCCTAAATGAAAACTTTTTTGCCTTATGTTATCATGATACTGAAAGAATGAAATATAGTTACCAAGTATGAAAAATATGTACTTACATTTTTTTCTAATGTATAGTGCCAGCCTCACTCGTGAATTTAGCACTGTCACAAACACATCACAATGTGAACCCAATTCTATGCAAAAATGCAACTTCAAAGATATTTTTATTACAGTCTATGGTCAACACATTGCAATATCAAATTATGGTGAAAATTGTGTCAGTATTTCCCCCATCATCAAGTTATAATATCAAGTTGATGACACAGTGAGGTGAATACAAATCTTCATAGATCTGATTGTGATGTTCAGACAGTAGCAACAGAATCCTGCAATCCAAACTAACGGGACCCAACTACAAGTGTCAGGTATGGCTAGGGTCAACTGGAAAAACAACACTGGGCTCAAGTTAGCTCCCCTCCTCCCGCCCATGTGATTGGCATGGCAGTAGCTGCATGCCCCACTTCTGCCAGGTGCCACCATCTCATTCCACGGGGTGTGCTGTGGTGTGAGTGTGCCAAAGAGTCACCATGCCTCTCTCTCTGCAGCACACACACACACACAGCCCAGCATGAGCATCAACCATCAAAAGTAGGACAACTACCACCATGCCAACCCCAAAAGCAAGAGGAGGAGAGCCGACACCATGGGCAGGAGGTGGCGGTGACACTGACTCAGGTTCAGGTGGAAGGGTTGGGGTCAGGTTGGGTTGGATCATAAAATGACTTGACCTTCTTGGGCTCAGGTCTGGTGGACTTGAATCTGGGGATCAGGCTTAAAAATTAGCCCTGAGCAGACCTCTACATGGCAAGTGTGTGGAGACACTGTTGTCAACATGATGGGCAAACAAAGTGGATGGAAAACCACTAAACTTTTATTAAGATGTCAAAACAATGCCTAAAATGACATCAGTGGAAACCCATTAAAGTATGTTTTCATGTCAAATGAATTAGAAAGATTATCTACCTTTCACTAATATTAATAAACAACAACAAAAGAAATATTAAGCAAAAAGCTACTCGATCCACCAGCCTCTCAGACTTCTTTACAGCCTCTTCTTTTTCTTAGGCTCTCCTCCAACTGTAATCTGTTGATTTAGGGCTTGTCTACACAGGATCTTAATGTGCAGCAAGCCAGGGCATGAAACTACAGCGCACTAGCTTGCCACACAGTAAGGTCCTGTGTAGAGAAGCCAGCAATAGTCCCCAACTTCAACTGCATTCTTTCAACTACACAATACATTGGAATGCTCCTTCTACTGCTCAGTCCTTTCCCCCAATCCCAGGCTCTAGCTCTTCCCTTGCATCTTTTTCTTTTACACGTACTCAAAGAGTAATTATCAACTGTTTGCTCTCAAACTGGGGGACATACCTACTGGGGTCCTGCAAGGATCTGTCCTCAGTATAGTACTAGTCAATGTTTTAATTACTGATTTGATAATAGAGTGGATGCTTATAAAATTTGCAGATGACATCAAGCTTGGAGTGGATCCTAGCACTTTGTAGGACAGGATTCGAATTCAAAATCACCTTGACAAATAAGCAAATTGGTCTGAAATCAACAAGATGAAATTCAATAAAGACAAATGCAAAGTCCTACACTTAGGAAGGACAACTCAAATGCACAACTACAAAATGAGAAACAACTGGCTAGGCAGCAGCAGCACTGCTGAAAAGAATCTGGGGCTTTTAATTGATCACTAATTGAATATGAGTCAACAATGTGATGTAGTTGTGCAAACAGCTAATATTGTTATTGGATGATGGATCATTCTTTAGGAAAGGTGTGGCTACATTGGAGAGAGTCCAGAGAGAGCAACAAAAATGATAAAAGGTTTAAAAAACTTGGCCTATGAGAAAAGATTAAAAAACTGGTCATGTTTATACTCCAAACATGGTGTCTATCTGCCAAAGCCTTCTTGATTGCTTTTATTGGAAATTTCAATATACTCTCTGCCACCCAGGTTCACAACCTTCTTGTTTTTAGATATTTGCTCCTTCTTCATCTCTGACATAAGGCTGTTGTCAAATTCTACCACTTCTTCATTCTTCTCATGCTTCCAAATTCATCTTTTCCTCTCCATCCCTATCACAAAAAATATAGTCCATGCCGTGGTCATTTCTTGACTACTTCCTTCTCTCTGACCTTCATGCATCATAGCTCTGATTTCCTCCTGCACTGATTTCTACATCCTATATTTCTTCCAAACTGCCATATTAAATGTGATTGCTTCCTTCTTCCATTTATGCCTTCATGCCTTCTTCCAGGTTGCCCTTTACACCTAAAATTCATTCATTCAAGTCCCTTTGTAGCACAAACTTCTCCCACAAAGTTGTGCATTTGAGTATCATTGAGCAACACTATTTAAAACCAAACAAAAAAACAAAACCTATAACACTTTGGATAACCATATGGTGTTTTATGTGACTGAAATACACTACCTGAATTAGATTATATTGTGCATAGTAAATTGGAGTGGAAAGCCCTACCTCTAAGTTTGTATACCACTATTCACACTGATGATATTCAGAAAATAATAATAATAATAATAATAATAAGAAGAATTAGAATATTGAAGCTGAAGGCAAAACATACACAAAAAATGAAATTTTGACTTACAACCAGTCAGAAATCCTTAATTCTACTCAACTCTGTGCCTATAAATTGTGGGACATGTACTTTATAAGAGCAGCATAATATTAAAGTTACATAGTAGGATAATATTTCCAGTGTTGTTGTAGCCATATTGGTCTCAGGATATTAGAAGGACAAGGAGGGTGCAGTAATATCTTTTACTGGACTAACTTCTTCTGGTGAACAAGACAAGCTTTTGAGCTACACTGAGTTGTATAGAAGAAGAGCTCTGTGTAGTTCGAAAACGTGTCTCTTTCAGTAGTAGATTTTGGTCCAATAAAAATATTACCTCACCCACCTTTTCTCTATAGTAGGATAATATTTATTTTACAGATATGTGCAAACAAATATATTCTCCTCATGTGAGGTATAGTTTTATAATGTATTTGAAAAGAATCATCCATGATATTCAAAACAGCTGAAGGAATGGGTAAGCCACATGGGATAATCTATTTGACTCAATACCAATAAACTGGTACATCACTGACAGTCTTTCCTGTTATAATGACTGCAGGCCATATTCCTTTTCTCTTTTTTCACACTTTTTAATCCTTCTCTTTTCTGAATGGCCTTTTCTAAATTAAAAGATGATATTTAAAACATAACATTGTTACAGTTTTCTAAATTAAGAATTTACAAAGACTTAAATTTTTCCACTTGTTTAAAGCTGGCATTCATCAGAACAGTGTGAATAACGATATTATCTTCACTGAAGCAGATCATTCACACTTGTTCTTAAATAATAAATTATATTGATGCAATTTATCCAGAACAAGTGTGATAAATATTTTAATCTAATGCTAATACCAATCAACAGGGATGTTGAATGCAAATGCAATGGAAAATATTTATCATGATTTTCTCATTTTAGAACCTACTTCTCTCACTTCCCCAGAACTGGTATTTACACTTACACTGACTGATAAGGGAAATGGCAAAACACTATTGTGGACTGTCTTCCACCATGTCCACAATGCACCAGTTCAGTTGCAATAGGTCAATAAAGATTCCCCTCTTTGATTTTTTACCTCTTCAGCGGCCATAAAGAAAATAAATAATTTTATTGGGTTATGGTAAGCCTTAAATTTACCAGTACACAGTTGCAACTCTCAGAAATAAAAGAAACTTGAAAGTAATGTGTTATAAGAGCACTCAAGGAGGATTTTTGTTTGCAGTGTTTTTCAAAGCACAGCACAAAAACATTACCAAAGGCATTTCGATCTGCAGTCCAAAGGAACGCTGCTTGATACCTGAATTTAGTATCACATATTATGGTTTATACATATTATGCTTTCACCAACAAAGAAGCAACAACTTGTTTTAAAAAAAAGGACTGTCAATAAAGTTCCCTACATTCACTTATTAAGAAAGAAATGCATGTGTGATTAAGTCCGTGTCCATATGATTAGCTTTGACACTTTTGGCTAAATTTTTAAAACATTTTGCACCAAAGGAACATCTCAAATGTAAACAAAATAATCACACCCAAATAGCCATGGCCCGTGGTGTTAAATGTGAACATCCTGGCATACCGTGAATAGATGAATGTATATGCATCCAAAATTAAATGACAATATATGTTTAAAAAGGATGAAAGTGTTTTTTTATTATTTAATATTTATATACAATAAATGTCCATAGGTCTAGATTGAGGTTTTATTGTACTAGATGCGGTACAAACAGAGCTTGATTGTGAATAAGATTACATAGGGGAGTAAGGAGCAGTAAAACCCTACCTTAAAGCTTTGAGTGGACTACCCAGACCTTGTATATTCCCACTGACTTCGTCCCCTGAAGCCGTGGGTAGGAAGTGGTCAGAGAGCATTGAGGAATAAATGGAGCTTTGCCTCCACTCCCCCATTACCCTGGCCAGCAAAACTGAGTTGGCAAAGGGGCATTGTAATATTTTGTCAAAATAGCAAATTACTGCCTCCTTCACACTCCCCACCACTTCAAGGCAGAAGTAGGGATAGAATTCTGCCTGGCAGGAGTGTCTCTGAGGCACAATAATGCTTAGGGATTTTTCTTGAATGGTACAGTTTACTCATCATCCCTTGGTCAGGGCTGTATCTAAAGGCACAATCTTTTCCATAAAGGAAAATAGCATTGCCATCCTGAACAGCTTACAATCTAAGAAAAGACAATAAATAATACTACAATTATAAAATATAATATTTAATACCATTATGTAATGGTAACATGTAGTATTTAATGTCCTGGAACATAACTGAGTGGAAGTACACTACATCTGATTAACGAGGCAAGGGTGTCAAAATCCTTGGGGCAAGAACTGAATGGTAGGTTTGGTAAAGCATTTTCCTCCTGTTATCTCATGTAGTCCGTCAGTTCGACAATGACATTTTCATGCTCTCTTTTTGTGGATTCTGGAGTGACTCTGAAGTTCAAAGCATGACGTGCATGCTTGTGAGCAGATCAGGCAGATACAGTCATTGCTGAACATCCTGGTAGGTAAGGCAGTGGTATGATGCTTTTCCGTTGCAGCTAACAGTCGATTATTTGTGTCCTCTTCAAAGACTCAGATCTATTTGCTGATCTATTTGACACAGCCTTCTTGAGATCATCTGGTTTTATTGCACCAAAGTTCATGCTGTTCTTGATGCTGTCCTTGTAGCCTTGATGCGGTGTCCATGTGCCAATTCTCCATAGAATATTTTCTTGGGGAGTCCATGTTCAGGCATCCTAATGATGTGTCCAACCTAGAGTAGTTAGGCTTTTATTAGCATTGCTTCAACGCTTGTGGTATTTGACTTTTGGAGAACCTTCAAATTGGTAATTTTGTCTTGCTGTGGATCCCCATAATGGCATGCAGAGACCACATATGGAAGGTTGCTTGCTGTTTGATATGCCATTTGTATGGTGTCCAGGTCTCACAGCCATAGAGGAGAGATGGGATCACAAAAGCTTTGTAAAGTTTTATTGTTGTTAAGAGGATTTCAGGACTTTGTTGCATACCTTTCCTAGTGACTGAGAATACCTCCTGATATACCATTACTTATAATACTTTACAGATGTATTAACCTTCATCTGAAACATCTGAACTAAATGAACAACTGGTCGGTGTGATCCAGAGAACGCTGGGTACCAGCTGGCAGAGAGTACACAGAGTATAGGGCTTTACTGGGAGCCCCTGGGCCAGATATATGCATAATAGTTCACCAAACGGTGGAGTGTAAGGTGTGTAATGAAGGCCACTAGCCCAATAGTCAAAATAATCTTTGCAAAATATGTGCAATGATATTATATAAGGATTTATGCATCTACAGTGAAAATTATGTTAAAGTTTTGACATTAAGACAGGTCACCAGGAGGTGACATACCTCAAAATTTTTCCTTTCAGGCCGGAGGTAACAGACAGGCCTTGTCTGGCCACTTGGATATAGTGCACTTTAAGCCTATTTGCATACTAAGCCAGTTGCAAAATGAGAGAGTTACAAGATGAATCAAACATCTACTAGCACATGGCAAGTAGAGTTTGGGAGCTGACCCCTAGCAGGCACAGACAAGCCTTCCTCACACTAAGGGCGGGTGGTAGCAAGGTTCCTAACAACCCTTAGTACCCCCAGGAAGTGTCACAGTCGGTTTTAATCATAAGGCAATTTTTACACTCCCAAATATTTTAAGGTTCATACCATTTTTAGCAACAAGCTTAAATTATATCAAGCCACAAAAGTGTAGACAGATACTATTCCAAGAAAACCTGTGTCTTATTTAGCCATATAAAAACATCCATCCACCCCAAACCCATTTGCCAGCTGGAGGTGGCATTCCCTATTTAAAATCTCCGGGTATGTCTACACTGCAGCTGGAGTCATGCTTGCTAGCATGGTTAGACTTTCTCTGCTTGAGCTAGCACACTAAAAATAACAGTGTAGCTGGGGGTATTAAGGGTGGCAGCTTGAGTAGCCGTCTGAATACCAACCCACCTGGACCTCCAGAGTATGAACTCCAGAAGCTAACCTGAGCCACCACCTGTGCTACCCCTGGTATTTTTATGCAGAGCTAGCATGGGTACATCACACCTCCCAGCTCAAATACAGCCACAGTTGTATACATACCCTTTGGGAAGCTCCAACCATGGCACACTTAGATACCAACATAAAACATGATATAAATTCTAAGGTAGGTAGATAAAAGTCAGATGATATTGGTAAGATTTTGTTATTAGTTCAGGCTGTGATTTGCAAAACAGCATAAGGCAGTTAGGTGCCCACATCCCATTGGCTGTCAGTGGAAATTCGGCAACTAAAACCCTTACATGTTTTGAAAATCAAAGCTTTAATTTAAAATTCTCATTGCCACTTTAAGAGCCACCCCATTGTATGCCTGAGGCATTTTCATTAGATTCAAAGGCAGTTACTCCACCCTCCACTGTAGTCAAATATACTCCTTCGTGAACGTAATGCACGCACTGCAATACAGCCACTTCTGTGAATAGTTAATGACTCTTGCTCTCACCACTTGATTTCAAGTCATTTGACTTGTATGCAATACATTGAGTCAGTTTCATATCTCCAAGTCTTAAATGCAGGTGTCCGATCACCAAGTGCAATGGAATATGAAAAATAAGAGTCTAAATAAAAAAAGAGAACTGCTAACCTGTCTTGCATTTCTTAAAAGCGCTAGTATAAAAGGAGACTCCAAGGAAGAAAATTTATGGGAATGCACCGAAGCTGGAGCTGTTTTTCAAGTGTTCTTATTTCTAATAAAATTATTTGTAACCAAGTTGTTGTTACTGGGCGGGGGTGGTGGCAGGGGGCAGCGGGCTGTGTGTGTGTATGTTTGTTTAAACATGACTGGGGTTGTATTTGGGAAGGTTTAGTTGTTACTCAAGTTAGTCTTTTACAATGAGCTCAATAAAAACTGAGTCTGTCAACTGGAAGTCAGGTAAGAGGTTGCCATTCAGTGGCAATGAAGGCTTCTCTTGCCTAACATTCTGGAAAGGCCAACACTACAGCACTGAGCTAAACTGATCAGGAAGTCTCCTGTCACAAGTTAGAGCAAACTTTTTCCCATGACAGAAGAAGCTGGACTAGTCTGGAACTGTTCTGAAAGGAATGAATGGTACAAAATGAAAGTGTCCAGAAAGGAGACTATAGTCATTCTAAAAGTAGTGGGACTAGACTAGATTCAACCAGGAAGAACAAAATAAAGTAAACTGAAAACAGTTTTAAGAGAAGACCAGATTAAGAGGAGAATGGGAAAAAATAGCTCCAGGTCAACCCAGATAAACATTTTCTGGATTACCTATACGTCAGTGGGTAGACTATTTGGAGAAGTTTCCGTGCATCGTGTGCTAGCATGATACTGAGTTAAAATGATTGCTCCTAAGGGTTCTAGTAAAATGCTTAAAGTCTAATATTTTAACATTGTTTCTTGATGTATATTTACTGAATAAATATTGTATCTGTTATTCAACCTGCAAAGGGGCTAGCTGAGTTTTTGGTTTCGGAAATATTTGTTCATTTTAAGAGGGTAGCACACCAGTATAAAATGTCTTATATAAATGACATATGATGCAAAATGGCAGTCTGATTTACACGGTGTATTTCAATCAACCAAACAGGCTTATTTAAGAGCCATTTGTACAAACTGAACAAAGAGGGTAAGATTCTGATCTCAGTTACACCAGTGTAAATCTGGAGTCACTCCAGTGACTTTATGGATTTCTATCCCAGTATTTTTTAAAGTAAAATATTTTTGCAGAGCATCCAAAATATTTAAATAATCTTTTACATTATCTCAACATTTTCAACATTACACGTTGCCATTCAGTAACAGTTAAATCACTGTAACTTGCAATTACTGTACTTGTCAGATATTGCTCTTACCAATACCAATTCCTTCCTAACCACTTACATTAACTTGTTGACATATAAAGTCTATCATACCTGAAGAATAAAAGAATTAACAAAACGTATCAGCCATTATCTACAACACATTTTAAGCATCAGAGAAGGGAAAGATGATATACATAACAATACTAGGCTGGAGTGAAATGCAGCATGTGTTCAATTGCCTTAGTGAAAAGATCTAGAGAGCAAATTTTCTATTTTAATACTATGGGCAAGTATACGAATAACTGAATAATAGTCATATTTAAAGGCCCTAACATTTTCATGACATTCAGGTACCCTGGATATGAGTATTATCTGATCTGTATAATGGAATATTTCTCCACTAATCAAATTCCTTTAACCTATTTTTGTAAGGGAGGCAGAGTGTACTTCTACCCTCCTTCCCTCTGTCGTCTTTTGGGAGCAGAAATGGGGCCGAATCCCTTTTGACTCCCTAGGATCATTCACTTGGCATTCTCCTGCAGTAAGGCTGCAAGGTCAGATTACAACTCAGCATGGGTCCCAAACTTTTCCCTTCAGCAGTAGGTTGCAGAAACATATTGCTGAGTCCCACTACTGCTCACTATTTAAAATGCACGCTGAGCTACATGCCTTGGGGCGCACTGACACATGGGGAGCTTCTTTTGAGACAAGGAGAAGTAATATGGCTGCCTCAGGCAGTGAGGGGAGGAAAGAAGATAGGTAGGTAGTTTCTCCCTCTCCAGGTATAGGATTTTGAGGACTGGGAGTCTTTCAACTCCCGCACCCTGGTGGAAAAGGAATATATGTCCTGTGGCTTTTCAAACACTGTCTGACCCAAGCAGAGCCAATGTAGGAGCACTGGTCTGTGCTAATCCAGACAGTATCAAACTAAGCAATAGGTAGCCAAAGGGACAGTTATGATCATGTGTATATAGGAGGTCAGACAAGTTGTTTTTTCCTTTTCCTAAGGGCTGTTGATTAATTGCAGTTAACTCACATAATTAACTCAAAAAATTAATTGTGATTAATCACAGTTTTAATCGCACTGTTAAACAATAAGAATAGGAGTACTTGTGGCACCTTAGAGACTAATTTAGTACTTGTGGCCCCTTTTTATATATATATATATATATATATATATATATATATATATATATAAAGCATTTTTTGGTAAAAGTATAAAGTTATTAAAATGTTTCCATTGTAATATATGAATAAAGAAGGTGCATACAGTGTCATTATCAACATTTTGTAACTCAGACGGTAGTATCACAATTGCTGCTAATGCTCCTATTCATGTGTGTATATGTTTCTGCCAGATTATAATGGCTGCCACATTTAATTCCTGTATTCACACTCTTTACTACTGATGAGTAATTAAACACTAAGCTCTTTGGGATATCCATTTACATGAAATGGACCCTAGAGATGCAAGTTGTTGCTGTTAAAGATCAACTGAAGAAACAGAACATGTGTAAGATTTTTGTCTTGGATGATTTTACTTCCTATGTTCTATATTCTTCACTAACTTATCTATAAATTAATGATGTCCTAAATATATCATTCTTTTAGGATTTAAATTCAGACCTTTGCTCTCATCTAGTGTGATACGTTTAACTTCAGAATCATATGAAAGGCAACATATAATTACCACCTTTGAAAATTTATTTTATTTTTCTAATGTTCCTGTATAGACAGCTTTCTTGGTGATGAAAGGACACAGAAGATATGTACTTAACCAGTTTATTTAAACTTGAACAAGCATTGTGGTTGAATAACTTGTTTCACAGCAATCATCAATCAAAAAATGAATTTAACTGGTATACGCAGTTCCAATACCATGAAATAAAATTGTGGAGACTCAGTCACTAAAAGTATAGAGCTTTGATTCGAAGCAAATGCATAAGATAATGCATGCAGAAAAAGCATTTTTATGAACTCTATGATTCTGTTGTGTACATTTAATGATTTTTCTAATAAAAAATCATTAATTGCACAAATTAATTCAGAATAAATGAAATCTTCATACAAGCAACAGTGAATCTTAAAACATAACAAATGAAAGTCAATGACAATAGTAAGAAACTCATTGTCTACCTTATGGCATATACATATTTTGACTAAAATTTTTCAGGTGGCTGTGTTTGTGGTCTTTGAAGAGAAGGAGGAGGCTTCAAACTTATTGCTCAGAATTCAGTCTCCACAACCTCAAAGTGGCTTTGTCTGGAATGTTGGGGGTGGGAGGGAAACAGTAATAGCTTCTTTAAAAGTACCCATTCCCTCAGGAGTTTGGAGGAGGGTTGTGGGGGAGAGGGCAAGCATCACCTGAGCTGGTGAGCAGGCACCCTCAGCTAGTCATTCCTTAGGGGTGCTGGTTGTCTGATAAATTGGAACCAGGAGTGGACTCAGGGGGAAGGAACCCCCTAAAGAAACTGGGGAACGGGACTGGGGCTTTTTATGTCTGGTGCAGTGAGGAGGAGACAACCTCCCTTCTTCAGCCTCTTAACCGTCTCACCAAGGGAAGAGCAGTACGGTTCCAGTAATAGGCTAGAAATAGAAAGGGGACATTTCTGTTCCATATACTGCCTATGGAACAAAATAGCCACTTTTATGGGAGGGCAAGGGGGTTCCCCTTGTTTTTTTGAAAACTAATAATATAATCAAAATGTAAATATCATTACAAGGGGATGACTTTTGTAATGCACAAGATTTTAGGTTTCAAATAATATGACTTCACAACCAATAAGTTTTCTGTCCTCCATTCTGAATTTGCATTCTTTGTCTCATTATGAAGTATTAAGAAACATTTGGATAAGCAAATTGTTTAACGGAGTGGATATTTCTTATGCTCATTTTGACTGCATTCACAATAAAATAAAAGGATGTTCACTAATATGCTGAGCAGTCCAGGAGAGGTGATGGAAAGTTTAAACTTAAAAGAAGGATTTTTTTTCCTCTGAAATTCTCTAGATGTCCATTTGAGTATGTGTATAAATGGTTCTATGGGTTTTCTGTATTGCAATTCATAGTTAAGGCATCAGAACAGCAGTTTCCCATGTTTGTCTAGCCTGACAGTGGTAACCTAGGAGCAGTTTAAGCAAATTTAGAATCTTTAAGGCTCCACCTTCTGTAATCAAGTTTTGCATGTACTGTAATCTCTGGCCTTTGTTTTGGTCAGCACAATACTCAACAGAAGAAAATAACTGTGTGTGTAAATGTAGCTAAAGTCTCATGTATTTTAAAGCTATTTGTGAATAGTACATTGAGGTTATTCCACACTACCCTGCCCACCCTCCCCCAACCCTGGCAGCTCTTCTTGCTTATTTTCCTTTTAAAAGTGCCTTTGTTCTTAATGTGTGTTTGTCTCCCTTTGGTTGTGACATTCCTTCTAACTATAAGTTTCCCTTAATTGGCAGGTTTGCGTTTGAGTTTCCTATGTTGAATGACCCCTTGTTTCTCATTCTGCAATGTCAGGAAGCAGAAATGTCATTGCTGATTAGGGGCCTGAACCCTCTGCTCCTCCTTTTCATACAGTAGGCAATCTTGTTCTGTACACACTCTAGCTGCAGGGTCAGCCTTAAGGGAACTCTAAACAAGTGTTCACATGGGACACTAAAGTGGAAGGGGCACTGATAGGAGCAAGTGTTTTTTGAGATCATCTGTCTCTCACAAAAAGTCACTTCTGTCCCTTTAAATGTAAAATGTCCACTGGCCTTGCCCAGGTGTATATATTTTAACCACATGGAAACAGTTCTGTGCCTCTGGCTTACTGCACTTGTACATCAGTGACGATAATATCATCTCTGCCTAACAATGTGACACTGAGATGTACTTCTAATGGTATCTTTTTTCTGAACGGAAATACTAATGCTTTCATTCTGGGTTTTGAAAATCTCTGCTACACCAACTCTGACCCCATTCAGGGCACTATTATCTAGTCTTGCTTGGGGCACCAGAAGCTCTAAAAATGGTTATGTGTAATTGTGGTTGAAAATTTCTCTGCTGAGTGTACAGATTGCATCCTATCTCACAATCATTTGGAAACCTCTGCTTCTTGCACTTTCACTCCTCAGCTAGGGAAGTATAACAATAAGCTAAGGGGTTGAGGGGAGAAGGGGAGAGTTTACAGAAAAGAATAGCAGATAAGTCTTCCAAGTGACAGTTTACACAAAATTCTAACTCTTCCCCAAACCAAAGACTAGTGCAAAATGGCCAGAAACTAAATAAAGAAAAAACTGCCATCCCCCAATTTTCACAGCCCAAAAGAACTCTATGGTCAGAACAAAAATATGTTCTCAGCAAAGTCAAACTTGAGGTACACAATTTTGTTAGAGACTATGGAATATAGATTTATTGTTGATTCTAATTATCTACACTTCAACAAAAAATAAAATGCATACAATATAAAAACACAATTTTTTTTAAAAAAGCCAAAGTTCCATTTGCATGTTTTATTACAGCTGTTTGTGACCTTGTGCAAGATCTTCTACAAATCTGATGCTGATATTGAGAACATATAATACATTTAATTCAGACTTCAGGTGTCTGGCCTTGGACAAGGCAAAGAATTAGCTTATAGTGAGAAAGTTTCTAAGCATGCCTTCAGGTCACCAGTCATACTTAGTGCTTTTTTATGGTGGAGTATTCTAAAGAACTAATAAAAATTACATGTTTTAGTGATCTAAAAAGCCTTCTCACTTCCTTCGGTGGTAAGATAAAAGAGATCAAGAGCAAAGTGAAAGGATTATCTATAGTTTATGCTATTTTAGCCAATATAAATGTAAATAGTTAATGGGTACAAACGCTCTTAGTAAAAGTCAACAGAACTCTATCTCAGTTTCATGAACCAATCACATCTTTTGGAGGACACATAAAACTGAAGCCTTCCTGACAACTTGTCATTAAAAATCCCATGGCACTTTTCACAAGAGCAGGGCTATTAATCCTGGTATTCTGGCCAAATTCCAAATTACTTTCCGGCTACCTAATTCCCAAATGGAGAAATTATTCTCCATTTCCCTCACAATCCTGTTGCATAGTATTTCTGGCACAGAACTGCTTGTATCCAAGAGATGGCAACATTTCAATAGAGTTTAAAGGATCTCCTTATATGGTAAGGTGATTTGGGATTAACAAAATGGTCCTTTGGAATAAATGCTAAGATAATGCAAAATGTATAACTATAAAGTAGTATATGACAAAAGACATAGTAGTTTCCAAATCAAAAAATTTCAGGTTATTTGCAGACCCTGTTTTTCATATTAATTTTGTTGCCATTTGGGATAAGCGGGCCTTACAAACAAGGCTGTGATACTTACTACCAAAATTCATGATCAGTCCATAAGAAATGACACGAGTTAGGCAATTTAACTCAACCTGGTCATGTCCCAGAGTACAATATCTGACATCCAATCAGCGGCTGGCTCTAGGTCGGGCTGATCTTGCTCTTGTAATATTCGTTGTGGCTGACAGTCTCTGCTTAAAAGAGGTTCAGTACTGCTCTAACAAGTTAGAAACCAAGATCTGTTACTGGCAGTTCCAACTGCTGAAGCTCTCTGCATGTCTTAAGCCCATACTATTAGCAACTCACTTTCATGAACATTCAGTTCACCCACAAATGTTTTTAATATAGTCCTCTATATTCTTTTTATACTAATCATATACAATTTCGCCAAAATGTATTGAGATTACATGCATTGAGAGCAGGGTAACTGACATCTAAAAAACGTAATTGTCAATGGAGAATCTTATCATCAAATGTGGATGTTTCTAGTGGGGTTTCCCAGGGATCGGTATTAGGGTATTCAACATTTTTATCAATAATCTGGACATAACTATAAAATCACTGCTGAAAAAATTTGCAGATGACACAAAGTGGTACATTATGATGAGGGCAGGGCAGAGCAATCTAGATTGGTTAGTAAATTGGGCCCATTTAAACAAAACACATTTGAGTACAAATGTAAATTATACATCCAGGAACAAGGAATTCAGGACATACTACAGAATTGGAAACTGAAAGCAGTGACTCTGAAAAAGATTTAGGGGTCATAGCAAATAAGCACCTCAATATGAGCTCCCAGTGCAAAGCTGTGGCAAAAATGTGATCCTTGGAGGTATAAACTGGAGAGCAATCAGTTGGGGTAAGGAGGTAATTTTCCCTGTGCATGTGGCATTGGTGAGAATGATATCAGAGTACTGTGTATGATAGGCATCGACTCCGTGGGTGATTTGGGGCTCAAGCACCCATGGAAAAGAAATAGGGGCTTCTCAGCATCCACCACACGCAGCTATTTGGCAGGGGCCACCAATCAGCTGTTCGGTGGCTAGCAGGAGGTGCTTGGGGGAGGACGAAGACTGGCTTGCTCGGCCCCTGACCCTGGCAGCTGAGACGGAAGTAGTCTGCCCCCCACCTGGCTCTGCTGCCGGGGACAGGGGCCGAATGAGCTGGAGACCCCCCCTGCCTCCTCAGCATGCTCAGCCCCTGTCCCCAGCAGCAGACTGGCCTGCCAGGGGCCTGTCCCCCAAGACTGGCCTGCCCGGGGTGGGGAGGCACTTGACTCCCATGCCCTCCCCACATGTCACCTCTGCCAGAGAGTGAGCAGCCAGTGTTTGAGGGGCTTCTGGAGAGGGGGCAGAGCAGGGGCGGGAAAAGGCAGAGCAAGGGCTGGGCCTCGAAGGAAGGGGCAGAGTGGGGGTGGGGTCTCAGGGGGAGTGGGGGTGGAGCATCCCCTGGGAAAAACATGAACAGCATCCAAACTTTTGGGGATTT
Source organism: Dermochelys coriacea (assembly GCF_009764565.3). Classification (NCBI taxonomy): domain Eukaryota; kingdom Metazoa; phylum Chordata; order Testudines; family Dermochelyidae; genus Dermochelys; species Dermochelys coriacea. The sequence continues at coordinate 56,437,772 of NC_050069.1, forward strand.
CTCTGAAGTAAACCTCTGGCCCCTTTAAATTTCACCCATCAGTTTGAACTGGTGTTAAAGAATCAGACCATGTGATTTAAGTAACCCAGAGCTTTTAAAAAGTAATTTATGCTATTATGTTTGTGGACTAATTTTTGTTGCATGTCTGCATACACAACACCTGTTTATCATTTAGGATGCGTTAGCAAGATATGAAAGCTCATTGTATAGTTTCCCCCAGCATGTTACAGTTCAGTGCAGTAAAGTACAATAGAAAAAAACCCTACTTGATCCCTCATTAGAACATAAGTTATATTGTCCCCCCCACATTTGCTTTATGTGTAAGATACTATAAGAGAACTCATAAAAAATTTACCCATACAAAAATCACATCGTTAAATGCGATCCAATACATACACTGCTACCTAAGGCTCCTTGGAATAATTCTGTTAGTCTGTAGATAGGATCTTTATAAATCCATCTCTGGCATTTCTCCAGTAGTGTCATAAAACTCCTGGAATCTCCCCTTTTCTACATTTCCTTTAAGTGTTTCTTGTCATTTAAATGTTGATCTTAAATCCTTCCAGGTACTATCAATAATTCACACAATAAGAAGTCATTTATATTCAGGTGAATATTCCCACTTGATGAATCTTTGTGAATTAGGTCACTATTTGTCTTATTGATAGTCTCTAGGACTGAGGGAAATGCAGACAACTGAACTTTTACAAACCTGATCATTTCTCAATTTTCACTCTATATGCTGAGATATTGGCACAGTGTTGACCATCTACTGTATTTATTATACTTTGTATTCTATTATCAGGTATTTATTTACCTTTCACCTTGATTTTTTCTTTATCTTTCCTCTAAATCTTAATTTCTCATTAGTAAGTCTGACACCAAAATTCTTTCTCACATTTTGTTTGACTTTCATAACCTTAACTACCCCCCTTCTTGGTATGTAAACAGTTTTGTAGTCATGATTCTGGATCTGAAAAGTATGATAGCCATGATCTCCACAATTAAAATATTTTATTTAACAGGCTTGTAAAATAAACTAGTGGCTAGTCTACATAGAGGGCAACATTCTACTATTGCTGTAAGCTAATGGAATTACTCCTTTAGCTCAAGCGGTAGAAGTCTGTATTCAGGTGCTGCTGACCACCTGTGTTAGGAGTTGTCAAAGAGACACAAAACTACTGTATATTCTGGTGCAGGAGAAGATGAATTTTGTTATATGGTGATTTTTTAATATGTACTTTACCAAAAGCTACCAATAAAATAATTTTGTTTAAAAAATCCAGCTTTGTTTTGGTTTTGAGAAAAGCCTGCTGCTCTGGGTCCAGCCCCCAGTGCATCTTGCCCATCCCTAGTTAAAATGTTATAACTAATTGGAGGAGGATAGTTTGTTTTGAATGGATTAATAAAAAAATTGGACAACACAAAACTCTCTCTATGTGTTTGGGGGCGGGCTAGAAAATTTGTACAGATCTCTCCTTTTTGCAGAAAAAAATATCTAACACATATACAAGTTATTAGTTACATACAGACAGGTTAAACCACTCATCATTATGAATACTGTGTCTCACACCACCACTTAGGTGACTAAAGACTGAGTAAAGGCCTCCAGGATTTTCTGCATCAGTGTAATGTATTATTTTCTGTACAAGTTTCTAGCTCTTTTTGTTTAAAAAATAGGCTTCACAATGTAGATCATTGTATTTTTTGAGTTAGCAGCCAAAAATATGAAAATACTAGCAACCAGAGAGATGCAAATATCTTCTACTCATTTTAACGAGGGTGTTAACTTTGAAGCCTAATTGCAAGCACTTAAATACAAAGTACTATTAACCAGTTCACTGCTGGAAAATATATATCTCCAGCAAAGCTCGCCCAGTGTGTTTGGATTTTCTAGAGACAAGGTGGGTGAGGTAATATTCTTTTATTGGACCAACTTCTGTTGTTGAAAGACAAGCTTTCAATTTTCCAGCATATCTTAACAACCAAGTAATTTGAATGGGCATCACATAGAAATATGAAAAATTGATGCCATAACATATTCATGTTATATAAGAAACCAGGATTAATGAGATCTGTTTCGGTTCTGACTTAAGATCAATTAAAAACCAACGCACATATACAAAAACATACCTCACCATGGACTCATGCTGAAAAAAATTAGAACTGTGTTTTCTAACCTACATCGACATTTAAGATATCAGTTATTTACAATGATGTCCAGTTAAACCAGTCTGCCTTTAATTAATAACTCTTACAGGGGTTAACATTTATTTTTCTACAAAACCAGCCTTTCCAGTTAAGCTAACTGGGGACTGACTGAATAACACTGAGTAAAATCCGCAAGCCCAGTTCTGGTAACCTTACTCATATAGGGTCTGGTTCCATATTCTACTAAATTCAGTGGGCTTTATATCAGGCCATTGCAACAGAACCTCATTTCCAAAGTATCCATTGAAATTTATGATTTAGTATTAAGAGTTTAAGAAGATACCCCTGCAACCCCCTGGAAAAAGATGCAGCTTGTTGGGTAGTGTTGCTGAGATGAGTGAGTGCATTTGGGGGGAAGGAAGAATTAGGGATCCCAGAAAATCAGAGCTCGATCACTACAAATATAAATTTATTTTCTTGTAAATTTTAAAGTATTTGTATTAATTTCCAATAAGATATTTCACAGTGACTCTAAACACTTGCTCCTTCATCAAGAAGGATCCCAAAGCACTTTACAAACTTTAAGAGTCATTTCATCCATCACTGAAATGATACAACTGGTGGGGTGGAATGTAGATACAATTTAACTGCATACAAGATCATCACACACAGTGTAACACCTTTGTGATGGGGTATACAAACCTCACACTGGAGAGCAAGGAGTTGAGGAATAGCTCTGGGCCCAGACATTCCCGCCCAGACGCACCTGCACAGCCAGCACAAACTGGAGGCAGGGTTTTGAAAACGGGAGCAGAGCAGTTCAGAGGCAGGCAGTGGAAGAGAACAGACTGTTGCTCTGAGGGGAAAGTACTGCCCAGGAACTCATTGCCTGGGACATGATAACACAGACCTGTGCAAACCCAGAAAGGGGAATCGGGGGACAGAGTATGTGAGTCAGGGACTTGGTCAGAGTGATCTACTCTGGGAAGCTGGAGGAGACTTGGGTAGGAAGTGGTCTCTGGGGGCAGCAGCTTAGCACCCAAAGGTGTTGAGTGTAGCTTCCCACCATTAGGCCCTGGACCAGAGCCCAGTGGAGAAGGTGGGCCCAGGCTCCCTTACCTGCTCTGAGAGGACAATACAACAAGAGCCTTCAGCTCTAGTGAGAGGCCAGCAAGAAAAGACTGTGTAAAAGGACTCAACCCTCAAAACCTCTATGCTGAAAGGGAGGAATGGAAACCCTTGGGGTAGAGTTACTGATAGACAGGATGGTTCTTCATCAGGGAGACATCCCGCCAACCCCCTCCTGACCACTATGTAGCACTGTCTACACAGTGCACCCTCTACAACCTTATTAAAACTGAAGGGGGAATTAAGTAGGCAAAATATAATTAACCAGAATAGAATTGGCCAAGAACATCAGGAATAATACTTGAGCTAACTGATTAATGGTGGCGGGGGGGAGGGCAGGGAAGGGGAGAGGAGATAAGTGTTTTTGTTCCTCCAGTGATTTGGGTGACAAATTTTAAAGCTTGAATATTGAATACTTATATTGCACACTTTGCACACAATTGGAAGACTGCCATAATTTGTTCACTGTGAGATCTGCTGAATATTTTCATGTACTGAATGAATGAAGAAATGCTGTGAATGGTTTTGTGAATGCTTCATAAAGCCAAATTTCATTTAATTTTGTATTTAAGCCTGTATTATTCAACCTGATCTAGCTAACACTTCTAATTTTCTCAAGAGTGCCTGAGGATCTCTAATTGCCAGAACTGGTCAGGACCTTGCTTGGGAGACATTTGTGAGGTATTGGCAGGAAGAAGGCTGTTCGTGGCAGACAAGGACAAGGCAGCATGAACAATATAAAATGCATAGAAAATGATAAAAAAGGGGAGGCAGATGTATCTAGGCAACCTAGCATTAGTGAAAATAATGGTTGTAAAATAATAGAGATAATGGAAGAAGAGAAATAAAACATAGAGGGGCAAATATGGGTCCCTTAGCAAAAGCTAAGAAAACTGGGTTGATGTAGGGAATATCAGGGATGAAACAAACAGAATTCTTTCCCCAACACTGGCCAAAGAGCAGTAGCATAACTACTCCAGAGTCACTAATACAGCCTCTGGGCTTCATCTCCTAGGAGAGTTTGCACGTCAGACCTACAGGTCAATGCAAACCTCTTCTCTGGCCTGCCCCAATCTTCCTTCTTCCATGTTCCTGTAAAGAAAATAGTTGAGTACTCTTTTGTGGCATACCAGGGAGGCTCATGCTTTGTCTTGCTCATATGTACAGCAGAACCATGGAAGTTCTGCTTCTTTGAGGGCCTATTCCTGTTGTGGGAGGCCACGAGGAAAGAATCACAATGAGCGGAAATTATACAAAATAGGCAAGTCTGTTAATTAGTTCTGTGTTTTGTTAAATACTGTCTAAAGTATAAACTGTCAATAGGGCATCCTGAATTCTTATAGGTAAATATCTATTCATTATTTGTATTCTAATAGCACTATATGCTGGGCACTGCTCCATCATATAAGTAGACAAGGGTCAGGAAGAGAGGTACAATTAAAAATATAAACACACACATATATTACATATTAAAGAATAAATACACACCAACTGCAACTAATGGCCCCTCTCTGCCTTATTAGTTGGCTAATATGTAAACATCACACAAAAAATATGTCACGAGGAGATATTTGAAGTAGGAGAGGGGAGTGGCCTTTTGGATCAATTCAGGGAGAGCAATTTTTTCTTAAGGGACAACATAGAAGAGAGTGCAAAGATGATTACAGAAGAAGCAGAAAGCTGTTAGCTGGCCAAGTGGAGAGACAATGCAATAAAAGGTGAATAGATACAGGAGCTGGGGGAGCAGAACTGGGAAGAGGCTTGAAGTTTATAAGAAACTGGAACTTTACATTGTGACAAAGGGGGAGCTTTTACAGGGGTAGTGCTATTTTTAGATTGTTCCATTGTAAATTTAGTTTCAGTCTAAGGGATTGTTACAGGATATCACAAATCCTGGCCAGTCACTATATAGTCTTTGCTAGTGCTATTCAAGTTATTTGCTATGCATGTACTCCATAGCTCATTCAGAGTAATAACAGTTGAATTGATCTCCTTTTCTACACACTCTGCCTCAGCATATTGTAAAGTCACAACCCCGTTTTTTCCAGAGCTGTATGGTTTAAAGGAGGAGCAGGCAAACTTTTTGGCCCGAGGGCGACATCTGGGTATGGAAATTGTATGGCGGGCCATGAATACTCACGAGATTGGGAGCTGGGGAGTGGGGGATGGTGGTTGAGGGCTCCAGTTGGGGGTGTGGGCTCTGGGGATGAGGAGTTGGGAGTGCAGGAGGGTGCTCCGCACTGAAACTGAGGGGTTTGGTGCATAGGAGGGGGATCAGGGCTGGGGCAGGGGGTTGGGGTGAGGGAGGGGGTCAGGGATGCAGGCTCCGGGCAGCTCTTACCTCAAGCATCTTCCAGAAGCAGTGGCATGTCCCCCCTCCGGCTTCTATGTGGAGGCATGGCCAGGCAGCTCTGTACACTGTCCTGTCCTCAGGAGCCACCCTGCAGCTCCCATCGGCTGCAGTTCCTGGCCAATGAGAGCTGTGGGAGCAGTGCATGGGGCAGGGACAATGTGTGATCCCCCTAGTTTCCCCTACGCATAGGAGCTGGAGGAGGGACATGATGCTGCTTCTGGAAGCTGCGCGGAGTGGGGCAAGCCCCTGACCCCGCTCCCCAGTGGAATCTCGAGGGCCAGATTAAAACATCTGGAGGGCTGGATGCGGCCTCCAGGCTGTAGTTTGCCCACCTCTGGTTTAAAGCACATATAAAAGCAAAGGCTCTCACACACTGTCCCACAAATGATGACGAATTGAGAGTGCTATTCCAGGAGCAAACAATTTTCTCTCAAATCAAAATTCCAAGGTTCTACTTCTCTTTTAAACTCCTAATTTGATTTAAACAGCATTATTCTTTTCCTGCAAACATATGCACTTAGAGCAACAAAGGCTAACCCTGCTTTCCTACAGGGGACTGATCACATCACCTCTGTAATGTTCATAGCCTCTGCCCCAGAGAGGAGAAAACTAGCAATTTCTCCTAAACTCAGATCTCTAATGCTGTTTAGAGGGGCTAACAAATACTATGTCTCTGATAATGAAGACATCACCCTGGGCACTAAGATTTTCTACATTCAAGCAGCTGACCCCATCACAAAAAGAAACAACGTGAGAGGGGAAGTTCTGGATCTGATTCTAAACTGCATTAATAACATATACAGTTTATCATTGAGCAGCTAAATATAATTCTGAATAATGAAAGTTTCAAATAATGTAGGGAATTTTCAGTGTAATTAATAAACAACGGAGGGCATGAACCAATAATTGTGTAAGTATACGTAAAAACCAAAATAACATACTGACTTTTATCTTCCTGTTTGTTTATCTATCTCAGAGTTTTGTATTATCTGAGCATCTTCTGTGCAATAGCAAAGTCCCAAGAGGACTTCATGAAGTTTCTAGCTTTTTTCCTTCCCCTGCGCTCTCCCCGCTTTGGTCTTTTACTCTTGATCAACTCGCTCACTCCCTCATTATTACAACAGTGTGATATCTTTTAAGTGTCCCACTGACTTTCAGTGAGACTTAAATTCCTAAATGCCTAAATCACTTTTGAAAATGAGACATGCTCCTAAGTCAGGTTGGCATTACAATGCTAAGCAGAGCAACACCTACAAAAAATCTGCACCTTAGTCACTCTGTGCCTGAATTCCTCATCTATAAGATTAGTCTAAAAGTACTTCCCAAGGAGTGCTGTCAGGAAAAATACCTGAAGTGTGCTCAGTTACTACAGTAATGGGGGAATCAGTACCTAAGCAGACAGATTGGTGGGTTGTTAAATTTACACTAGCAATGGTTCCAGTGTGGCAGGGTCTATCCTTTTACAGGTGGGGACTAGACAATCCAGGGGGCATTGGGCTTCTGGCAAGAGTTCTTTAGATGCCATTTCCCCTCACCCAGAAGCCCACCTGTCCTGGGTTCTGTGTAGTGGGTCATCTGTTGGCTCTGCCAGTTATTTCCTGTGAGATCCATTGCGTCCAGAGTCCACATTAGCAATTCCAAGTAGAATTGGAGGCAACTGGTCACAACTCTGAGTAGCAACTGTGATTTAGTCAGGTCATCCATGAACATCTCTTGGTGCGAACACTGGATACAACTCTTTTGGATAATTCACTTTAAAAAAACCTGAAGTTCAACTATATTGATTTTCTTACAACTTTGCTACCTGCTTTTCAGATTCATAGCTCTGCCTTGACATCTTCCTTCAGACATGTAAAATATCCTTGCTAATCTTGACTGATAGGCCCAATTAGAATGGTAAGATAACTCTATTATTACAAAGAACTCTAATATAATAAATCAAACTATAAATAACCTTAAAGGACTTTTCAACACAGAGCTGTACTTAACATATGCTTTATTAAGCAGAGGTTATAAATTATACATTCTCTCTCATTCTCAACATCTCTATTCCACCTGATGAGCCCCATTTCAAACAATACTATAATGTCAACCAAATCAAAAAACTCTCTTGGAATATATAAAAAAATGTAATAGATATTACATTCAAATTCCCTTTAAAAGTTTAAATTTTAATTACCTTCCAAATACTAAGTTATTCAATAGTTCATACACTCCCCACCATTCCAAGGTTTACCATACTATAACTAGTTTGTTTTCATTCCAGTTCATTCCCCCTGCAATTAAATATGGGGTTAAAATTGCTCATCCTTTTTCAAGAGTAATTTGTATTTTTAAGAGTGTATGTCCTTTCTTGTGAGTAAAAATGAGCTTTAACTAAATGTCATCCCCTCATCCATGCATGTCAAAGGGAAGACAGGTTTCAGTTCTGAATCCCTGGATCTAAATTACCCCTGTGGTTTTGGTTCCTGCTTCCCAGACAAGGTCCTATCTGTCTAGGTTTTTATATCTGTCCCATTGCTATGGCATCAAATAATCTTATATATTTATTAAAGTGAACACAAAAAGTGCTGTTTCTCCCCTTCTATCCCTCAGCCAGCAGGAATTGGTTGGTTTGGTTTGGGGCTTTGGTAAAGCTGAGAGAAGTGGGACTCAGTTTGTTCGAATGGCACTGAGATTCATGGTCATTCCAATCTGTTCCAGTTGTGGGCCAACTGGCTGTTGTGTAAATGCTTATGATCAGGCAAGGAAAAGCACTCTGTCAGACAACTTGGATCAGTCTTATGGAATTTGATGCAATATTCAGTGGAGAAAACTTGGTGAGGTGCTCTCAGGAAGCTTGTGTTGTTCAGCTGATGAGTTGGAACCAAAGGTAGCCTTGACATTTTTTAAGACTGAAGACATTGACTGTATTTGTGTTGCAAGTATAATGTAGTGGGGCAAAGATAGACCAGAAAATTAAATGAAATGTACTCTAGAGTGAATAACTAAACAGTTTTGAGTACCAGAATAAAATAGCATAACTAAAAAAATCTTTTTAAACATCAAGAATAGTTTATTATTGGGAAAATATTCTTGTCAACTCTTATGAACTTATGAACAAGTTTTTATATCCCCAGTTACAGCACCTTGTGACAGGTACTTGTCACCTGTTGCTGTTGCTAAATGGATTCTTAGCAGTTTAAGAAGCCCACAAATTATACAGTCCATAAGGAACAAAAGTCAGCTGGATGAGGCAGTTTAGCCAGAGCATAAAGGAGAATATAGTGAACACAAAGCAGATAGGACCAGTATTACTACTTCCTTTTGTCAACCAGAACTATTTTTCTCACAACATACATGGATTGCACTGTAACTCAAGTTACATTCAAACTTTTGCAAATACATGAATTACCTTTAGGGATGGCAGATTTTGCCTTTTTTAAAAATTGACAGATAATATCAATATTTATTTTAAGCTTTTGCCCAATTTTTACTAATTTAAATGTTTACATTTAAAGTTGTAGGTTTAATTGTTTTTTTCAATTTTTATCTATTTAAATTTTCAGAATTATGGGGAGGTCTGAGAGTAAAGGGGGTCACATAATAATTATTTAATGAGAGTAGACACGGAGATTCAAAAAATTAAGCTTTATAACTATTAAAAGAGAAATTGTATATTTTCACAGGACACAAACAAAGTAAATATGCTTAAATCAAACTAATAAGTTCTTAAGCAGCATTTTTCTTAGGGCACAGCTACACTAGAGAGTTTACAGTGGCAAAGCTGAACCGAGGCTGCACCTGTAAACTCTCCAAGGTGGCTACTCTAAGCCGACGGCAGAGAGCTCCACACTGGCACTTACATCAGTGTAACTTGTATTGTTTTGGGCGGGTGATTTATTCACACCTGAGCAACATAAATTATGCTGACATAAGTTGTAGTGGACAGAGGGTATCCCCAATAAATTTTACCTTGTTTCTCCAAAGACCCTTATTATTCCTTATGGTAGTATTGCCATGGTTTTATGTCCCCCCTTGCAGCTTCCTTTGATTTAATTCTATGCATTCAGATAGATAACATCAGACAGATACACTGAGGTGCATGTGACATTTCTAAAAAATAATACATATAAGCTTCCTCATTCTCCACAGTGACCAGGAAAAAGGGAAGAAAGGTTCAAAAGTTAGAGTAAATTAAAACATTGAATTACTAACAGAGATACGGGGGTATCTGGGGAAGATGTCATTGAAGTTATGCAATCACAGAAAGAAAGCTCACCTTGTGTATAAGTAAGTTGATAGAAAGTTGAATAGTATGAAAGAAGGATGTGCTCACCACCACCCCCCATCCCCATCACCCTAGCATAAGCAACATGATTTTTAGACATTTCAGGAAGGACAGTACCCTGCCTCAGGGAGCTCATTATCTAAGGTAAGACCTTTGGGACAAATGATTTTTCAAAAAATCACATTTGAACTTAGATTAGGTGTAACAAATATTTTGGGTTTTTTTTGTTTTTTGTTTTTTTTTTTAAATGGGTTTAAAACATTAGGTTCTATCAATGCTTAAGGCAGCCAAACTATGTGAGACCAGTTTTGCTCGATATACATTTCAAGAGTGTTCAACCTTGTTTTCTAAACATGGTTTAAAGTCCAACATACCCAAGGTGTTCCAAAAAGTCCTGGACCAGCACTATTAGACATTTTCTTTAGAATTTATAAATGATGATGCTACAAGGGGACTTCACCACTTATTATGAAACAGGAATCTATTTCATGCCATCAATGCTTTTCATTCCAGTGGAACAATTTAGCACTGTTCTCTCTTAGATCATTATTTTAGTCAGGGCCTGTTTCTGGATTTTACGTGACCTGAATAAGGGGAGAGCAAAATATTGAGCACTGTATATAAGAAAGGCCATACTGGGTCAGACCAAAGGTCTATCTAGCCCAGTATTCTGTCTTCAGAGAGTGGCCAATGCCAGGTGCTTGACAGGAAATGAATAGAACAGGTAATCATCAAGTGATCCATCTCCTGTTGCCCATTCCCAGCTTCTGGCAAACAGAGGCTAGGGACACCATCCCTGCCCATCCTGGCTAATAGCCATTGATAGCCCTGTCCTCCATTAATTTATCTAGTTCTTTTTTGAACCCTGTTATAGTCTTGGCCTCACAACATCCTCAGCAAAGAGTTTCACAGGTTGACTGTGCATTGTGTGAAGAAATACTTCCTTCTGTTTGTTTTAAACCTGCTGCCTATTAATTTCATTTAGTGACCCCTAGTTCTTGTGTTATGAGAAGGAGTAAATAGTTATGAGAAGGAGTAAATAAATACATACCCAGCCCCCATACATGCATGCATTCATGATCACATGCACACTTTTACATTGATTGTTTTCAGGAACAGAATCTGTTTAGAGAGCTTTTATGATAACCCTGAAAAATCATAACATTTAAAAACTATCTGGAGATTTTTGTGGTGAGAATTTTAGAGAGCAGAATGTGTGCACATAGATAATGATAGCTGGAATAAATTCATTTCATTTGTCCTATTTATGGAATGAAAGAGGTCTGCATTTTACACAATTTTACACCATTAGTCAGAGTCCATGATAAATGACAATCTGTTAATAGAACCATTTTTTGTAAATAAGTAATGAGAGAATCAGATTACCATATACAAGTTACTGGGCCCAAATCATGAAATCAAGAAATGTATTTGTGAAAAATGCAGACATAAGATCATCCTGATATTTAGTTTTGAGGAGTTATAGTTTGCTCTTCCTTTACAAAGTGGACATGTTTGAGGAAGAGTGCACATTTAGTTTTTCTTCCATTAGAAAGAACAGTGTAAGCACTTACCTTCTATATTTGAATATAAATCAGGAAAGGAAAATAGTGTGATATTCAGAACTAGTGCAGAAATAGCATTCTCATTAAAAAGCTTATGGGACTTAATATATGATATGTCTATACTTTAGGCTTGATTAGATCTAGGTGTGTCCCTTCAAGCTGGAATTTACATGCAAAGAGCTGCCCAGGATAGACAGGTACAGCAGAGCAACATCTAACAGAACAGGAAGGCATCCAGTTCAGATTATACCATTTCCGAAAGCTCAATAGGAAAATGTTATCTCCTGACAGCCCAAGATGCCAAAACTCCATTTTAATTCTCAGAGACCAGACCTCTGTTATTCAGAAGAGCCAGTGACTGTTATTTAGTGCCAGAAATCACAAGATGATTCTAAAAAAGAAAAGGAGTACTTGTGGCACCTTAGAGACTAACAAATTTATTAGAGCATAAGCTTTCGTGAGCTACAGCTCACTTCATCGGATGCATTTGGTGGAAAAAACAGAGGAGAGATTTATATACACACACACACAGAACATGAAACAATGGGTTTATCATACACACTGTAAGGAGAGTGATCACTTAAGATAAGTCATCACCCACAGCAGGGGGGGGAAAGGAGGAAAACCTTCCATGGTGACAAGCAGGTAGGCTAATTCCAGCAGTTAACAAGAATATCAGAGGAACAGTGGGGGGTGGGGTGGGGGGGAGAAATACCATGGGGAAATAGTTTTACTTTGTGTAAAAAACGGCTAACACGGCTGCTACTCTGAAAGATGATTCTAGTAGGTCAGGTTCACCACACATACTGTGCAGAGAGAGATGAAGTTTGATACTGAAATGATTAACAGCTGAGCAAACATAATAAGGTAAAGGAGAGAACCTAATTTATTTCAGAACTGTTATGAAAATAAAGGAAAGACAGCAACTTAGTCTTATGCCAGTCAAAAACTTTGAGACTATTAGGATTATAGGCGAGATCAGAGGTGGGCAAACTATGGCCTGCGAACCACATCCGGTCCGAGGGACCGTCCTGCCCGGCCTTTGATCTCCCGGCTGGGGAGGCTAGCCCCTGGCACCTCCCCGTCATCCCCTCTCCCCTGCAGCTGCAGCTTGCTGCCCGCCCGTGCTCTGGCCCGCCACTCCTGCCGGGCAGTGCGGCAGTGGGGCTGCAAGCTCCTGCTGCTCTGAGCGGCATGGTAAGGGGGTGGAGAGGGGGTGATTGGATAGGCTTGGGAGTCCTGGGGGGCCTGTCAGGAGACAGGGAGCAGGGGGAGGTTGGATGGGGTGGAGGTTCCTGTGGGGGGGCAGGCAGGGGATGGGGAACGGGGGTGTTGGATAGGCATGAGAGTCATGTCAGGGGGCAGGGGTATGGATAGAGGTTGGAGCAGTCAGGGGACAGGGAGCAGGAGGGGTGGCTAGGGAGTGGGGTCCCAGGGGTAGTTAGGAGTGGAGGGTCCCGGGAAGGGTGGTTAAGGGACAAGGAGCAGGGGGGGTTGGATGGATCGGAGGTTCTGAGGAGGGCAGTCAGGGGGCGGGAAGTGGGAGGGGGCAGATAGGAGGCGGGGGCCAGCCTGTTTGGGGAGGCACAGCCTTCCCTACCTGGCCCTCCATACAGTTTTGCAACACGCGCACACAAACACAAAAACTCACACAGGATTCCATCTTTCTGAACTGATTCATTCTCTATGACAGGACTATTATCTCTGTGATCACAAAATGGTGCTCCACAGCATGCAATAGAAACTATTGCCTATATGATTTTATGATGATTTTTCTATTCCACTCAATTTCTTAACAATTGATTTGGCTACAGTGACCAAAAATATAGTTGATTAGTAACCACCAGAGGCAGTGCTAGTCAATTGAGGGCCATAAGCAGGAATATAAAGTGGATAATGCCAGAAATCCACTAGATTGGCTAGATTGTCAGGCTCAGCGGGTAGTGATCAATAGCTCAAGCCAGTATCAAACGGAGTGCCCCAGTGGTCGGTCCTGGGGCCAGTTTTGTTCAACAACTTTATTAATGATCTGGATGATGGGATGGATTGCACCCTCAGCAATTTCACAGATGACACTAAGATGGGGGGAAAGGTAGATATACTGGAGGGTATGGCTAGGGTCCAGAGTGACCTAGGCAAATTGGAGGATTGGGCCAAAAGAAATCCGATGAGGTTCAACAAGGACAAGTGCAGAGTCCTGCATTTAGGATGGAAGAATCCCATGCACCGCTATAGACTAGGGACCCAATGGCTAGGCAGCAGTTCTGCAGAAAAGGACCTAGGGGTTACAGTGGATGAGAAGCTGGATATAAGTCAACAGTGTGCCCTTGTTGCCAAGAAGGCTAATGGCATTTTGGGTTGTATAAGTAGGGACATTACCAGCAGATTGAGGGAAGTGATTATTCCCCTCTATTCAGCACTGGTGAGGCCACATCTGGAGTACTGTATCCAGTTTTGGGCCCCCCGCTACAGAAAGGACGTGGACAAATTGGAGAGAGTCCAGCAGAGGGCAACGAAAATGACCAGGGGGCTGGGTTACATGACTTATGAGGAGACGCTGAGAGAATTGGGCTTGTTTAGTCTGCAGAAGAGAAGAGTAAGGGGGGATTTGATAGCAGCCTTCAACTACCTGAAGGAGGGGTTCCAAAAAGGATGGAGCTCATCTGTTCTCAGTGGTGGCAGATGACAGAACAATGAGCAATGCTCTCACTTTGCAGTGGGGGAGGTCTTGGTTGGATATTCAGAAACACTATTTCACTAGGAGGGTGGTGAAGCACTGGAATGGGTTACCTAGGGAGGTGGTGGAATCTCCATCCTTAGAGGTTTTTAAGGCCTGGCTTGATAAAGCCCTGGCTGGGATGATTTAGTTGGTGTTGGTTCGGGGCCCTATGCAGTTACTTAGTCTGCTTATGCCTGGTGCCTGCTCTGGTGACCACCACAAATTTATTTGCTAGATCTTGTTCTTTTTGTGATGTTCTGTGCAGCTCTAATTAGGACCCAGGGAGAACATAGAGGGAGACCCACAGTGTTTTTCAGTGGCATACAGAAAGGGGAAAAGGAGGGATAGACATTCTTTTTTCTTACCCAGAAGCTACTAAGGTCCAGAGTTTGTGAGCCCTTACAGCAGAATAAAGCCCAATTGTATTTTTCAAATATTGCAATATTTACTTACCGTATATTTCTAATTGCTCCCCATTGCCAGAGGAAAATACAAAATGTGTAATAATTTTAATAAACAACACTCAATACATCTCAATGGCAGAGGAGTAAAAAGGATCACATTTTTCAACAATAAAGGTGGTGTAAAGGTATAGCAAAATCAGAAATGTGCATAAGGACTGAATATTATGTTGCTAGAATCATTTCAGGTGTGCTGAGTGGTAGCTGTTTTATATATACACACACACACACGTACATACTGTATGTGTATATATACTGTATGTGTATGTACTCTAGTCTCATGAATCAGTTAGGTGACTAATACAAGACCATATTGACTGTACTGATAAATCTGTGCATTTAAAATATATGTAATTAGAAATACAATTATTCTTTAGTGACAGGGATACATTTCTAGCTAATCCTGAGTATGTTATTTACCAGGGAACACTTTAGGTACTTTGTTAAATGGTGGTACATTTGAGATTTTTCCGACAGAGTTCTACACAAAAGCGAAACAATCCTGTTTAGAGCACCAAAGCATCATTGTCTAGCACAGCAGTTACAATGTGTACATTACATTATTATGAAATTTAAAATATTTAGCAGTTGATTAGATAATAATATTTCCACATAAAAAGATTAAGACCACTAGGCTATGTCCTTGCCATAACTTTTCCCTGAACTCCAAAAATCATAAGAAAGGGGAATAACTTGTCATCATTTTACAATTCACATTGCAATTTGCCTTCTGGAAGAGACCTTTTTATTTTCTTGGGGAAAAAACGTATCACATCATTTAATCTGTAACAGTTACATGTCTGTTCTTCCCTGTGACAGTTGCCTGCAGGGTGAAGAGCCTCAATAGACCTAGGATTGAGCACACATTACTCAAGGGAATAAAGAGAGGAGGAATGATCACAAAGAATTTAATCAAAAAAATTATTAATGTGCTGTTCCTCACCAGTCTAGAATTGGAAATGCTAATATTTAAAGTTTAGAATTATAGTCAAACACAAACTTTACATCTAAAAGGTATCAACAAACATAACTGTGGGAGACGACATTGTCATCAAAGCCCCTTGTACAATGTGTCACAAATTTATTCATACAGCCACCCATTTGCAATTTATGTAGCAGAGAGGTGGTGCATTATGAGGCAATTGTTACTTGATTATAAAGTCATTCCATAAGCTGTATAGCTTCAAAGCTGAGGCCCCTAGACTGAGAGACAGTTGTCCTTCACACATTCCCCCATCCCATATCAGATTCAGTTTAAAGTCTAGTCCTCATATTCACAGTCTTTAATGCACTTTGGCCTGACTACCTGGAGACTATTTTCCCCTCTGCATCAATCCAAGATTGATCGAAGCAACGGTGTCCAAACTAAGTGTAATAGGAAGCTTGGACCTAGAAACCACCGCCACTTGAATTTAATATAGTAAATAAGGAATGGTTTAGAATAACAGAAATTGGAGCTGGAACAGACTCATTGGAAGAATGGAATGAAGCAAATGTGAGAAATATAGACTTTGGTAAAGCATGTGATATAGTGTCTCATGAAAAAAATTCTAATTGACTTGGATGTGGGCACTTTCATCCGTTGTGACCTAGACATAAGCTTATTTGGTAGCAGGCCCACCGACAGGCATTCTGGGCCCTGGGCTGTCCTGGAGTGATTGCACGTGCCTAGGTGCCCTGCGGCCCACCCGGGCAATTGTGGCAGCAGCTGGGGTCTTGGGCCATTTTAAATTGCCTGAGCCCCTGGGCAAGTGCCCCCCATCCTGTCGGTGGGCCTGTTTGGTAGATACCTAAGGTGGTACATGCAGGAGGAACCAAAAAATCCCCATGTTTTGGCCACCTTTCTGAGGATTGTGTGCCTGAAACAGTGCATCTGGGCTCTGGCTAGCAATCGAAGCAGCAGCATTGTGGAAGCAGTTGCTACTCCCTCTCAATCAGACTCAGTTGAGCAGCATGGAGGGTGACATGCCATCCACTTCCCAAAGAGAAGTGCAGATTATACAGCAATGACAGTTCCTGACCACAACCTAACTCAGGGAAATAGTCTGAGCAGAAATCTTATCAGGGTGATCAAGGCTGCAATGGGATGATTTTTGGACAGCCACAGGGTGAGGGTAAGAGTGATTCTAGAGTCAACAACAGCAGAGAAGACATTGGAGGAAGAGAAGAGGAGATATGCAATAGTTTCATTTCAGTTTATTTTCCGTGGGTCCAGGAATCATCACTGAAAAGCAGTGTTGTACTGAGTGGTGGTGTTTCCCATTTTCTTGAAAATGTTTTAAAAATTTTAGATATCTAGTAGGCTGGAATCAGATAAGGTGATAACACACCTAAACAGAAACAATTAACTGATTCTATGAGAGCAATCAAAACTGAGATCTGACTCATCAATTGCAATTGATAAGTTATCAGGCAGCTTTGTGCAAGACCACCTAGTCGTCTGTCAAGCATAATTCTCGGCCAAGAAATGTAAAAGCTGTAGGAACTCCTGTTTGAACACTCCTAGTCTAGGATTTAACTTTAAAATCTCATCTGATGACACTATGAACATACACAATTTGCAGTAGGTAAATACCCATATGAATGAAATGATGAAATTCCATATGATGTATGAATTATTTGTGTTTAACAAATCTTTTCCTTCATCTTTTTCAGTAATCTTAGATATTACTTGTAACACCAGTGGGTTCACTCTTCCAAATGGAAGTATGATTTTCACATTGTTGGTACCCATTTGAATAGAGGGTGTTGAAGTGCTGAGCATCACACACTATATAAGTGGGGAAAGGACCAGGTATTCCTGGTCCACATCAGAGAAGCTGTCATGATGAAGAAAGCTATATCTGGTCTCCCCACCTCAAAACTACCCAGAGGAAGGAGGATAACTTGAGGCCTTCTCATTAAGAGGAAGAAGGGTTAGAAAGGACATACAGCTACCCGGCCTCCTTCTAAGAAAGAAAGATTGAGATTGCACTCAGGAGAGTTGGATTGCTTTCAATTCAGATAAGCAGCTAAAACTTTGAATGAATGAAAAAATAACTTTGAACTTAGAAATCATATTTTGTAAACAAATTTTATATTTGTATTTATCTATTTTACAAAGGACAGCTATGATTATTAAAAGTAAAATAATATTAAATGTTCATTTTTTGTTATTTATGCTCTTTTGGAGCAATCAGTAGAGTGGGTTACTTTTCAGATTTTACAAATTTAAATTTTAGGCCACCTTGAAGATGACATTATCCGTTTAGCCAACCCCAGTCTTTTCTGGTCTTTCCCACCAATCTTCAAGATCTGGCAAAATAGCAACCAAGATTAGAGGGGAACCCTGATGGTCAATGCCACTTTGCTGTCTGCCAGCAAGATCCACTGTAGAACACTGCAAAAAAATCCCATCCCATGTTTCATGCTGTCTGGAGTGGCTGATGAACAAGAGTGCCAACCTGCAGGCAGACTGCCAAATAGGTGGCATGTACTATAATTAGATTTCACCAACCCAGTAACAAATGTGAAGTCCTGGACCTCTATAACAGTCTTACCATGGAGTCAGAGACAGTCACCTTGGGGTCTCCAATCTTAACACCAGGCAAGCTGCACTTAGCAATGAATGGTCACTTACACCAAAAATCACAAAATATTCAGATTGCTTCCAGGCCCAGAAACCAGTTGCTTACCCAAGATCAATTTGTACCTTGGATCTCACACCAAAGACAATGCCTGTTGCCAATCTTGTAATAAACTAACTAAGGATTTATTAACTAGGAAACAGAAATATGCACAAAATGATTTACAGACTGTAATTCAAAAGGTGACAGAGATATAGTACTCTGTCAGCAAGGAATGTCTTTTCAGCGCTTAAACCAGGTGGACCCTGGGGATCTTCTACTTTTTTATTTCTTAGCTATGCACTTGCAAGAGTCCAAACAGCAGAGAGATGAAGAATTTCATGTTAGCTACTTTTATTTCCCTCTTCCAGCATTCAAACCAATTGGACAGGGCCTTCTCCACCTAATAGCTTTCTTCAACAAGGTAACAAGTCTTATGAATAGGAGGGAAGCGGTAGCTGTGGTATATCTTGACTTTAGTAAGGCTTTTGATACTATGTTGCAGGACCTTATCATAAGAAAACTAGGGAAATGCAACCTAGATGGAGCTATATAAGGAAAACCATTCCCAGAGAGTAATCATCAGTGGTTCACCATCAAGCTGGAAGGGCATATTAAATGGGATCCAGCAAGGAGCAGTTCTGGGTCTGGTTCTGTTCTATATCTTCATCAATGATTTGGATAATGGCATAAAGAGTACATTTATAAAGTTTGCGGACAATACCAAGATGGGAGGACTTGGCAAATACTTTGGAGGGTAGGATTAAAATTAAAAATGATCCGGACAAACTGGAGAAATGGCCTGAAGAAATGATGAAATTCAATAAGGACAAATGCAAAATACTCCACTTAGGAAGAAACAATCAATTGCACACATACAAAAGAGGATATGACTGCCTAGGAAGGAGTACTGCGCAAAGGGATCTGGGGTTTATACTGGATCACAAGCTAAATACAACTCAACAGTGCAACACTGTTGCAAAAAAAGTAAACATCATTCTGGGATATATGAGCAGGAGTGTTGTAAGCAAGACAAGAGAAGTAATTCTTCTGTTCTACTCTTCTCTGATTAGCCCTCAACTGGAGTATTGTGTCCAGTTCTGGGTACCATATTTCAGGAAAGATGGGGACAAATTGGAGAGAGTCCAGAGAAGAGCAACACAAATGATTAAAGATCTAGAAAACATGACCTATGAGGGAAGATTGACAAAATTGAGTTTGTTTAGTCTGGAGAAGAGAAGACTGAGAGGGGACATGATAACAATTTTCAAGTATATAAAAGGTTGTTACAAAGAGGAGGGTGAGGGAGATAAATTGTTGTCCTTAACATCTGAGGATAGGACAAGAAGCAATGGGACGAGTTTAGGTTGGACATTAGGAAAAACTTCCTAACTGTCAGGGTGGTTAAGCACTGGAATAAATTGCCTAGGGAGGTTGTGTAATCTCCATCATTGGCGATTTTTAAGAGCAAAAAACACCTGTCAGGGATGGTCTAGATAATACTTAGTCCTGCCATGAGTGCAGGGGACTAGACTAGATGACCTCTAGAGGTCCCTTCCAGTTCTACGATTCTATGATTCCATGTACTTCTCCGTGTTTGAATGGGGCAATTAAAGTTTTGCCTTGTGATAGACCACTTAATTTATGATAGACCTCCATTGTTGGGCAGGGGCGGAGAGGAGTACTCTTCCCATCTGAGTTCACCAGTTCAGAGCAAGCATTTTTACAATTATGAAACAAACATTTTACCTTGTAGTATGGATTACAGACATTACCAGTGAGATTAATGCATGCAACAACTACTAAGCATTTCATAGAGTCTAAATTCTGAATACATTCTTATAAGACTAATACTGATCTTGAACACTAGCATAGGTGAGCTGGTTTGATTTCCAGCCAGTAGTTTGTCAGTTCTTTAGTTAGTTCTGAGCTAATGCTCATGTGGCCTTGGCAAGAGCTGGCACTTGGTTTACTAGCATTACACCATGTTAAGCTCAAAGTGCTGCTTCCACATGCTTCCCCTGCTGAACCAAGTAAATACTGGCTGCAGGAATCAAAATAATAGCTGTGTAGAGAATTATTCACTTTGCCACTAGGCTGGTAAAAACATACTTAGACACATTCCTATATCTAATAGTTTTATGCTGTCTTCAATGAAAATATATCAAAATTAATCAAAGCTTTCCTGCTCTAACAGAAGACTAACAGCTTTTTCAAATCCCCAATATAAATTTCTTTGACACTTGACTTTTTTTTTTGAAGACCAAAAGGCCATCATTATTCTAAGCTGCTCAGAGATAAGGAGGTATTAAAAATAGAGTTCTGTGACCTGTAGGTCATTAATTGATTGTTAGACCAAAATGAATCTGTGAATAACTACTTTGATTCTCTGTATCATCACAAAAGCATCCTTCCCACATAATGAGTATATTGATAGGAAAGTTTTCATAGATGTTTTATCACACTTTTTACCCAAGCACTCCAGGTTTTGGGCTAACATGAGGTACAGTTCACTAACATACCTTGTATCAATGCTCTGACCTTTTACTGTGACTTCCAGCTCCAGGAAGAACTCAGACTTACAATACGAGTTTGAATTTGAGAGAGGTTATTTTCCAGCTCTCTCTTGTTGCTGTTTGGAGGTCAATTGGTTGCAGTGGGGAGAGGTATAAGATATTTCTAATCATGCTTAGAGCATTGTTTGCTGTTAGAGGGCAGTGATATTAAAAAAGAATGTAGAGAAACAGATAAAATGTAATGAAAGTTGTACAGCAAAAAGATTTTAACTAAATGTCTACTACTTCTTGAGTATTGAAATGGCTTAACAAGCTATGGGTTGACCTGTGGAACCTGATGTGTCAAAGGACTGAGATTGACAGTTGGGTTGGGAACAGTAACCCTGTTAACCCAATGAGATTCTGAATTCTGAAGCACATAGCAAAGAATCAGTCCTCATTTTCCTGGGTGAAGGTAGGAAAAAAGACAGCTCCCATGTTTGAGCAACCTTGACCATTAAGGCAACATATAAAACTGGTGCATAATGATTAACATTGCTGAAATCTACCACTGAGGAAAATCTACAGTAGATATAAGGTGTAATGGGATGATGCCCCTTACTATGAGCACTAGTGCTGAGCAGCTTATACAAGAGAAAAAGCTATGAGAAAAAATAGCTACAAACAGATGTATACAGGAATTCAAGGCATGAAGATTTGTGGAGTGACAAGTTCAACAAAATAAATAATAACACTAGGTGAATAGTGCACAAAGTTTTCCACAAATACTCATTTACTTTTAAGCACACTCACACTGATTGTGTTTTTGCCCCTTTTGTGTTTGGTTTTCATTAATGTTCTAACAAGGGTACTGGCAGAAATAGTGAGAGTGAATTTGAAGTGAATTTTGAATTTGTAAATGCAAGCATTCACCCCAGCAACCTGATTAAACTCTTCAAACTAGGGATCAGATGTATACCAAGTTACTTATCGGTCCAATCAAAACTAATTACCATTCAAATTTCAGTATCAGTTATAGTGTGCTCTATGCATACAACCAAGAGATCAAGAGTTATTCACTAAAATTATTTAGGGATTGAAAGTGACATTTAAGAACAGCCCCCAGTATGGGATCTTTTGAGGAGCACTGGGGAGAAGTTCAGGAAGCTGAAAGTAACCTCTGCCCCAAAGAGTTTGAACACAGACATGGGGCAGATCCTCCACTGGTGAAACCAATGGAGCTATGTCAATTTACACCAGCGGAGGATATGCCCCATGGAGTCTCTGTGTACGTCTGTGAGCCTTAAAAGGCATTCTGATCTCAAATGCACAGAAGTTGTGCAGCCATTACTTTACTCCTTTCGGTGGAGTTTACTCTCCCCAGCAGCTGGACAGCTCTGCTGGGTTGTGCGTATGTGTTAGGTAGAGGAACCAGAGCACAGGACTTTTACGTGGGTCATAACAGATGCTAGAGGAGGAATAGAAGGCTCCTTATATCTTCCACCCATATCGCAGACCTTCATAAAGGTCAAGCAAACTCTGGCTCTTAGTGAATAATTTCAAACAAATACATCTGAGAAATTCATAAGCTGTTCCCCAAAAATTCACAATAGAAAAAAGAGGCAAAATTTATCAGATAAATTATTAGCTGCTAATGTTTCACTTAGCTCTAATAATATATTTTAATTTATATTTAAAAACATTGTTTAGAAACATTTTTTCCTTGAAATTTAGTCCACAGTTCAATGTACTATAGAGAAGATTATACCTTTCATAGCCAACTTGACACCATTAAGGGCCTTCTTTAAACTATGAAGGACTTAATTCTTAGACTCATAGAATCATCTCTTTCCCTTTATTTTCTATGATAACTTCGTTAATCATCCGGTCACATGTTATTTTATGTGTTAAAAGACTGAAAGAAAGTAGGCATTAAGCAGCTCTGCATTCTTATCTTCCATTGCCAGCTCACCATTTCCATTGAGCAGTGGACCCACACCGTCCCTGATCTTTCTTTCATGTCTGATATATTTGTAGAACCCCTTCTTGTTGTGTCTAACATTTCTTGCCAGCTGTAACTCATTCCTTGTGTTGGATTTCCTGATTTTTGTCTCTACACACTTGCACTATTCCCATGTATTCTTCCTCGGTAACATGTCCCTCCTTCCATTTCCCTTTTGGGTTTTAGATAAACTCCTTGTGGAGCCACATTGGTCTCCTGTGGTGGTTCTTATCTTTAGTCTGCATTGGAATAGCTTGATGTTGAACTCTAGTATTCTTCAAGTTATATCATTTTTGCAAAGAAAAACTGGAACTATTGACAGCTCTAATCCATATCCGAGATCACAATTCTAATTTACTTGAAAAAATACTTCTTTGATTTATTAGTCTTTTATCATGAGCAATTTAGCTGCATTGCTGTACCCACAATTAAAACAAAACAAAAACAATCCAAATTAACTTAATATCTCTAAAATTGACATTAGTAACAATTCCTTTATCTAATAGTGGGTGGGAGAACAAAACAGACCCTCCATACTCAACCTCTTCTTCAAAGAGAGCCTGAGTAGAGTGATAAGACTTTCATTAGGCCCAAAAGTTGGGGTCTTTTCACCATCCCCTGAAGAGAAGGTTGGCTCAATTGCCCCAGTTACCTCAACTGTTGGAAAACAGCACTAAGAGCAGCAGTTTGTAAAATTTGCAGGGACAAACCATAAAAGCTTTATAGATCAAAATCAAACCCTAAATTTCACCCAGAAATTAAATATGCAAACAGGAGCTGCATTTTACACAAGCTGAAGTTCACAAGTGGTCTTCAGGTACACAATTAATACAACATATTACAAGAAGCTAACCTGGACAGATAAAACTATAGATAATTGATCACGTCTGAGAATAATTTCCATCTCCTATCCATATAAGATAGGAATAAGAAAGATAAGAAAAGGGAAAAGATCCAGAGGGGAAATTAAGTGGGGGAGGACCTCAGTGATAGAAACAGCTGAAGGATTGAAGAGAGCAGTGTCACAATGTCTAGACAGGAAGTCAGGTGGGCAGGAGAGCAAGCAGTGGAGGCTGGTACAGAAAACCAAGCCAAGGGAGTTGGCTGTGGTAGGTAAGAAGTTGCTACTATATGCCAGATATGTGGGTGGTAGCCATGGTTACTCTGAAAGAGTAAGAACTCTAGACTTCATTCTCCTGTTACAATAATAGGGAAGGGAAATGGGCAACCTGCGACATTGTTTCTGTTTATGCCTCAGTGGTTTCAGGCAAGCAATGTCCTGGTCAGACACTAGTATTTCAGATCATTCATACTGAAACAGAGGTTCAGTATGAATGACAAAGGAGGCCAGAGGTTTGGTATTCAAGACACAGGAGACCAAAAGTAGAAGAAATTGGTGAAAATGTTTGGAATGCCAAATCTAGAAGGAATAGTCTGTTTTTTCCCCTTGCACATTTTTTTCAATCCAAAACAATTTGACCTGACCCTTCCCTATCACCTTCCCTCCTCGTCTTTTAGTTTGAATTTAATAAGAAAGCAAGAAAGCAAGAAAGAAAGAAAGAAAGAAATTATCTTAGGTAATGGATGCCGGAATGGGCTCTTGTTCAGGCAGCACCATCTACCTATGTTTGATTTTCTCCATCTCTTTTCGCTCCTTTGTTACATCTCCTCCACTGTTTTTCTCCTCTGTCTCTCCACTGAACCCTAACCGTTCCCTCTTTACAGCATCCGCTGCCCTCTCCTCCTTGCTTTTACTATTTCTAATTCTACCCCGCTCTCTAATTACTCTGCCTTTCTCCCCAACCTAGCCTCCAGCTTTTTCCCTTTATTCTCTCCTTTCCCCTGAAAAGTTCCCTTTCCCTGTGGTTGCTAAGGAAGCTTCCATCTCCTCTACTGTTTTTCCCCTCCAAAGATTCTGGGGCTACCTAGCCCTGCCTTGTCTGTCACTTCCTCTGGCCTTTCAACTCTCTCCTCCTATCCATTTTTTCCTGTCTCTGGGTGGGTTTTGACCCCTCTTCATCCATCCTACCTCTCTTCCAGCAACTAGCCCCTACCAAACATCCTTAATCTACCAACTAGGTTCATCCCTCACCTCTCTTCCCCTGGAAGCTAGGGGCACCCCGTCTCCCCATCCAGTCAGGGGTTTCCCCAGCAATTTCTTCCTTCCTCTCCCCATGCCCCAGTGATAGAACATGCATTCTTCTGTCTGTAGTCTTCATATGACCAAGAACCTTCCCTCCTCTCACAGGCCCCTTAACTCTTTGGTGCTGTGTGTGGCTGCTGTTGGACAGGAGACATGAAGTTGGAAATCTGGGGGTAGGCTGCAGCTAAGAGATGCATAGGCTGCAAGCTATCAGCCCTCCCAGCAAGATAGTAGCATTCTCTAGTGGAGGAGAGCTGAGAAAGGAGAGTTGCCAAAGATAGCAGCAAACCCTATGATTTCACAGAAAGCTTTGCTAGCATAGTCACCCCTCCCCCCCCAAAAAAAAAGTACATTGAAGATTGGGCAATTATTGGCAAGACTGTCCCTGTCAAAATATAGTTTCATGAACAAGGGTCTAAAATCCTCTGCATCTTATAACAGGAGACACTGCAAGCTTCAACACAACCAGTGTTTCACCCAAAGACTGTAAAAATCAAAAAGGTCCAAATTTTAAGTCCTGGCCTAATTCTCTCCACATACCTCTGGGACAACCAATAAAGAAACTGACCAAAGCTAATTAGCAAAAATCTCACACTTCTCTAACAAAGTCATTTCATGTACATAAATATTTACAGGATCGAGCCCAGCATCATAATTAAAATTAGTATTAATAACAATGGTGAGACAAGGTGCATGAGGTAATATCTTTTATTGTATCAACTTGTGTTGGTGAGGCAGACAAGCTTTCAAGCCACACAGAGCTCTTCTTCAGGTCTGGGAACTTATTCAGAGTGTGTCAGCAAAATACAAGATGGAACAGATTGTTTAGCATAAGTTGAGACATATTTCCACCCTTCCATCATAGGGAGGAAAGGAAAGAGGGATAAAGCAGCTAGGGGGGTTGTTAGTGGGTTGTAGATTGTTGTAATAAGCCATAAATCCGGTGTCCATAATTTTTAGAAAGGAAAGGTTTCTTTCAGAAAGGGGTCCCCATCAAGGATTGGTTGTAGTATGATGATACCCCATACGGATTCCAGCGTAGGGTGGTGGGTGACAACTAGGGGTGTGTGGTCAGAGAGGGTTTTATTTCTGTTCTCTTTAATCCTAATGGCAATGATAGTCAGCACTAGAGCTGGGTGCATATTGTAAACTTGTTCTGAAAATATTCATCCATATTTTTAAATGAATTTGCTTCAGCTGTGTTCACACATTTTAGGTTCATTTTACTGGAAAAAAGCAAAGCAAACTTCAAAATTGCAGTGTGAATATTTGTGGAAACTGAATTTTAAATCTTGACACACAGATACTCATGACATTAAGGAAACAGGAACAGCACCAGCTGAGCACATTATATCATTGCAAGTCATTACAAATTTAGGCATACCAAATATTCTTATTCCACATTTCATATTCCGTTACTTTTTCCTTGGTCAAATACATAAGAAAAATAGCTTTGCTTGTTTTTTATGAAGCTATTACTATGAATAAAAGGGCTCACAGAACACTAAAAAGCCCAAACATTACTTTTAAGGATGTTTTATTTTCACTTGACAAAAATATTACTTATACATTTTTGAAGTGGATTAACACACGACTTCATTCTGTTTCTGCTCCTCTTTGGAGGGTAATCACAAGTTCCAGATGCCAAGCTATCTTTCAGTTTCCTTCTGAATTAAATTAGATTTTGACTTGAGAAACGTGACCACATTATCTCTTTGAACATAAGGAAACTGCACAAATCCTTCATAAGACCTGTGTAAAACTCCTTTTATGATTAAGAAGGGGCAATTTTCTCCTGTCTGTACTTCTTAGAGAGAAATGTGTGTTGCCCTTTGAGGAACTTGCATTCTGGTGCATATTCTGCTGCATTTGTGAATCAGTAGTGAAGCATGTAATCTATTTGCTATTCAATATAGTAATTAATTTGAGTAAGTTTTGTGTGTGTGCCCATTGTAATAAAGACGTGATGCAACTGTTACAGCCAAGTTGCCATAATAAGAATATGGTACATATGGCTAAGCCTATGACAATTCTCGTAAGAGATAACCTAAGGTTCAAATGCTAAGATAAATTAATTTATCATTACTTTGGGGATGGGGAATGGGGGGAAGAGAAATTATATGAAAATAAATACTAAAAGTTGCACAATGAAGCTATTCACAATTGGAAAAAGAGAACAAAGGTAAGATGTGCATCCATAACTCCATCCCCTTGTGCATATACATTATAGTACATACATTAATTACATAACATATTACTTCTCAAATACATTGCTTTTTTACAACCATAGAAAGACATCTGAAAGACCTTGTGGGCTTTTATAATTCTTTTGTATTTACACTAAGTTCACAATCATCCTTCTACAGCATATCTTTTGTTTCCAACTTCTTAAGTGAAAAAATCTACTTTTTAATAAAATATTATACATTGACTTGTGGGCAGGGAATGTTTTCATTATTTGCGTGTAAATGGCCTAACAGAATGGACTCCCAAACTGGGATTTGGGCCTCAAGGCACTACCACAATATACATAAATTAATAAAAATCATATAAGATTTTCCTCGACTGAATATAGATACACATTGGATAGGTGATGGATTTTTGTAATAGGACAAATCTTAGCTCAGAGAAAAACTGTCCCCTAGTAGAGTTGTATTTTTATTTTTCTTTCTTATATACTTTGTTTTATTCTTATATTTCATGTGAGCTGAGGTCAAATCTCCTTAATATAGTTCAAACACTGTTTCAAATAATACTGTATATAATTGCCTTAAAATATTATTTATATTTTTAAATTAAGTTACCTAAACTGAACATTTACAATTTTCTGCATACAAATCTAGATTTTTTCCCCTAACCATTACCCCCTATTAGAACAATTTTTGTCTGTTGGACAGTTCTTTTAATCTGTTTTACAACTTTAGCTGATCTGAAGGCAGTCAGTGTGTGCTATAATTATGAATGTAAAACAATTATGAGATCGTTTTTAGAAGATCGCATCCTTCTAATAATGCCACACCAATTTCTCAATACAGCAGCAGTACAGATTAGGGCTGAAAACAAAGTGCATAACTGAGCACTGGACTTTGTTACTTATGGTCCAGTAAAGGTGAAATAAGCCGAGGAGAGCAGGTATACAGATTTATAAGCAAGCAGGCATGCTTCCAAGAATAGGTTATGGGCACTGTTCCCTCTAAGCTGTGCACGTGTGCGTGCGCACACAGATCTTAAACCCTGCGCACATGGCAAAACACCACGCGCACTCTGGCTTTGGCTTTTTTTATTTTTGCTTCAGCAGCGGCACAGAAGAAATTTTTTATGCACACGGCCTGTTAAAAATTAGAGGGAACATTGGCTATGGGACATGGGCTATGGGCTATGATCAGCTAGCAAGTTTCAGAGTAGCAGCCATGTTAGTCTGTATTCGCAAAAAGAAAAGGAGTACTTCATCGGATGCATTCGGTAGAAAATACAGTGGGGAGATTTATATACACACACAGAGAACAAGAAACAATGGGTTTTATCATACACACTGTAAGGAGAGTGATCACTTAAGATGAGCTATTACCAGCGGGTTGGGGGGGAGGAGGAAAACCTTTTATGGTGATAATCAAGGTGGGCCATTTCCAGCAGTTAACAAGAACGTATGAGGAACAATACTGGGTGGGGTGGGGTGGGGGGGGAGAAATAACATAGGGAAATAGTTTTCAAGAACAAATCCGCACAGACACACCCCTGGAACACTGACCTGGGATATTCTATCTGCTACTCAAGATCCACTAAACCTGGAAATCCTGGATGCCCCATCATCTCAGGCATTGGCACCCTGATAGCAGGATTGTCTGGCTATGTAGACTCCCTCCTCAGGCCCTACGTTACCAGCACTCCCAGCTATCTTTGAGACACCACTGACTTCCTGAGGAAACTACAATCCATCGGTGATCTTCCTAAAAACACCATCCTAGCCACTATGGATGTAGAAGCCCTCTACACCAACATTTCACACAAAGATGGACTACAAGCCATCAGGAACAGTATCCCCAATAATGTCATGGCTAACCTGGTGGCTGAACTTTGTGACTTTGTCTTCACCCATAACTATTTCACATTTGGGGACAATGTATATCTTCAAATCAGCGGCACTGCGATGGGTACCCGCATGGCCCCACAGTATGCCAACATTTTTATGGCTGACTTAGAACAACGCTTCCTCAACTCTCATCCCCTAATGCCCCTACTCTACTTGCACTACATTGATGACATCTTCATCATCTGGACCCATGGAAAAGAAGCCCTTGAGGAATTCCACCATGATTTCAACAATTTCCATCCCACCATCAACCTCAGCCTGGACCAGTCCACACAAGAGATCCACTTCCTGGACACTACGGTGCTAATAAGTGATGGTCACATACCACCCTATATCAGAAACCTACTGACCGCTATTCCTACCTACATGCCTCTAGCTTTCATCCAGATCACACCACACGATCCATTGTCTACAGCCAAGCTCTAAGATATAACCGCATTTGCTCCAACCCCTCAGACAGAGACAAACACCTACAAGATCTCTATCATGCATTCTTACAAGTCCAATACCCACCTGCTGAAGTGAAGAAACAGATTGACAAAGCCAGAAGAGTACCCAGAAGTCACCTACTACAGGACTGGCCCAACAAAGAAAATAAAAGAACGCCACTAGCCATCACCTTCAGCCCCCAACTAAAATCTCTCCAACGCATCATCAAGGATCTACAACCTATCCTAAGGATGACCCATCACTCTCACAGATCTTGGGAGACAGGCCAGTCCTTGCTTACAGACAGCCCCCCAACCTGAAGCAAATACTCACCAGCAACCACACACCACACAACAGAACCACTAACCCAGGAACCTATCCTTGCAACAAAGCCCGTTGCCAACTCTGTCCACATATCTATTCAGGGGACACCATCATAGGGCCTAATCACATCAGCCACACTATCAGAGGCTCGTTCACCTGCACATCTACCAATGTGATATATGCCATCATGTGCCAGCAATGCCCCTCTGCCATGTACATTGGTCAAACTGGACAGTCTCTACGTAAAAGAATAAATGGACACAAATCAGACGTCAAGAATTATAACATTCAAAAACCAGTCAGAGAACACTTCAATCTCTCCAGTCACTCGACTACAGACCTGAGAGTGGCTATCCTTCAACAAAAAAACTTCAAAAACAGACTCCAGCGAGAGATTGCTGAATTGGAATTAATTTGCAAACTGGATACAATTAATTTAGGCTTGAATAGAGACTGGAAGTGGATGTGTCCTACACAAAGTAAAACTATTTCCCCATGTTATTTCTCCACCTCACCCCACCCCCCACTGCTGTTAACTGCTGGAAATGGCCCACCTTGATTATCACCATAAAAGGTTTTCCTCCTCCCCCCCACCTCCTGCTGGTAATAGCTCATCTTAAGTGATCACTCTCCTTATAGTGTGTATGATAAAACCCATTGTTTCATGTTCTGTGTGTGTGTATATAAATCTCCCCACTGTATTTTCAACTGAATGCATCTGATGAAGTGAGCAGTAGCTCACAAAAGCTTATGCTCAAATAAATTTGTTAGTCTCTAAGGTGCCACAAGTACTCCTTTTCTTTTTGATCAGCTAGCAGCGAGACTTATTGTTTTCTTCGGGTCCCTTGGACACATTTCTGGGCTAGTGGCTGGCCCTGCTCTCAGTTTATTCCAAATACCCGTCTCATCTGAGTGAAGCTCTTCTACTTGTTGCAGTTGAGAGTAACTGAAAATCCTAGAAATCAGCAGGGGCTGCTGTTTAAGGAAAGACAGAGAGAATGAAAGGTAACCCTGAAGCGACTAGGAGCAGGGTCAAGAGAGTGGGCTTCAGAGAAGTCCTGAAGACCAGAAACACCTTTTGTGTACTTGGGACTTTTGTCTGTACTTGTTTCAGAGTAGCAACCGTGTTAGTCTGTATTCGCAAAAAGAAAAGGCGTACTTGTGGCACCTTAGAGACTAACAAATTTATTTGAGCATAAACTGGACTTGTTACCACAAAAGGGGATTAAACTCAGAGTTACCCAGCCAGAAGGATGAGCCCCATGAAACCCCTGGAGAGTCA
Source organism: Dermochelys coriacea (assembly GCF_009764565.3). Classification (NCBI taxonomy): domain Eukaryota; kingdom Metazoa; phylum Chordata; order Testudines; family Dermochelyidae; genus Dermochelys; species Dermochelys coriacea. The sequence continues at coordinate 56,468,789 of NC_050069.1, forward strand.
GAAAGCCCTGGAGAGGAGGAAACTAAGGTAGGAAATGCCTACAGTGCCACACTCAGCCAGCAGGGAGGCACCACAGTCATACCCTGTGAAACCTATAAAGAGGAGTATTAAAAATGTTTTTTATCAGTGTAACTATTTCCTTTGGGGAAAATCAAGTCTTCCTTCTGTGACTGCAGAGTGCCTCTGACAACAGAACTGGTGTAGTTTCAGTGCACATAGGTGTGAGGAAAGCCAATATGGGGAACGTGCCTCTTGTGTAGCATGGAGCCCAGCTGTGTATGAGCACACTGTATGACAGTATGGAGAACAGGATAGGTGGTGGTATGGCAGGGGTAGGACAAGTATGTGTTGCTTTGTAGATCATCCTGTCCTCCTCTTGCCAGAGAAGGAAGATTGATCCCTGGAGAGCTACTTCAATAACTCGGCTGCAGCAGCTTTTGTGTAGTAGCTCTGCAGCCTTGGGTACAATTCCTCCATTCTTGACACCCTGTGGAGATACTCAGCTAACAGTTCACTACCTGGACTAGGACTGGATCCCTGGATTTGCCTTTGATATTTATTGTCTCAAATACAAATACATTGCACAGACTGTTCTTTTTGTGGGTGATAAATATTAGAAACCTGACTTAACAGGCCTGCCAAAATGTTCAGCACAATATGTAATTTACAGTTTTAACATACCATTTGACTCCCACACCTCCTGGGCTCCGAGCACATAAAAGCAACCATTTAAAGTTTTATATTTGAAGAAAAGCCAATTAATTCACAGATAGGTAAGTGGCAACAATTTTGTTCTAATATTTAAGTAATAAAATATAGTAAATGGAGAACTGAAAATATAGGGCCAGATTAGAATATTGAATATCAGGCCATAGATTCAACACCAGTTGAACGCCAAAGTCTTTATTTTCAAGGTGCTCAATGGCCTGGGCTCAAGATAGCTAAAAGATTACTGATAGAGCCCTGGGACGAAGATAGTGGTCAACTACTTCACTCTTCAAACACAATGGAATATTCTACAATAAGGGTACAGCTCATTTGTGCAAAAGCCAGAGCTATTTCAGGGGATAATCTGAGATTATGACACAATCTCCCCCAGGAACAGAGGGCCTTTACAAACCTCGTTACTGCTGGTTATAGTAGAGCCCTGTAGTGCAACTGGGATCCCATGGGTGCCACAGGACCTGCTGCCATAAGAGTGAGAGTGGGTAAAATGTACTTTGTTCCAGGCAGGATCAGGTGGGCAAAAAACCCAGACTGCGGTAATTTTTGGGAAAACATGAAATCTCTCATGACTTTACCACAAAGATTGTGTCTGGATTCTGTTTATATATATATATATATATATATATATATATATATATATATAATATATATATATATATAATATATTAACTGACCATTTTGGGGTTTTTTTTATATTTTTAGTAGCATAGGGGAATCGGTCTCTCTTGCAGGACCTAAGGTTTGTGTGGTGGGAGTATAATAAAAATGCAAGAAACAATGTGGGACTGGGTGCGAGAGCATATTGCTGGGAGAGATGGGAGTGGGATTAAATAAATAGTCCTTTGCAGGGCTATAGCGCAAAGCGCATTTCTATGACTTTGCTTTCTTTAACACACACAGGGCACATGTGTATGTAACCCCCTTGCGGTTTAGAGAGACCCTAAGCCTTCAAATCCTTGTCCTGAGGCAGAGGAAGTGCTGTTGGCTCCAGGAAGAGGAAATGCTGGTTGTTCCTGGGGACTGGAGAGAGCGAGAGCAACAGGGGGTGTTGCTGGAGCTCTAGACAAGAGGGCCTACAGCAAGTAGGCCTTCACATAGTGAAGCAGCTGAGAACCTTTCTGAAGCCTGGGAGGGATAAAGCAGCCGACTAGAGACAGGAGCCAAGAGCACCATGCCAGGACAGGAGCAGCAATGCGCTAGGACTGAAGGAGCACTGCGTCAGAAAGAACTCACCCAAGAAGGACAAACCAGAGCTGGACCCAGTTTCACTGTTGCCCAGAGCTGCATGGGGCCATGAGTACTGGGGCTTGTGACCTTGCATTGGGAATAAGGAAGGAGTCTGTAGGTAGCTAAGTGGGGAAGTAGTCACTCTGTGTGGGTTTGCAGAGAGCAGCAAAAGAGGGCACCAGACGGGTTTGTTGGGGAAAGTTCACTGGTGCCGAAGACGACTAGAAGCACCTCAGAGTCACTGACAGACTGGAAGTCTGCCCAGGATTTCTGAACTCTGCGTGTAGACGCATTGCTCAGTGTCCGCCCTTTTATAGTGTGGTAGCACTGGGCCTGTAGATCCTCATGTTGAATGTAACTCTGTTTTACTGCCCCCCCTGTCTTCTCCCCTGTTGTTTTTCTCTATTCATCCCTCTGTAAATAAATATTTCCCTTTCCTATATTCATTGTACTATTCTGGTATGCGTGTGTTTACTCCAGGGAGTGTGGAACAGGTGCCCTTGGGGTGGAAGGGAGCTTCCCTGCTTCATCCTGAATGTATCTTTTCTTGGTCAGAGCTTCTTGCAGAGCAGACTCCATCCTGGCCATGAGGGTGCTAAAGTTATGTATAAATAAACAAACAAAATACCCTACCAAAACAGAACACTCAGTGTGCACCCTTCTCCCTCTGGGAAAATGAAAGAACAAGCAACACATGACAGATGTTAGTCATTTTTTGTACTACTGCAAGGCATGCAGTACAGTGATGAGTATAGTATAAGAATAAGACTTAAGGAATAGATTTCCTGTAAACGGGGGCAGGACATAGTATAGAGATTTAGCGCTCCCAAACTCTTCCCTGCTTTGAGAATCTCAGTTACTCTCATCTGTAAAATAGGGTTTATTGTGCATGTTATAGCCTAAGCTGATCTTTCACCTCAACAGAGGCATTAGGGTACAGGAGGTTTATGTGGCTGTCCTGGGCTTAGGCCACACAGTACTCACATGCAGTGAAGTCACAACATGTAAAACTACAGAAACTGAGCACTGAAACATCCTATCTCGAGTCCAATAATATCTATAAAATCAGTATGTAAATCTGAAAGAATCTAAGTGTTGGTGAACAAGAGGTTACACATAGTAGATCTTCCCAAGCTTCTACCTATACACAGTCCAACAGATTTATAATTCATTTCACCGGTTTTCTTTAACACTTGCTGCTACAGGATAACACAGTAGATTTAAGCAACTAGAGCTGGTCAAAATTAAAAAAATATACTTTGTGGAAAAAAAACAGAATTTGTGTGTGTGGGGGGAGATTGAAATTTTTAACATTTGCTGACCAAATATTCAGCTGGCTGAAAAATGGAAAATCATTTTCACTGAAAATATTCTCCAGGGTTTTTATTATTTCTATTACCATAGTGCCTAAAAGCCCCAGTCAAGCTTTGGGCTCCATTTTAGTTTAGTTTCAAGACAGGCTGCACCTTTAGCATATGGTCTGCTGCCAATGTACAAGTGACTTCACTGTCTTGCTTTAGATAAAATTCAGCATTAATCAGGCTTCTTTTTACTTTCTAAATGAGTTAGAATACTACAAATACTAAGGTAATGGTATTTAAGGGCTTGTCTACATGGAGAGTTAGTGTGTGGCAAGGTGGGGTGTCAACGTGCAGCACGTTCACTTTTTGTGCGGACTCTGCTACCATGCATTAACAGATCCACAGTGTGCTTTGATCTACTCCCTTTTCAAGGAGCAGAACTGTTGGTGCGCATCAACAGGGTTCATATGGTCACATAGTGTGTGGCAGTCTAGTGAACCCTATATTCCAGCTTCTCATGCACTAAATGTCTGTACAGACAAACCTTAAAGCAGTGGTGGGCAACCTGCAGCCTGTACGCAGCCCGTCAGGGTAATCCGCTGGCAGGCTGCAAGACAGTGTTTACATTCACCATCTGCAGAAACGACCTCCCGCAGCTCCCAGGGGCCACGGTTCTCCATTCCCGGCCAATGGGAGCTGCGGGAGGTGGAAGCGGCGGCCAGCAGGTCCCTTTGCCCCGCGCCATTTCCTGTTGGCTGGGAATGGCAAACTGCGGCCACTGGGAGCTGCGGGCGGTCGTTGCTGCGGATGGTTAATGTAAACACTGTTTTGCAGCCTGCCAGCATGACAAGCTGGAATATAGGGTTCACTAGACTGCCACACACTATGTGACCATATGAACCCTGTTGATGAGCACCAACAGTTCTGCTTCTTGAAAAGGGAGTAGATCAAAGCACACTGTGGATCTGTTAATGCATGGTAGCAGGGTCCGCACAAAAAGCGAACGTGCTGCACGTTGACACCCCACCTTGCCACACACTAACTCTCCATGTAGACGAGCCCTTAAATACCATTACCTTAGTATTTGGTGGCTCCGCAATAACTCCGCAAGTTATTTTTAGTTAAATTGACAGTGATTTATACAACAATTCAAAATGGCTATCATCTCTTCTCTTCCCCCTATTTAATTAGCTGCATACTGAATATATTTAAAGAGGCCTGGAGAACTTTTTGTAATGTAGCACATGAATTAACTGAGCTCATATTTTCTTGCAGAAACAGTTTAACAGAACTCTTGATCCCACTGAAAAAACCTGACTTCTACAGCACAGAAATCCATGAAGGGCTGGATCCTGTTTTCCAATACTATCAAGGTTCCTTCCCCACTCTGAACTCTAGGGTACAGATGTGGGGACCTGCATGAAAACCTCCTAAGCTTACTTTTAAAAGTTTAGGTTAAAACTTCCCCAAGGTAAAAAATATTTTACCCTTTGCCCTTGGACTTCTACAGCCATCACCAAACATCTGGGTTTATTTTTGAGAAAGCGTTGTTTGGAAACGTCTTTCCCCCCAAAATCCTCACCAAAACCTTGCACGCCCCTGCGTGGGGAAGGCTTGATAGAACTCCTCACCAATTTGCATAGGTGATCACAGACCCAAACCCTTGTATCTTAAGAACAATGAAAAAAAGCATTCAATTTCTTACAAGAAGAATTTTAATATAAGAAATGGTAAAAAGAATCACCTCTGTAAAATCAAGATGGTAAATACCTTACAGGGTAATTAGATTTAAAACATACAGAATCCCTCTAGGCAAAACCTTAAGTTACAAGAAAGACACAAAGACAAGAATATTCTTTTTATTCAGCACAGTCTAATGTCTCAGCCATTTAAAGAAATCATAATCTAACGCATATCTAGCTAGATTACTTACTAAGTTCTAAAACTCCGTTCCTGATCTGTCCCCAGCAAAAGCATCACACAGACAGACCCTTTGTTTTTCCCTCCCTCCAGCTTTGAAAGTATCTTGTCTCCTCATTGGTCATTGTGGTCAGGTGTCAGCGAGGTTATCCTAGCTTCTTAACCCTTTACAGATGAAAGGATTTTTCCTCTGGCCAGGAGGGATTTTAAAGGTGTTTACCCTTCCCTTTATATTTATGACAAATACATTCCAGAGTTACTGCATGGACTTAAATCAGTACTTCAGTTGAGCTATTATTTACAGGAGTTCAAAGGAGATCAGAATCTGGCCATAAAACCTGTTATTGGATGGCTTCCCATTTATTATAAATATACAAATACAGATCAGAATCCCACTAAAAATTGGAAAATGGCTAAAAAGTTGTGCATGTGGTTGAAAAAATCCCATAACTTCTACTGATGTGAATAATCCTTACTCACTTGAGTTGTCCCATAGAAATCAATATGCCTATTTGAATGGATAACAGTTGCATAATTGGGCCCTAAAATTGTATGAGGACCGAGAGAAGACAGCAATCTAAGATCATATGCTATTTTGTATTGTGTGCATGTATGTAACTTAATATTCCTGCATTTTTAATGTATCCTTTTAAATTAGTTATTACTGTTGTGGCCTGAATTAATTAACATAAACTTTGTACTTTTATTCTAACAATAAAAAGCTTTAATCTAAAATAAATAAATACAAAATCTGAAAACTGTACGACCTACATCAGTACCATCTAGACAAACTCACACCAGCACATCAGAAAGAAAAATTCATCAGTGAACAGGATACATTCACTGAAGGAAAAAAACAATATAATCCCTAATTATGGGATTTCCAAGCCTTCATTAAATCTTTAAGTCTTAATGGGAATTAACTAAGTTGTTGTGCATTATCCAGTATATTTGAGGCTGAGCTGTCAGGTACTCTGGATCTGTTCAGCAAGATCTGTTCAGTGTATTATTCCTCTCACCAACCAAGACAAATGATATTTTCTTTTATATGAAAGGGATAGGAAGATTGTCTTTTTATTATTATTATTTCTTTAACTTTTACCAATTAGCTTGGAAACTAATAAATACCCTTGAAGATTAAAAAAAATTCATCATCTATTCTTACTACTTGTATTAATATAGCACCTAGGAGTGCCAGTCATGGACATGACCCTGTTGCACTAGGTGCTGTACAAATGCAGCACAAAATGAGAACCCCTGCCCCAAAGTGCAGATAGTCTTTCTGGAGTGAAACCCTGGCACCATTGAAGTCAATAGCAAAGCTCCCACTAATTTCAATGAGGTCAGGATTTCACCCCTAGTGTTATGGGCAGAACACTTCCAAACTATCTACTTTTAAATATAAATGCAATCTTTTCAGCTAGATGAGTGAGTGTTACAGAAGAGCAATAGTTCCACTGAATTTCAACAGGAGCTGGGTATTTAAATCTCCCCTCTGCCTTTGGAAATCTACCCTCCACTCCTTAAGTCTTTAGAAGTGACTATTATTGTGGCCACTATCTTGGCTTTGCTCCTAAACTGTGATCCCACAGATGCTTTTAAAGCTTAGTTCTCTTTTACCAAGGGATATTTGTTTACTTTCAATGATAAGAGATTGTAACTGGGACCTGACAGAAAACAGTGGCAATGCCTCCTAATGGCGGATGTCCAGTGCAGGTACTCCATAGGAAAGGTATACAGCGATCAGATAAATGGCTTGGAAAAGGACTTAAAAAATGTGTTCAGTAAAGGAGTGAACAGGGGGCGGATGGGGACTCCTATGATTGGTATGGCAGGGAGCCAATCCCCCATTCTTATAGCCCACCTTAGCCTTCCTATGCAGGGGGTGGATGGTAAGGTCCTGGCAATGGATTTGCTGGAGGGACCTGGATGGAAAAAGAGGGGAGCTGGTGGAACCCCCCCCCCCAGTCATGGTAAAGTCCCAGCAATAAATTTGCTGGAGGGATTTGGATGGAAAAAGGGGTGGGGGGCTGGTAAAAAACCCCAGGTAATTACAGAAAACATGGGGTTACCTGCACTGTACACTTCTATCTGCCGGGTAGTCCCAGACATCTAATAATAAAGTTGTGGCCTGATTAAACCCACGTCAGATGTCTCCTATCCTTCTTTTGGTATAGTCAATCTCCTTTGTGTCTTTGGAAATCTACCAGCCACTACTCTAAGTCTTTAGAAGTGATTATTATTGTGGCCACTACCTTGGCTTTGCTCCTAAACTGTGAACCCACAGATGCTTTTAAAGCTTTGTTCTCCTTTACAAAGGGATATTTGTTTACTTTCACTGATCAGAGATCGTAACTGGAATCTGAGAGAAAACAATGCCTTGCAAAAAACGATCAGACGACCATTCTGGAAGGTATGGGACCAATACAAAAGCATATAATTCTTTCTAGGGCCTGAGATACATCCAATTCCTAGCACATGTAGACAGCCCCAAGAAAGTGCTTTTTTGATCTTCAGAAAAATATGAATTTTATTTCTCAATGTCATGAATCTTTCTTTAGAAATGGAAGTTTCCTTCTACTGGTAATATCTTGGGCCTTCACACACTCTGTTTTGGATAAAACTAGCAATTAGGAAGGCTAACTTTTTATTCAACAATGATTCTTCTTTACAGGGAAGACCAAACTCACCCTGTCATAAGTAGGTTCAGATCCTATTAAATCAGTGGATGCCGTATCTACTTTTGCAAGTGCTACATACATACTATTTATTATTATTAGTGCCACAACCAACTCATTAGTCTGAACAGACTTGTGAAAGTTTCAATTGACAGGTGAAAGAGACTTTCCCTTTAGCTGTACTGAGTTAGCCAGACAGGCTACAAAATATTACGCATAAACTAAATTTCCTTCTCTATGAGATTGCCAGCCCTTGAACTGGAAACTTAAACTGCAAAATATCACATCTTCCAAAAACTAAGAATTCAAAAGATAGGATTCCTTTCTTTCTGTAGATTGTAAGCTCTGGGGCAGGGACTGTCTTTTTTTAATATGAATATGCAAAAAGCTTAGCACAATGGAATGTCAGGGCCTCTACACATTACACAATACAAATAATTTAATAATTAATTTTAAAATATAATTTTGCCAAAAGTTTCTTAATATCTTTAAAGAAGAAAACTTACAAGATACACCAATTGCTTCTCTAAGCCAGACACAGACCTTGGCTTCTATTGCATGCCATGTGAACCAGAGAAAAATACATCAAAGAAATAGTTTGCCAAAAAGCCAAAATCCAATTTTTTACTCTGGTATTCAAGGCAGAAAGAAACTGATATCTTTACAAGTTGCCTCAAAGAATTATCTCAATTCATGTTCTAAAATCACTTCCCTCCTTTTAAAGGCTCTCTTCAAAGCACAGCCAGATTTTCTATTTAAACATCCTATAGATATGATGTTACCCCAAATCAATTGTAATTCTTTATACCATATCCAGTCAATCCTATGTTTACCCTGGAGGTTATAGACCTTACTTTATCTCTTTAGCTGGTAGTCTATACACTTCAGAAAAATCCTTATGTATGAACATATTTTATTGGGTCTCTCAAACTATTTTCTCCATTGATTAATCATTCATTGAAAGCAATTTTTGGAAATATCTGCACTAAAGGCACTAAGCTCCCAGTAGGCATTAAGTTTCCAACCTCTAACTGAGGAACTGAACAAATCTTTCACATTAAGTAGGATATAGTTTCTGACCTGAAAAACCCGTTAAGTCCTTCCTTCTCTTCTGAAATGCTCCCCTCTTTCATATTGGAAAGTAGAATACACAAACTCCACAATTCCATTTTATAGTGAGAGTTCTTTGGACATAAATGATCACCTTGATTGGGACTGACATCCAAGAGTTCACTCTTGGACTTTTTAATTGTTACTCTTAGTATGAGCTGCTCCTATCTAGCCCACACTAGCAGCCCAATATTTGCTTGTGGCAACACTCCTCTCTTCTCTTTATCCAGCATTACTGGGTTTGATCAATCTAAATATGAAGCAGAAAAAGAGAGAGAAAGGATAATGTCCCAATTCCAGTTTCTGAAAATGAAGTTGGCAAAGAAGCTGTCTGCAATATTAGCTTCCACAGGAGGTGAGAAGTGTGAATGCTTTCTGCAGCTGATTTTATCTTTTGGGGCCTTTGTGGTGTCCATTATAATGGCAGCTGATGGTGCTGGAAGAAAATAGCTTTTATCGCTGCAAGCTGACTTGCTGCTAGAAATTCTTCAACCTCTGGGCCCTGTAGTCAATCAGCCACTTGAATAGACTGGACTTACAATCTTAGGAAAATTTTGCCTGAAGGCACAATAAAAATAATACTAATAAAAAACCACCACCTCTAAAACAGTAAAAAGACTTTGGAATTGCTTCTCCTGCTGGAGACAGAAAAATTGAATAAAGCTCTCCAGCAAGCTTTTTGGACACAGTACAGACAGACTCTACCTCAACAACCCAGGGATACTTGAACCTAGGATTTGGTTAGTTCCATTTCTAATACATTGTGAAAAGATGAGATAAATAGAGACCATCTAGGATGGAAATCAGAGTAGGTGACCTAATCCACTGCCTTGACAAATGAGAAGATTATTCTCCCGCTTGTTGGATCTCTGTCAATAACTACTGTCTCTCAACCTCAGTGTCTTTCTGATCAGACAACCATTTTCTTCTCCCTTCTCCCCAAAAATTCCTTTGCAGTGGCTGTTTGGCCACCAAGGTGGATCTCGCAGTTGGACCCTGCATTTACTGTTTCTTATGTTTTTCCATTGTCAGCATCTTTTTTCCAAGGAGTGTTTCATCTGTCAGTGCACAAGCATTGTCAGAAGCATTCTGGATGTCCTCAAGAACTGGAGGGCAATTACCTTGGAAATTTTGCTGTTGGGTTTCAATGGGGCAAAGATTTTCCCCTCTGTATTTTGCTAGTAGTACTGGACTTGTCGATGTCAATGGGGTTACCCAGGTGCTGAAATTTAGGTATGTGCGAAAAGTACCTTGGTGAACTTGGTGCTTCTACCAAACGCAATATTGGGGTTATATTCTGTTTCATGTACTTACTCACATCATGATGCTACTCTGAGCTGTTCTGGCTATGAAGTAAATCAATCTCACAGGAATATAGTTTCATTTAAATAAATGTTTTAATGATCTATACCAGTGTGGATCTCAACCTGCGACCCACTTGTGGCCCAATCAGCACACAGTTTTGGCCCATGTGACATCCTCAGGGTTTACAGGTAGTATATATATTGTATGGATGAGGCCCACATAACATATAGAGAGCTGCATATGCAGCCCACAATGGTAAATCAGTTAAGAACTACTGGTGCGCCGCTTCCGCAGCCCCCATTGGCCTGGAATGGCAAACCACAGCCAGTGGGAGCTGTGATCGGCTGAACCTGCAGATACTGCAGGTAAAGAAACTGTCCGGGCCCACCAAGGAATTTCCCTGATGGGCCATGTGCCAAAGGTTGCTGATCCCTGGTCTATACTATGCTTATTTTTAAAGAAAATAATGAAATATTTATTATTGCTACAAGCCTACGATAATTAGGGCCACTATTTAACTGCAGATTACTGTTAACACCAGAGGTGCCAGTTGAGGAGTATTTTGCTGTATTGTACTAATGTAGCACAGAAATATAACATACTGTATATAAAAGCTAACTTCAAGGCACAGCCACATGCAAACACCAGAGCACAAAAAGATTACATTGTAAAAAGACTTGAACAGAATGCTGATCAAAGAATATAATTGTTCTTTTGGAAATTCTCTTTCCATACCACAGTTCCATGTAACTACAAGTGTGTATGTGTGTGTGTGTGTTTGTGTGTGAGAGAGAGAGAGAGAGAGAGAACAAAATGATTTAATCAGTAATTATTTCCTTCAACTTCAGACAGTCTAGTAACTGTAAGGTAAATTACCTATTATGATATACAGAATACAGAGCAGATTTTTTTCTAATCAAATTCTATTCTATAAGATACCTCTCTCCTCTCAAACTTCAGTATACAACTACATTTTCAGAAGTAACATCATTATCTCAAAGCAAGCCTGACAGGGCATTTTACCCAGTAAAGTCTATTATTTAAAGTGAAGCTCAACTAATATAGCATACCATCTGTCATTATCTAATTTCAATGGAAAATAATTATTTTCTATTTTAATTTAAATAATGGATACAGAAACAACACATTCTTGGTTTATGCATAACTTGAAATATCCTTTTACAAAACTTATTTTCAAAACAATACAATTATCAAGAACTGGAGAAAATATATCAATGCTTATAGGAAGCTTAATCACGTATTAATATATGTGGTAAGACTATTAAACATTTTGCATATGGAGATATTTTGAGTTTTAAACACAAATCAAAGAGATATGGAGCTGCTTTGTAATAATGGAATATTTTGCACCTACTAAACTAAAATACAGTTTCCCATTCATATTTTTTAATGACTTGACATGTTTGTATTTTTACCAAATTTGGTAATATATTTTTACTCAGGTGCTTTTAAAAAAAGGTTTCTTTGAAATAAGCAAGACACTGATGCATCTTATATAGGTTTAATTCACAAAAGAAAGTAAGCATAAATAAAGACTACCCTGTAGACCAATCCCAGAGTAGAATAATATGGGTGAGAAATATTTTACTCACCAGAGGCTATGAAACAAAACACAACAGAAAGATTCAGCTTGTCTAGGCGTTACATCAGCTTGGATCGCTCACCTGTCAGCGATTCAATGCAAACTCAGGCCTGATCTACACTACGAGTTTATGTCGAAATTAGCAGCATTAAATCAACTTAACCCTGCACCCGTCCACACAACGAAGCCATTTTTTTTTACATAAAGGGCTCTTAAAATTGATTTCTGTACTCCTCCCCAATGAGGGGATTAGCGCTGAAATGGACGCAATTCGACGGTATTGGCCTCCAGGAGCTATCCCACAGTGCACCATTGTGACCGCTCTGGACAGCACTCTGAACTCTGATGCACTGGCCAGGTGGACAGGAAAAGTCCCAGGAACTTTTGAATCTCATTTCCTGTTTGGCCAGGTAAGCTTATCAGCACAGGTGACCATGCATAGCTCATCAGCACAGGTAACCATGCAGTCCCAGAATCGAAAAAGAGCTCCAGCATGGAACCAAACGGGAACTACTGGATCTGATTGCTGAATGGGGAGATGAATCCGTGCTATCAGAACTACATTCCAAAAGACAAAATGCCAAAACATTTCAAAAAATCTCCAAGGCCATGATGGACAGAGGCTACAGCAGGAACGCAACACAGTGCTGCATGAAACTTAAGGAGCTCAGACAATCGGACCAGAAAACCAAAGAATCAAATAGACAGAGCCCCAGACATGCTGATTCTACGCTGAGCTGCATGCAGTTCTAGGGGGGGGGCTACCATCACTACTCCATCCCATCCGTGGACTCTGACGATGGGGTACTCTCCGTCATGCCTAAGGATTTTGCGAACGGGGAAGATGAGGAGGAGGAGGATGAGCTTGAGGAGAGCACACAGCACACCATTCTCCCCGATAGCCAGGATCTTTTTATCACCCTGACTGAAATAACTTCCCAACCCAACCAAGCCAAAGAAGGGACCTCTGGTGAGTGTACCTTTTAAAATATAATACATATTTTAATAGCAAGCGTTTTTTAATGATTAATTTGCCCTGAGGACTTGGGATGCATTTGTGGCCAGTACAGCTACTGGAAAAGTCTGTTAACATGTCTGGGGATGGAGCGGAAATCCTCCAGGGACATCTCCATGAAGCTCTCCTGGAGGTACTCTAAAGCCTTTGCAGAAGGTTTCTGGGGAGAGCAGCCTTATTCCGTCCTTCATGGTAGGACACTTTACCACGCCATGCTAGTAGCAACTAATCTGGTATCATTGCATGACAAAGCCTGGCAGCGTATGGTCCCACTGTTTACTGGCATTCAAGCAACATCCATTCTTTATCTCTCTGTGTTATCCTCAGGAGAGTTATATCGTTTGTGGTGACCTGGTAGAAATAGGGGGATTTAATTAAGGGGACATTCAGAGGTGGCCGTTCCTACTTGGCTCTTTGCCTGTGCCTGAAAAAAAATCCTCCCTGCAGTTAGCCACATGGTGGGGGAAGGGGGAGAGCATTGGCACTGAGCTGTTCGTGTTTGTCTAGCAGGGAGCTTCCCTGATACAGCCATGTGGTGGGGGGAGGGGTAAAGCAATCATCCCAGAGAATTGGATGGGCGAGGGTTAGTTTGGTTTCTGCTGCTGCACGTTAACACGAAAAGCGCAGCACTAAATGGCCAACTCAACAGACTTTGCTTGGTATGGGAAAGGAGGGCGCTGCTGTTATGAAGGTTGCAGAAGCTGAAAGACTATGGCTTACCATGGCCACCTGCAAGCCCAATTCTGTTGCCCAGCACTGCGTGTCTGATTTCTAACACCAAAGCTGCAGGCACTCAATATAAGATGCAAAATGCGACCTTGTATCAAAATCACATGTGCTATGTAATGTGAATAGTGTTGTTCACTGTGAAAGAGTATATCCATTGTTCTGTAAAATGTATCTTTTTAAATACTTCACTCCCTTTTTTTCCTTCCGTAGCTGCAAATGTTTCAAGCCTCCCTCCTCTGTCCCAAAGGCTATCTCAGATAAGGCAGTGAAAAAAATGCATGCATGATGAAATGTTCTCTGAGCTCATGCAGTCATCTGGCACTGACAGAGCTCAGCAGAATGTGTGGAGGGACATAGTAGCACAGTATAGGACAGCGGTCAATGAACATGAGGACAGGAGGGATGATCGAGATGAGAGGTGGTGACAGAAAGATCAGAGGAGGCAGGATGCAACGCTGGGGGTACTGTGGGATCTAACGGACATGCTCCGGTGTCTGGTGGAGGTTCAGGAACAGCAGCAGGATCACAGACTTCTTCTGCAACCCCTGTTTAACCACCCTCCCTCCTCCCCAAGTTCCATAGCCTCCTCACCCAGATGCCCAAGGATGCGGGGTTGAGGCTCTGGGCACCCAATCACTTCACCCCAGTGGACAGCCCAAGAAAAAGAAGGCTGTATTCAACAAGTTTTGAAGTGGTCTTTTCCTTCCCTGCTACCCGCCTCCCATACTCCACCCGGGCTACCTTGTGAGTTATCTCCCTATTTTTATAATCAATTAATAAAGAATACATGGTTTTTAAATGATAGTGACTTTATTTCCTTTGCAAGAAAGCTGTGATTAAAGGGGGATGGCTTACAGGGAATTAGAGTCAACCAAGGGAGCAGTTTTCATCAAGGAGAAACAAACAGAAGTGTCACATGGTACCCTGACCAGTCATGAAACTGATTTTCAAAGCTTCTCTGATGCGCTGCTCTTCCTGCTGTTCTAATCACCCTGGTATCTGGCTGTGCATATTCAGCGGCCCAGCGATTTGCCTCAACCTCCCACCCCACCATAAACATCTCCCCCTTACTCTCACAGAGATTGCGGAGCACACAGCAAGCAGCAATAACAATGGGAATATTGGTTTCGCTGAGGTCTGAGCGAGTCAGTAAACTGCGCCAGCAACCCTTTAAACATCCAAATGCACACGCTACCACTATTCTGCACTTGCTCAGCCTATGTTGAACAGCTCCTTACTACTGTCCAGGGTGCCTGTGTACGGCTTCATGAGCCAGGGCAAGGGGTAGGCTGGGTCCCCAAGGATAACTATAGGCATTTCAACATCCCTAACATTTATTTTCTGGTCTGGGAAGTAAATCCCTTCCTGCAGCCCTTTAAACAGACCAGAATTCCTGAAGACACAGCCGTCATGAACTTTTCCTGGCCATCCCACGTTGATGTTGGTGAAACGTCCCTTGAGATCCACCAGTGCTTGCAGCACCATTGAAAAGTACCCCCTTGGTTTATGTACTGGCTACCTTGGTGCTCCAGTCTCAAGATAGGGATATGCGTTCCATCTATAGCCCCACCAAAGTTAGGGAATCCCATTGCAGCAAAGCCATCTACTATGATCTGCACATTTCCCAGAGTCACTAACTTGTATAGCAGCAGCTCAATGATTGCGTTGGCTACTTGCATCACAGCAACCCCCACAGTAGATTTGCCCACTCCAAATTGATTACTGACTGACCGATAGCTGTCTGGCGTTGCATGCTTCCACAGAGCTATTGCCACTCACTTCTCAACTGTGATGGCTGCTCTCATCTTGGTATTCTTGTGTTTCAGGGCAGGGGAAAGCAGAAAAGTTCCATGAAAGTGCCCTTACGCATGCGAAAGTTTTGGAGCCACTGGGAATCATCCCAAACCTGCAACACTATGCAGTCCCACCAGTCTGTGATTGTTTGCCGGGCCTAGAATCGGTGTTCCACGGCATGAGCCTGCCCCATTAACACCATGATCTCCAAATTGCCGGGGACTGCGGTTTTAGAGACATCTGTGTCCATATCCTCATCACTCTCATCACTGCACTGCCATCGCCTCCTTGCCTGGTTTTTCAGGTGCTGGTTCTGCATAAACTGCACAATAATGCGTGAGGTGTTTACAGTGGTCATAATGCTGCAGTGAGCTGAATGGGCTCCATGCTTGCCGTGCTATGGCGTCTGCTTGGGCAATCCAGGGAAAAGGGTGCAAAATGATTGTCTCCCATTGCTTTCATGGATGGAGGGTTGACTGATGACATTTATCCATAACCACCCGCGACAAATTTTTGGCCCCATCAGGCATTGGGAGCTCAGCCCAGAATTCCAATGGGCAGTGGGGACTGCGGGAACTGTGGGATAGCTACCCACAGTGCACCGTTTGGAATGTCAACGCTTGTCACGGTACTGTGGACGCACACCGCCGAATTAATGTGCTTAGTGTGGACGCACGCACTTGACTCTATACAATCTGTTCCCAAAAATTGACTTCTGTAAAATCGGAGTAATTTCATCGTGTAGACATACCCTCAGAAAAAAGGGCTTCACAGCACATGACTTCTGCTGACAATGAATCCCTGTGTAACAATTTCAACTCTCCAAGAGCAAGCAAAAATGGGACTCTTATTTCCTACCTAAATATTCTACTCAATTAAAAATGAAGTAAGCTACAGAGAACTCTGACTGCAAGACTGCCTGTTCTTATGCTCCTTCTGTTATAGGCTATTATACTTTGCTCAAAACTTACAATCACAAGCTTTAAAATGCACATAACTAAAAGTAGCACATAAACTCCTTTAGTTCAAGGGATTAATAGTATAGAGGCTTAAAAGTATATATATTTTGTGTGAAGCCGTCTGTACACTGAACTGTTTAATATATTTGCCAACAGCAACAGTTGCTTTTATAGATGCTTTTATTTCAATCTGTTTTAGTCTGTCTCCTCTATTATTTTGTGCAAATTTGCCAGAATAGATTTCACTGGTCAGTTAACACAATGTATAAGTAATATTTGCACAGTAAGAAAAATTAGTAAAAGCATGAAAATCCAAAGATAACACGATCACTCTTTCCTTAACTCCTCTAATATCAACTTTTACTCTACCTTACTGCATAATAAACTTCCTTTTTTTTTC
This sequence comes from Dermochelys coriacea, assembly GCF_009764565.3. Taxonomy (NCBI): domain Eukaryota; kingdom Metazoa; phylum Chordata; order Testudines; family Dermochelyidae; genus Dermochelys; species Dermochelys coriacea. Next base: position 56,485,556 of record NC_050069.1, read on the forward strand.
TTAAGGTTAGAAGATATTACACTGAAAATTGTTTCCAAAAGTCAGCACAAAGTTTGGTAACAGTGAAGCGTTGTTTGCAGCACAGCCTAAGGTGTATTGCTAATCAGTTTGAAAGTATGATTGACTCATGTGACAAGTGTAGTATTTTTCAGTGCCACTGGGACCTACCAGACAGAATCCTGAATCCTCCCTGCCACTTTCCACATTTAAGAACTTTGGGTAGAGACCTAATGGAGGCAAAATACTCAGTGACTTCATTGAGAATTTTGCTTGCTTATTGACTGTAGCAAAAGAGTCATGTTCAATTGTGCCTGCTGATTTCAGCTAGAGGCCAGTAGAATTAAATGTAAAGCTATGTAATAAATAAATAAATAAATGGATGCCTAAAGTTAGGATTTAAGTTTACACTGAGGCATCAGATATTCAGAAGTGCTGATTACTCACCAGTTCCTATTGAAAACAAGGCCACTTATTTAGGTGCCTAACTGCAGGCACTCATTCTTTAAAAAACTAGGCTCTTGAAAGGCAGGTACAAGAATTTGCTCTGTTGGAGGAGTGAATCCAAGATAATGACCATAGACAGTGTAGCAGGATTCTTGGAGCTACACACACCATGATCGCAAAGATTCACCAATTTGTCAGCCTATTCTGCAGAACACACTATACATTATTGCCCCTGTGCAAGGGTAGTCTGATGACTGTGCAGTTTTGACATGACTTTTCAATCCTAGAGATCCAATACTTGTTTCTGGGTTTCCATTGTGAGAAGTAAGAAACAGGGTGAAGTTTAAACACTGTTTTGTTGTGCTTTTATTAAGACAAATATCTATTAAAAATGACCCATTTCTTTAAGGCTCAAACACAGGTAAAATAGTATTTCCTTCAGCTCCTGTGTAAAGGAAAAGTATGCAATATAGCTTCCTTCAGAAAATGTTAAAGAAAAGAGTAGCATGTGACATTCTCCAAATTGTACAAAAAAAATATTACCTACTCTCATTCACTGGATTCAGCTCCAACACACTCCAGCTTCCCATAGAAGTAGAACATAGCTTGAACACCTCACGATTTCGATCAACTCCATCCCAAACTCTGCTTTCTAAGCAAGAGAAAGAAAAATATCCATCTTGGGAGTATTTGCTCATTATTTCCTTTAGGGTTAAAATGGAGTGCTTTTTTTCCATAGCTGACACCCCCACAATTTCTCCTACATGGGACAGGTCCTCTAGCTGTTTCCTCCTTGCAGATTCATAACTGGCCCTTGCTGGCCTGCTTGGGGGTGGGGCACATTCACTCCATAACAGCCCCTGATATCAGAAGTTTACTTAATTTGAGACAGGGCTGTTTTAAAAAACATATGAACACATGCAAGAAATTTCACACATTGCGGGTATGTTTCCAGTTATGTGACAGAGGGTGAATCTTTCAAAAGGAATAAGAAATGCAAAAAAGAGTAGCAATTTCAAGAAAATGTTTACATAAAAGTAAAAAGGAAGTACTTTCTGGAGAAAAAATAAGCATAACAAAGTTGACCCAGAGCAGCTCTAATTTATGGAGTGAAAATGGAACTCACTCAAACTATCTTATACAACCATAACACTGGAGACCCATACATACAGTTAGGGAATCAATAACAGCACTGTGTACTGAACAGGTATTTTCATAACTATATTACATACATATCTTGTTTCAGTTTAGCATTACTATATATACAACTGAGCAACATCAGTTCTGAAAATATATACATTGGATCAGGATATGGGAAGTGGAAGCGGAAACAGAAGATTGTGAAATTGCCTTGAAAACACTTCTTCAAAGTAAACCTGATACAGTGGGCTTCATTACTGACATTACGTTTAAATATGTAAACACTAAGGCACTGGTACCTAACACTTCATCACTATTATTGAAAAATGCAATAAATATTCACACATTTGCACGCACACACATATATACATATATGCAAAATAACAGAAGAGAAATTTAAACAATATGATTAAGTTGCAAAAAGGACATAAAATTAGAAATTATTAATGGAATACTGTGTACTTCTTATACTATGAGAAGTATGGAATTCTACATAACAGTTCATCTCCTCTAAACAGCCTAACATGGGTAATTTAAACTTGTTTTCATGGATTGAAGAAGTTCAGATTTGACTTGGTTCCAGATGAAATTTTCCTTCTAGCATAATGAAACAGTGTTCTGGTTTCCACCTGCATTTTGTGCTGAACAGACGGATTTTTAAATTATGTATGTCTCTTTTAAAAAAAATAGATAAAAAGGAACTATTACTCTACAACCAACTATGAAATAGCTTTTAAAGTATGCTTGGGACAAAACCCCAGCTACAATACTGTCACCTTAAAACAACAACATTGTGGTCCAATGGGACCAAGAAGTTTATTTTTTCAAATTCCATCAGGAGCTACAAAATCCCAACTAAAACTGAGTTTACTTCTGAGTTATGGGTCCCATGTTATCATTTTGTATTAGATACCATTGAAATATGCTTTGATAATACAAGACAAATCTGCAAACCAGTCATTGGCATACATCATAATAAGCAAATTCAAGATGGCCATCACAGGCTCATCCAGTCAAGACATATAGATAGGGTGCGCATTTATAATATAACCTAATTAAGTATAACACTAAAACTCATCCTGTTCAAGTCTCATTTTAGGATTTGATCCTGAAATCAACTAAGTTCCTTCAGTGGCCTTTGACCTTGTTCAAGTTCATTGTACTTCATGGGACCAGGCCTTTACAGTGCAATGTTAGAGACAGTATGTTCTATTCTGGTGTTCAGTGGTTACATGTACTTGTACTTCCTTAGATATAGTTACTTCATTTTAACATAGCTAAGTAGGTGAATTCTCTGTATGGTATTTCTCATGTATTATATGTGATAACATAATGATATGACAATGCTGTCATTCTAAAATTATGTTAGACCAACTCATGTGGGAGCTGCAGAATCTCACCATACAAGCTTGGGGCCTTTTCCTTGCATTTATGCTCTTTCAACAAGATGAGTACCAGCAGCTGTTTTGTTCTGAAATGTTTAAGGTTTAGTTTTCTACAACAAAAGATATTTATCATTGTTCAAATGGACTTTTGTAACAGGATCAAAATTTGACCTGGGCATTGCTCTTCAGAGAGTGTCGTTTTAGTGGGATTTCAGACCTCTTGTGTTGTCCAGTCTTGTGACAGCTCTGTATCTGCTATAATTTGAAAATGGTTGCAGCATGCATGACCTCTCATTGCCACTCATTTTATACACACTATCAGATATAACAGGTGAAGTATATTGTTATGGATTGAGTTAAATGTTGTTGTGGGTCAGGTGTGGCCACCTCCTTACATTCAAAATAAATGTAAAGACGCCATTGTAATCGAGTGGCTGCAAGAACACCAGTAGCACCCAAAACATAGGCAACATGGAAAAGCTGAGTAGAGTTGAATCATGTGGCCTAAGAGGTTTTACATGCAGGGGTTTGGACAGAGGGCTTGTCTTCACTACTGGGGTAAATCAACCTAAATTACAAGAATCCAGCTACATGAATAATGTAGCTGGAGTCAATGTAGTTTAGGTCAACTTCCCCCAGTGACTTCACTGCTCTACGTCAATGGGAGATGCTCTCTGGTTGATTTACCTTAATCTTCTCGGAGAGGTGGAGTTCCAGGGTTGACTGGAGGGCACTCTGCCATTGATTTAGTGGGTCCTCAGTAGACCTGCCAGATCAACACCCGCTGCATCAATTGCAACAGCATCAATCTCCCTGGTAGTGAAGACAAGCCCAGAGAGATAGCATATGTTGAAGCACCAAAGGACAAGCTGAACCAGTGAGAGAAAGCCAAGCAGACAATAACAGAAGGCTGGTAACATGGCCCAGAGAAAAAAACTAAAAGAAAACAGCTGTTTGAGTACAGAGTGCTGGCTGGAAAGGCAGGCTTGGAACAGTGGATACAGGAACTGTCTCCTGTTTGTTTCCTATTTTGTTCATGGAAATAGGATTTTGTATATTTTTTTGTAAACCAAGTTTCATCAAAGAAATGCCTGACTCCTTCACCAGTGTCTCTTTTTAACTGGAACAACCAAAGAGACCACATATTTTTGGCTAGCTCATGTTAAAAGGGGTAACAATACAGTACCTGTTGGGCTTGACCAAAGCCCATTAATTTCAGTGAAAGGATTTTCACCGACTTCAATGGATATGGCTGATTCTTACTGAGCCACTTCAAACACATGTCCTTGTCAAAGGTACTTCAGAATTATTTAAATTCAGAATAAAATCCTAGTTAAATCAATTCCTCTTTCAATGTTGTAAAATATTTTTTTCTTGGAGATATATATATATATATATATATATATATATATACAACTGTTTAATTAAAAAAAACCACCTAGAAATAGGCTTACAATGAATATTTGCATTGACATTTAATTCTAGACACATGAATGGTGGTGCCATCAGTCACATATTTTATAACATTCTTTATATAATTTCAGTCAAACAACATGAAGGTAAAGGTTTACACACATTTACAGTATCACAGAAACCATATTTTATTATAATTGCATAGCTATACAATCAATACATACAATTTAATAAGCACTGATTTTCAAAATGTTTTCTTCAAGCGTGCTTGCTGAAACATACTGTATGACTGTCTTTCACTGCATGACAAGGCAAACTTCATAAGATCTTTGATACCATTTTAACTTTCATTCTAATTCTGTTTGAAGCTAAATGTTGAGTCATGTTTGCTTCAGAGCTGAACTCTTTTTAAAGATGACTACCCTTTAACAGCTTACTGACATATCTGGCAGAATCACAGGATTCACATAGCATTATCACTGGGTAGATGTATTTTAAATTAAGAAATCAGCATGGTTAAATGATAGGAAAATCATTTGTAAATTGGCTTCTCTTTCTCCACACATAAATTACCCAAATCTGACCTCACTATAAGAACAGCAGGGTGGTAGGAGTAAACTAATTGTTTTATATTGGCCTTCTAAGCTCATATACCAGATCCTGAACTAGCAGCATCCTCACACTAAGGTTCCGTCCAAAGTGTGGGGGAAAATGATTTTATTAAACAGCTTTTAAACACAGTTCTAGAGGGTTCAGACTAATATAGTTTATACCTATTTTTCCTAGTCAGTATGGTTCTCTCTCCATTGTGGAAAAGACTCCACCAGCTAAGTTTATTCTTTGAATAACGCTTGAACAACTCAGTACTGCATTCAGAACTCATGAAAATGCCTTTCATAGAAGATTAGGGTTGGAAGAGACCTCAGGAGGGCATCTAGTCCAACCCCCTGCTCAAAGCAGGACCAACACCAACTAAACCATCCCAGCCAGGGCTTTATCAAGCTGGGCCTTAAAAACCCCTAAGGATGGAGATTCCACCACCTCCCTAGGTAACCCATTCCAGTGCTTCACCGCCCTCCTAGTGAAATAATGTTTCCGAATATCCAACCTAGACCTCTCCCACTGCAACTTAAGATCATTGCTCCTTGTTTTGTCATCTGCTACCACTGAGAACAGCCGAGCTCCATCCTCTTTGGAACCCCCCTTCAGGTAGTTGAAGGCTACTATCAAATCCCCCCTTACTCTTTTCTTCTGCAGACTAAACAAGCCCAGTTCCTTCAGCCTCTCCTCATAAGTCATGTGCCCCAGCCCCCTGATCAGTTTCTTTGCCCTCTGCTGGACTCTCTCCAATTTGTCCACATCCTTTCTGTAGTGGGGGTCCCAAAACTGGACACAATACTCCAGATGTGGCCTCACCAGTGCCGATTAGAAGGGGAATAATCACTTCCCTCGATCTGCTGGCAATGCTCCTACTAATGCAGCCCAATATTCCGTTAGCCTTCTTGGCAATAAAGGCACACTGCTGACTCATATCCAGCTTCTCATCCACTGTAATCCCCAGGTCCTTTTCTGCAGAACAGCTGCTTAGCCAGTCGGTCCCCAGCCTGTAGCGGTGCATGGGATTCTTCCGTCCTAAGTGCAGGACTCTGCACTTATCCTTGTTGAACCTCTTCAGATTTCTTTTGGCCCAATCCTCCAATTTGTCTAGGTCACTCTGGACCATATCCCTACCCTCCAGCATATCTACCTCTCCCCCCAGCTTAGTGTCATCTGCGAATTTGCAATCCATCCCATCATCCAGATCATTAATAAAGATGTTGAACAAAACTGGTCCCAGGACCGACCCCTGGGGCACTCCGCTTGATACCAGCTTTCAGCTAGACATTGAGCCATTGATCACTACCTGTTGAGCCCGACAATCTAGCCAGCATTCTATCCACCTTATAGTCCATTCATCCAATCCATACTTTTTTAACTTGCTGGCAAGAGTACTGTGGGAGACCGTATCAGAAGCTTTGCTAAAGTCAAGATATATCACTTCCACTGCTTTCCCCATATCCACAGAGCCAGTTATCTCATCATAGAAGACGATTAGGTTGGTCAGGCATGACTTGCCCGTGGCAAACCCATGTTGACTGTTCCTGATCACCTTCCTCCCCTCCAAGTGCTTCAAAATGGTTTCCTTGAGGACCTGCTCCATGATTTTTCCAGGGACTGAGGTGAGGCTGACCAGTCTATAGTTCCCTGGGTTCTCCTTCTTCCCTTTTTTTTAAAGATGGGCACTATATTTGGCACTAAATATGGGCACTTTACTGAAGCCCCTGAAAACACAAAGGTTTGAATCATCCTAGCAACAAATGTGTTCAAAAATGGTTCTCAAATATTATTTAAAAACCATCATTACAGCCTTATTCCAACAGTGTGATTTCTACAATAGATTCCCTGTTCACAGCAATTTCTCTTCAGCGATTGTTCTAGATTAAACTGAGCTGCTGACTACCCACTTCAGTGTGTTTTCTGAATATGACTTGTAACCACTGAGGTATGTCTATATTAGGAAAATTAACACCCGGTTTTTCTAAAGCAGTCAGCAATGACACAGCTGTACTGGTAGTAAATCAGGTCTTGGATGGCATAACATTCATATGAACCCCTGCTCAGACACCTTTACAGTAGCACTAAGCATGGGCCCACAAAACATTCAGGCAGTGATCAGGTGGAGAATAGCTTGTTCCACCATATAGAAGGATGAACTGAGGCAGTTCATAATGCCTGAGAATTTTCACCAAGATCTAACTAATATTGTTAATGTATAGGTTTGACTGTTCCCAATCCCTCTTTTTGGCTCTATAGCCACAGAATCTACTCATCAGTGTACAGATGGCAAATGAGCAGCAGGGTTTTGATGCTGTCCAGATATGGTTTAACTGACATAGTGAGCAGGACCAGCTCACTCCAACACTGTTTGCCAAGTATGAAAGACTAGGTCTTTGTAAAGGTTTAATTTTTCAACAGGAAGGGTAACAATTTGATGGGAAACAGAGGTTGTTTTGCTGATTCAAATAAAGAGAGACCTCTAGCTATTGTGGCCCAGGTACATGAGCAAGGTCCTAGTATTGTCCAACATGCTACCACAACGGGTGTCAAGAAGTGCAGGCAAATCTGGCAAGGCAATATCATGGCAGCAGGTTAGACTAGATGACCTTTGTGGTCCCATCTATGATTCTAAGGCAGGTATCTCCAAAAGCAGTTAATATGGAGGGTAGCAAAATTGTTGCTTGCTCACACAGACTAATAAGATACTGAGTAACCACCAGGTTGTGCAACCACCTACAGTTATTTAGAGAGGATGGTGCTCATTAATTTCAAGCTGGACTGATTTTTTTAAGCACACTTGTACTTAGTTAACTAGTCTTGGACTACAAGGTAGATTTTGTAATTTGTTGATATTACTGTGGCAGAAGTTCCATGTAGTAGAGGTTGCTGTCATGTCCTGCTTTCCTATAACTTTTGCATGGGTTTCGGAACAGTACTAAAGATGGCAGTGGAGCACATAAAGCCTGAACTAGTGCCCTGAATGGGAATCTTTCAATTGACTTCAATGGCCTTTGGATCAGGCTCCGAGTCTGAGAAAGGGTTTAATATCATAAGTATTGCCATTCCCAAGAGTTCAAAAATCACAAGTCAGGAGGCAAAAAATCATGAAATGGGCTTAAAAATAATGTTTAAAATACATTTGGTGTTATTTTCATTTGCCTTCTGGTTTCTGAGCCTTTATGGAGCACTCACTTCCTGTTTTTAAGCTTTTCTTTGCATCCAGGTGAACTAGGAAAATTACTTTTTTCTTTTCTTCATGAAAGCTGAGAGTCTCATGCAATCTCTTGATTCCAGCACCTTTATGAAAACCACAAAATATCACGATATTCCCTGAGAGTTGGCCATAAAGGTAAACAGCTCCCCATAATAAAGTATGTTTCTTCCCAATATTGGTACAGTTTGCAGCTCAGAGATCATATCTGCAGAGAATCTGAGGCATAGGTCTGGTGCCCTCAGGCTTTATGGTTACTTACTACTGCAGGGATTAACAGCTGTTGAATAACATTGCTGTTTGAGCTATTATGTTTCAGTAAAAATTGCAACCTTGGTCTTTAAACCAATTGTTAGTGAATTGTGTTTTCTTTCTGCACCATCCAGAGTGGCATCAGCAAGCACAATGTACTTAGCATTTATATAGTGCTTTACTGTTGTTTTCTAAAGCTGAAACTATACATACATTAACTAATTATATGATCTCTTTAAATGCACTAGGCCAAATTCCATCTTCAAATACACATGAAGAACTTCCATTGATTGCAATCTTTGTAGATTCAATGGGAGTTGAGCCCAGTCCTTGTATCTGAGGGCAAAATGTGACCCACTGTATCCATTAAGTAAGCTCAGACCGTATAGCTCTTTATCAAGTTAAAAGAGAGAGAGAGAGAGAGAGAGAGAGAGAGAAGTGGATGGAGAAAGACAGAAAAAAATGATTTCTGATGAGCAAAGAGGGGACACATCAGAAGCCTGAAATACAATGTAAAGAAAAATTCTCAACTATTACTGATTTAAAGTTATGCCAATAGTACAAATTGTCAACACTTTAAAATATAATCCTTACCTGTCTTACATTTTAATACAAGAAACATGGGATAAAATCAGGGGGTTAATTTCCTTTTTTAAAACAAAAGATAACGCATTGTCTTGACGCATTAAAGTCTGATTCTGTTTGTTCTGTATTTATTAAACAATCTCATTATAACTATTCAAAAATTAAAATCCAATGACAAGTTTAACTGTTTCATATACAGTAAAACCTGCCTTAAATTTTCGCTGAAGGGCCTGACAAAAATTGGTTGTTTAGCAAAGATGAGCTTCTAATAGAAGTGGAGTTGAGTTTCACCCAGTACATTCAGGGACAGTTTGGGTGATTATTTAAGAGAGGAGATTACCTAAATAGCATGACTTTGGGTACAGGTTTCATTGGAACACAAGGGGTATGGTTTACATAACACAGTATAATAATCTAAAAGATTAAATAAACTGAGAATAACTACATTCTGAGCACTTCATTTGTGTTTCAAATACTGCAATATTTTGAGTTATACACAGGTAATTAGAAAAAAAGAATTGGTCTTACAAAGTGCTGGAAACATTCATTATTCACTTGCTTTAATTTAAGAAAGGTAGATAGTGGCTTGGTCCTCAGTTCCTGTCACTTTGGCATGAGGTCACCCACAGAAGGAAGGTGAAAACCGAGTAGTTTGCCACACAGTGTTACAATCTCACAACAGTGCATATGGCAGCTCGGTGCTGTTCCTCCTGCATGGAAATGATAAGCCATTTATTTAATATTGCTGGGATTAGTAATATATGTAAAATTACATATATGCTTAAATGTTTGCCAGACTGGAATGGGCATTAAGTGGCTTAAAAATCTCCATGCAGAAAGAACAGTTCTGATCTGCCAAACCAACTTCTATGTACATTGTAATGTGTTACTTTAAGACAGGGATTCTCAAACTGAGGGTCAGGACCCCTGAGAGGGTCGTGAGGTTATTACATGGGGGGTCATGAGCTGTCAGCCTCCACCCCAAACCCCGCTTCACCTTCAGCATTTATAATAGTGTTAATTAAAAACACTTTTTTATACATTTTATATGGTCGCACTCAGTAGCTTGCTATGTGAAAGGGGTCACCAGTGCAAAAGTTTCAGAACCACTGCTTTAAGAAGAGATGGCCTTTATTAGCATGAAAACTTAACAGTGGTACTTAACATGGTCCAAAAAGATAAAGAAGGAGTGGGTCAATTGAGGTTGTTTCCATTCATTTATGGGAATAGAGGTACCCATCATCTCACTGCACGGGGCTCATGGGCATTAGACATGAAAAAATCATGATTAGGCCATTTAGTTCACTTTGATGACAATACAAAATTATTCCCTGTGATGCAATTTCTATAATTTGGAAAGTTTAGGTATAAATATTGCAATATAGAATGGATCTCCAGTCACTTTCCTTGAGAAATGATTCCACTGTCAATGTTTTTTTCCTAATTGTTCCCCTTTCTCGATTTATCTTATCACACTTTGTTTATAACCCTGTTCATAGACTCACACTTTAAGACCAGAAGGGAACATCATGATCATCTAGTCTGATCTCTGGCACATTGCAGGACACAGAACCTCACTCATGCGCTCCTGTAGTATACCCATAATCTCTGCTGAGTTACTGAAGTCCTCAAATCTTGATTTAAAGACTTCAAGTTACAGAGAATCCACCATTTACTTTACTTCAAACCAGCAAGTGCCACACACTGGAGAGGCAAACCCATGCCACACACTGCAGAGGAAGTGAAAAAATTAACCCATAGTCTCTGCCAATCTGACCTGGGGGGAAATTCCTTCCCCACCCCAAATATAGCAATCAGTTAGACCATGAACATGTGGGTGAGACCCACCAGCCAGACTTCTGAGAAGGAATTCTCTGTTACTCAGAGCCATCCCCCATCTAGTGTTCTGTTTCCTCTTATATAAAATAATGTATCTCCCTCCACTGTGGTTAAGCCCCCACCAATATTTGTAATTTTTAATGCAGAAATATATCATTAGAATGAACCAAATATATAGCAGAGCAAACTTAATTATTTTCTATCATTTTTGTTTAGGAAAAATATTTATAATTTAAAAAAACATAATACAACATATGTGGCCTTAGTTTAATATTTTATGCTTCCAAATGCAAGTATGTATTTTCAAAGAAACATCCATGTTTATAGTATTTTCAATAGAATTACTGACTGCAGTTTGTTTTCACACCAAATATGTTATTCTTTTTGAGTTAATGGATAAGTTTGCTCATTTCTTTCTTTATTATAAGGCAAAGATAAATAAGTCTTTTTCACTCAATCTGCTGAGATAACTTGTGCCCATGCCGAAAGGTGATCTGTTCTAATCAACTTTGTGGAGTCTGATGGAATTACACTGAACATATTTCATACCTGACACAACTACAGAATGATACAGTTCAGGACAAACATTGGTGACCTGAATAATACATGACAGACAGATGACCGGGTGAAAAAAGTAATTTTTCACCTACACCACTTGAGTTTCTTTATTAAAGGCTGAGACATATTTGATGGAAAGAAGGCTGCTTTGCCAGCTAAAAGCTGGTGTGTTTTATTAATAGCTCAGTCAGTATTCCCTTGCCATTTTACTACTTGAAACATTATTTTGACAATAAAATACTACATGCACCTAGTTTGCATGGAAAGGCAAAATTTAAAAGATATACCATAAGAATATTAAGCCACCAATAATCAAACATTATAAATTCATCCCGAATACCACCAGGAATATAAAAAATACTAAAAAGACAGAAAGATTGAAGAAATAGAGGTTTAATTATTTAACAGTTTATTCTTAATAGCTGGATGCTTTAACATTGGCTTATAAATTTTCATGGGGAATAGAAGGATCCTGGAAATAAAACAGTAACATAATCATGATATAATACAATTAATAGCTATAAATGGGTATAAATTATTTTTCCATGTGCTTACAACTAGTTACAATACATTAAAATATATGTGAACTTTAATAAAAGGCAAGCAAATTTGGCTATAGTTATGAGATATTATTTTATGTCACTTTGTTAAACAGTATTTTGACAAAGAAGGTTAAGTATAGGACAAAATAATATCCTGGATGCTGGCCTATGTAAAGGCGAACTGCTTCAAAGTATTTCTGGCCTCTGAAACCATACTAAGTTTTACTCTTGGTAAGTTGTTTCCTCTGCAGACTGCATCCAGGGCAAATAGCTTCCTACAAATTCATAATATGTTACACCCATGAATCTAAGGCACAAAGAGAGAACATATGCTCATAATGTATTAATGCATTCTTGATCTATCAATTTAATAACAGAAAATCTTCCTTTAGCTCAACAGCTACCCATACCTTTCAACAAGCTATTTTCTTTCATGCAGAAAGAATTCTCAAAACTTATTTTAAATGAGGTCTTTGCAGTTTGCTAAGACTTTCTACTCACTGCAACAGAAAAAGATACAGTATGTAACTGAACTATGTCTCTTCTCTTAGTGAAGGCAGTTGAATCCACACATTATATTGAAAATAGTCTGAATACTGCTATAAATTATAATTTGTGTATGAAAATGAACATGTATATGGTTAGCAAGCATCATGACATGTTCACATGTACATAATTATTATTTTTAATGAAGTCCCTTGATAAAGGGAAAATTTAGCAAGAATTTACCTTGGAAAAATAAATGTAGAAATTAGTATATTAAAAGTAGTTTTGAATATGGATATCTCTTTGCTAACATTAGATGCTTCACAAATCTATACAATCATTTAGGTACAGCTTTAAAGGTATACTGCTTAATCAGCTTTACAAAAAAAATTAAACCCCACTGTAATAGAAAATGGTTCCAAATCTGCAAATGGCTTTAAAATCCTCTGCTTCACAAAGCATTAAAAAAAATTAAATAATGCAAACACCATTTTTACTTAGAAAGATTAGCCTTTTAAGTCCCTGGGTCTTGGCTTTTCAGGCATTTCATCAACAGCGAGTAGAGCAACCACAAAGAAATGGGTTCCTATTGCATTATGAAACATGTTAATGGAACCTTTCTCATATCTCAACAACAATAGAGATTACCCTTTATGATGGGGAGCCTCCATATGTCTGATGGAGACCTGAGAATCCTTTAATATGGATCAGATAGGGCTCCCTTTGGACATAATGGTCCCTTCTTAATCAACAGTAGGGATCTCTGTTGTTAGAGATGTTCTCCCACATCGAGGGTCTGACCATACTTCTGCAATATTTGACATCCCAGGAAGATAGAAACCAGTAATGGGACACAAACCTCTATTTTCTTCATGGCGGTAAGATTTTTTTACTTTATTTTAAGAGCATAAACTCTTTGGACCAAGAACTGTGTTTGGGTGACTATCTGGCAACAACCTCGGTATGCAACTCAACCCCAATAGAGGGAAGACATATTGCAACACTGAGTGGGTATGGGTTACGTGGACACTACCAGAAACACAATATAATGGCAGATTAGATCATTGCTTCTCTGGACTGCACCACTAAGGATTCTTTCTCCTACATTGACGAACACAAGTCTAGATATTGTTCATGGGAGTTAGACTTTCTCATTTCACAGATAAAAAGGCATTTTAGTCCCCCCTCCCTTTCCCATTTCTTCCTTGGAGTCTGAACTCCCTCTGCTAGAGTGCTGCAGCAGCCCTGCTTGCTCTGCCTTTCAATAAAGCAGATATAAGTTTGCTCCTATTCTCAGTGTTGAGCTTTGGACTGTAAACATTTCCTCTCACAAACTGCTAGGAACTTCAAAAGAATTGGATTTCAGTAAATGGAATCTGCTGACTTTCCTTTTAGGGAAACTTCAAGATCATCATTCCTGCTGACTCCCTCAGGCTGTATGTCAATGCGGTCTAGCCCAACCTGTTAAATCTTCCAGGGATTTCCCTCAGCAATGCAGCAAAGCAGTCTAGGCCTTACAACTAGACTACCTGTACCAACAGATCATCTAAACAGTTATGTTGCAGAAAAAAAATAAGCCTGAATTTTTCTCCTCCATGTGTACAGACTAGCAGTTTAGCTTCACAAGCCTTATTAGGTGGTCTGATAGGTGTTGTGTTATGGTACAAACCAGAACGAGGGCCACAGAGAGGCTTATGTGGCTGCAACAAGACTAAATAGTTTATTAATAATTGGGAAGTGACACAATCAGTCAGGTTTCAGAGTAGCAGCCGTGTTAGTCTGTATTCGCAAAAAGAAAAGGAGTACTTGTGGCACTTTAGAGACTAACAAATTTATTAGAGCATAAGCTTTCGTGAGCTACAGCTCACTTCATCGGATGCAATCAGTCAGTACTGCTTCCAAGTGTAGTGAGACCTTCAATTAACTCTTTCAATGCCTTGCAACACATCTTCCTTCTTAACTTCAGAAACATTTGAAAAGTCCAGTGAGGCCTAACTATAAATTCAAAAGGGGAGGAAAACACAGACTACATGAACCTCTGGGCTTATGCAGAGCATTCTTGTTTCTCATATTCAGTGGACTATCTACCTATTCTTTCTTTGTTTTCTTTGATTTTAGACTTGTCCTTTCCCTCCTTGTTAATTTTAGATTTAGCCCTTGTCTTCCCTTGGAAATGAGATATTTTTCCCTGAAGTCCAAACATTCATTAGCAAAATGTCAAGCAATGCATAAAGGAAGCCATTTGCAGTGCATAACAACAAGTTGTATTGGTCCTTCGGAAACCAGGAACTATACTACATATTTCTGAGTACCATCTATTGACATGTTAACTATTAACTATTGATGTACAGAGACAGAGCTCTCTCTTAACAAAAACTCTTTGGATGTAAAAGGTCGACCATCTACATCAGACCAGTGGAGAAAATCAGATGCACCTATTCTTCCTTTATGAAAGTTTTTTTAAAAAATGCTTGCCTATCAATAGATACAATCCAACATGCCAACCAAGCAAGGCAGTCAATAAGACCAGGTGCTCAAGGGACACCAAAGTACATTCTGCAAGCAGTTCATCAAAATTCCGGGCCAACAAGAATAATCCTTTGTTCAATCAGATTTAAAATTCTTTCACTAAGAGCATCAAGAATGAAACTCTCTCCTTTGCTGATGCAGCCTATGGTCTTTCGGGCTGCCCTCAATCTAAACAAAGCAAGCAAATAAAATTAAAATTACAAAAAGGAAGTGAATAAAGTAAATTCAATTTTCATTTCTCCTGGAGGAATTCATGTTACCTGTATTTGATGTTTCTTCCCTTCTAAGGAATTAGCTTTTTCTTTTTCCTCCTTCCCATGAGTAATGAGTAATGTCCAGACTAGTGGATGTTCATGTATGAGAAAGAAAATTAGTTTCCTCACCTGTAATTTAAACATCTACAAGTGGAAGGTATCCACTAGTCTGGAAAAACTCTTCCTACAGTACATATCAAAATGCTCTTGATAATATTTTTTCTAGATGTTTTAACTTAAAATTCTCATAATGCTATCACCTGCACTATTTTAAAAGTATTCTTCCAAGCTGTCATCATCTGATGACAGAGTGGAGTTCTTTAGCCATCCAGCAGAGGGAGAGTGAACACTAAGGAAGTGTTTTTCAACCTTTTTTTCATTTGCGGACCCCTAAAAAATTTGAAAGGAAGTGCAGACCCATTTGAAAATTTTAGACATAGTCTGTAGACCCCAGGGGTCCATGGACCACAGGTTGAAAAGTACTGTTCTATGGGAATGACAACCTTTCACATACCCTTAGACGTGGTCTGTGGACCCCCAGGAGTCCGCAGACCACAAGTTGAAAACCACTGTTCTAAGGCGTACAGGGGAAAAGAGCCTTTTTTATTTTGGAATAAGCAGGTGTAACCCCCAAAACTGCATACCTAAAGTTAGCCCTCAATTCCACATTTACGGATCCAAAAGTGGCCTGGATTTTCAAAAGTGTTGAGACTCCATAATTCCCAGAGAAATCAAATGGAAGCTGTGGGTGCTCAGAACCTTGAAAAAAATCAAGATTTTTTATTTAGCTCTCTAAATAGGAAATTAGATGACTAATCACACATGCTTCAGGCTAAATTGTACTCTCTGATGCACTCATGTTAAGCTCCCACTGAAATCAATATGAATCTTACAAATGTACATAATGGAAAAATTTGGCCTTTTAAAAACACTACTATCTCTTGAACTACAGTTCAGAATGTTCTTTCTCCTTTTCACAACAATTAAAAAATCCAAAATGTATACGTATATATATATATATGTATATGTATATATAACTATACTTTTTATATTTGTATTTCTAAATAATAGTCATAGTGAAAAGGCAATAGTGATAATTATTTATATTTCAATAGCACACCAAATGAACAAGGAATAGCAACAATACATAGAAAGAACAATCCCTTTTCTAAAGATTTTACACTCTAAAAAGGCCAAGACTGCTAACTTATCTTCCTCCATGCATGTCCTTCCTCTCTTCTTCTTCCTCGACTTTTCACTGTCTTCTGAGAGAATTCTTCTTCTTGTGTTAATCCCATCAAATGGGGTGCAGTCTCTGAGTCCTCTCCCTCCAAAGTGCTCTGTTCAAAGCCATATTCTCTATCACAATACATGCTAACATGTTTTTCTTTATGACATTCCACTACTTCTTGGGTTGACCTCTCTTTTCCTTTCCTTCCTTGATCAGTTGGACTCTTCACCCACATAGTTGTCAGGACTGCACTTTACATGAACAAACCACCTGTGCCTGCACTCCCCCATTTTTTCTTTGATGTATACTTTGAGCATACCTCTAACATTCCTCAGATGATCGTTCTTGCTTACACCACTCATCCATCTCAAGATTCAATTTCTGCAGAACAGTGCTAATGTATCCTCTCTGTTGCCCAGGACTCAGTGCCATACATTGAAATTGGCTGGACCACCTTTTTATAGACTTTCTCTTTTAATCTTACTGGTATCTTCCTATCACAGACTACACCATCTCTCTCTGTCTCTCCATTTGAGCAAGGCATTTGTTAGCCTAGCTCTAATTACATCCTTCACTTCCCCATTTTCCTGGATTCTGGATGTTTGCATTTTCCGTATGGCCTGCCCATCTAGTTTCAAGGTTAATTCTTCAGTGATCACACTATTAAAATTGCTTACAAAATACTCTGTTTTCCCTCTGCTTATTTTGAGCCCATGTCTCTGCAACACATCTCTCCATTTATCAAGATTCACTTCTAGACTATCTTTTTCCTCACATAGAACGACAGAATCTGCAAACGACATACACCAAGGAGTCTCCTTCTGTATGTTTCTTACCCTCCTAATACAAGCATGTATGGTGTCCTCTGTACTTGAAAAAGCCACCCTTAAGCCCAATTGCATCTCACTTCTTCCCTTCACAACTAAACTCACTAATATGGAGGTTCCACAGGGCTAAGTCTTTTGGCCCCTGACCTCTTTTTTCTTTATACTCTCTCTCTCTCTCTCTCTCTGGGTGAGCTCATCCACTCATATAGCTTTAAGATCTGCCAGTTTCTAAGAAATATATCACTCCTCTCCTGACCTCTCCCCCTCAATTATATCCCACATCTATGCCTGTCCCATCTTAAACCTTTTTCTGGATGTCTCATTATCAACAAAATTAATGTAACCAAAATTTAGCATCTGATCTTTCTTCCTGAAGCCTCTTCACTTCCTCCAATCGCTATCACAGTTAACGAACAACAATCTCCCAATTACTCAGGTCCATACAGTGGATCATCTTCAATTCTGGCCTCCTTTTCCTGCACCTCAAAGCTGTGTCCCTCTTTTTCCATTTTTTCTCTATAACGTTTCTAAGATCATATTTTCTGTTGGGGAAATGGAACTACCTTACCTTAGTTCTCTCACTTTCTTCCTGGTTAGTAAAGGGTATGCCCTGTGTATATATTAGGGTGACAAATGTGCCATGCTCCTCTGCTGCTATTGGTAGGTTCATCTGGCACAGGGAATCCCAGAATGGTTCTCCTTCACTCCTCCTAGAGGTACTTATGGGGTCTTCTGGGCCTGAGGCTGCCAGTGTTTACAAATACAGAGTACTTTTCAGTTGTCTCACCCACCCTTTTCTTAGAAAAGCTCACTGGATTTCCTGGTATGCTGAAGGCTTAGCCAATCACTGGAGTGGTCTTGCTGGCAACTGGCTGAGGGTGTTGTCCAGATCAATTGCAAATTTACATGTGTATTTATAAATTGTATATATTTGATTATATTCATCTCCCCCAACCCTTCATATGTTATGTAACTTCTTAGATTGCAAACTCTTCAGGGCAGGAATAACATGTTTAGATAGCATCTAATACAATATATTGAACATTTAATTTAAAGTATATAATTTAAATATTAAATTAAAAATAATAAATATGACTGGGGACTGGCAATCGATATCCCAAGGGAAACCACCCTGGACATCCTCATTTCAGAATAAATTATTATTCTGAGCTATTTTACTGTTATCAGACAGGAGCAACCTCAGGATTTTTATTTTAAAATGTATTTTATTTTTATTCTTAAAAAGAATCCTTTTCTGGTCAGATATTGCTCAATTAACATGGGAAATTGCATTTCTACAGTACTTAAAATGGAATTATACACATAGTACAAGGGATTTTTTCCCCACAGTATGGGAAAGATGGACAATGACAACATTCATTCCACTCATGAACTGGTAATATTCCTGTTCAAGGAAATATTTTCTTAATTTTATGAGCTGTAGCAGCATTGTTAATTCAGATCTGGTTCTTGGGTTTTCAGGATAAGTGGTCACCTCAGACCAATACCATATGCTGTAGGTCAAGTAAATGAGCAAACAGCCTCAATACCACACTATATGATACCTGCTAGTTTTCAGTTTTCCATATGATATGTGGCTTGTAGGAGTATTTCTAGTCCCAGTATAAAATCTTGTATTTATCTCAATTTGTGTTCATTGCTTCCTTTCCTGCTGTTAATTTTCATGTGCTTCGTGGATATCAAACTCAAAATCTAGCACACCCAGAAGGAATGCAAGCTTTATAGCCTGCAGGAGCAAATTTCTAATTAAGAGGTGTAAATCCTTCTGTTCCACATATTTTTTAAAGGGTCAGCCAACACTCACAATTTTCCAAGAAGAGCACTCCCTCCAACTACTGTGTACACTACATAAGGGAGTAGAGCCAGTTTTAGCCACTTATTAAACTAAATGTATTTGTGGAGAGGCCAACTTCAATAATCAACTATGTGAACTACAGGAACCTTCAGAAATCCAGTGGTGAAACAGCTGGGTTTGTGTTGCTTTTCCATTTAAATGTAAGGAGAACTAGTGTGACTCTTACTATTTGCACCCTGATCTTGCAGAACTTTCTTTTGTATCTTTTCTTTATTTAAAAGGGTCTAAGGGTGAGTCAGTGGTCCCTGTTAAGAATGGGTATTACCATCTTCTTTTTAGAAAAGTACTACTGGTTACAACATTTTTATAAGTGTTCTCCCTTTATCCTCTGATATTCTTTAGATTCCTGTGGAACGATTGCAACATATCTTTATCTTCAAGTTGAAAGGACCCCTGACTCTTTGGCATAACCCCAAATATCTAGGAATGCCTCACCACAGTGTATTCTTATAGTTATCATAGTTTAAGTCAGCGAGAATGCAATAAGTAAAATCTTCTGACAAGAGCAATGGAAAAGAACTACATCAACACAGAAGGCGCTGCTGCTATGTCATCAGAGTCCCTTGAGGAGTCTAATTTATGCTGACATTATGTGCCCTATCTTGACTTTAATAAATCTGAAAATGCTGCTATGCCCAGCTACTTAACACACTCTTTTCCCCACCAAAATTAAGCCAAATTCAGGGAAGATTAAGATGAGTTAGAGAAGATTAAGATCTCAGAGGGAATATACTGATGGCGAAAGAGATGAATTGGTGTGGAGTCCTTCCAAGAGTCAAAGAAGCTATTTCATAGGTCCAAAACACCAACGTGGGTGACTGTAGTGGGGACCATGAATAACCTATAATCTTTTGGAAATAACAGTGACCAATTTTCAACACTTCCAGTGGGTCCCCATTTCCAACACTTTCTCTATAGCAAAGTTGCTGCTCACTCTGTTTTAATTTTAGGAAAAAAGTGTGATATTTAAGTCCCTCCAAATTAGAGGAACACAGCAGCCATAAACCTCATGAGCCCCAAATGCAGCTCTGGAGAACTGGAGGTGTATACACATTTAAAAGTATGTTCAATGGTTAGGCTGGCTACTGTTGGATTGTCATAAATATAAAGGGAAGGGTAACCACCATTCTGTATACAGTGCTATAAAATCCCTCCTGGCCAGAGCAAGACCCTTTCACCTGTAAAGGGTTAAGAAGCTAAGGTAACCTTGCTGACCCAAAATGACCAATAAGGGGACAAGATATTTTCAGATCTGGGGGGGGGGCAAAGGGTTCTGTCTGTCTGTGTGATGCTTTTGCTGGGAACAGATCAGAAATGTAAGCCTTCCAATTCCTGTTAAGTTAGTAAGTAATCTAGCTAGAAAATAGAAAAGGAGTACTTGTGGCACCTTAGAGACTAACAAATTTATTAGAGCATAAGCTTTCGTGAGCTACAGCTCACTTCATCGGATGCATTTGGTGGAAAAAACAGAGGAGAGATTTATATACACACACACAGAGAACATGAAACAATGGGTTTATCATACACACTGTAAGGAGAGTGATCACTTAAGATAAGCCATCACCAACAGCAGGGGGAGGGAAGGAGGAAAACCTTTCATGGTGACAAGCAGGTAGGCTAATTCCAGCAGTTAACAAGAACACCATACAAAGCAAAGCTGCAGCGATTAGCAAAAGATCTTCTAAAGCAGTTCCAAGTAAAGAATATCAGAGGAACAGTGGGGGGTGGGGTGGGAGGGAGAAATACCATGGGGAAATAGTTTTACTTTGTGTAATGACTCATCCATTCCCAGTCTCTATTCAAGCCTAAGTTAATTGTATCCAGTTTGCAAATTAATTCCAATTCAGCAGTCTCTCGTTGGAGTCTGTTTTTGAAGCTTTTTTGTTGAAGTATAGCCACTCTTAGGTCTGTGATCGAGTGACCAGAGAGATTGAAGTGTTCTCCAACTGGTTTTTGAATGTTATAATTCTTGACGTCTGATTTGTGTCCATTCATTCTTTTACGTAGAGACTGTCCAGTTTGGCCAATGTACATGGCAGAGGGGCATTGCTGGCACATGATGGCATATATCACATTGGTAGATGCGCAGGTGAACGAGCCTCTGATAGTGTGGCTGATGTGATTAGGCCCTATGATGGTATCCCCTGAATAGATATGTGGACAGAGTTGGCAACGGGCTTTGTTGCAAGGATAGGTTCCTGGGTTAGTGGTTCTGTTGTGTGGTGTGTGGTTGCTGGTGAGTATTTGCTTCAGATTGGGGGGCTGTCTGTAAGCAAGGACTGGTCTGTCTCCCAAGATCTGAGAGAGCGATGGCTCGTCCTTCAGGATAGGTTGTAGATCCTTGATGATGCGTTGGAGGGGTTTTAGTTGGGGGCTGAAGGTGATGGCTAGTGGCGTTCTGTTGTTTTCTTTGTTGGGCCTGTCCTGTAGTAGGTGACTTCTGGGTACTCTTCTGGCTCTGTCAATCTGTTTCTTCACTTCAGCAGGTGGGTACTGTAGTTGTAGGAATGCATGATAGAGATCTTGTAGGTGTTTGTCTCTGTCTGAGGGGTTGGAGCAAATGCGGTTATATCGTAGCACTTGGCTGTAGACAATGGATCGAGTGGTATGATCTGGATGAAAGCTAGAGGCATGTAGGTAGGAATAGCGGTCAGTAGGTTTCCGATATAGGGTGGTGTTTATGTGACCATCGCTTATTAGCACCGTAGTGTCCAGGAAGTGGATCTCTTGTGTGGACTGGTCCAGGCTGAGGTTGATGGTGGGATGGAAATTGTTGAAATCATGGTGGAATTCCTCAAGAGCTTCTTTTCCATGGGTCCAGATGATGAAGATGTCATCAATGTAGCGCAAGTAGAGTAGGGGCATTAGGGGACGAGAGCTGAGGAAGCGTTGTTCTAAGTCAGCCATAAAAATGTTGGCATACTGTGGGGCCATGCGGGTACCCATCGCAGTACCGCTGATTTGAAGGTATACATTGTCACCAAATGTGAAATAGTTATGGGTCAGGACAAAGTCACAAAGTTCTGCCACCAGGTTAGCCGTGACAGTATCGGGGATACTGTTCCTGACGGCTTGTAGTCCATCTTTGTGTGGAATGTTGGTGTAGAGGGCTTCTACATCCATAGTGGCTAGGATGGTGTTTTTAGGAAGATCACCAATGGACTGTAGTTTCCTCAGGAAATCGGTGGTGTCTCGAAGATAGCTGGGAGTGCTGGTAACGAAGGGCCTGAGGAGGGAGTCTACATAGCCGGACAATCCTGCTGTCAGGGTGCCAATGCCTGAGATGATGGGGCGTCCAGGATTTCCAGGTTTATGGATCTTGGGTATCAGATAGAATACCCCAGGTCGTGGCTCCAGGGGTGTGTCTGTGCGGATTTGTTCTTGTGCTTTTTCAGGGAGTTTCTTGAGCAAATGCTGTAGTTTCTTTTGGTAACTCTCAGTGGGATCAGAGGGTAATGGCTTGTAGAAAGTGGTGTTGGAGAGCTGCCTAGTAGCCTCTTGTTCATACTCCGACCTATTCATGATGACGACAGCACCTCCTTTGTCAGCCTTTTTGATTATGATGTCAGAGTTGTTTCTGAGGCTGTGGATGGCACTGTGTTCTCCATGGCTGAGGTTATGGGGTAAGCGATGCTGCTTTTCCACAATTTCAGCTCGTGCACGTCGGCGGAAGCAGTCTATGTAGAAATCCAGGCTGCTGTTTCGACCTTCAGGAGGAGTCCACCCAGAATCCTTCTTTTTGTAGTGTTGGCAGGAAGGTCTCTCTGGGTTAATATGTTGGTCAGAGGTGTGTTGGAAATATTCCTTGAGTCTGAGACGTCGAAAATAGGATTCTAGGTCACCACAGAACTGTATCATGTTCGTGGGGGTGGAGGGGCAAAAGGAGAGGCCATTTTGTAAATGGCTTGTCTAGTTTTTGTAAAGTCCAGCCACGAGGAAGTTTCTGTGGAAGGTTGGTTCTTTATGAGAGTATCCAGTTTTGAGAGCTCATTCTTAATCTTTCCCTGTTTGCTGTAGAGGATGTTGATCAGGTGGTTCCGCAGTTTCCTTGAGAGAGTGTCTATCATGCATTCCTACAACTACAGTACCCACCTGCTGAAGTGAAGAAACAGATTGACAGAGCCAGAAGAGTACCCAGAAGTCACCTACTACAGGACAGGCCCAACAAAGAAAACAACAGAACGCCACTAGCCATCACCTTCAGCCCCCAACTAAAACCCCTCCAACGCATCATCAAGGATCTACAACCTATCCTGAAGGACGAGCCATCACTCTCTCAGATCTTGGGAGACAGACCAGTCCTTGCTTACAGACAGCCCCCCAATCTGAAGCAAATACTCACCAGCAACCACACACCACACAACAGAACCACTAACCCAGGAACCTATCCTTGCAACAAAGCCCGTTGCCAACTCTGTCCACATATCTATTCAGGGGATACCATCATAGGGCCTAATCACATCAGCCACACTATCAGAGGCTCGTTCACCTGCGCATCTACCAATGTGATATATGCCATCATGTGCCAGCAATGCCCCTCTGCCATGTACATTGGCCAAACTGGACAGTCTCTACGTAAAAGAATGAATGGACACAAATCAGACGTCAAGAATTATAACATTCAAAAACCAGTTGGAGAACACTTCAATCTCTCTGGTCACTCGATCACAGACCTAAGAGTGGCTATACTTCAACAAAAAAGCTTCAAAAACAGACTCCAACGAGAGACTGCTGAATTGGAATTAATTTGCAAACTGGATACAATTAACTTAGGCTTGAATAGAGACTGGGAATGGATGAGTCATTACACAAAGTAAAACTATTTCCCCATGGTATTTCTCCCTCCCACCCCACCCCCCACTGTTCCTCTGATATTCTTTACTTGGAACTGCTTTAGAAGATCTTTTGCTAATCGCTGCAGCTTTGCTTTGTATGGTGTTCTTGTTAACTGCTGGAATTAGCCTACCTGCTTGTCACCATGAAAGGTTTTCCTCCTTCCCTCCCCCTGCTGTTGGTGATGGCTTAGCTTAAGTGATCACTCTCCTTACAGTGTGTATGATAAACCCATTGTTTCATGTTCTCTGTGTGTGTGTATATAAATCTCTCCTCTGTTTTTTCCACCAAATGCATCCGATGAAGTGAGCTGTAGCTCACGAAAGCTTATGCTCTAATAAATTTGTTAGTCTCTAAGGTGCCACAAGTACTCCTTTTCTTTTTGCGAATACAGACTAACACGGCTGCTAGCTAGAAAATGTATTAGATTTTCTTTTGCTTAATGGCTCGTAAAATAAGCTGTGCTGGAGGGAATGTATATTCCTGTTTTCAAGTCTTTTTGTAACTTAAGGTTTTGCCTAGAGGGATTCTCTATATTTTGAATCTGATTACCCTGTAAGCTATTTACCATCCTGATTTTACAGAGGTGATTCTTTTACGTTTTCTTTAATTTAAAATTCTTCTTTTAAGAACCTGATTGATTTTTCATTGTTCTTCAGATCCAAGGGTTTGTACCAATTGGTGAGGATTATCATCAAGCCTTCCCCAGGAAAAAGGGTGTAGGGCTCTGGGGGATATTTTGCGGGAAGACATCTCCAAGTAGACTCTTTCCCTGTTCTTTGGTTAAAATGCTTGGTGGTGGCAGCATACTGTTCAAGGACAAGGCAAAGTTTGTACCTTGGGGAAGTTTTTAACCTAACGTGGTAAGAATAAGCTTAGGGGGTCTTTCATGCAGGTTCCCACATCTGTACCCTAGAGTTCAGAGTAGGGAAGGAACCTTGACATGGATTAATCCACGTCTCAAAATTTGCTTCATCATTTTGTTGCCAATAGGAGAAAACATTAAAGATTTCAAGTAGTTGTGTCAGCAAGGTTTGCTGGCTTTTAGGGTACATGCAATTAGTCTTAGTCATGAGGTGTCCAAATGTCATGAAAACATAAATGTGTGCTCCACCTGAAACATGAGAATTGTCTCACTGAAGTCAACCACACTCTACTTGGGTACATAAAGTTAAGCACTCGTGCAAGTGTTTGCAAGACCCAGAGCTGTTGGGTCTCAATCCCAGATACCCAAAGATTCAAGTACCTTCTCAGAGTGTAACACAACACGGGTAAGATGCTCTTACCCAGAAATGTCTAGTCTATGATCTCAGCTAGGGTGATCCAGTCTGTTACACTGGGGTACTCTTGCTGGAACAGTAGAGAAGAACAAGGGGGTGGGGAGAGTAGCACATTTCAGCCCCATTTCTGATTTACTCTCTCATACCACTGCTCTCTTTGATTTCAGACAGGTTGCCACAGCTGACACCATAAAAACCAGGAGCCAGAGTGGGAGGAGCTGAGGAAGGAACTCATGCTTAATTAGACATAGGAAAATGAACACTTCTCCTTTTCCTCTTTGCAACAGACATTAGCACAGACACTGCCTCAACTTCCACACCAGCGCATAAGAGGGTTGAAAAATGAGGCTCCTTTCCTGCCTCCCTCACTTCTTCAGCACAAGGCTTAGGATGGTTGCTACCTCTTTCCCCACCCTACATTCTTGCCTCTGCTGAGCACCGCTGAGTTCAGAGCAGTAGCTACTTCTCTCTGCCCTTTTTCCCCTACTGCTTCTGACCTACCTCAGGTTAAGGGAAGCAGATCTTTCCCTCAGTCTCAAAAATGCCCGAAGGACAGAAAGCAAGAAGGGAGGAAGTCAAATGAGGCAAAATTCATCAGGTATGCAAATTAGGACACAACATTATTTGTATGCCCCCCCCCTCGATATCTGGTTTTACAGCTGTAATAGGTGTGAGGATTGTAGCCATAGTGGCTTTTGCAGTATTTTTGGTTTGGTTTACCTTGGAAGATAAAATTTCTCAGTAATTTTAGGAGCACATATAAGCACATCAGAAATAATTAAACTAAGGAACTAATGTCTATTTCAACATCAGTGTAATATCAATACCTTGACCTGGGTTATGCAGGAGGTCAAACTAAATTATTCTAATGGTTCCTTCTGGCATTAAAATCTATGAATCTATAAAAAAAAGTGGCAACTTTAAAAAAAAGTCAACATTAATGATGTCAGAAAGTTTTAATAGTGAATACTACAAATTATTTTTGTTAGGAACAACATATGGAACAAAGAATTTTGAAGCTCTCTATTCTAGTTACAGTGATTAAAAAATTTAAACAATTTGATATTTTCCTATTTTTTCCTCTAGTTTAGCATTGTTTGGGAGTTCATCATCAAGACCCAGATTTTCAAAAGAGCTCAGCACTCAACAGCTGCTATTTAGGTACCTATATAAGTGGCTGGATTTTCAAAATAGCTAGGGTCCTCTACTTTGGCACCTAAAGGAAGTGGCCAGATTTTCTAAACTACTCAGGACCCCACACAACAGCTCTCATTGACTATGATGAGCCAGGACATAACCAAACTATCAGGACTTGTGAGGGTATAATTTCTGTGTTTATGGGAAATGTGCGTGGAGGAGGTACAGACTGGCATTTAAACTCTCAGAACCTCCAAGAGACATGATGAGGAGGGAGGAATAGGAATTTATTGTGGACTAAAGAGACTAGCAGAGTTTGGGGACTTGTTAAATGGCTGGGTTATACAATGACCACTATTAAATAGCCAAAATTACAACAGATCATAGAACCATAGAAACACAGCAATGAGAGGTCACCTAATGCACCTCCTACTGCTGAGGCAGGACCAAGTATTCCTAGTCCCTCCCTGACAGGTGTTTGTCAAACCTCCTTTTAAAAAACCTTCAATGATGGGGATCCACAATCTCTATGGTAGCCTATTCCAGTACTTAAATATAGTTACTAAGATTTTCCTCATATCTAACCTAAATCTCCCTTGCTGAATTCAGCATTAATTCTTGTCCTACCGTCAGTGGACCCAGAGCAATGGTTTTCAACCTTTTTTCATTGCGGACCCCTACAAAATTTCTCAGGGAGGTGTGGACCCCTTTGGAAATCTTAGATATAGCCTGTGGACCCTCAGGCATTTGCAACCACATGTTGAAAACCACTGACCCAGAGAAAAATTGATCACAATCCACTTTATAAAAGCCCTTAACACAGAGGTCCCCAAACTCTGGGGTGTGCCCCCCCCAGGGGGTGTGGCGGAATGTTCAGGGGGGTGTAGCGAGGCCCGGGCCAGCCCCATGGGGTAGAAAGGGAGCACCATCCAGCCCCAGCCCTGCTCTGGCCCCATCCCCAGCCACCGCCCTTGGTCCCGCTCCTGGCCCCATCCCCAGCCTCAACACAGCTCCACACCTGGCCATGGGCCTGGCTGCCAGCCCTCACTGTGGCCTATCCCCATCCCCAGACTTGACCCCAGCCTCAGTCCCTGGCCGCGGCTCTGTTCCCGGCCCCAAACCCACCACCAGCTGCAGCCCCAGCTTCCTTTCCCCTGTCTGCATATCATTTGTCATCCTATCCTATGGACTTTATTCAATTTGTCCACATCCTTCTTAAAGTATGGAACCCAGAATGGGACAGAATACACCAGCTGAGGCCTTCCCAGTGCTGAGTAGAGCAGGACAATTATCTCCAATATCTTACATGTGACACACCTACTAATATACTCCAGAATATCAGCAATTGCATCACATTGTTGACACATATTCAATTTGTGATCCACTATAACCCCCAGATCCTTTTCAGCAATAATACTGCCTAGCAAGTTATTTCCCATTTTGTAGTTCTGGATTTGATTTTTCCTTCCTAAGTGTAGTACTTTGCACTTGTCTTTATTAAATTTCATCTTGTTGATTTCAGACCATTCTCCAATTTTGAGGGCATTTTGAATTCTAATCTTGTCATAGAAAGTGTTTACACTTTGTTTTATCCACAAATTTATAAGTATACTCTCCACTTCTTTAGCCAAGTTATTAATGAAAATATTGAATAGTACCAGACCTAGGACAGACTCTTGTGGACCCCACTAGATATGTCCTCCCAGTTTGACAGCGAACCATTTATAACTACTCTTTGGGTATGTTTTTTCAATCAGTTGTGCACCCACTTTATAGTAATTTCATCTACCACATGTCCCTACTTTATGAGAATGTCATGTAAGACAATGTCAACAACTTTGCTAAACTAAAGATAAACATGACTACTGCTTCCCCACTGTCAATGGAGCTATAAAAGGAGGAAATTAGGTTGGTTTGGTATGATTTGTTCTTGACAAATCCGTGTTGGCTACTCTATCCGTGTTTATCATTCTATTGTCCTCTAGGTGGTTACAAATTGATTGTTTAGTAATTTGGTCCTACATCTCTCCATGTATTGAAGTTAGGCTGACTGGTTTATAATTCCCAGGTCCTCTTTGTTCTCATTTTTAAAGAGAGGTACTATGTTTGCCCTTTTCCCGTCTTCTGGCACCTCACCCATCCTCAATGAGTCCATCTTCCATGAATTCTCAAAGATAACTGCCAATGGTGCTGAGATTTCTTCAACTAGTTCCTTAGAATGAATTTCTTCTGGCTTCTGGGCCTGCTGACTTGTATACAGCTAACTTAGATAAATATTCTTTAACCTATTCTTCCCCTATTCGGGTCTATGTTCCCTCCCTCTTGTTATTAATATCAATTGTGTTAAGCATCTGGTCACAACTGTTTTAGCGAAGACTGAAGCAAAATGGGCATTCAACACCTCAGTCCTCTTGATGTCATCCATTATTAGCTTTTCTTCCCTGCTAAATAGTGGGGTTCCACTTTCCTTCAACTTTTTCTTGCTCCTAATGTATTTATTGCCTCTTCTTATTGCCTTTTAGTTTACTTGCTTGGAATAATTCATTTTGTGCTTTAGTCCTTCTGATTTTGTCCCTATATACTTGTGCTATACTTTTGTACTCATCCTTAAAAATTTGTCCATGTTTCCTAGGATTCTTTTTACTTTTCTGGTCATTAGGGATGCCATGGAGTTATAACAGTTATTCCTGTTCAATCATAGGGGGAAATTGTAGAACCTCACTGTGATAACCTTTGACAAATACTGACTTTCAATAGTGGCCACTTCAGGCTATGTTAGTGATTGGGCTGAAAAACTACTATTTACGGGTCTTCTGGTGGAAGGGATGGGTCATACTAGCATGTAGACATTAGAATAGGAATGGTTTTGGAGCAGGTGATCGGCTCTTCTGAATATAGTATATATATTTCCAACTGAAGACCATTCATATCTCTGTTAGCAGTCAAAAACACACTTAACATTAGCAGGTTACAGCACATTATAGCATTAACAAATATACCTTGGAAATCACAGCAGCCGTTGATTTAAGGAGAGCAAGGAAATACATTATATGAGCCTGATGAATGATGATAGCCCTATGCTTATAAGGGAAGTGCAACCAGAAAGAAAAGAAACTGCCTCCCTACATTAAATTGAATAATATATTTAGGTACAGACTTCTAATAAAGCGCTTTCATGTAAATTTAAAAATCATTACAATAAAAAAGAAGGTCTTCTACAATTTTGAACGAAAACCAGAGGCAAGGTGGGTGAGATAATATCTTTTACTGAACCAACTTCTGTTGGGGAGAGGGAGAAGCTTTCAAACCACATACAGCTCTTCCTCAGGTCTGGAAAAGGTACTTGTCTCTCTGACCAACAGAAGTTGGTCCAGTAAAAGATATTACCACATCCACCTTCTCTCTCTAGTATCCTGGGACCGATACAGCTAAAATGGTGCAAACTAAAACCAGTCAATGAAGAATTTAAAAGGGGGTAAAAGTGGTGTAGGAAGAAAAAAACAATACGATAGCTTGAGAATTAAAAAACCTGCAGATTTTTTTTTAATAAAGAAAGATTAAATGAAACAGATTTCAGAAGAGACTGAGCAGTACAGCCTTGGTCCCACCACTGCAAAGGCCCAAATGACTACCAGTTTAAGACTTGATTTCAGGATCCTTAAACAGTGGGCAGGGTTTGAACACAGATACCCATCAGGCAGAGGCCCAAGGAATAGGTCTCAAATCCAGTCAGAGCCTGCACTGCTAAGTGCTTTAAAAATCAACAGTGACTTCTTAAAATGAATCCACCACATTATAGTCAGCCAATATAAAGAATGCAGGGCAGCTGTAATATGATCACAACAGAGCCAGCTAGTGAGCAAACGTGCTGCTGCATTCAGAACAAGCTGCAAGCAGCAGAGAAGACAAAGATGAATTTCATCTGAAACTAAATTTCAGCTTTAAGATTTTAAGCTGTTACTGTAACAAAGTTAGTTAAGGAATTTAGATCATATGGTACAGAATTGAACAGTGTCCCTTTAAGACTGATTACAAATTAACAACATGATGCATTTTGATTTTCTTCCTAAAGTCTGTCAGGGTTAATGTATATACTTACTTTGTGTAATGTCCTGGGTATAATATTTGTTTATAATAGTCTCCACATTACAAGCTAGATCCTATCTTTTTGTGTTGGTAGGGGGAAAAGATAATATGGTGCCCCTTCCCTATGAGGACTAGGAAATAGGGCTGGCTGATATGCTGACTGGAATTGCCACAACCCAAAAGGACAATGAACTTCTAGGTAGAGGTATGATCAATCCCTTAGTTCGTATGTTCTAGTTGGCAGCCAGCCAAGCCATAGGCTCACACTGCTCCTTTTGAAACACACAGCAAGTGTGAAAAGCAACATATCTCCTGGGCATGCCTCATGGAATCTTAGCCTACATAATTCCCAGAACAGAGGCTGTATCTGCTAGCAAACTTGGACCTGTGATTTAAATCCTTTACAGTGATGATCAGGAATGTCAGAATTTGATAGGAGTCGGTACTACTTTCTAACTGAATATGATCCCTCAAGCTGGCACCTGTGAAAAATTCACAAGGTGTTGGCATTGTAATGTCAGAGGTAGCTCTCACTTCTCCTTTTCATCTCACCACAGTGCTGTTACTCTACAAACAACTAATTGTTGAGGAATATGATTGAAACATCACAGGGGTGGGAGCAGTCAGGCAAACAAGATTATCACACATAAAAGAAAAGAGAGGCAGGCTGAGGGAGATTCTTTTGGAAGTGCTATATTGTTTGACTTTTAGATGTAATAATATTATACACTCTGGCTGAGAGGGCAATTGTTAATCTGCGGTTTGTACTTTTTAATTAATTTTATTTTTATTGCCAGAAGAAAAGAATAGCCATTTTAAAGATGATTTATATTAATTCTTTATGTGTTCAGAGGTTTCTCATACAGAAGAGATTTCACTCATATGAATGATTGTTCCACCCATTCCTCTCAAAAGATTCAGGATAAAAGTGGTAAATTAATAATATCCCACTATCACTCATTATATAGGCATGTCCCACACATGTAGGTGTGAGCATATGTCCAATCTTTGCCAATTATTTACCTAAACAAATGTTTTTAATAGCATATTATAAACATTTATATTGCTGGTTCTGTAACGTGCTCCACAATTAAAATCACTGGGAAAGTGAAGTTAGAGTAGTGGGCCCTACATATTAAGAAGAGATTCATGCTAGCAGCACATTATACCAGTGCTCTGTGATGTTCACTGGCTGCCAAAACACTCTCCAAGTGGAATTCAAGGTACTAGTATTAACCTCCTACAGAACCCTTAAGGGTTATCTGAGCAGCTGCTTCCCTTGTTGTGTGGTATTGCAGCAACTGTGGTGATGCTCAGGCTAGAGCTCTCTCACTGTAAATAGATACTCTGGTGATGAGCATGGTATCAACCTATCTAAAATAGCACAAGAAAATGGGATGAACACATACAAAGGCTTTTATAAAATAAAAGTAATTAAATGTGTGTGCTCCCAGAAGTAATTTATACACCACTCCCCTAAATAAAATTGACAAATTGTAACACAAAGCTAAGGGACAGAGTGCTTTTGTTGGATCTTACATGACATCTTAGGTTGGGGGAAGAGATTCAGAACAAACTAATATAAGGTAAATCCTTCCTAACTTTATTTAACTTTTACCAATAGTCTTAGGTTTAGACAACCAAACCAGGCAAAAGTATTGTCATCAATAACAATAATAGCAACAATATCTTCAGACCTAAAAACTGTTGAAGGCAAAATAGCTCAAATGATTCTTAAAGCCTTTCAGGCACATCTGAATCAAATAAGGTAATTATTCTTTAAAATGCTTACACAAAGTCTGATTTGCATGCTAGTAATTGCTATGCCTTGTGGCATCTAGCAATTGACACAGCAATGATTTTAATTATTGTAATTTCATCAGTATAAATACTTCAAAGTTATGCAAATAGTACCTCATAATCCACACAGACAGTTCAGAGTATTTGATTTACTAGTCTTGTAAGTCTCTTTGTCTGTGCAGTTTACTCTCAGATGTGACTATGCATTGCAATTGAAGCCTTTCACTCACATCAAAGCTCTAAATCATAACAAGATGAGCTAATTTTACAAAGACTGACACTTCAAACATTAACTTGCAAATACAATTATAAGATGAAATACAAAAAGGACTTTACTTGGATATCATCTGGCATGGATACCTGCAGCTAATCATGTCTAATGTTTTCTATGACACTGGTAAGCAATGATACCGCATGGCCAAATGTCTCAGAGTGAACAAGTGCAAAAGAAAAGGAGTACTTGTGGCACCTTAGAGACTAACAAATTTATTAGAGCATAAGCTTTCGTGAGCTACAGCTCACTTCATCGGATGCATTTTTTTTTCCACTAAATGCATCCGATGAAGTGAGCTGTAGCTCACGAAAGCTTATGCTCTAATAAATTTGTTAGTCTCTAAGGTGCCACAAGTACTCCTTTTCTTTTTGCGAATACAGACTAACACGGCTGCTACTCTGAAACCTGTCAAGTGCAAAAGGCCACTCTTGCTTCTGAAATAGATCTGTACAAATACGGTAACATATTTGTGTTTTCTTCTGTTCCAATTTTGCTATATTTTCAATGTTAAAAAGAGTGGTAAGCTTTTTTTAAAAAAAAAACTAACATAGGAAAAATGTTTTAAAGAATAACACTTTCCTTCACTACCACAATATGATTGGAAAAAATGCATTACAGATGATCATGTTTCCCAGTGGCAATGCAAGTGTCATTTATTGTAAATCTATAATTTGTCAAAATTTTATGCTATCTCTGGGAGAAAAAAACAGTATTATTATTTAATATTTATCTCATACAGCTATTACTTTTGTAAGTTAAATTTTCATTTCTCATGCACAAAAACTATACAGAGATATATAGCTAGGTGTTTTGTAGTAGATACTGTAAATTGGTATAATGTAATTGCCTTCTATGAAACTCTCACTGTTACCACCAGCTGAGGCTCTGGTCCTTAAATATCAAGCCCTCATTGTGTGTGCAAATTAAAACACAACAGGTAATTGTAGTATAAAACTAAAATGCATAGTAAAATATCATTGATTGATAAATTTAAACTTTTTAGAATAATGATGCGCCTTCTGACCCAAGTGCCTAGCCAAAAATTCAGGGTCTTTGTAGGTTGCTTCACTTAGAAGGAGAAATTAATGATATTTTGTTATTTCACTGATGCAGTTTTGTTTACTTACAAAGGATGTACAAAGACCTGTGTCTCTGAACACAGAAGGAATTGAACAGCAGGAAACAGCTTCTTTTGCGCACAGCACAAGGAGCACTCTTTTTAGCTTGAACCACTGGATCAAAAGCCTCTCCCCAGACTTCTCCCAATGTTAGCCACCAGGCATTTAGCTATTCCTTCCCTTCCCAAAACAATATTCAGCAAAAGCTCCTGGAAGGATTAACATACTCCTTGTGTCTCCGGTGGGGGATTATGCTTATAGTTATGTTATGGGGCAAATTCATACCTTTCAACGTTAGTGAGATTTTAACTCAAGCAAGGTTTCTCCCCTCACTTAACATTAATTTTACTAAACCAGCTCCATTGTGTTCAGGTATTTCTGATTTACCCCACAATTCAGTGAGAGGAGAGACAGGTCCATTGTATTTATTTGGTTCACTTTACAATCTTTTCTGAATGGTGAAAATAGCGACAATCTGAATGAGACTGCCTGCAAATAAAATACTACAGAGGTGCCCAATATTCACAGACACCATGGAGGGGCCTGATGTCATTCCCTGTCTTCTCTCTTTGGCAAACAGAAGAGTCTAGCAAAAGGGACTCTGTAGTAATGTCAGCAGATATGTTAACAAGGAAGGTTTAATGTAGCCTTTACAAACTAGGACTTTAGCTGTGGATCCAGAAGCATGCAGGTGGGTTCACCATATTTAAAATCCAAAGAGGCCCTTCGAACATCTGTGGGCTGCCTACCAGATAGCTTTTTTCCCCCATTGGTTAGGTCCCATAAATGTTAGACGGCAATTAAATGGTTGCACATTTCACAAAAGTCATAATGTGTGCTATTAGAGAATATAAAAAAAATATGAAAAAATTATACTGTACAGTATGCATATCTCCAAAGAATTTAGAAAGCAGTCAATTTATGGAATGCATTCACTTATTTACACATTCAAATATAAATTGTGCTCTCACATATTTCTCAGGCAGAGTGAAGAGAAAGCTGACACAGGAAAAAACGATGTCAACATGAAGCCAAGGTGTAGCCTACATAGCTTAAAGCAGGAAGACTTGCAAATCCATCTAATACAAGGAAAAGAATCACTTGAAAGAGAACATACACTGCTAGAAAACAGATAGCAGCATGAACAGTGAAATAAATTCCATACAACAAACAATGAAATACACAGAGATAACATCAGTGAACCACATTGCACAGGAGCATAGTGACAGAAGTGACATAACAATGGAATCACATGCAGGAAACTGAAAACATTAAAAAAAAAGAAGCAGAATTAGTTTTACATTTTCCACTAGCAAGGTTGTATTTTTTTCCAAAATTATTCCTCTAAAGAAATGCTTCCATTTACTAGTAGCACATTTCTACCACTTTTGTGTTCTTCAAGTTGATGGGTGAATAAAAATGATTTAATACACACAGACTGATTTTAGTGACAAAAATAAATCCCCATGTTCCTTCCTGGCTCTTTGTCACATACCATAAAATACTTACAAGTGGTATAGATAGTTGCTTGTCCAATTTTGCCCTATAAATGAGATATCTATTTAGATCCAAATTACAAGGGGGCCTCCAATCTCTGTAAGAGATAGCACCATATATTGCACTTTTGCATGTACAAATCCCCTTCTGTATGCACAAATGTGAATTTTGCAAATGCATAAAATCAGAGTACTGTTGAAAATTTGGCCTTTTCATCAAAACTTTAGAGGCACTTAGCATGTATAGCTCCCACTGACTTTAGCTGGAGCTGTGTGTCCCCAAAACTTTTGAATTCCAGATCACTTACTTGGAAGCCAAAATGTGGTTTGGTGCATAGCTTTCAACACACAAGGTTTAAAAAATTTGGTTAAAGAGTTGACATAGCAGAAACCACTACAATAATGACAAAAATTGTAGAGGTGTAAAGGTTGAACTATTTTTTCATCTGTAGAGTGGACCAATCAAATTTTAATTTAATACACAGTTTGGGAATCTTGTACTATCACTGTCTTTCCAGTATTTGAGGACAGAGGCCATCATGTTTCTAGGGATGCCATGCTGGCACCTTTCCAAGATTTGATTCCATTAATATTTGTGAAATATTTTCAGCAAAGTTGGTTGTTTTGAGAAATTCATATGTAGAATATAATAAGAGTAATTTAAGACATCTTAAATTAATCCTACAAGATACATACATATAATTTAAGATCATGGAAACTTAGGGCTGGAAGGGCCCTTGAGAAGTCATCAAGTCCAGCCCCCTGTGCTGCAGGACCAAGCTAACTTAGACCATCCCTGACAGGTTTTAAAAACCTCCAATGATGGGGATTTCACAACCTCACTTGGAAGCCTACTCCAGAGCTTAAAGACCCTTACAGTTAGAAATTGTTTCCTAATACCTAACCTAAATCTCCTCTGCTGCAGATTAAGCCCATTACTTCTTGTCCTGCCTTCAGTGGACACAGAGAACAATTGATATTTATAACAGGCCTTAACGTATTTGAAGACTGTTATCAGGTCCCTCCACCCCTTTCTGTCTTCTTTTCTCAAGACTAAACATGCTTTTTTTCTCTTTTTTCCTTTTTTTTTTAAACCTTTCCTCATAGGTCAGGTTTTCTAAATCTTTGATCATTTTTTGTTGCTCTTCTGTGGACTCTCCAATTTGTTCATGTCTTTCCTAAAGTCTGGAGCCCAGAATTGGACACAGTATTCCAGCGCTGAGTAGAGAGGAGCAATTACCTCCCATATCTGTTAATACACCACAGAATTATATTAGCCTTTTTTGCAGCTGCACCACCTTGTTGACACATATCCAGTTTGTGATTTCACTATACTCTCTCCCCACCCGGTCCTTTTCAGCAGTACTCCCACCCAGCCAGTTACTTCCCATTTTGTAACTGTAGCTGTGCATTTGATTTTTTCCCTCCTAAGTGTAGTACTTTTCACTTGTCTTTATTGAATTTCATCTTGTTGAATTCAGATCAACTCTTCAACTTGTCAATGTCATTTCGAATTCTAATTCTCTCCTCCAAAGTGCCTGCACACGCACGCGCACACACACACACATACATACACCCATTTTGGTGTCATCTGCAAATTGTATAAGCACTCCACTTCATTATCCAACCATTAATGGAAATCCTGAATAGTATCGGACACAGGACTGATCCCTGAAGGACCCCACCAGATACACTCTCCCAGTTTCACAGAAAACCATTGATAACTAATCTAAGTATTGTCTTTAAACCAGTGTTGCACCTACCTTATAGTAATTTAAATTAGAGCCCCTTTCCCTACTTTGCTTATGAGAATGACATGTGGGACTGTGTCAAAAGCATTATTAAAATCAAGAAATATCACATGTACTGTGTCCTTCCCCCTCTCCCCCACTGGGTCTATTAGGCCAGTAACCCTATCAAAGAAGGAAATAAGGTTGGTTTTGCATGATTTGTTCTTACAAATCCATGCTGGCGCCCTATTATCCTCAAGGTGCTTACAAGCTGATTGTTTAATAATTTGTTCCAGTATCTTTCCAGGTATCAAAGTTAGGCTGACTGGTCTATAATTCCCTAGGTCTCTTTGTTCCCCCTTTTAAAGATAGGTACTCCGTTTGACCTTCTCCAGTCTTCTGGGAGCTCACCCAATGTATGACTTGACAAGAGAGATAAAAATCCCAATAAAATTCATGTTTCATTTTTAACCTCCTGACTTCTCTTTCTGTTAATTAATGCTGGGACCCACTCTAAAACCATTTAAACAACATTAATTTGGTAATAAATTAAATCATCTGTACTATTGCTGGGGACACAATATATCTTTGTAGTCTGAGTACTTTATGTCTCAGAAATATATGCAATTTTTCTCCTAACCATTAAAGGTACCTTGGAGTATGATTAAAATAGCATGTAATATTAAATATGAATTAAACACAGGGATAATTAGATGGGTGTGTGTTTGGAGCAACAAAGTTAACTAGGCATGTGCACAAAAATGTTTATATTATAAAACTAGAGTAAACAAAAATAAAACAATGTGTGGAAAACAGGATGCACCTCAAATCAGCGTATTTCTCAAGTTATACCTCATGTGCCTTGGAACCTGAGAGGGCAGTTAGTGTTATTTGGACTGCATGTGCATAACAATGCTTTACAAACACTTAAAAGACAATATCCTGCAGCAAGGGTGAGGACCTTGAACTCAAAGTATAAATAATGATAGTGCTAAACATTGTTGCATCATCTTATGAACAGGAACAGACAAAAAGGTTCAGACAAAATAAGGATCAGCCTAAACCAAGCCATTTTAAAATTAAAGAAATCTATTTGCCCCATTTTCTACATCTTGATTCCCAACAAAACTTATGCATTCACTGAAATGCACTCCAGTGTACAAAAAGATGAAGCAGTTTCTGCATGCGCAAATGCTGTCATGAAATCTTGTGATATTATGGGGGTGACTTGGATCAGAAGTGGGCAACGCATTCTGGGGCATCTCTGACACATACTAACCTATATATGTGAAGTGGATGATCACTATTTTAATATCAGAATTTCATATAAAAAGTTAGGGCAAGGTTAAAAAAAGAAAAGTGAGAATGCAACAATATTCATGAGAAAAGCAAGTTGCAGTGCCACATGTGAATATGTTATAAAAGACATTCTAACATGATTTACATTTTTCAATTTTAAATCTCTGAAATAAAAAAAATATATCAGCTGAAGAATTCCCTCCCCACTCTATCACCTGGAACAAAGAAGTATAAAAGCAACATTGCTTTGCTATCAAGCATACAACAGTAAACCCTGAAATGGACAAAGGTATTACCATATTACCTTTAAGAGCTGAATCCCAGAATGAGTCTGTGACCATGGGATTATGAAAAGCCTGGGTTCCTGGAATTTTTCAGTCAGTAATAGATTCTGTGAATAAAGGATAGGAGGCAGTGACATAATATTACTGCTACAGAATTTACTCAGATTGGCCATAGAATTATTTTACTCTTGCCACAGAGATTGTTCAGGAATTCTGCACCCATGTCGGTCAGTCAAGTATTCCAAATGTTCATATTAGAAGATGTATTTCTCAAGATGTGTATGTGGCACATGACACAATGTATTTACAATTGATTGTAATTAAAATATATATGTCTGAGCTTGATACTGATAGCTAGCTATCTTTGCTGAAAACTAAGGCAATTCTTGGGACTAGGCTAAAAAAGCCCAGCATCATAGATCCCCATGAAAAGACTAGGTGGTGTCAGTACAGTTCCTAGTGAACTGGTATCACACTATTGATACTTTTGTCACAGTCTCAGCAAAGGCAAAAAATCCTTCGCATCCATGAATTACTATTCACCCTGAAAGTGGTCTCCTTATTAAGGGACAATATGGGGAAAGTGGCATTTCTCCTGCTATACCTAGCTCCATTTGAAGGCTAAAAAAAATGCAAATTCAAACTGAGAAGTTTAGTTTCAAATGTATTCTTCAATGTATACAGCACATGGTCAGAAGTTTTTCTCACCATGCAAACTTTCAGACTGCTGCATGGAGCTAAATGGGCGCAGCTTCGTCTTGAGTGCAGAAGAATTCAAAGGGCCT
Organism: Dermochelys coriacea; assembly: GCF_009764565.3. NCBI lineage: Eukaryota > Metazoa > Chordata > Testudines > Dermochelyidae > Dermochelys > Dermochelys coriacea. The sequence continues at coordinate 56,524,847 of NC_050069.1, forward strand.
TGACTATATTGTACATGTATTTCATGTCATAAACATATGAAACATTTAAAGTCTAGTATTAAATATGAAACAACATTTCCTGGCACAGAAAGAACAAAGGTGCGGGAGAGCAGTTTTTAAAAAAGCTTTTAAATAATGCTGTTAAGAAACCTCCCAACATTATTAAAAATGCTATCTTAAAGTAGTTCCCCTCCATGATATTCTCTTTGTTGTAGATGTGGGCTTATGGTTGAATCAGGGATTGTTGGCTGCTTCAAAAAAAAAAAACTATTTAAGCTGCCACATAATTGCTTTAAAATAGTCATGTGGATGGAAGAAATGGGGACAGTTTAAGGGTCAAAGAGTTGCTAATGGATATTAAATCTATTTTAAAATAACATTGTATTGTATACTGAAGTAGTATTAAGGAAGTTTAGATTTTCAAAGAGTTTAAAATATCATTCCTGTAAGAGGTACCTTCCCATTGTTTTATTTATATATTCAGGGGGCGGGGAGGAAAAGAGACACTCTCTCTCTCTAGCCCAGTGGGTAGAGCACTCCCCTGGGATGTGGAAGACTCAGGCTAAGTCCCTGCCTTGGATTACTGGCAATTCTGGATGTCTCTCTCAAAATTTCATCCTTGGGGTGAGAGACCTTCCCCAGAGTTTTGATTAAACCTATTTGTTTACAGAAAAAAGGGGTTTTTTTAAATCAAAGAACATTTCCCTGAAAACTTCCTAACATCCACCTCACGAACATTCAGCACAATAGCAACAGGCAGCCCATCTCCCCCAAACCAACCATTTCCCCACACAGACTATACCTTTGGATTGTAATGAGGAAAGAAAGATTCCTGATAGGGTCAACACTCTCTCAAGGATAAAGTGGATAATGTGTCCACTGAAATTGCTGCAAAGCATGGGAGGTAAGGGAATGGGCCTGCTGTCTTTCTCTTTAATAATCTGAGAGGTTCAAATTAAATTTAAGTAATAAATACATGACATATGTCATGACTCAAATGCAACTGTAAAAAACTGTTAATGAAAGTGAGGAAGAAACAGGAATTCATAATTTCCTTTTGAATTTCAGGCAGCAAAGCTAGTTTTTCCACCTCTGGTTTAAAAATAACGTTCATTCAGATTCCAGTGACTCCTGGGAGTTGTAGTACAAGTTCATTCCAGGCAAACCACTATCTCAAACTTCATCAGGGATTGTGGAGACTCCAGATAAACAGGGTAGGGCATTAGGTTCAGTGGAAGCATGTCCCCAGTGGAGTATTAAGTCCCATAGGAAGTGTTTTTCTTTTGTTTTTGTTTTTTCTTAGCACCAGCCTGTGAGATCAACAAAGCCTTCCCAGCCTAGTCGCATGCAATATTTCTCAGCCTAGCAAAGATGGACTCTCAGACAAGAATTCACCATGTCAGAATACACTTATTACATTTTGCCCTGGGACAAATTCCTAAGTTTCATTAAATTTTGCCCATTCTCTTATTGTGTACTTTCCTTTCTTTGTCATCGTCCCCCTCCCAAAGCCGTATTTGAAGGTGGGAGTGACACAAGTTAGCCCTCCAGTAAATTTGTGAATATACCTGAAAACTCAAAACTATCTTATTGCTTTGTATCCTTTATTGGAGTATTAGCTCCTCTTCTGGATATGTGTGTTGAATACCCATTAGCATTAAAGGTTACACACACTCAGTGAGAGGAGAACTGACCCTAATAAAGCTGTGCATTTACAAGGATGTGGCAAATATCAGAAAAGGAAAAGAAAAACCTGGAATGATGTAATCTTCAAAAAAATCTGTTCCTGCCATGGTGACAAATATGAAGCCACTGAAAAGTATTCTATGTAGTCATATTTATATTGCAGTCAACAGCAACAGAAGCAATCCTCTGAAGTTTAAGGGAAAAGTCATGCCTTTTAAAACTTTCCAAAAACTTTCCACACAACGTAGACTAGGGAAACCGAATGATGTCAGGCTGCCCTTCTCAAACACCTACTCAAGCCCAGACACACAGGATTCAGGAGCAGTACTCTTTCACTTGATAGATAGGACTATCTAGAGATGGCAGCGTGCTGCATTTTTCTACCAAATGCATCAGAGCATGCAGAACATCCCATCTCTAACATTGAGTGAATGTGCTCAGAAAGGACCACGTGGCCCCCTTACAGAATTCTAAACAAAAGACAGACATCTGCCATCTCTGCTTACGACATTGAGATTGCTGTGGTGGAATGTGCCTTCACTCCCACTGGTAGCTCTTTATCCTTCACTAAACATGCTTGCTTAATGAACTCTTTCAGCTAGTGGGAAATAGTTCCCTTGAAGGCTGTCATTCCCTCTTGGTAACCTCCTCAAACAAAACAAAGAGGTGATCTGACTTTGTGTTATCCAGAATTCACTTGGGATCCATTCTAACAACTCTGATAATGTCCAGATTAGGCAGCTTTTTCTCTTTGCTGTTAACAGGGTTACAACAAAAAATGAGCAAAGTCGATTCTTGATTCAAATAAAAATGAGAAGTCATCCTCTGGTAACTAGTAAGGTAACAAAATAACCACTGTATTCTGATGGAAAAAGAAAGTCCTCAAACCCTTCTTAGTGGGAAAACTGGTTTTAAGGAGAGATTCATCTCAGAACTGCAATGCTAGAATGGAGTTTCCAAAAAACTATTAAAAAAATATTCAGCTCCCAAGGGACACAGGAGAGTGCACCTTGAGGTTAATCTTGACAACAACCCAGAGGAAACGGGCAATTGCCTGCCTGACCGCTGACCTAGACTATACTTCACACTGATCTGGACAGGAGCCTGAAGCATCAGGAATCTGACAATTATAGTCTTTGTCTAACCCGATCCAGCAGTAAGAGACAAGATCTGATATCTGTGGCTCCAAGGTTTTGAAGTTTCCTCTGAGGTAAATGAAGTGGAATAAATGCAGACACTAGACTCTCTTGAATCAATCTGGAACTAACAATATCATGGTTACCCGTTCTGGAGTTAACGTCTTTAGAATGTCATTGATAAGAGAAAGGCATTCAGCCCATCAATTTAGGACCCTCTCAGTAGCAATGGATCTCAGTTTTACAGGACTCCAAGCAAAGTAACCCACACAGATGACATCATGTCTTGCCATCTATGTCTGGCCCTCCCCACTCTAATTTGTGTGTTCCATACCCCTTAGCTACTTTATGATGTGAAGAATATCTTTTCCTCTATCTCACAACTATGCCTGTTTATGAGACTCTGCAGACATTTATGACCCACTTATATTCACTGGGAAGCTATCAGGTGGACCTGAAATGCAACTTTCTGAATTAGGGAGGGCAGTTAGTGATTTCAACAATTTGAACATAAAAGTCCTGCCACTTTATTCTGGTGGGTATCCACACTGTGCTTACAGCATCTGGACTGGACTTCCCTTGTCCATAACATCTCTGCCATTTTAGGTTAAAAAAATAAATCAAACAGTTCTTAATGGACACATTCTAACAAATATCTTGTAGCTGTTTCATACTTATTTGATAAAACTCTGATGTACTCAGCTGATAATCAGGAGGACAAAGTACCTGTCCCACTTAAAATCATTTCAGTTTCAAAGCACTTAAAACCTCCACAGCGATTAGCTAATCACCATATCCCTGCATAAGGGACAGAGACTCCAAAGATTCCATGGAGCATAAGGCTAGGATTTCTTCAAAAAGGACATTTGAGAGTGCAGGCCTTTATATGCTGATTATGTTATCGAAGATCACTTGACTACTGAGTGTTCAGAATCACTCACCTGAGGAGCAGGATCCACCTGCTAGATGAATGGCACACCTGAGACTGAGACTAGCAAATGCATGGGCGCAAGGGGAAAATTTGTAATGGATCCAATCTCATGATGGGCTAGATTTGCCAATCCTCCTGGTTTTGCCAGGAGTCTTCTGGAATTGGGCTCGATCTCCCTGAAGCCAAACCAGGAGATTTTAGGTGCTAAAAGTCTGGTGGCACAGTGGGCTAAGGCAGACTCCCTGCCTGCCCTGGCCCCGCACCATTCCTAGAAGCGGCCAGCATGTTCCCACATCCCTGGTGGGGGCCAGGAAGCTCTGCACACTCAAACGCTGAGTCTGCAGTTCCCATTGGCTGGGAACTGTGGCAAATGGGAGCTGCAGGGGTGGTGCTCAGGGCGGGGGCAGCACATGAAGCCCCTTACCCGCTTCCCAGGGACTGCAGGGACATGCCAGCTGCTTCTGGGAGCAGCGTGGGGCTAGAGCAGGCAGGGAGCCTGCCTTAGCTTTGCTGTGCCACCGACTGGGAGCTCCCGAGGTAAGTGCCTCCTGGCCAGAGCCTGCACCCAACACCTTTACCCAGCCTGGAGCCCCCTCCTTCAGACCAACCCTCTGCCCCAAACCTGAGCCCCCTCCTGCCCAACCCCCATCCCAGCCCAGAGGCCCCTCCCGTACCCAAACTCCTTCCCAGAGCTTGCACCCCTCACCCCCTCCTACATCCCAACACCCTGCGCAAGGCTCAGCCTGAAGCTCCCTCCCACACACCAAACCCCTCAGCCTCAGCCCATAGCCGCACCCCCACCCCCTGTCCCAGCCTGGTGAAAGTGAGTGAGGGTGGGGGAGAGCGAGCAAGGGAGGGTGTGGGGGATGGAGTGAGCTGGGCAGGAGAAGGGGCATGGCAGGGGCAGGGCAGTGGGTGGTGCAAGTGTGTGTGGATTTGTGTGATTAGACAGTTGGCAAGCCTATGCAGGGCCAGAGGAAGCACCAGCAGGAACCAGTGTCCAGCAAAAGGACTTCAGAGTATTTCAAATAAAGGAAAACAACAAGAATTGCTGTCTAGGAAATATGCTAGCCATATCAATCTCTCCACAAAATTCTTGTTAAACGGAAGTCAGAGGCCTGTTCCTCACCTTGCAGGATACAAATAACTTCTCTTGATCATGACTCATATCATGCAAACAAGAATAGGAGACAGCAGGAAGAGAATTGGGCCCCATTAATCTACAAATTAAAAGGAAAAACCTTTAAAAATAAACCATTTAATTTGTATTAAGCCTAAAATGTAATAGCTGCCTTGAGTCAGCACTTACTGGAGAAAGAAAATAATTTAATGATGTGAGGTAGCAAAACTCTTATGGGGGAAGTGACATCAGAAGTCTGGCATTGTAGTATCTGTCCCTACCAGTACACGATCCCAATAATGGGAGCTTGTGTATGAGACAGAGAAATAGCAAATTACCAGAATGAATGAAAGACACTGAATGGAATACCAGGTGGTTGAAAATTCCAGTGTGAATAACCAACCTGCAGCCAGATGGTCTCCATTCACTCAATCCAAAAGGCCAACCAGCAATTTGTCCACATACCTCCCCCTACACACACACCCTCCCAGGATTTACAGATTATGCCAGACAGCAATTAGTAGAAGCATTATCAGCAAGAAGCTTGTTTCCTATCCCAGTGTGAATAATCAAGAAACTGCCAGTTGGCTCCTAGCCATTCAAATCTGAAAGGCCAACTGGCAACTCTCTCTCCTCCTAGATTAATTCTTTCAAGCTGCTGGATACTACAGGGATTGATTGGTTGATTTAAAAAGAGAGCGAGCATAGAATCATAGAATCATAGAATATCAGGGTTGGAAGGGACCCCAGAAGGTCATCTAGTCCAACCCCCTGCTCAAAGCAGAACCAAGTCCCAGTTAAATCATCCTAGCCAGGGCTTTGTCAAGCCTGACCTTAAAAACCTCTAAGGAAGGAGATTCTACCACCTCCCTAGGTAACGCATTCCAGTGTTTCACCACCCTCTTAGTGAAAAAGTTTTTCCTAATATCCAATCTAAACCTCCCCCATTGCAACTTGAGACCATTACTCCTCGTTCTGTCATCTGCTACCATTGAGAACAGTCTAGAGCCATCCTCTTTGAAACCCCCTTTCAGGTAGTTGAAAGCAGCTATCAAATCCCCCCTCATTCTTCTCTTCTGCAGACTAAACAATCCCAGCTCCCTCAGCCTCTCCTCATAAGTCATGTGCTCTAGACCCCTAATCATTTTTGTTGCCCTTCGCTGTACTCTTTCCAATTTATCCACATCCTTCTTGTAGTGTGGGGCCCAAAACTGGACACAGTACTCCAGATGAGGCCTCACCAGTGTCGAATAGAGGGGAACGATCACGTCCCTCGATCTGCTCGCTATGCCCCTACTTATACATCCCAAAATGCCATTGGCCTTCTTGGCAACAAGGGCACACTGCTGACTCATATCCAGCTTCTCGTCCACTGTCACCCCTAGGTCCTTTTCCGCAGAACTGCTGCCGAGCCATTCGGTCCCTAGTCTGTAGCGGTGCATTGGATTCTTCCATCCTAAGTGCAGGACCCTGCACTTATCCTTATTGAACCTCATTAGATTTCTTTTGGCCCAATCTTCCAATTTGTCTAGGTCCTTCTGTATCCTATCCCTCCCCTCCAGCGTATCTACCACTCCTCCCAGTTTAGTATCATCCGCAAATTTGCTGAGAGTGCAATCCACACCATCCTCCAGATCATTTATGAAGATATTGAACAAAACGGGCCCCAGGACCGACCCCTGGGGCACTCCACTTGACACCGGCTGCCAACTAGACATGGAGCCATTGATCACTACCCGTTGAGCCCGACAATCTAGCCAGCTTTCTACCCACCTTATAGTGCATTCATCCAGCCCATACTTCCTTAACTTGCTGACAAGAATGCTGTGGGAGACCGTGTCAAAAGCTTTGCTAAAGTCAAGAAACAATACATCCACTGCTTTCCCTTCATCCACAGAACCAGTAATCTCATCATAAAAGGCGATTAGATTAGTCAGGCATGACCTTCCCTTGGTGAATCCATGCTGACTGTTCCTGATCACTTTCCTCTCCTCTAAGTGCTTCAGGATTGATTCTTTGAGGACCTGCTCCATGATTTTTCCAGGGACTGAGGTGAGGCTGACCGGCCTGTAGTTCCCAGGATCCTCCTTCTTCCCTTTTTTAAAGATGGGCACTACATTAGCCTTTTTCCAGTCATCCGGGACTTCCCCCGTTCGCCACGAGTTTTCAAAGATAATGGCCAAGGGCTCTGCAATCACAGCCGCCAATTCCCTCAGCACTCTCGGATGCAATTCGTCCGGCCCCATGGACTTGTGCACGTCCAGCTTTTCTAAATAGTCCCTAACCACCTCTATCTCTACAGAGGGCTGGCCATCTCTTCCCCATTTTGTGATGCCCAGCACAGCAGTCTGGGAGCTGACCTTGTTAGTGAAAACAGAGGCAAAAAAAGCATTGAGTACATTAGCTTTTTCCACATCCTCTGTCACTAGCTTGCCTCCCTCATTCAGTAAGGGGCCCACACTTTCCTTGGCTTTCTTCTTGTTGCCAACATACCTGAAGAAACCCTTCTTGTTACTCTTGACATCTCTTGCTAGCTGCAGCTCCAGGTGCGATTTGGCCCTCCTGATATCTTTCCTACATGCCCGAGCAATATTTTTATACTCTTCCCTGGTCATATGTCCAACCTTCCACTTCTTGTAAGCTTCTTTTTTATGTTTAAGATCCGCTAGGATTTCACCATTAAGCCAAGCTGGTCGCCTGCCATATTTACTATTCTTTTGACTCATCGGGATGGTTTGTCCCTGTAACCTCAACAGGGATTCCTTGAAATACAGCCAGCTCTCCTGGACTCCCTTCCCTTTCATGTTAGTCCCCCAGGGGATCCTGGCCATCTGTTCCCTGAGGGAGTCAAAGTCTGCTTTCCTGAAGTCCAGGGTCCGTATCCTGCTGCTTACCTTTCTTCCCTGCGTCAGGATCCTGAACTCAACCAACTCATGGTCACTGCCTCCCAGATTCCCATCCACTTTTGCTTCCCCCACTAATTCTACCCGGTTTGTGAGCAGCAGGTCAAGAAAAGCGCTCCCCCTAGTTGGCTCCCCTAGCACTTGCACCAGGAAATTGTCCCCTACGCTTTCCAAAAACTTCCTGGATTGTCTATGCACCGCTGTATTGCTCTCCCAGCAGATATCAGGAAAATTAAAGTCACCCATGAGAATCAGGGCATGCGATCTAGTAGCTTCCGTGAGTTGCCGGAAGAAAGCCTCATCCACCTCATCCCCCTGGTCCGGTGGTCTATAGCAGACTCCCACCATGACATCACTCTTGTTGCACACACTTCTAAACTTAATCCAGAGACACTCAGGTTTTTCCACAGTTTCGTACCGGAGCTCTGAGCAGTCATACTGCTCCCTTACATACAGTGCTACTCCCCCACCTTTTCTGCCCTGCCTGTCCTTCCTGAACAGTTTATAACCATCCATGACTGTACTCCAGTCATGTGAGTTATCCCACCAAGTCTCTGTTATTCCAATCACGTCATAATTCCTTGACATCACCAGGACCTCCAGTTCTCCCTGCTTGTTTCCAAGGCTTTGTGCATTTGTATATAAGCACTTGAGATAACCTGTTGATCGCCCCTCATTCCCAGTATGAGGCAGGAGCCCTCCCCTCACAGACATTCCTGCCTGTGCTTCCTCCCGGTATCCCGCTTTCCCACTTACCTCAGGGCTTTGGTCTCCTTCCCCCGGTGAACCTAGTTTAAAGCCCTCCTCACTAGGTTAGCCAGCCTGCTGGCAAAGATGTTCTTCCCTCTCTTCGTAAGATGGAGCCCGTCTCTGCCCAGCACTCCTCCTTCATGGAACACCATCCCATGGTCAAAGAATCCAAAGCCTTCTCTCCGACACCACCTGCGTAGCCATTCGTTGACCTCCACGATTCGACGGTCCCTACCCAGGCCTTTTCCTTCCACGGGGAGGATGGACGAGAACACCACTTGCGCCTCCAACTCCTTTATCCTTCTTCCCAGAGCCACGTAGTCCGCAGTGATCCGCTCAAGGTCATTCTTGGCAGTATCATTGGTGCCCACGTGGAGAAGCAGGAAGGGGTAGCGATCCGAGGGCTTGATGAGTCTCGGCAGTCTCTCCGTCACATCACGAATCTTAGCCCCTGGCAAGCAGCAGACTTCTCGGTTTTCCCGGTCAGGGCGGCAGATAGATGACTCAGTCCCCCGGAGGAGAGAGTCCCCGACCACCACCACCCGCCTTCTCCTCTTGGGAGTGGTGGTCGTGGAACATGTGCATGTGCACAATGGAATAACTAGAAATCAATTTGGAAGACCATTAAAATCTAGTCTTCATTGGAATAACCTTTTACAACTGCTACAAAAAGTGGCCTCAGAAAGTTTATGAAAGTGTTTCTTCAGACAGGTAAACCTGGCACATCAAGATTCAAAAGAGCGTGAAGAATGATTCAGTATATAAGATTAACCTAAAGTAATAGGAGAAAACATTTTCTTCCACGTTAATTAGAGGTGATATACTCTTTTAGTTGGAATAGACAAGTTTGGAAGTAGCTTATCAACTTACATTTTCTTCACAGTCAACAATAATGAGAGTAACTCATTGTCTAATTGTTATAAGAATAATACTTTGCACTTCCATAACACTTTTCAGTTGAGGGTCTCAAAATCAATAAGTATTATTTATTGAACAAATATTTATTGTATAAACATTCAATAAGAAGCTAATGATCCATGTCCCAAGTAGCCTCACAACAATCTTACGTATATAGTTATTGTTAATGTATTAAAATTATTATTAAATTATTAGTTTTTTATTATTATAGCAACACTTATAGGCTCCCAGCAAGATTGAGGCTGCAGTGTACTAGGTTCTGTACCAAAGTGTAGTGAGAGACAGTTCTTGACCCACACAATTTATAATCTAAATAGACACGACAGACAAAGGGTAAGATAAATGGGGTATTAACATCCCCATTACAATTAGATGAGGAACTGAGGTATTGAAATTTGTGACAAGCCAGGAATCAAATCCAGCTCTCCAAAGTCCCATTCCGGTGCCTCAACCACAAGACCAACCATCATCTCCTGAGAAGTACTTCAGAAAAAATTCTGAATTAATTTAAAAAATAGAATTAAACACTGTGGAGAACTTGAAAAAAATATAAAATATATTTTTTTCATAATTTTTCTATAACTTCTCAATCATTTGACAAGTAAGTAAGGTCTGGAGTACTGTTAAACAGGCAGATCTAATACAGAAAAGATTTCCATGAGTACAGTATAATCTATTTATTATTCACCTGCCAGGAGGTACTAGTTATTTATAGACCTTTTACCTCAATTCCCTTTTTGGCAGGGGAAAACCTATTACACTTCTCAAATACCTGGCCATAATGATTTTCAGATGTTTCAGACATGTTTTGGTGGATATCAGAATTGATGTCCCTGAAGCTATGGAACTTCACCTTGGTCCATATTTACCCTCAGTACCTTAGAAGAAATCAGTATATGCTTACTATACTCATTTTAAAGATGGATAAATTGATGCCATAAAGCAAGAAAAGTAACTCAGGTATCCGGACATTAATTAAGTCCTGTGTTTTAATGCAAAATTATGCTCCGTTTCAATAGCAGATATATTTTGTGACATACAGTCTCTCTCAAAAGATTTTGGACAAGGCTGAGACACAATGTTACTGAAGTCATTTTATAGGTCATTTACATATGTATTGCTTCCAAGATTCACAACATTACATTTTGAACTATAAGCCTGAAGTGATTTGAAATTCCTTAATACTGCATAACTTCTACCCCCTTGTTCATATTCTATTGCTCCAAGAAAATCAAGGCCCTGGTTATTTCTTCAAACCCTCCTCCTGACTGAGAATCAGAAACAACAACAGGTGACAAATCACAACTTGCCAACACAAACTTCAAAATATTGAGTAAAGAATATTTGTACCAAATACTTTGTAATCAATTTTAAAAAGAAATCTTGCCCAAAATTTTGGTGTCAATGTAAAGAATTAATCAATTCAGGAAATCACAATCACCTCACAAACATTCTGAAGGATGAAAAAGAGGCTAAATTAATTGATTGAATTATTTAGTGGAAATTATTAGCTCAGCTTCTTGACACAACCCAGACTTGGTACAAGCCATTATTTCACTATCCAGTATCAAATACAATAAAGCCAATTTCATGTTCTTTTAGTTTAAGTATATAAAACACTGACAAAACACTACCTGCACCCTACGCAGGGCTACAGAAAGTCTCTTTTGATGGCGTTTGTGAAAGAGCAGTTAGATCAACTTCCTGGGACTGCAGAATCCACTATAGATTTTTCTGATGTCTCTGCTAACAGACTTATTAGGGAATACTTCCTTTCTCCTGACAGGACCTGCACATGGTAAGGGCCATATTCACTCCATTATAAAAGGGTTTCATCAAGTTCACATGAATATACTCAGTGTCGGTATCAGCAATATCCTGGACAAACCTTGTGGAATTACTGAATTAAGGTTAAGTATTTTAGGAGTCCATTGCATTGAAATGAATATGTTTACATTCTATTGTGGGATTGCCTGGAACTTCTTTAGGAGGCAGGACATGATTAATGAAATCTCTGGAAGATATTAGAAACCTCAAAGTGAAGTGGATTTCCTAGGAAAAACTTGGGGGGGTGAGGAGAAATGCAAATGACTCACCTCAAATCCTTCCTTTTGAAACTGCTGTTTGATCAGAGCCCCATTGTCTGGCTGATTACCTATTCAAGGTCAGTTCAAAGACCTCCAAATTGTAGAAAGAATGGACTAAACCTTTCATGAGTAAAAAGAAAAGGAGTACTTGTGGCACCTTAGAGACTAACAAATTTATTAGAGCATAAGCTTTCGTGAGCTACAGCTCACTTCATCAGATGCATCCGATGAAGTGAGCTGTAGCTCACGAAAGCTTATGCTCTAATAAATTTGTTAGTCTCTAAGGTGCCACAAGTACTCCTTTTCTTTTTGCGAATACAGACTAACACGGCTGCTACTCTGAAACCTTTCATGAGTGTGCTAGTTCTGAGCTGAGGCTGTTATGAACTTGTGATCACCAAAGACACCCTTTCAGGGGACCTGAAGGACTCACCTGACAGAGCCCAGGCTGGAGACTGTTGGAGGGGATCTCTGGTAAACTTATTAATGTGTGTGTAGATTCTTTTATTGTTTTAATATGTTTTCTCTTTAATATTTTCACCCTTGGAATAAATATGCTTGCTAGGCAGTACTGTGTGGTAATTTATAACTTTTGGCAATTACTCTGTCATTAGTCTCTGAAGAGAAAGCAAGAGAAGCCTGCTTAGGCAGTTTGTCTTTTGCTGAGAATAACACAATGAAGGCAGGGAACTCTTCAGCCTGGAGATACCCTGGTCAGAAGAGAGAGACTTATCTCCACTCAAGAAAGGCAATGGTTAGGGAGCAGGAACCCTGAGAGCAGGTATCCTTGATGAACCATAAAAGAAGGAAGCCTGCCAAACAATCAATGGATCAACTACATGACTGAGGTGCTCAAGGAGTGCTCAAGGAAGACAAGGCTGCTGCAGAGAAGCTAAGTGAATTCTTTATATCCTTGTTCACTGCAGGAGATGTGAGGGAGATTCCCACACCTGAGCCATTATTTTAGGTGACAAATCTGAGGAACTGTCCCATATTGAGGTGTCAATAGAAGCAGTGTTGGAACAAATTGATAAATTAAACAGTAATAAGTCACCAAGACCAGTATTCACCCAATAGTTCTGAAAAAACCCAAATATGAAATTGCAGAACTACTAATTGTGCTATGCAACCTATTGCTTAAATCAGCTTCTGTACCAGATGACTGTAGAACAGTTAATGTAATGCTGATTTTTTAAAAGGCTCCAGAGGTGACCCTAGCAATTACAGACCAGTATGCCTAACTGCAGTGCCAGGCAAATTGGTTGAAACTATGGTAAAGAACAGAATTATCAGACACGTAGATGAACACTATATGTTGGGGAAGAGTCAACACAGCTTTTCTAAAGGTAAATCATGCCTCATCAATCTTATAATTCTTTGAGGTGTTCAACAAATGTGTAGACAAGGGTGATCCAGTGGATATAATGTACTTTCACTTTCAGAAAGCCTTTGACAAAGTCTCTCACCAAAGGCTCTTCAGCAAAGCAACAGTCATGGGTTAAGCAGGAAGGCCCTCTCATGGATCAGTAACTGGTTAAAAGACAGGAAATAAAGGATAGGAATAAATGGTCGGTTTCACAGTGTAGAGAGTAAATAGCAGGGTTCCGCAAGGATCTGTACTAGAACCAGTACTGTTCAACATATTCACAAATTGATCTGAAAAAAGGGGTAAACATTGAGGTCACAAAGTTTCCAGATAATACAAATTTATTCAAGATAGTTAAATCCGAAGTTCACTGCAAAGCATTACAAAAGGTATCTCACAAAACTGGAAAATTGGGCAACAAAATGGCACATAAAAGTCAGTGTTGATAAATGCAAAATAATGCACATTAGAAAACAATCACAACTATACATACAAATTGATTGGGTTTAAATTAGCTGTTATCACTCAAGAAAGAGATTTTGGAGTCATTGTGGATATTTCCCTGGAAACATCTGATCAATGTGCAGCCTCAGTCAAAAATGCTAACAGAATGTTAGAAACCATTGGCAAATGGCTAGATAATAAAGACAGAAAATATCATAATGCCACTGTATAAATCCATGATATGCCCACACCTTGAGTACTACATCCATTCTAGCTGCCCCATCTCAAAAAAATACATTAGAATTTTAAAAAGTACAGAGAAGAGCAACAAAAATGATTAGGGGTATGGAACTGCTTCCATATGAGGAGAGATTAAAAGGCTGGGACTGTTCAGTTTGAAAAAGAGGTGACTAAGGGGAGATATGATAGAGGTCTATAAAATCATTAATGTTGTGAGAGAATGTGAATAAAGTAGTGTTATTTACCCCTTCACATAACACAAGAACCAGGGGTCACCCAATGAAATTAATAGGCAGCAGATTTTAAACAAACATAAAGAATTATTTCTTCACACAACACACAGCCAACTTGTGGAACTCCTTTCCAGGGATGTTATGAAGGCCAAAAATTTAACTGGGTTAAAAAAAGAATTAGATAAATTCATGGATGACAGGCTATTTGCCAAGATGTCAGTGATGCAGTCGCATGCTCAGGGTGTCCTTAAGCCTCTGACGGCCAGAATCTGGGACTTGATGACAGGAGATGGATCACTTGATAATTGTCCTGTTCTGTCCATTCCCTCTGAACCATCTGGCACTGGCCACTGTTGCAAGACAGGATTCTGGGCTAGATGGACTATTGGTCTGACCTTGTATGGCCGTTCTTATGTTCTTGTTGGACATACAGGTGCAGTTGCCCTGAACAATGACACCTGCTTCTTAGGCAGGACTACAGAAAGTCCCCATTGAAGGCAAGAGTGAATAAGCCATTAAATCAAATTCCTGGGACTTCAAAATCTACTATAGATATCTTTAATCATCTTTAAGCCATTTACAGTAATTTTCTATGTTCCCTACTACAGTGGTTCCCAACCAGGGTACATGTGCCTCTGAGGGTATGCATAGGTCTTTCAGGGGGTACATCAACTCATCTACATGTTTGCTAGTTTTACAGCAGGCTACATAAAAAGCACCAGTGAAGTCACGACAAACAAAAATTTCATACAGACAATGACTTATTTATGCTGTTCTATGTACTATACATTGAAATGTAAGTACAATATTAATATTCCAATTGGATTTATTTTATAATTATGTGGTCAAAATGAGAAAGTGAGTAATTTTTTTAGCAATAGTGTGCTCTTGACACTTTTGTATTTTTATGTCTGATTTTGTAAGCAACTAGTTTTAAGTGAGGTGAAACTTGGGGATATGCAAGACAAATCAGATTCCTGAAAGGGGTACAGTAGCCACTGCCCTAGCATAATAATCACAGATTTTTCTTTACCCTTTCCTTACTCTTCCAAGGTAATGCTTAGCTAGATGGACTCATGTTTGAATAAGCCTGCAATAGAGGATAAAAGACAGACAAGATTCTTACTGTGGCAAGATTACGGACCAATTCTTGATAATGTTGTGACTGTGTACCTTGGATTCTTACCAAAATAGGTATGGCTAGTTCCTGAATACTTGCAAGCACATACGCCCAATGTGCGTACCCACTCATGCAACTTTACACATGAAAATTAGGTTAGCAATTTCATATGCACACTTCTAAAAGTCAGGCCATATGGACTGTATGAATGGCAGATTTTAATTTGCTTGTTTCCCCAGGAATGACTGTTTCAGACGTACCAAATGGATGCACAGGTTACTACAGTATTGTTAATTAACTGCTTTTATTAATTACTGCACAATGTAATGACAGGTTTCAGAGTAGCAGCCGTGTTAGTCAGTATTCGCAAAAAGAAAAGGAGTGCTTGTGGCACCTTAGAGACTAACAAATGTATTTGAGTATAAGCTTTCGTGAGCTACATCCGATGAAGTGAGCTGTAGCTCACGAAAGCTTATGCTCAAATAAATTTGTTAGTCTCTAAGGTGCCACAAGTACTCCTTTTCTTTTTGCACAATGTAATGTCACATCTCCCCATTTTCAAACACTTCATTTTTTAATATTTATTGTCAAATAAATACCATCTTTTAGAAATGTGAGGTACATAGCCACTTTGAGATGACTATCAGTGTCCTTGATGCAACTTAGAAAACAAAGCAAATAACGACTGCAGGTTACAATGCATGCATTTACCTTGGTACATTGCCCAGCTTTCTCACATTTATTTTTAAGTATATGGAAATTCAAGAAATATTATAACCACATAATGAAAAAGACAGCTTGTTTTGAACACCAAACTGTATTGATATTGTTTTGAACACTAAACTGTATTGTATTTTGATATTGAACTGTATTGATATTTCATTAGTGAGTTCTATTCTTTGATATTAACTATGAACCACTAAATTTACTGGCCCTGAAGAATGTAAATATTCATTCTGTAGCCTGCATACAATGTATGCACAGAATGTTCATACAGTTCTTTGTTTTCCTCATATGATTGCTTCCATTACTGATATTTCTGCTGATGTCATAAGAATGTAGTACAATAATGCTGAGAGCTCTTTAATGTGTGAATCTTCCTTTTTATCCAAAAGTAAGGGAAAGCACTTTTTTTCAAATTGGGAGAATATTGTCATTGTTATTTAAAAGAATTTTATTCAAATGAATTACAGGTGCATTTTTCCTATGTACTTATATTTCATATTTGTCTTTCAAAGTTGAAAAGTAGAAGCTGGGAACTTGTAGAATGAGATTTGATTTATTATTACAGCAAAACAAGAAAGTTCTGCCTCTGATAAATGCGAATATTGTAATCAATTTCTTTATTAATGTATCCAGACCTATATAGCTCCAATCCATATAGATATCCTTTCATTCATCCCAGCAATTGTGTATTAAATAGCCACCTCACATTCCAAAATTACATAAACATGACATCTTTTTTAAAATAGTGTAAATTATTATACATATATTTGTACCCCCTTTTGAATGTGAATTTCTGAAATCTATATAATTTATTTTTATTTCCCAGGCTTCAAAAGGATATACTATAGAACATTAGCATGACATTTATGTAAGAGGAAATAATTTTAAGTAAACCTAAAATGACACATTTTTAATGCCAAAAGTTATTGACAGTATTTTCAGCTAGTTCATATTTTAGAGTTCTAACAGAGGAACACAAATATAAAAAGTGCCACATGTGAATTTTCAGAGAGCAGATCTTAAGCAACATGTATTATCAGTTATCTGTGAACGATGCTGTTCTAAGATTCATATCTGATATAGTAATGACATGAAAATAAATGGAATATTTAGCTCGAGGACAAGGTAATATGTCTGTTTTGATATTTATAAACTGAGAAAACACAATCAGTATTTATTTGTTTTTTATAAAGCTATGATTGTGGTATTTTGCAGTTACAGAAAATTGATTCCCTGTGCACAAATGTTAAAAAATAAACATTAAGATAGGAACTAGAACTTTGTTCTCAGTCACTAATCTTAACTGATAATATAATTGATCTCTTCAAGACTTGGATTAATGTGCACACACACATTATTATGAGCTGTAACCAATTTACACCAAGTATTATTTTGATCAAATGAAAATAAAAACAAATATGATGCACAGACTTTCTCTTTACAATCTAGGAAGAGGCAAATGGTTGAAGAAAAACATTTTAGAATGGAGATGAGGAAGGGAACTATAGATGTGAAATAAGCAAAGTCCATAAATGCAGTTTATTAAAACAAACAGCACTGTAGGGGATGAATTAATTCTTAAATGCACACCACAGAATACCTGTATAACACAAGTGATTTCCTTCGAAGCGTAATAAATTCATCATACAGAAACAATGCATTGCGAAGTGATGCACTTTATAGGTTTTTTCCTTCCTAAAATAAAGAACTATTATGATTCCCTTGCGTGGATGATAAATCCAGCTTTAAAAATCTACTCACTGAGTTCTGCCAAAACATAGTATTGAGGATGAGCTGTGAGAATATGAATTATGATGTACCTGTAGTGTTCAATGTATGTATTAAAGAGAGTGGAGAGGGGAGAGAGAAAGAGCAAGTGCAAACAAAAACAAGAAAAAGCCAGAAGCACTTCTAGTAAAGTTAAAAAAAACACATCAGATATTAAACTTAATCCTTAATAATTTGAAATATATGTAATTTCAAAATAAATAGCATCCGAACCTAAGATTTAAAATGAGATGGACTATCCATATATACATATACGCATGCAGTTTGATGTCAGATTTCAGTACTAACGATTTTTTAGAACTGTTTATCACTTGTTGTCTTCAGATAAATTCTATTGTCCTATGCTAACAAAGATTCTTGGTGTCTGAAATCAAAGGAGTTCTCACTTTCCTCATTTGCCTTTCATAAGTCTAAAAGTTAAATATTTAGAATTAAAAACCCAAAATAATGAAAGCAGAATTATGGGCACATATTCAATATTATAAAATACTGGAGACATGAAAATTTTTGAAGAGTATTGGAAAAGACTAAAACTCTTTTAAAAACATGAACCACTGAAAGCACTCCAGTAATTTTCAATTGTTCTACAATGTGCAAGCAAAGAACCTCGATCACTTTCACACCGAAGCACTTAAACTCTCTGATAATTTTACACCCTTTATAAGTGGCATATTTCCAGAAACCACTCATTTCCCAACTGAATGGTTTTAAAAATATGTGAAGTGTTCCAATAATTTTCAATCATGCTGTGCAATGCAAGCTCAGAACCCTGATAACCTCCAAATTTAAGAGCTTATAAAAATGTTGAGTAGCCCAATATTTCTAAATGATTGTGTATTGTAATTTCACTTGTTTTATAAAGCGTTTCTATTTGGAAGGGAGTCCAGAGACAATCTATAATATAGGTATTTGCTGGTGAACCTAGCCATGTAAAACCAGGATATTAAAAAAAAATTAATCAGAAAACATATTCATACTCCTACAAAAAAACAATACACATGCAATAAATTGCAGAATCTTCAGATTAATCAAAGAAGAAAGCACTCTCCCCAAAGTTACAGTAAATTACTATAGATACAGGAAGGACTAACATAGCTGAAGGCAGTGGTGAGCTGGAGCTGGTTCCCACTGGTTCACTAGAACCGGTTGTTAAATTTAGAAGCCCTTTTAGAACCGGTTGTTCCGCGAGGGACAACCGGTTCTAAAAAGGCTTCTAAATTTAACCTGCCAAAAGTGGCACCTTAGGCACCAATTCCATGGGTGCTCAGGGCTGGAGTACCCAAGGGGAAGATTTGGTGGGTGCAGAGCACCCACCGACAGCTCCCTGCCCCACCCCCGACCCAGCTCACCTCCGCTCTGCCTCCTCCCCGAACTCGCCGCCCCACTCTGATTCTCCGCTCCCCACCCCACCAGGCTTTCCGCGAATCAGCTGTTCGTGGGGGAAGCCGGGGTGGGCTGAGAAGCAAGCGGCGGCTTTGCACTCAGGCCCAGGGAGACAGGAGAGCTGGGGTGGGGGGCGCGAGGTGGGCCGCCCGGATGCAGCAGGTAACCTGGGGGGGGTGCAGGGGAACCGTTCCTTGCCCCAGCTCACCTCCACCTCCCTGGGCCTGAGCGGGAAGCCACCAACTGCTTCTCAGCCCTCCCCGGCTTCCTGCCGAACAGCTGATTTGTAGGAAGCCGGGCTGGGGGGGGCACAGAGAAGCAGGGGGTGCATTCAGGGGAGAAGGCAGAACGGAGATGAGGTGAGCTGGGGCCGGGCACGGAGCGGGAAGCTGCCGGTGGGTGCTCTGCACCCACCAAATTTTCCCTTTGGGTGCTCCAACCCACGGAGTCAGTGCCTAAGGTGCCACTTTTGATGTGATTAGTGGTGGGAGTGGCCGCTCCCCCTGCTCCCCCTCAGATATGCTCTCCCGCCCCTAGGACCCAGAGGGACCTGTCAGATGCTTCCTGGGAGTTGCCCCAGGTAAGAACCGCCGGGACTCCCCACCTCGCCCCCCGGCAGGTCCCTCTGGCTCTTAGGGGTGGGGTGGGCACCCACTACGGTGGCCCACGAGATCCTCCTGCCCGGTTCTGGGGTCAGTCAGGGCCCTGGGGGGGTTGGATGGGGCAGGAGTCCTGGGGGGTGGGGGTGGGCAACAACCCCCTCATAAGGTGAGGAGGGAACCAATTGTTAAGGTTTTGGCAGCTCAACACTGGCTGAAGGAGATACAGTAAGCATAGCAAATCAACGTATGCATTGTTTCCAGGCAACTTCTCATTCGTATCTACCTGAGTAATAGGTCTTTGAAAATATTTCTTGCGCTTCTACAATATATATGTATGTGTATGTATTATTCAGTCATTTTGTCAATCTGTGGGGAGCCAGCACATGTGTCACTTTAATCTGTGTAGGGTTTGGTTTGTTTTTCTTTCTTTCTTTTGATTTTTAAATTTGGCAGTCATACCCTAAATTATAGTTGCAAATGAAAAATGTGTTCCGTTACATCTGGCTAGTTCAGTCATCCAATACATTGGTTTGCTGAAAATCTGTGCTCATTTTTCTTCTTGGTATGTGAATAGTTTGCTATTCTAATGTGAGCTTCCATACAGATAAAGAGACCTCTTTGCATGAAGGTTGTGGTGAGCACATTGCCAGGCCATGTCAGAAGAAAGGCAGGAGACAATGGATGAGGTTAATTAGGCCCAACTTTATTCACTTTAGATATCTGGGAGTAGCTGGCACCCTATTGTACCATGCAGGTCATTATCCTTTGCTTAATCATTTCCAATAATCCCCAGCCAGGTCCCAAATATTCTGTTGATATCTATTCCATAGGCTTCTGGGGCACAACAATAGCTGCCAAGCTGGCTCACCTATACAGGGTAAAGTGGGCCTGTTGTGCAGCCTCACATCACTACCACCAGCCTCTGTAAAAAATTATCCACAGCAGGTATTTCCGAGTTCCCTGGGGGAGATGAGCTTGTGTTTAAATGAGCTCCCCACTTTACATGCTTTGCAAAAATTCACCACTTATGTTCAGCTCTCTTCCTCCTTCTCTCCACCTTCCTTTTCCTACCCTGTGCTCACACACACACACTGGGATTAAGTTAAGAAGAGGAGAGATAGGGTTGTTGTTTTTAACTTGTTCAGCTTTCTCAAACAAATCTTTAGTGGAGGTGGAAGCTCTTCAGTTTCTGATCACTGCAAAGGGGTGACATGAGAAAAAGGCAGGCTTGTCCCAATGACTGCAAATGGGGAGCAGTCATCTGGGAGTGTTAAGGGGGTCACCTCTTTTTCTTTTATTTGCAGGATTCAGCTTTTGAACTGGGTGAAGGGCTCATGTCTTACTGCCAAATCCCATTCAGAGGGACAATCTTTCACCTCGTGGGCTCCTCTCCCCTCTTTGCCTGTGCTGTTGGGGTCTGTCAGTCTGGGAAGAACCAACCTTTGGAAAAATATATACATATAAATGAAGTCTTATGTATTTTTATTTTTATATATATAAAAAAATCAGGAGGAGATTTCTGGGCACCTTTCAGGTCATCCATTGACAGGGACTGTAAATTCATGGGATAGAGTTACTGCCCAGGAGGTAGCTAGGGGACAACAGGGCCCTGAGGATGCCCCAGCGGTCAGTCTTAAATATGATTACACAGGGGTGACTGACCTGATGGGAGTTCACCTTCTGAGTACTACTAGGAATAAAATTTGAGAGGTGAATATGTAGACATGTTATCACTGTTGCATAGGGAAGTGCTGACAGGTCAGAGCAAACAGGGCAATAAAATGCCCAAGAGGACAAGGATGGCAAGAACCTGGGAAAATTGGAAGGCTGCCTTCCTGATCTGTGCAGGAATTATTGCAGAGGCATACCCATATTGTTCAAATATATGGATATAATCAGGGAGGCATATAACACGTCTGGAGGTATGGCTTGATTTAACTATGCCAAACAGTTTAAATTGAGAGTGGCAACACAAACTGGGATCCAGTGGGACACATCACAGCATATGTTGTGTTTGGTGTGGATGACACCGCCGGGCCCTGTCCTCAAGAAGGACAGTGGCCTTCTCATTCCACAGCAAGCCTGGCAGAAGCCTGAGGCTGACATAATGACATTTGTGGGGCATTCAATAAAAGTGCTTGTTTTTGTAGCATCTGCAAATTCAGGCATATTTGCGAAATGTGCTTTGGGGCCCATATAGCCCATTCTTGCCAGAGCAATAGGGGAAGGTACCAGTGGAGAAACACAATAGGGGGTTGGTCAGGTGCTGCCCACAGACCCACGGGGCAGGAGCAGGACACAGGAGACAAAACACAGGAAGGGATGGGGGGAGCAGGCAACCTGAAAGCACTGGCTTGGACAAGGGTACCATGTCCAGTTAAAATGGTGTTAAGAGGGCTCCTTTGGGATTACAGTAACAAGGTAGATGGAGCATATTTGTGGGATGGGTTTCATGTGGGGTTTAGGATCCCCTTTATGAGGAAAAGGAGTCATGTGATGTCTATAAATTTGAATTCCTTGGTAGGGATGAGACATATTGTAAAGAAAAATATTACACAGGAATTAAAATGACCACGATAGAAGGGCCATTCAATCAATTACCTATTCAGAACTTACGTTGCCCCCTCAGCTTGATCCCTAAGAAGGCTCCAGGTGACTATCGATTAATTCATTACCTGCTGTACTCATGGGGTAGCTCAGTTAATGATGGAATAGACCCAGCTTTGTGTTCTGTGTGCTGTTCCTCCACTGATGAGGCTGTGTGCATGGGGCAATGGTGTCTTGTGGCCCTGGGGCAATGGTGGCTAAGTGTGATATCAAGTCTGCTTTTCTACTGCTGCCTGAGCATCTGGCGGATTTCAATCTTTTGGGTTTCCCTTTCGAGGGACAGTTTTATTTTGATAAAACTATGCCCATGGGATGTGTGATATCCTGTTCAGCATCTGAAAAATTTAGTACCATGCTACACTGGGCAGTGATGCAGGAAGTTGGACTATGGCAAATAGTGCGTTACTTAGACGATTTTTTGCTCACAGGCAGGAAAAGTCAGACAAGTGTATTAGCCTGTTGGACACCTTTCAGGCCCTGGCTAAAAAGCTGGAGGTAACACTAGTGGAGGAAACAATATTCCACTACACTGACTTACCTGGGAATTGAGTTAGACAAGAGCTGGCATATAGCAACTCCCTCTGGTTAAGCTTCAGGAGCTACAGGGCTTGCTTAGGAGAAGAATAGGAGCCAAGAAAGTTACACTCCACGAGCTGCAATCTACTGTTGGGCACCTTAACTTCACCTGCCAGGTGGTAGCCCCAGGGCAGGCAGTCTGCATGCAGCTGGCAGCAGCCACCAAGGGTATAGCAAGACCTCACCATTTTACTAGAGACACTAGAGAAATAAAGGAGAATTTCGAGGTGTGAGAACCGTATCTGAGCCATTTTAATGATGTGTCATTATAGAAAGGAATGGTTACTGGACGCTGATTTTAAAATCCACTTGGATGCACCAGGACCTTTGGGTTTGGGGAATTTTACCAGTCACGGCCCTCCATCTGGATGCAAAAAAGATTAATGTGGGACATGATATTTCAGGATTTTTTTCCCATTTTGGTTGCAGTGGTCATTTGGGGAGTTTGCTAATAAAAGGGTGTGTTTCTGATGCAACAACATTGTGGTAATACATGTTATCCATCACCAGTCCTCCAGATCACACAGGGTCATGAGATTGGTAAAGGCATCTTTGCTGCAGTGTTTAGGTCTCACCGTTTGTTTCTCTTCCAAGCCTTTGCTCAGGTTAATAAAGGCATAACAGACGCATTGTCTCATTTTCTGATGGACATGTAACCCGCAAGCAGCTCTCTTAGGTTCCTGGGGTTTTCTGTGTGTGTAACTCGGAGAGGCACGCTGTCCCTGGTAGGAAAGGGAGCCAAGAGCAGATTCAGAGTTGGCTAGGCAACCCAGAGGGATAGAGGAGAGACACTACTTAGCGAGACGAGGCCCTGGCTTGTGGATGGGTAGCAGGTGACCTACTCAGAGGATGGGGCAGAGTCAAATGATTGGCAAATGAAAGCCTGAGAAGAAGGGCTAGCCTGACTAATAGAGGGTGAGATGCACTCCCCTGGCAGCCTTGGAGGGGGAAGAAACCACTTTGGAGAGCCTGGAGCCAGCCAGGGAAAGGGCAAGACTGGCTGTGGAGAGATGGGGAGCCCCAGGTCTACATGCACGTCTCCCCCTGAGAACTGACCTCTGGGGCCCTGGAAGCAACATCCTTCAGCTTGGCCCTTTCTCTCTAGAAGGTGACTCCCAGCAGAGGCGCCGTCTTTCTCAGTTGCCGGGGTGTGCTCGACCCCCATTCTGCCCTAGGCCCCATCTCCACCCCTTCTCCAAAGCCCCTACCCCACCACTTCCTTCCCCACTCCACTGCCTCCCCAAAGTGCGCCTCGCCCTTGTTCCTTCCCCTCCCACCAAGCACCTCCAGAACAGCTGGTCCCTGGCAGGCAAGAGGCGCTGATAGGGAGGGGGAGGAGCTGACCAGGGGGCTGTCAGTGGTGCTGAGCACCCTGTATTTTTTTCGCCAGGCAGAGTTAGTCCTTCAGCTCCCTCGGTGAAATCAGTCACCACATGGCAAGCTCTGTTCTGGCTGCAAATTCAGGGCTTCTGCCTGATATGGTGTAGAAGACTAAAGTTACGATTTTTAGTTGAGTTTTGTAACTTGCACCTTCAGCTTGGTACCCCCTTGTGGTGAGGGAAGGTCCTGGTAGTAGAAGCAGCCTGACTCCTGCACGAGGAGGTCAGCTCCTCTGCAGTGACTGAGGAGTCCAGAATCTTCTCTGAGCCTGAGCATCTGTTGTGGAGTTGTGAGTCCATGATCCTTTAGTTAGATAGTCAGGGGACTTTTTTGGGAGACTCTCTACTCCCTCAGCTGGGAGTAAGGATATGGGGATTTTATTACCTGCAGCCTATTAAACCAATGGGGGAACTTACCATTTTCCTTTGAGTCTTCGGGGATGTACTGAGCCCAATCAGCCAAGTTGCTAACTGCTGCACAGAAGATATCGTGGTCACATGTCATCAATGGCCCCTACAAAGTGCATGTACCAATGGGACACTCATTTTTTACGTTTACTATAGCAGGTCATGTGACTGAGGGAATTCACAGGTATTATCATCATGGCCATGGGTGACCCATAGAATGGTGTTTTAACTTCAAATGTTATATTTATCTCCTCTTTAATATAATTACTGTGTTGCATATATTGTATGTGTTTGTGTTATTTCTTGGGAGTCTCCAACTATCTGGCAAGTAAGTGGGGGGTTACCCTGTGGTTAAAATTTTCCTCCCATGGTGCCCTGGTAACCCTACCAGGAAGCAACAAGGGGAGTGGATGCACCACTAAATAAATTCATATGGGAAGAAAATAAGGAAATTACACACAGCTGAGCAGGAGGTGGGATCCAGAAGAACCCAGGGTTTTGTACATCAAAACCCATAAGCAGACTGGCACTAAAAAAGGTAACCAGATGGATAGGGGGTGGTACAGACAGATTTTAGGAGCTGGCACCAAGAGACAGAAAGGAACCTGAGCGGATGCTAACACTATGGAAACTTGGCGTATGATGGTTGCCAGTGTATTACAGAGGTTGGTGGCTCCATAAACATTGTGGAGCTATGTACGAATTTTTAATGATTTTGTGCAATTTCAGGATCTAGAAGCCCAGTCACTGCTATGGTCTATTACAGAGGAATGTGTGTTGCAGTACATGGTGTCATTAGTAACACAATGACTGGTGTCCGCAACTATTGCCAATCATCTATTGGCCCTTACGTTTGTCAGTAGGACAAGTTTCAGCCTAATTAAACCACATCCAGTGTCTCCTGTCCTTCTTCCAGTATAGCTGGACAACTGAAAGGCGAGAAAAACCAATCACAGGAGTTGCCTTCATTTCTGCCTCTTCCAGTCAGCACCAAGTCTTATTATTGCCCCCCAAGAAGTTATTTTGTTTAAGTTTGATACAATAAAGTTGTGACCTTGGATCACTTTTTAAATAATCTTGCATATGTTCTCATTGTACCTATTCCCAATAACATTTTATTTAACCAACCTATCTGCAGCTCAGTAGCTTAATGTTCTCTCATTCAGTGACACACTGTTCTCCTAACCTGTGTAGTTAACACCCATTCCTATTAATGGGAGTTACGCACATGCTTCAAGAGTGGAACAGGCAGCTGAACTGCTAGTGAAGCACCACTGGTTTATGTTGCCATTCTAGCAACTTTATTTTAAACCTAACTTTATTCTGCAACTGAGACATAATTCTTCTAGCCAATGAAACAGTAGCAGGGGCAGCTTCCAAATAGAGTTCCTGCAAACCTGGGAGAAAAGAATGATGGCCATGACCCTAGGCTGGGTGAAAATGGCAGTAAATCAGGGTTCCAACAGAATTCCCAAGGGTGGAGAAATGTGCATCCCAATTGTTACTTAGTAACAATAGTGGTTTGGGAAAGAAAAATGTATCTTTACACATGTTTCCTACCTAATATTAACATTAATTAATAATAGATTTTTTTCTTTGATGCAACTATATTATGTTTTAAATATTCAATTTGACATAAAGCACACTGATGGCAGCCTCAAGATATAACATAGCAAAACTGGGAGAAAAAAAGAAAAAATATCTTACACACACACATTTGTGGGGCCTATTTTAACAAACTGGTGGAAGACTTAGTCTTCATTATAAATGTAAGCCATTTATTGTTCTTAATTACAGCAGAACAAAAGGAATACTTGATTTGATCCTTCTGCTCTTATGCACTGGAGCTGAGTTGCTAAAATAAATGGGACTATACTACAGGATAGGCTCCATATCTCTTACACTAAGTAAACATCTAGATGCTTATCCCAACATCATTATTCTCCAAGTTTCACTACAACATTCTCCTGTGTGAAATTTCTGCAACTACCTGTCTTACTGCCTGAAACCTAGCAGTGCAAGATCTCATAAGCATGAATAATAATAGAGAAACACTCACTGTACATCTAAAGATAATTTCATTTTCAGTACTGGGTACATCAGGTGAAGCAAGACTTTTTTGTTTCCCATTTTATCCCAATGGGTTTTTACCCCCTGATTTGTCTTGTGTGTTGACTTTAAGTGAGTGAGTGGAGAAATGCAGATAGTGAAACACTCAATTTTACCTAATGGAAAGAACTGTGCTATTAAAGGCAAATGCACAGATAACATATAAAAATAAGTAGAGAAAAAGCTTTTTTTAAAAAAAGTCCTAAACAATCACAGGTTTAAGTAAACCTGGTGAGTTGGAGTATACCAGATTTGACATGCCATCAAGATGACTCATCTTACACAGATTCATCAGTACATCATGTTCCATTAATGTTGCATAATGTGACATGTTGACACAACCAGAAGTATTATCAAAATGAGGTGTCAAATCTGGGAAATTCAAAAGAAACAAAGTTTGTTAAAAAAAAAAGTCCTTAAAAGAGATAATGCATTTTTAAATGATAATTTTACTTCATTTATTTTTTAAAACAGGTGTTTGATTACTTATTTTTGCTATGTAATAAAACTGCAAAGAATGGCTATATCTTGTGTTTAAGATAGATTACCTACACAGCTGAAATGATCCACCGACTTCCAAACAAAGAAATCTGCATGGCAGGCTGACCAAGATGCACAGAGCACTTTACCAACATAAATAAACTTATTCTCTGCAATAAGATGAGTTCGAGAGGGAAGTGCATGCAAATAACCTCCCCACTTTCCATTCTATGCAATTTCCCATAATTAAGGCTGAGAGTCTTTCACGGAGGTCATGGATGTCACAGATTTTGTGACTTTCCGGGACCTCCATGACTTCTGCAGTGGCCAGTACAGCTGACCCCAAGGCCGCTGGGGCAGCCCCGGGGCCAGCCGCACTGGTTGCTCTCAGGCAGCCTCGGGGGCCCACTCCACAGCAACAATGGTGGCACGCCAGAGGGCACCCCCCCCGCCTCCCAGAGCAACAGCAGCATCCACCTGAGTCCCCCCAGCCCCTAAGTTTTCGTCAGGGGTATTTATATAGTACAAGTCATGGACAACACACGGGCCATGACTTTTTATTTATTGCCTGTAACCTGTCCATGACTTTTACTAAAAATACCCATGACTCTTAAATCAGCCTTATCTATAATTTCTCTCTCTACTCCTGCTGCTGAGTCCATGCAGATCACAAGAGCTGTGCCACAGTAACAACTCCTTCCTTTTTCTTCTCATCAGAATGAAATTTAGCTAGGGTTCTCCCCCACTCTCTCAAATGAGTTCAACAGAATGGTGAGGGACTAACACTTCCTAAGAATAGGATGCAGCTTCAGCTCGGTATCTCACTAGACTCTTATAGACCCTCTGCAGAGATGAGTCTAAGTACACTGGGCCTAATTCTAACCCTGCTGAAAATGTGTGTGTCTCCAAGTTCCTTACTATGGCTTACAGAGCTCCACGATGGCTTTATCTTTAAGGGTGTAGAATGGGAACCCATAGGAGCTCCTTCTGAGGATTGTCTTTGGATATTTCTGCCACCCTCTACCTGCAATTAGAGGCTACTGCAGCTCTGAGGCTGCAGGAACTCTTGCAAAATTTTCAATGTGAATAAGGGCACTAGGATTGAGGTAAAACATTTTCCTGTGGGTAGGAAGTCTGGGGTGGGCTATGCATTCCTCACCAACATCAGCTGATGCTTTTATGGGACGGGATCTTCAGCCAGGCCTGCTGTTTTGTACTGCACAACTTCTCTAAGGATCTCCAAATAATTGGAGGTCCCGGAAAGTCATGGAATCCGTGACCTCTGTGAAAGACTCACAATAACTGGAGTTCATCTTGAAGTTAGAGAGTAGAGCCTTGCATGGAACTGTTTCTAATCCTAATCCCACCCACTCCCATTATTATGGCATTGGATCCTGCAGGACCCATGGGATCCTGGTCCCGCTGAAGGTCTCTATAGTAGCCCTGAGCTTAGCTCTACTAGAGCAGTGGTTCTCAAACTTACTTGATCACTCCCCCCACTTCTTTGTGTCTATAGTAGTTTACCGTCTCTGCCACACAAGTACATGTATCAATAAAAAAAACACATGTAACTCTCACTAAATATTAAAAACAGCAAATCATTGATTCAAACAAAGCCATTTAAGTATACAGTAATGTAAATTTTAAGTGAGATACTGCTTACTGGCATCACACTGTTATTACTAGTGTGATGGGTGCGCTTGTGTTTTGGAGCAGAGCAATTCCAGCCTGGGTTGGATGCTTGAGACAGCTATCCAGAAATCCCCTTCTACCTGAATTAGAGATCGTTGTTTGTTTTTTATGTAAACTAGGGCAGAACAGGCTGTTTTGCATAAGTAGGTAGATGCAAAAGGAATTAAGATATTAATTGCAGCTTCAGATAACACTGGATACTCCCCGGCAATTGACAGCCAGAACTCTGAAGGCAGAGCAGAGAGTGGCAGCTCCAACTGGGCACCCAGCTCTGAAGGCAGTGCCGCCACCAGCAGCAGCACAGAAGTAAAAGTGTTATGGAATATACAACTGTATGAACACATCTGCGAAATTTGCTCTTTGTGCCCTGACTAACCTATGAAAAATGTGTATTTTCGCCACAATTTAAGTAGACCCTGTTCTTTGCTGTGGGTAAAATGTGTGTAGTACATTTTTTCCCCAAAGGTTCACACACCCTCCCAGAATACATCCAATACCCCTCAGTTTGAATACATTCCATACCCCTCTCTGTATTAGAGAGGCTCTTGCCATGCCAAGAGGTTTGCCAGTTCCAGTGGATACTTCTACAGTATAGTTTAAAAAAACCACGCACACACACACACACACAAACTGGCAGCAAGTCTCAGAGCCTGGATCAACTGACTTGTTCATGGGACTACAATTAGCAATGTGGATATTCCCGCTTGGGCTGGAGTCTGGGGTCTCAAACCTGGTGAGGGAAGTGGATCTTTATGAGGCCAAGGACTAGCTGCTGTGTAGCAGCTACACGGAAGCTCTACGTGATGAGGAGAAAGTTTCCCCTCAGTCCTCCATACATGCTGTGTTGCATCTGATTTCCTGCCGACACTATGCCATGAAACTCAGTGGGGCAGAATTTGCCCCTGCAGGTTTAGAGGTAGTCTTGAACAGTACATCATTTATTCTTTACAGAAAAAGAAAACAACTATCTAATCCAACCATATTGTTAATATACTAGTTTAAACTATATTAGTATCAGACTCTCAAGGGGCTCACCAGCTGCAATGCTTTAAGAAAAAAAGTGTGGTACATAAACCAAATAAATATTTGGAGGCATTTTAGTTTGAACAAATTTTGACATTTCATACATCTTTTACAAAGGATGCACAATATTTTAGCTCATAGTTGAACCATAACACAATTTCCATGCTAAAAGGCAAAACAAAAAAAATCCTACACTTGCATGCTAATAATAATAGTTAATTCAAAATCTCCCTGAAGCATGCTATACAGTAATAATGATGACAACATCTAGTCCAAGAATACAAAATCAATATAAGATATTGAACTGCTATCTGAAGCAAATCTAGAATGTCATTTGGTTGATTATTAATAAAACTGACACTTGCCAAACTAAATCCAAACAATCTTTGTTTTGCATTGAAAATTAAAGTAATTTCTCCTTGTCCAATAAAATGAGAAACAAAAGTACAACTTATTGTGGTATTAACAAAGAATTCCAACAGATTATTTTTTAAACACTAGGCTTTGACATATTTAAAGAAAAAAAATCTGATTGTTAACTTTTCAAAATACAGCTTTTACCAATGGTATTTCAACTCATATTGATCATGACCTTGGCATTCAAAGTCTAATTATATTAAAAACTGTGCTATGTCTCTAGCACACTGAAAAATCATTACCTGAAATTAATCAGTATTCCAAACATGCCATTCTCAATTACAATGTGATTACAATATTTGTTTACTTTTTTTGTTCTTAGAAACAAATATGATAAAGCTGCAACAATCAAAAACACAGCCAAGAGATTAGTTCTAGTTCTACCACACATTCTACATAATGAAAGTATAATATAGTGCACCAAATCCCAATAACTGGAATGCACATGTTCCAGCACAGGTGTATTTCTTGCAGTCTTTTTAAAATGAAACTTCAGTGACCTTGCTCTTTTCTAATTCTAACACACAACTTCTTCAAGCAGAAAAGTGTAGCTTTCTGTAGCATATTCTGAGTTGCATTCAAGAGTCATGGTAATTAGGAATAAGTCCTGAAGTCACTACCCCTGGATATTTTTGAGCTACATTTCTGCCTCTTGATCTGTAATATTATATATCACACTTAGCTTAAAAAAATTTCTCATGCAAGTAAATGTGTTTATTGACGGAATACATTTCCCTTTTTGAAATTCATTTTTCTGGTATTGTGACAAGTTCCCCCCACAGTGCCACCTGGAACTAGGGTATCACTGAGCCTCCCTAATCTACCAGCCTGGGCTCCCATTTACACTGTACTGCTGTGACAAGCTACAAAGACCTCACTAGCCTGCACTTTCACTAGTATTCATACAGGTAGGGACACACCCAGATGCAGTTACATGTAGGTAGGGTCTTTGACCAGCCACTGCCTGGGAAGGCTTCAGCTAAGACATTTCCCAGCTCCTTAGGCATTCACCCCCTCTGGAGTGTAAACCCAAAATTATACCGTCTTGTGCTGCATAGGGAACTGTACAGCTAAGCTCCTAAAATTCACCTCCTCCCTCAATGTGGAGAGGAATATGTAACAGCCTTTTGCCCCGAGTTATGATTCTCATACGCTGGTTTAGATAAAGCAAGAATAAGCTGATTAACTACAAAAGATAGATTTTAAGTGATAAGGGATAGCAAACAGATCAAAGCCGATTACCTAGCAAATAAACAAAACACGCAAACTAAGCTTAATATACTAAATAGATTGGATATGAGTAGCAGATTCTTACCCTAAGTGATGATACAAGCAGACTGCAGATTCTTAAGGGGCAAGCTGCACTTGTTTACAAGTTGGAACTGCACTTGTTTACTTGGAATCCCCTGGTGTTCCATTCACAGGCTAAAAATCCTTCTAGCCTGGATCCATCATTTCTCCAGTTCAGTCTTTGTTCCTCAGGTGTTTCACTGACTCTTCTTGGGTGGGGAGTCAGTGAAAAACCAAGATGATGTCACTTCCCTGCCTTATATAGCTTTTGTATATAGTGGGAACACTTTGTTTCAAAGCTTGGCTCCTAAGTCAGTCAGTGGAAAAATACTGACATCAAAAGATGGAGTCCAGCATCAGGTGACCTGGTCACATGTCCCTGTAGAGTCACAGCAGTCATCCTCCATGGGCTGTTTGGAGCATTTACAGGAAGGCTCACCAGGTGGGAGATAAGTCTCTCCTAGAGCCTATTGTTTCTTCCTAATGGCTCATTAACCTGAATGCTCCCTTCCCAGCCCGCCATCTAGACAGAGCATTTTGTCTAGTGGGCATTGCCCAGGAATAGCTACATGTGAAATAGATACATAGTCAATATTCATAACTTTGGATAAAAAATTATACATGCATACAAATAGGATAATCAGATTCAGCAAACCATAACCTTCCCAATGACACCTCACATGCCTTATCTTGCATAAAATACATCATAATTATATATCAATATCATCAGGAAGAACATGGGGTGTAGTATCACAGTTAAATCTCTTGGGTATGGAGGTCTTAAAAATAAAAATTACATAGAAAGTTACTTCCTGTACTACTTATGGATATTTTTAGATGAATTTAGTTGTCACAAAAACAAGGGATTGACAGCACTAGCTAGAGTAATGCCAACTTTCTTAAAATGCTCTAGCAAGACTTCTCAGTTCTTACCTATGGAGCCCCAACTATTCCAGTCCTAGGTCTCCTCTGAGCAGGAACTTATTTGTACAAAATTATGTGGTTTATATTTAATTATATGAAGCAGTGTTGACTAGGAAAGCAGTTCTCAAATGGAGGTACGCAGCCTCCTGCTAGGGCGGGTGGGGTGGGGTGAAAGTAGGTTGCAGGAGGTCCGCCAAATTAAACCAGAGAGCTGGGCCACCGCAAATGGCCAAAGTCCAAGCCTGGGCAACTTAATTTTGCGGGGCCCTCTGTGGCATGGGGCCCTGGGTAATTGTTTGTTTGCTACGTCCTAATGCCAGCCCTGGCTTTTAATCTACTGGATATGCAGAAAAACAGTTCTTGTGGCAAAGCTGGGCTATAGAGTTTTTATAGTATGTTGCGGGAGTGTCAGAAAGAAAAAGGATGAGAACCCCTGGACTAGGAAATAGGTTGAGACCAAACATTCCAAGTATGCTGTATATAATATCTGATTTATATAGAGCTGTTCTTACACAGCATTATATACTGCTTGGGATTAGGTATGCCAGTTCATTAAATACATTTCTCTAAACGTGGCAGTCTAGCACAACCCCATGCAACACCTCTTCATTCTTATTTAAGAAGAGTGACACAAAAATAAGATGTAGATGACCAACTCGGAAAAAAATAATCTTTCCCTCATATCCTCTGTAAACAGGGAGGTTGGTTCAGATAGTAAGAGATTTGCATGTTTGACCAGGAAGTGAGGAAAAAGGGATCAAACATGGTAGTCTAACCATGTGTAGAATGTGAAATCATAATAATCAAGATATGAAAGTTCATTGTCATAAAGAATTGCCACCACTGACTTCTGAGTTGCCCTGCAGTCCTAAATGGAATGTGTTGTCCACAGTCCTGGTACATTTAGTGATACAAGAAAGAACATTCCTGAGATTCTTTGCATTCTGTAAGGGTCAGAGAGCTGGGCATCAGTGCCAAATTTAATGGAACCAAAGTGGTAGAATCTTAGGAAGTTTACCTGGCAGAGCCTGATCTTAGTCTATAAAAGCAATTTATTCTTGATCTTGCAGTTTATAGGGTTTGACAGGGTCTAGTTAATCAGCTGCTCCAGCCACTTTCCATACTAGAGATTTGCCCTTGGATGCTACTCAAGGCACAGACAAGACCAGTACTAAGACACTAAAGGCTAATAAACTGCACTCAACCAAATTTGCTTACTTTTAACAAAATAAAAAAATGGTTTTGTTAACCGTCTTGGTGCCACTTTGAAGAGCCCATTCTTCTTGTTGTTAAAACAAATTTGAACAAGTGTAATTCCACAACCTGCTCAAGAGGACTACCATCAACTTTACACATTTTGAGGGAAATTTGACAGTCGGCTCTTACAACAATCAGTTGAATTTATACTTGTGAGAGTGTATTATCTTGTGCAGGTGCTTCACATTTCCTACTCTGTACATCTTTTAAATATTCACTGAAGTAGGCTATGTTTTCCTCACTACAGAATTATTTTGAAAAACAGCACATTGTAAATTCTCTTTCTAGTAGGCCAAGAAATAGTTGATGTAGTGAACTTCATGCTGTAAATTACAGATGTCCCACGGCAGATGTGTCTTTAATTGCTGAGTTCAGAATCTAGGTCACTGGAGTAGAAAACAATTGAGCCCAAATCTGTAAACGCATTAACTACTTAAAAACCTTGGTCATTCAGATTCAAAGTAGTATTTCTTGGAGCTTTGACAGCTGAGTCTTTGAATGACTTTTGACAATTGTGGTGGAAGATGCAAGTGCAAATTTAATTTCGTTTTCAGATTTGGCAAACAGAGCACTGTCATCAACATGGTCAAAGTCTGCCAAGATCTTTCACCCTTTCTTTGATTGTGTTGCTGTCCTAGAAAGATCAAGATAGGCATTGAATAATCTATTACACACTTCAGAAAAAAACACACCTTTTATCTCACTAATCATCTAAAAAGTGACCATGAAATCTTCCTGCCACCACAAACAAGCTGTTTTTACAGTCTTCAAACAATCATTTGAACTGTAGTATTTTCCTAGGAATTCTATTTCTAACAAGTGTGGTCCATTTTAATTTACAATTGATTGAAATGAAAGAAAAAACAATGTGCAAAATTTCTGTGATTCAATCTTTTAAAAAATTCTTTGGTTATGCTGCTGCCGACATATAACCAAACCAGCTGTTCTCAGTGGTTTCTAAATATAGCTGAGCTCTTGTCCGTAGAACAATTTAAAAATACTTGCATATTGTTCTGATATTCCTGTATTACCACAGACATTTTATGCTAATTTTCTGCATCTGTTTTTTATTCAGAAAAAAAGTAATGCCTCTATCAGCATAGTTAAGAGGCAGTTGTCTTAAACCTGGTGACTTTGATGACCTTTCAAATTTATTCTCACACTTCTTTAAAAATAGTTTTAACTGCTCAAAAGAGATGCCCCAGTCCTTTATTCAGCGTGCTGCAAGACCATGATAGCGAACCAAAATGAAACAGTATTAATAAAAAGCAAACAACAACAAGGGAAGCGATGGCTACCAGTTAAACAACTGTTGGATCTTTGAAACCTGAATCCTTTTTCAATTGGTGATAAATATAACCCTTGTTGGGGTATAAATTCACATAAGCTTTGGCTGATATCACTGTTCTTTAAAGTCACTTGGCTGTCTAGGGTTGTTTGATCATTCCTACATGCTTAATTTTACTGTACTTCAACTTTCTCATTTAAATATCTCTTCCCATCAATCATTAGTGCTTTCCTTCCTGGGTCATTGAGAGCATAATACTTCATTGTGTCAGCTGAAGGTGTGTTGACCTACTTTTCCTGGTTAATTTCAAGGGTAGGATCAGATGTTCCATTGCTTTTAGTAATTGATCTGACGATAGATCTTTACTAGAGCACCCATGACATGGTCTAGGGGGCATTCCAGGCATCACTGACTTCAAGGTCATTATTGAAATGAAAAATTCTCAAATCAGTTAGGCAACTTGACTGCACAGTCTGTTCTCGAAGGTGGTTCTTTCAGTTTAACCAAACAAAAGCAATATGCTTTCTGATGTTCAAATACAATAGATCACATCGCAGTTGTCTCTCCTTTTTGGTGATTAGCTTTAATAAGTTAGAGATTTGTGCAGTAAATGCTATTCTTTGTCATGCTGTTATATCAATGAGCTAACGCTGTTGGACCTAAACAAAAATAGATGCTCTGTCCAATGATATTTTCAGTCTTCCAAGGTGTGAAAAACTGAAAGGCTATCATCAATGGCAATGTGGCAGACCGCCTGTTCAACAGAAAGGGTAGCTTGCACAAAAAGGCAAGACACAAAATTTTCCCCCGAACAAAATCAACCTTCAGGAATAAGTTGCTAAACTGAATAGGAGGAAAAGTAGGCAGTTTGTCTCGTACATTCCACTAATTTTGATTTTTCCGGTCTCTGTCTGCAGTACTGTTGCATGCACCCTACAAGTTACTACAGGCATAACAACACGCACATATAACCCATGGTAGGAAAAAAAAAAAGATCTCCCAGCTGGGCTTCTGATCTGCCAAACTAAACATTTTTTTAAAAATTCTCAGCAAGTTGGAGCAAAACTTTCTGCTCCCAGTCGCACATCGATATGCTTAGTAGAGTTCTGACTGCAACAAGAGGGAGGGACTCCCTACTGATTTTATAAGACGGGGCACGTAAAATGCAGTGGCTATGGTTATGTAGTGTTTGGTTTTTTTCCTGTTTTTGAAAATTGCAGACATTTAATATCATGCAATGACACAATGGATTTTCTGTGTCAAATCGAATAGGTTTACTTAAATGCATAATTATTTGTGCAGCAATGTTGTTATATTTTACAATACGTTTGTGATTGAGAAACGATAAGATTTTCAAAAATGAATGCCGGTACTTAGGCTCCTAAATCCAGGTTTAGCCACCTAAATAAGCATGATTTGCAGTGGAGCTGAGTGCAGCTAGACTTTTGAATTTATTACCATAAACATTCTGAACAGAAACAGCAATCTAAAAGTTTTACTAATCCAGTCATTTCACAGAAATATACAAAATGACCTATGTATTCAAGCAAAAAAACTCAAATTTCTCATATTTCATGTGATAATTAGAGCAATCAGTTCACAAACAATCCAGAGGCTGGAATATATTCATAGAAAACATTAGTTGAATAATTTCAAACAAATATCACTGACAAATCACTAACAGAAATAAAAGAGGTAAATCTGACACACACTCTTCATTGTGAATAACTCACCTACCTCTACACTCAGTATATTGAATCTAAAACGTGCCACTGGTGAAAAACTAAATATTGTCTATTCTGTACATGAACACATTTTATGATAGGTTTCAGAGTAGCAGCCGTGTTAGTCTGTATTCGCAAAAAGAAAAGGAGTACTTGTGGCATCTTAGAGACTAACAAATTTATTTGAGCATAAGCTTTCGTGAGCTAAACCTGTCATTATGCAAGGCACTGAATTTAGCCGTATAGAATGGAAACAGCAAATTTTTTTAAAAAAAGAAATGCATCCGATGAAGTGAGCTGTAGCTCACGAAAGCTTATGCTCAAATAAATTTGTTATTCTCTAAGGTGCCACAAGTACTCCTTTTCTTTTTACTTTTTATGATGTATTACATAGGCGTACACATACATACACACAGAAAATCATGGAACGATGCAAAGGCCTTGATTCCGCAAAATCCTAACTCAGTGGGTCTTCCACAAAAGCTTAATTTAATATTTAAGTCTTTAAATGATCAGTAATGGAAGCTGAGATTCTAAAAATAGCCTCTTAAAGTTGGAATTTTTTAAAATTCTTGGCCATTGGTAATAAAATTATAGATACTTTTTGTTTATAATTATTAAAATAAAATAAATTCACTTTTAGAAAATATACTGCAGAGGAAACATAACCTGTCATGCATAATCTTTAAATCATAGCTTTTTTTCCAAAATTATTAAATATATTTTAGACATAAATTAAGTTACTACTTCTGTAATTTTAAGTTACACTACAGTATCTTTGAATCATTATTTTATTCAGCAATACATAATGTGGAGATCCAAGTACTATGAAATCATGGAAACATTCAAGGTATATTCTTTGTATTCTGATTGCAATATATTGGAATGTGTGCTGTTTGTTTTGTATTGATATTTCTTTTCAGACTGTATATGAAAATGTCTTCCTTGCATAAGTGATTCAGTATCTCAACAAGACGGGGGGCTAGGAGGAGAGGGGAAATGGCATAACCAAAAATAAGAAATTACTTGTGCACAGAAACCCATTAGGTTCTGAGATTTGTTGAATACAGTGAAACACCACAACATGGAGAGATAACATATTAAGTACTTCATTAAAGTTCTTGATATTTCACTATACAGCATCCTCTGTTAAAGAAACCCTTTAAGTCTACAATATGTTAATTTTATGGAAAATTTTCAATAGTGGTCACTTAGATCTTCCCTGATAAGTTAACAGCCAATTTAAAAGATGCCTTCAATTCACATTATTATTGACATTATTGTTAATATAATTACAATCAAGCCCAGAGATGTCAACAAATGAAGTAACACTTACTAAGTGCTTCACAGTATGGTTAAAAAATCATTCTAGTTCTTCAAGCTGGAGTGATTTTGGTAGGGGTCACCAGGATGAGTTACTTGCTGTTCCTGGCAACCAGAAAATGGGGATCCAGGACAAATCCTGGACAGGTGCAGGCCAAGATTAACAAATTCCTCTAAACTGGTCCTGAGTGGCAGG
Organism: Dermochelys coriacea; assembly: GCF_009764565.3. Taxonomy (NCBI): domain Eukaryota; kingdom Metazoa; phylum Chordata; order Testudines; family Dermochelyidae; genus Dermochelys; species Dermochelys coriacea. Next base: position 56,562,973 of record NC_050069.1, read on the forward strand.
GCTGTTGACTGGGATATGTACATAAGAGGCAAACAGATGAAGATAACGCTTCCTCTTCTTGTCTGCCACTATTACTGAGGCCAAACACAATTTTATTAGAGAATCTATTAAATCTCAAGTCAGCCAACTACAGTTATTGGCCTCTAGAATCAGCCATGAAATTGACTGGTCACACACATTACACCAACTGGCTCCATAACCTATTTTGTCTGGTTGAGGCATCTTAAATCCTATGCTCTTCCTTCCCATCCACTGGTGATGTTGCATTTTACCATCTGGTCCCCGCAGTTAAGGAGACAGGAGAAGACAATTTATCACAAAGCATATATGAACTGTGTGTCCAGGCTCAGCAAGGACACCAAGTGGACCCACAGGTTTCATACTACCTTAAAGTTTTGGTGCCTCCAATAGATGCAGAGGTCATCACTCCAGAACATTGTCTCTGCATAGGAGCATCACTTCCATCCTTCTCACATTCAGTGTGAGCCAGCTGGTTATGTCTTCCAAGCACCAGCACAACTTGATGTCCGTGAAATTTTGAAGTGACACAATTTTTTTTTAAACTAAGAAGATGTTGTCACAGATCCTAGGGAGCACCCCGGCCTGGCTACCGATTAGGACCACTGTGAGGGGAATCCAAGACTCTGCTGCTCTGGATTCCCAGGCTTGGGAGTCCTTGGGGAGATCATGTGTGTTCCATCAGCCAGAGTCCCCTCCCCTCTTGGCTACCCTGCCCCTGAAGCAGCCTTCCTCATCTTAAACTGGTGCAAAATGACTCTTCCCCCAACTCCCACTCTGTGAATCCCTTTATAGACTCCTGCTGGGGTCACCAGTTTCTTTTGTTATGCATTTTGGTAACTGTCCACTACTCCCAAACCCTCATCCCTTCAGACAAGAGGAGAAAGTGTCTTCTCCCAGCTTCAGCATACCCATTACCCCAAGATGTTTTACTTTGAATAAACCATCCTCAAGTGCTGATCACTCACCATTGTCTCTGCCTAGCAGAGACGTGACACAACTCTGCTAACTCATGGGGGATGCACATACATATAGGCTTTCCATGACACAATAATTTCATAATACTATTTCATAAAGTCATTCACAATTTGGAAGTGGTAAGATAGAACTCCCAGTTCGTCACACATGTAAAGCCATATTTTTAATATTTAAAAATGTAGCAAAAGAGAAAGAGGAAAACATTCAAGAAAAGCACATTGGCAGTATAAAACTTTGGACTATACGCTGTTGATTTCTATTTAGTCTTACATCCATAAAATAAATATCCTTTTAGAAAGATGTCTTAATGCTTGATGGTTTAACAGAGGATTGTTTTTGTTTTATTTTGTTCTTGTTAATGTTAAGTGGGGCCAAGTGCATTGTGTACAAGGTCTTTGAAGCAGATGCAGCAAGACAATATAGCAGGACTCAGATTAAAAATAAAGATCTTTTGCAGAAAAGTCTGCTTCTAGCCAAACAGATTTCAGTCCTCACAGCCTGATGCACGCTTTCCAGCCCAGCCATTGACATTGTGCGTTTCCCTGTTTATCTCACTATGTAGCTTCTGAGTTTTCTTTTAAAAAATATATGAAGACATTACTGCTGACCTGATTCAATAAAAAGTACGTCCAGACTTCTATGCCCTGGAAGCTCAAACAATGTTGCAAAAGCTGTAGAAATGGGACATATTTTCTATTGAATTGGGTACTGAGAATGCTCATAAGTTTTTCGTATTGATTTTTGTAACAGCTAGCAGTGAAAGACACATCCAATATTAGCTGCTACCTCTGTAGGCATGTGGATTTCACTTTCTTCATGCAACAGGGCACACAAAGAAATCAGAGCAACAAATTTAAAACAGATCAGAGGACATTTTTATGCAACATAAAATCAAATGTGTGCACCTCATTTCCACAAGAACGTTTTCAAGACAAACAGCATACTAAGATTCACCAAAGGATAGGGTATGATGTGCTGTGTAAGCACATAACTTTTTCTCACATAACTTGCACTTTATTTTTTGCTGGTTTGGATGCAGCTTTCTCACTGTATTCCTGACATCCACAGTTTACATAATGTAGCCTTTAATAATAAAGTTAAATATCAGGTGCTGCAACTGTAAAAACAACTCATTTACCATAGGGCTAACTAATTAACTCTATATTCAATGGCAGTGAATTTTTGCACCTGCCAAACAAATCCATAGGAACAACAAACTAGCTACTGTTCTATGTTCCCTCTTGGAAAGTCATATAGAATTTAAAAAGTGTTAGCAAGATTTTATAAAAAAAATTAAGATGGTTCTAAAAATATTACTCTGCAAAACCTATAGAACTGAATTTAAGAATGTTAAATTTTCCATAGGTGTTTTCAGTCATCCAATAGAATTCTATAACAGAGACATAATTTTCTATTAAATTGTACAGGATGATCTAAAAACCCTAGAAAAAATTATAATGGTCTATGACAGTCCATAATACTTTTCCAAAAAGGTTCCGATCTTGGATAGACTAAAATCTCAGCTGCCTTTTCTAAATTGAGTCTCAGAAACACTAAAAAATGTATTTAAGGTCTCACTCAATACAAGGAGTTCCACAGTCAGAGACTAATGCAGGCCCTAGCTCTAGAAGAGTAAAAGTCAGGTCTTATTTAGGAGTGGTAATGAATGGACATATACAAAGAGGATAAATAAAGCTCCATATTCAGAGTCTCCAACCCCACTGAGAGTTACCACTAGGTCTTAAATCTGAAATCCCTATATCTCTTCATGACTGCTTAGCAGTTTTACATGTACAATCTCAAAGACTTAAATGCAACTGTTTACAAAGGAGATTTCCATGCAAAATGAGACCAAATAAAGCCTCTCTGAGCATTCTCATGCATCCTTGAAATGAACAGTGTCTCTGTAATAAATAATGATATTTGGCCTGTGTGTTGCCTCACAATTGTTTACTATGTTAACAAGGACCAGTTTCATCCATTAAGATCTCTTGATATGAAAATACTTATTTAGGATATCTTGATTACAGCAAAAAGATACTAAAACTGCATATCTCAACCTCAATACATCTAGTAAAGGCCTTGGGGTTTTTTTTGTAAATATAAAATACTTTTTTCTAACTCATTCTCCTCATCTGGATTTTCTGGAATTGATAGTAGATGTGATAGGCTGGATGCTAAATCTTCTCTAGTCCAAGAGAGAGGCAACCTATTACAAACTTGTATCAGGAGGTGATCTCTGCTCTTTCATCCACTCAGAGGAACTCAAGGATACTATGATTTGTAATAGTTTTGTTCCGTGTTCTCAGTGGTCAGGCTATTGCATGGTCAAACAAGGATGCCTATTGGATGCAGGAAATAGGTGAACCAATTGCGAACCAAGACCAAACTTGCTGAAGGCTCCTTAGGCAACATGTCAGGTGAAAAGGGAACCTCATTTTAATAGAGCTTCACTTCCTCTATACTGTCCACATTTTACCTTCATTTGGCTCTCAGAGTCTAACCCCACCATGTAGTTGCAAATATAGAAAGATTAGTTGAAAATTCTAGTTAGTAAATTATGATATTATACCTTTGCTTTAAAATATTAGTGGGAAAAAATGAAACTCATTTCTTTTGCAGTGTCAATCTACATGTGCTGTAAATGCAAATATTATTAACTCATCAGAATTGTATGAGCAAGAAGATAGATATTGTTCTGACACCTGTTTTATATGAACCATATTTGTAAAGTTATATGTTTTTGGAAACAAGTCTATAATCTATATCATACTGAAACATATTTGCTTACAAACAAAAAATGCTGCAGTGAAATATGAAAAGGACCCTCTATTTTTTTAATTAAAGTTCATTCCACAATGATACGTGCAGCTCAAATGTTCCAGCAATATAAATCTGCCTTTTCAAATTTAATTTAACTGCTTGCTTGTGTAAAATTTAGTTTTATGTATCAGTAACATATTTTCAAAACATCTGCTTGAAAGCAGTGAGAGAACAAATGCAGTCATGTTGTGTTCTGTAAATATACAACCAACATAAAAAGGTAATCCAAGAATTGTAAAAATTTTGATTACAAGCAGGTTTTATATTGCCAAACAAACAAAACAAAAAAATCCCACCACAATGCTGGAAGGTTTAAGTCTAAATTAGAGCTAAAGTCTTTTGATTAACATTTTACATGTTATATGATTATTAGTTAAAATACATGCACACATGCTCATTGATGTTTACTGTGGATTAAGTATTTATGGTCACTGTTTTTTAGTGTTGTAACATCACCATCATCCAGGCCCATTACTCTTTATTACATAGTCAACTGATGCACTATATAGTCAGTGGTCCATGACAAAAATGAACTATACAATCAGAACAGTAAGAAAATCAACTGGATACAGCTAACAAATTCTGACATATCTGATTTTGATGGAGAGGTGACTACTCTTAAAAAATCTGTTTTAAAAATACATAAAGAAATTATTAGCTTGTATTTTTAATATTTATAGTTCTAGTTTATTCTAAATATTGTAGGGGGATTCTATGTATAATAAAATTTGAGAGTCTGCTACTTTACATCCATTTGGACTTACCACACCTAAAGCAGGGGGAATGTTGTCTGGGATTGCTGAAGGTAGGCAGCAGTGCTTTATGTCTGGGCCGAGAAAGGAGGTCAGAAACTGCTGCAAAAGGTGAGAGTCAGCTTTGCGGCGCTGACTCACTCCCTGGGAATGTGATGTCAGAAGGCTATAAAGGTGCAAGGCCTGAGCTTTGGAAGCCCTTTTCCCACAAAACAGGCAAGGCAGCAGCAGCTGCAGGGGGCAGAGGATCTAGGCTTTTTAGGCAGCATGGCTCCAGGTGCATGCAGAAGGGTGAGAACAGGGAGAAGGGGCGCTAACATCCCTCTACCCCAGGTACAGGGAAGAACAGGCAGAGTCAAAGTACAAGCAGGAAACAGGGAGGGTGAGTCAGCAAGTGAAATTGCTCAGCATCTGATACAGTCGCCAGGCATTGAGTGGGGAAGGGGGAAGCGAGGGGGCTTAACTCTCTTAGGTGGCAGCCATGCTGTGAGCAGAGGTATGGAGGATCGGGTTTCACTTTTTTCCTGCTATGAGCAGATTAGGGCTGGGGGGAATGTACCTTCACTGGGAGGGACAAAAGCAAACACTGCACAGGGCAGCCCAAATGGAGATCAAGGGCTAGAGGGGGGCCCAACGGTAGGATTATTGCAGCAGGGGCAAGGGGTTGTTACCAGGACAGGGTTTGGTGGAGCCCAGAGCATGTTGGATACTCCAAGGCACCTCATGGGCTGAGGGATGGGGATGCTCATGGAGAAGCATTCACGCATGCAGGTGGGCAGGCTATGTTTGCTAGTGGGACAGTCAGCAGTGCTGTGCAGCAAGTGGACCACTTGTAGGGGCCTCAGTGAGGTGTGGGGTCTGGGTTCAAATTGTCCCTCTGAGTTTACTTGGTGGGGACGGGAGTGGGCCTGGTGGGTGATAAATTGGCCGGGCCTAGGAGTGGGAGTCTCAGAAGCTATCGCAGACCCGTCTGCTAATGGGGACACTAATGGCGTTACATAGCTGCTGCAAGCTAATGTGCAGTTGTTGCAACAACTTCAGGCATCTATGGGTGAGGGGTCTGGACAGGATGACAGGGTAGGCCCAGTATGGGCTCAAGTTTGGGAGGCAGGAGATCAGCAGGTGGGGAGGCACCCAAGCTAATTGCTGGCACCTGCTTGTGGCAGATGTTCAGTACAGGTACTCCATAGAAAAGGCATCCAGTGACCAGATACATGGCCTGGTAAGGACTTAAAAGGAGGTGCTGGATAAAGAAACAGAACAGGGGAGGGGTATTGGGGACTTCTCTGATTGGTACAGCAGGGAGCCAACCCCTCCCCATTCTTATAGCCCACCTTAACCCTCCTATGAGGTGGGTGGATGGTAAGGTCCAAGCCATGGGTTGGCAGGGGGACCTGGATGGAAAATGAAGGGGGAACTGGGGGAGACCCCAGGTAATTATTTGAACAAACATGGATTTGCCTACACTGTACATTTTATCTGCCGGGTAGTCCCAGACATCTATATAATAAAGTTGCGGCCTAATTAAAATCCATATCAAGTGTCTCCTGTCCTTTTTCAGAATAGCCAGATAATGTGTTTTTGGCCAATTTAGAGTCACGTACAGTCCTCCAAGGAAGATTGATGGCTGTGGAAAGAGGAGGGGTATCTATCCTCAACTGGAACAAGTCCCAAGAGGCAGCTACTACAACTTCTAACACTTTATTATTGGTTAATTTGGGAGCTTCTTTCACTCAGATGACATAGCTAGAAGGATGTCACTGCACAAATCAATATCTACTGCCTTGCCATTGATGTGTCTGCTACCTTAAACAACAACAGCTGGGTCTACAATCATCTCTGAGTTGCTCAGGATACTAATTATTGTAAGCACACTACTCTTACACCAGACTATCCAGAAAAATTCTGACCTCCTAATGCAAATTTGAAGAGTTTGCTGCACATTCTCTAGTAGCCCTTGCTATTTCATTTTCTGACAGCTAAGACTTTCTGTCTTTGCCATCAGTGGCAGGCAAATGGTTTCATTTATGTTTAAATTAAAATTCATATGTGCTTGCAGCTTAATGCAACAAGAACATCACGTTTATTCAAAGCAGAAAATGTCTGAATTCCAATACCACATCATGGATTAAGCAGCAATATGTTTTACATAGATTTACATTACTTTTTTCTGGACTTTTAAACTACTACCATAATTTAGCAGTTTTTACACATTGTAGTTGAATTAAATTAAATGTATATTTTAATTCCCTTAAAAGTGCTGCCAAGGATTATGTAAGATTTGTGAATCTTTACATGCTTTCAAACCTCACAAGATGCAAAAGGTTGCATGCAGTTTTGCTTAAAAGGACATCATAGTGCTGAACTACACTTTTATACCACCTATTGCCAAGATTATTATTCAACAATCATATAGTATCATAACAGTGCTGTTCTGCTATTATTGTATAGCAGAGGATATGAAATTTCTCCTCTTAAGTAAGACCGCCTTGTGACATGTCACTTTTCAAAATATGAGACTGTTTGGGTCTCCTATCTGTAGTATTAGTGCCTTTTTGACACTGGTGGGTGAGTGTACCTGAGAGTGCTGGGACTCAATATAAGAGGGAGACTTTTGTGGTGGATTATAAAGTTTGCTTGAGTTCACACAAGACCTGAAAAGTTTGGATGCATACCTGAAACTATGCAATCCAAAGCATTCTAAGTGTTCTTTTACCCATTTCCAACACTTCTCTTCTTACCCCCATTCTTCTCTCTGCTGGCCCCTCTTTCCCTCTCTTCAGTAACGATCAATCTCCCTAGTTCTATCTTCTCTCAACAGTCTCCAAGTTGTCCCAACTGATTCTGCGTCCTCATACATCTCTCCAACTCAGACTTTAGGTTTTACTAGCTTGGTTATTCTGATTCTTGACATCATAAACACTAGGGCCCCAATCCTGCAAACACATATACATGTGCTTAACTATTATGAGCAGTTCCATTGAAATAAATGGGGCTATTCCCAACACTAAAATTAAGCATGTGATTGTTCATAGGCTCAGGGCCTAGTAATGTATTAAATAGAGAATTAGAACTCCTTTGATGTAACAATGACAGTAAAAAAAAACAGTAACAATAGCACACACGCAGAAAGAATAATAGCACATGTGTGTAAATACTAAACGCACCTCATCTGAATATAGACATACAAACTAAAACTCTGTGTGTGAGAAGATATTTGACAATATTTGTACAAAAGGTCTAAAGGTGAGCAGAACAAAAGAAAGGCCAAGAAATCAGCACCAATTAAGACATTAATGCTCTTCCTCTGAATGTTCCAGAACATGCACACGATGTGTGAGCATAGAAAATATTAGGTCAAACAACAGCTCAGAGAAAAACTGAAGAAGAGACTAACCCTTCTTTGTTCCACTGAGAAAGCTATCTTCAAATAACCAAAGGAAGAAAACTGAAGTTGATACATACCATTAGCATTGAAAGTAATCTAGCTGTTTATGGATGAGAGACATAGTCATGTTAATTCTTGAGTGAAAAGGGAACAGAAATCACCAGTATTCTGTTTATTGAAGTCTTTTGTTCCTCCACCCTAACAGGGACACAGTAAAATAACATCAGTATAATGGTGCCACCTATCGAGCAGCAAGGAGATGAACAAATTGTGAGCTCCAGCCTTTATCTATTGTATAGCTCCTAAACACATACCTTCACCTCCACTAAGGGTATGTCTACACTATGAAATTAGGTGGAATTTATAGAAGTCGATTTTTTAGAAAGCGATTTTATACAGTCAATATTGTGTGTCCCAACTAAGTGCATTAAGTTGGCGGAGTGCATCCATAGTACCGAGGCTAGCATTGACTTTCGGAGCGTTGCACTGTGGGTAACTATCCCACAGTTCCCACAGTCTCCACCATCTATTGGAATTCTAGGTTGAGGTCCCAATGCCTGATGGGGCAAAAACATTGTCATGGGTGGCTTTTGGGTACATGTCGTCAGTCGCCTCTCCCTCCGTGAAAGCAACGGCCGACAATCGTTTCACGCCTTTTTTCCGTGCAGGCGCCATACTGCTTTCAGCAGATGGTTCAGTAGGTCTGCAAACCATCGTCACAGAACGATCGCTTCCACTGCCACTCTGCTCTCCTGCTGGTCTCACAGGTCCTGTATATGACTATCATCATCCGCCGCTTCTGCTGCAACTCTGCTTAACTGCTCTTGTCTCGCCATACCATAGCAAGCGTGCAGCCCACTCAGCTGTTGTGTCCTGGCAGCAGACGGTGCAGTAGGTCTGCAAAACTGGTCATCCAACCCCACTTTACCTGCAATTCTGCTCTCCTGCAGATGCCATACCACGGCAAGCATGGAGACTGCTCAGATCACTGCGACAGTTATTTCCCAGACTCTGGGAAATGTGCAGGTTATAGTGCATGGCTTTGCTGCAATGGGATTCCCTAACTGTGGTGGGGCGATAAATGGAATGCATATCCCTATCTTGAGACTGGAGCACCAAGGCAGCCAGTACATAAACTAAAAGGGGTACTTTTCAATGGTGCTGTAAGCATTGGTGGATCACAAGGGACGTTTCACCAACATCAACGTGGGATGGCCAGGAAAGATACATGACACTCACATCTTCAGGAACTCTGGTCTGTATGAATAGCTGCATCAAGGGACTTACTTTCCAGACCAGAAAATAAACCGTTGGAGACATTGAAATTCCTATAACAGGTTTCAGAGTAGCCGCCGTGTTAGTCTGTATTCGCAAAAAAGAAAACTTTGGCACCTTAGAGACTAACAAATTTATTCGAGCATAAGCTTTCGTGAGGTGCATCCGATGAAGTGAGCTGTAGCTCATGAAAGTTTATGCTCAAATAAATTTGTTAGTCTCTGAAATGCCTATAGTTATCCCTGCAATCCATTAAGCCTATCCCTTAATTCCATGGCTCATGAAGCCATACACAATAGTCAGGAGCTGTTCAACTATAGGCTGAGCAAGTGCAGAATGGTGGTAGAATGTGCATTTGGACATTTAAAAGCACGCTGGTGCAGTTTACTGACTCGGTTAGACCTCAGTGAAACCAATAGTCCCATTGTTTTTACTGCTTGCTCCAGAATATCTATGAGAGTAAGGGGGAAGACGTTTATGGCAGGGTGGGAAGTTGAGGCAAATTGCCTGGTTGCTGATTATGTGCAGCCAGACACCAGGGCGATTAGAAGAGCACAGCAGGGCATGCTGCGCATCAGAGAAGCTTTGAAAACCAGTTTCATGGCTGACCAGGCTATGGTGTGACAGTCCTGTTTGTTTCTCCTTGACGAAAACCCGCCTCCTTGGTTCACTCTACTTTCCTGTAAGCCAACTGCCCTTTCCCCTCCCCTTCCCCCTTCAATCACCGCTTGCAGAGGCAGTAAAGTCATTGTTTCAAATTCATGCATTCTTTATTAATTTGTCACATAAATAGGGGGATAACTGCAAAGCTAGCCTGGAAGGAACGGGGGAGGAGGGAAGCACCGGGTGGGGTGGGAGAGGAGGGAAAGGACAAGGCCACACTGCACTTCAAAACTTATTGAATGCCAGCCTTCTGTTGCTTGGGCAGTCCTCTGGGGTGGAGTGGTTGGGTGTCCAGAGAGTGCCCCCATCCCCCGGCATTCTTGGGCATCTGGGTGAGGAGGCTATGGAACTTGGGGAGGAGGGCGGTTGATTACACAGGGGCTGCAGTGGCAATCTGTGCCTTTCCTGCACCTCAACTGTATGCCAGAACATATCAGTTTGATCCTCCAGTAGCCTCAGCATTGCATCCTGACTCCTCTCTTCATGCTGCCGCCACCTCTCCTCTCCGCTCCAGCCTCCTGTCCTCGCGTTCTTTTTGTGCTTTCCTGGATTCTGACATTGTCTGCCTCCACACATTCCATTGGGATCTTTTAGTGCAGGAGGACTGCATGAGCTCAGAGAACATTTCATCGCAAGTGCGTTTTTTTCGCCTTCTTATCTGCACTAGCCTCTGGGACAGAGATACTAGTGGCAGCGTTGAAACACTTGCAGCTGCGGGAGGAAAAAAAGGGAGAATAAAATTGAAAAAGACACATTGTCCATTTAAAAAGAGGGGTTGATGTTTTTGGGTTAACGTGCAGGACAAACTCAACTAACCCCCCCACCTCATCCAATTCTCTGGGATGATCGCTTCACCCCTCCCCACACTGCATGGCTAACAGCAGGGATGATTTCTTTTCAGCCACAGACAAACAGCCCAGCAGGAACGGCCAGCTCTGAATGTCCCCTTAATAAAATTCCCTTATTTCAAACAAGTGACCATGAATGATATCACTCTCCTGGGGATAACACAGAGAGATAAAGAACAGATGTTGCTTGAATGCCAACAAACACCAGGACCACACGCTGCCATGCTTTCTTATGCAATGATTTCAGACTATGTGCTACTGGCCTGGCGTAGTAAAGTGTCCTACTATGGAGGAGGCAATAAGGCTGCCCTCCCCAGAAACCTTTTGCAAAGGCTTTGGGAGTACCTCCAGGAGAGCTTCATTGAGATGTCCCTGGAGAATTTCCGCTCCAACCCCAGACACGTTAACAGAGTTTTCCAGTAGCTGTACTGGCCGTGAATGCATCCCAAGTATTCAGGGCAAATTAATCATTAAACATGCTTGCTTTTAAACCGTGTATTATATTTACAAAGGTACGCTCATCAGAGATGCCTTCTCCACCTTCAAGGTCCGGGAGCCCAGGTTGGAAGGGTATTGGCTCCAGGGTGATAAACAGTTCCTGGCTGTCGGGGAGAACAGTTTCTCCGCTTGCCTGGTGTGAGCTATCATCTTCCTGATCCCCCAAACCCTCATCCCTGTTGCGTGAGACTCCCTTGCAGGAGTCCACGTACAGGTGTGGGGTAGTTGTAGGGGTATCCTCTAGAATTGCAAGCAGCTCATCATAGAAGTGGCATGTCTGGGGCTCTGATCCCAAGTGGGCATTTGCCTCTGTGGCTTTTTGGTAGGCTTGCCTGAGCACCTTAAGTTTCATGCGACACTGCTGCAGGTCCCTGTTATAGCCTCTGTCTTTCATGCTCTTGGAAATTTCAAATATTTTGGCATTTTGTCTTTTCGAACGGAGTTCTGATACCACGACTTCATCTCCCCATACAGTGATCAGATCCAGTACCTCCTGTTCGGTCCATGCTGGAGCTCTTTTGTGATTCTGGGACTCTATGGTCTCCTGTGCTGATGAGCTTGCCACAGTGGCCAAACAGGAAAATAAATTCAAAAGTTCGTGGGGCTTTTCCTGTCCACCTGGCCAGTGCATCTGAGTTGAGAGTGCTGTCTAGAGCGGTCACAATGGAGCACTCTGGGATAGCTCCCGGAGGCCAATACCATCATTGCGTCCACACTACCCCAAATTCGACCCGGTGATGTCGATTTCAGCACTAATCCCCTCGTCGGGGAGGAGTACAAAAATTGATTTTAAGAGCCCATTAAGATGACAAAAATGGCTTAGTTTTGTGGACGGGTGCAGGGTTAAATTGATCTAATGCTGCTAAATTCGACCTAAACTTGTAGTGTAGACCAGGGCTAAGAGTCTTTCAAGAGCGATCAGGAAAGAGGGAACTGAGAAAGACAGAAGAGTACAAGGCAGCATCCTTCAGAGGGGAGAAAAGAAGATAAACTTTTCAGCTGTTTTGAAGGATAACAGATTCCAAGGGATCAAAAGACAGCTCCAAGAAGGCACCTTCAAGACCAGAGATAAATTCTTCTGCAATAGTTTCTGCAATAACAGAACAAAACAGTCTTTTAACATAGGAACAGGAGCGAAAGTAGAAGCAGAGGAATTAATCAGGAAAGCACAGACTTTAAGACCTTCCATGAAGCCTACTATTCCAAAACATTTCAAAGATGTGGAAAAGGCAGTCCTGGTTCCTGTAGACCACTATCTGAGGAAGTTCTTCAACATGCAAGAGCATATCTTAGAAGTGCTAGAGTCTGCTGTTCACCAGGCACTTGGCTTTCCCCATGGAGAATTTTTCCTTTAATTAGGTGGCTTGCACAATTTCCATGCAGTCCTAGTCTATGGCATATTCATTAAAACAACTAGAAATGGAAACTCAACACGATCCTCCCAAAGTTCTCAGGTATTCAGAAATAGGGTGCTATTTTTACATGTTCAATTGAGTAAATGGAAGAAAATAAAGAGGAAAACCAGACTGGTCCTTGAGTACAATAGCTTCAGCCAAAGAAGATACATCCTGACTTTAGGAGCATGAAATAATGAGTAATCCTGCCCATAGTGAAGTCAATAGGAGTTTTGCCAGAAAAATGCAAAGATATCTAGGAATATGGATGGTAGATTAACCATTTGAAGGAAGGCTGTTGATGGGGGCTGCCAAAAGTCAAGTCTAGAGAAGAGAAACCTAAATCAGGAGAAACCCCATCTAAGGTCTTAAGGAAGGGTGGTGGTTCAGGTTGGGCCTTTTTGAAGCTCTCAGCATTGACCTAACTCTTCTCCCAAGGTAAGCTTTCCCATTGACTTCAAGGGGAACAGATTTAGGCCAATGTGATTGCTTCTAAAAACCTCAAAAAGGAGGAATACTATTTCTTTTAAATGTAGGGTTTATTCTGCTTTACTAAATTCTAAAACCAGGGAGCCATATCACAGGTTTCTTCAATCTGATTCTTAGAGATACTTTCTAAAAGATTTGAAACTTTTAAAATAATATGATTGCAGATTATAAGAGTGTCAAAACTGAAACGATGATTCTCACTGGTCTTTGGGTTGGCAGTTTTTAAGTGGTAACATGAACATATTAAAAATTATTCTAAGCACAACCCATCACAGAAAACTATGTCACGTTTAAATGGTAATTTCCAGTGAAGCATCAATGACAAAAATACAAGAAAAGAGAAAATTCAGAAAGACTCTCTTTTAAATCATTATAGATTTAAAAATTATTATGCAACCATTCACATTTGGATGTTTTTATAGTTGCATGGGACCTACAGAGTTACAAATTTTTCAGCTCTTGAGTGACTGCAGTACTCAGAAAATGGGAACTGTTCCTGCCTGGTAGGTAGCTTGCTTTTATTTTCATTTCCTGTGCAAGAGTGAGATTACTGTTTGGGGAGAGTTAAATCTATTTCAAGCATAAGAATCATTTGTCCCTGGAGGTGCTGAGCTTCAATTAATAGCTTTTGGTTTCTTCTTATTCATCCTAAATCTCCAATTTGTGCTGTTTGGCAATATGGGGTCCATTTTGTTCCTTTCCTCATTTTGGTGCATTTCTAGCTTGACAATTTTGTATTCCCTTTTTTTTTTTGGGGGGGGGGGAATGCTACATTTCAGAAGAAGTTTTCTTGCCATTGTCTTAGTTTGGGTAATATTGTTTATGTTTAGATCAGATCAACATTTAATCTTTATTTATAACCAGCTGTAATTCATATGTGACATCAACTTCAGTATTTGATATCCCTCAGTTTTAATTTTCATACAATAAAATCTTAGTCCATCTGTATGTACACAACCCCCATGCTTAGGATCAAGGTTTTATGGAACCGCTCTGGGCTCAGCCAGCCTCAACTACCCTGCCCCTCCACCCTTATAAGAGAGCAGACCCTGCAAGCTCCAGCAGAAGAGAGCTGAGGGGAAAGGCAGAATCTTTCCCTATGACAACTTCCCAAAGGTTCCTCACTGAGGGAAAGGAGGACCTACTACAGAGACAGCCTGAGAGGGATGCATTCCCCTCTCCCTCTCATATGAACTCCTGACTTTCTGAATCCCATTTATTTTGTTTGGACTAACCTGGCAGGGGAAAGCCCTGAGAATGATCTGGCCCAAGAGGGTGTGCCATACCTCAGGAGGAGACAGCTGCTGCATGAGAATGAGAGTGACCTCTCTATGTGCAGCCTCCAGAAGGTGAGCAGAAACCATTCACACCACCTTAACTCAAACAGAGATTTTGGGACTACTGTAGGTGTGGGGAGGGATAGGAAGTGGGCCTTAAGCATCCTCATCTGTCAGATAGCCCTCAAAGGACCCTGAATCAGAACCGGATGAAGTGGGAGGGCCTGGGCTCCCCATCACCCTCCTGCAGATCATGAGCCTAAGTCCTGACCACTACCAGCAACGCTACCCTACCAGCCAACCCCTGAATGAGGATCATCACACCTTGTTATAGATTAATCACCTGTAAAATTACAGTTTTGCATACTGAAGCCATTTGAAGCTATAATGCAAGTACAAATATGATCCAAAACTCATAACCCTCATTTATTTGTACAGTTCAAAGTCACTCAAATCAATTTGCTGAAAATCTGGTTAGTATTTAGGACTAAAATCTACTCAGAATGTGCATCTCACACAATAGGGCAAATTTGGATTGTCTTCCATCTGACAGAAGCCTGCCCGAGAAATGCTTGATCTGGCATTGTATCCTGTTGCAATCAGTACAGATATTCATTGCCAACTGCCACCTCCACTCCTCTCTCACTGACCTGAGATAATATACTGACACTGATATATGGTAAAAGCCAAAGGCCTCTGGCCACAACTTCATTTTAAACCAGTTTAAAAAACATCCATAAATTCAGACTGATTAATGCTGGTACCTGCCTACCCACTGGTTTATCATTTCATATGTAGTTGATAAAGGCTCATGAGTCCACCTAAGCCAATGGAATGCTATCTCTCCAGGACCACACATATATTACCAACCCCTTCTAAAAAAGAAAATGGGCACTCTTCAAGGGTGCCCATTACCTTTGCATAGTATTAAGACATTTGTTCCTCCTCTTCCAGTACTCTTACTGTGGATTCCTCCTAATATATCCTGACTCATGGGTACCTATCAATTTAACATTCTTACTACCATAAGGGCTCCTCCAATATCCTTATCCTCACAGCTGTCAACCACATCTTCTCATGAACCCACTGACAGCCTGCCTGCTAGGCAAAAAGCATATCCATAAGTTTCGAAAGAGACACAGTAGATACCAAGGGGACATATAGCTGCTACAACAGGTATCTGAGGATTCCTCTAGCATAGAAGAATCGCTGGCTGGCATGGAACCAGCATAGTTGCTAAATCATGGTTGCCATTAAAAATCAAAAATGTGTTTGGTACCATACAAGACACAAAATGAAGACTGTCCCTGCTCCAAGAGAAGCTTACAATCCTTTCACAACATATATAAAAGAGAACAAATAAAGGAATAATTTTAACAGGTTTTGAGACGCAAATAATATGTGTGAAGGTAGATGGATCCACTGAAGAACGAGTTTACTTGTGACTAAGGTTACAGAAAAAAAATCAAGTTGGTGACAATTAAAGAAGTTAAAAATTTTAAGCGAAATGAAACCTGTTAGATGAAAATTAATGTGATTAAAAGAGTAAAAAAAGGGACAAAACTGAGAAAAGGGGAAAAGTAAAGTATAAAAGTTAAATTAATGTACAGCCATAGGTTGTGTATCCAATCTAGTAATACATATATGAGGAGCAGAAAAGTCAAAGGGGATGAGCAGGAAAGTCCAAAATGTAATCAAAGGTAAGGAAGAAGGAAATGGCATGAAACATCAGCTACAGAGCAGTATTCAGAAGATTACAGAACGATGTTAAGAAAGAGTGCAACAAATGATAAGAAAATTAAGGGTAGAAAATGAAAAGCAGATTGCACAACAGTTTGAGATAAATCAGAATTTTTTTCAAGTCCACGGCGAAGAGGAGGTCAGCAAGAAGGAATAGAGTAGGACCTGTAAGAAATGGGAAGTGTAATTTATTCACAGAAGAGGTAGTTATTGCTATCAGTTTAAACAAATCTTCATATAAGAGTTCCGAAAATAGGATACGAAATGAGTACTAGAAAACAGACACACATTTTGCATTTCCTGAGGGAGGAAGAAAAAATAATGAAAGAAATCTTGATCACACAAAGCCAGATGATCAGGCAATGGTACACTATTGTGTTGAATTGTATTGTTTGTATCTGATTTAGAATGAAAGCTCCTGGGAGCAGAATCCATGTTTGTACAGTACTGAGCACAATAATGGCCTACAATAAATAAGTCACCAAGTTGGAAGATGAATCAAACTCTGGGGCCAGATGAGATTGTGGAAAAAGTGCCAAAACAAACAAGGGGAACTTTTGCAATTATTTAAAAACTTCTTTGCACAATATTTTAACCTCTTTGGAAACAAGAAAATTATTTTACATAACTTACAGTATATTTAAGAAAGGATCTTGGATGATCCAGGAACTATGGGAATTTAATGTACCAAGTTATGCATAGCAGAAATGAGACTAAAAATACTAATGCGGAACAATTTGAAGAAACTTCAGATTTAATCAAGATTATATGGCATAAATTAGGAAAAAAGGTATCGTGCCCAGTGACACAAATATGTAGGATTTTCTATCAAAGTGTGTATATATTGTAGCTGCTGAAGTTTTTCCAAAATTTGGGGAAGATTTCCTTTTCTTTTCTATTTCTTCTATTGCTTTCCATTATTGCTACTGCTTTCAAAACCAATGGAAAGGACAGACTGAATATCAAATAAGTAGAACTCTTCCCTCCACCCCAACCCTCTTTCAGTATACAGGGTGGATGATGTGTAGTGAATGAGGCAGGAGTCCACTCACTGAACAGTGATTAAGAATTAACACTGATCAGCTGCCTCATTCACAATGAGGAATGCAACGTCCCGTCCCCATATGCTTTCCTGAAGTAGCAGGCAGGGATCAGACAACAATTATTTCATATATCCAGAGAACAAAAAATAACAAAAACTGTGGCCTAACTCCTTTGACAAACCAATAAAGCTTAAGAAGAGATTTACACCACAAGATAGCCCAAGTAACGCAAAAGATGTTGAAACTGCAATGTTATAGTCTACGAGCATTTTTGAAGCACTATATGTGATATTGTCTCACTAGTTTGTTTTTCCTCATGGCATCAGTAGAATTGGGTAGGATCCTAACTGACAATTATTTAGTAGTTAATACTGTAGCTGTTACAAGTTACATAGCAGGGTCTCTTTGTTGACACCAAAAGACCAATATGGAGGACAGACTGTAAAAAAGAATCATTTTTTAAGCTTCTAGTCCTCCTCTTTGTGAAGATAGCTTAGAAAATGTAAATGGATGCAAACTGATCACTTGGGTTGAAAGTTTGACACTTTTATTAAAGTCACAGGTTATTCACAGCCCCACCACTGCCACACAACACTGAAGTAACCAAACACATAGACAGAACAGCCTTCACTTGTGGGAAGACTCAGATCAGTTCACAGCTGAAGGGAATGCTAAGCTTCTAATCAGGCCACTATTAATTGCAAGATTCCTACCAGCTGGCTGCCCATGACCGAGCCAGTTCCTCTACTCAGCAACCAGTGTGTACATTGGCCACCGGGAGGGATGGCATGGTCTAATGGACTACGAAAGTGATGCATCACTCTGACACAGGTTCCCTTTGTGACTTTGGTCAAGTCCTGCAGGCTTTGGTGTGCAACCTTCAAAGCATTACTAACAAACAAAACAATCATTATGAATTTGCTAAATACGATTAGACGGAGGGATTGCAAAATCTTGCAGAAATTGTACAGACTACATCTTCATCAGAACTAGAAAACCTTAATTTTGTTACAAAGATTAGTGTGTTATACTGTATATTTTCTTGACAGTCCCTATTACTGTGCCTTTGTAGAACATAGGTTTTGGAACTGAACTGATCAAGAACAACTTGAGGCTTTCAATGAGTGAAAAAAGATTCAGTATTTGTGTTGTATGTGATATATGCCATCATGTGCCAGCAATGCCCCTCTGCCATGTACATTGGTCAAACTGGACAGTCTCTATGTAAAAGCATAAATGGACACAAATCAGACGTCAAGAATTATAACATTCAAAAACCAGTCGGAGAACACTTCATTCTCTCCAGTCACACGATTACAGACCTAAGAGTGGCTATCCTTCAACAAAAAAACTCCAAAAACAGACTCCAACGAGAGACTGCTGAATTGGAATGAATTTGCAAACTGGATACAATTAACTTAGGCTTGAATAGAGACTGGGAGTGTATGAGTCATTACATAAAGTAAAACTATTTCCCCATGTTATTTCTCCCCCCACCCCACCCTCTACTGTTCCTCAGACATTCTTGTTAACTGCTGGAAATGGCCCACCCTGATTATAACCACAAAAGGTTTTCCTCCTTTCCCCCCCTCTTTCCTGCTGGTAATAGCTCATCTTAAGTGACAGGTTTCAGAGTAGCAGCCATGTTAGTCTGTATTCGCAAAAAGAAAAGGAGGACTTGTGGCACCTTAGAAAATAACAAATTTATTTGAGCATAAGCTTTCGTGAGCTATAGCTCACTTTATCGGATGCATCTTAAGTGATCGCTCTCCTTACAGTGTGTATGATAAAACCCATTGTTTCATGTTCTCTGTGTGTGTATATAAATTTCCCCACTGTATTTTTCACCAAATGCATCCGATGAAGTGAGCTGTAGCTCATGAAAGCTTATGCTCAAATAAATTTGTTAGTCTCTAAGGTGCCACAAGTACTCCTTTTCAGTATTTGTGATGATATCAGCAGAACATGAAGTCTCAAAATCCCTAAAATACAACAATCTAATAGATGAATTTGTACACAGAAATATCAGCAAAGTCTCTCTAAAATGCTGAATTGCCTCAGTTTGAGTTGCTGCAAAGTTTACCGATAGTCTCAAGATGGAAAGTTTGGAATACTACAGCGATCCAAGTATTTACACTGAAACTATTTAGTTGTCTGGCCAGTTGACTAAGCTATGAAATGCCTTTATTGTGTTTTCCAAGACGATATCCAGACATCACTATTTAATAGGATGCAGACACATGCTAACTTATTGGCTTGGTAAATCTAATACCTCTAGGATTACTTATTGCACACCTTCCCTCTTGCTCAGTTGCTTTGGTTTCCTCAACTGCCTACTAAAAATATTGTTTTTTAAGCTCCCAGTGAGGCATGTTTGTTTATATACTACGATAGATGTATATATTATTTGTATTGTCAGACTTTTTTATTTAATTTTCATTTGTAGAATATAATGAAATTATTATTTAAAAGTATTGGCTAGCTTGACTTGAAATGAGTCTAATATTATGTTTAGGTGTAGTTTTGTAATGGCTGCCAGGAAGAAAAAAAAATCGAACATGAGATATCTTTCAGGGAAGTTTTGAAAAAAAAAAAGCTAGAGATACATGACTCCGTTTTATTAACATTTTATTTTCTTAAATAGTATTTGGGAAAAGAAAGAGTAAAAGCAGATACAAACCCATCACCACTTACAGCTTCATAATGCTCACAAGTGTAATTGGAAAGATAGCCCAAATAAAATGAGTGATGAGATCAATAATTTTGTGTTTAAGGAGGTTCTGTTAGGCAATCAGCTTTCTGAATAGCTGATAAATATCCCCTAGTAAAGTTGGCAGAGAAAGAAGAATTAACCAATCATAAAATAGTTTATTAAAAAAAAAACTACAGAAAGGACCCCACCACCCTGCTGTCAGAAAAACAGTGCTGTTTACCATCATCGTTTCTGATTTGCTAAAGAATAGAAAAAAATCCAATCTCTGAACTAATCAGAAGGCACACTTTTCCTTAACGGAGTAATGATCAGCTACCAAATTACTGCACACACTTACATTGCACAAAATGACAGCATCTTAAATTAAAAAGAATTAAATTCATTGACATAAATGCAAGTAAACAATTCTTTAATAATGTATAAATCATCTATTACTCACGTCTCATTGCTCTTTCTTCAGTTTTATGGCAGTAGCATTATTATGCTGAGACTTTTTTAAAATTCCCTCAAGATTATATTTTTTAATTTTGTTATAAATTGGCAGCTACCTCTCCAGTGAGGAGGGAGTCGGGCAGATGAGAGAATCAGGCACAGAACTCAGATCAGATACAGCAGAGAAAGGTTTTATGGTGCAATGCCATGAGACGGAAGCCAAAAGATTATAGAACTCCATCACAGCACACTTGAGTCTTGACCAGTGGTATTGCTCACTAAGAGGCATGCCTGAATTCTGAGAGCGCCCCTGGATGCCACAGGGTTTGATAGCATTACCCGCTGCCACTCAATGTATGTGCAAGGCAGCTGAGAGATATTAGGAAGCATGGTGGACTGCTCGTGAGGGCTCTCCTTTATCATGCCTGAATTTATGACTGCAGTAAGCAGGGGCTGCTCCAAAGGAGCACAAAGAAACTTCAGCTGGTATAGAATGCAGTGGCCCACCTTCTGGGTAAAGTGTCATTAAAAGCACGTAACACCTGTGGCTCTGCAATATACACTGGCAATATATTTGATTCCAAGTGCAACTGAGAACTTCAGGTGAGGCTCTGAGCTTTTTATGTGGGACAGGTTTTTGATTGAATTTTTAATGGAGTTATTGTTTCAGCACACAAACCACTCGTGGAGAAGGAAGGACTTTGCAAGATATTACTGGTTCAGTATTTTATTAATGCTATTTTTAATATTTGTATGTTTTAATATTACTGGAAAGGGCCCAGTTAAACTGTTATAGGTAATCGGTAATTTAATAAATATGTAATAGAAAAAGTGTTAATGGAATCAGAATGTCTGACCCAATATTGGTGTGCTGCTTCTAGCAAAACTAGACATTGAGACGTTACCTCAATGCTTATGCGTCAGTAGCAGGCCACAAGCTTAGATCTCATTAATGAACATAACATAAACAATAAGGTTCATGGTGTTATAAGTAAACTAGGGAAAATAATGATGACTAGCAGCATGTCACTCATTACAGAAGGCAGGCTGTGGACTAGACCAGTTACACCCAATGTTATGTATTTTATGTCTACATATCTTAGACAAGCAAAACACAAAGAAAACCTATCTTAAACAAGCAAACTGAAGCACTGTTAGAAAACCTTGGTCATTCGTAGGATTGAATACCATTAAAGACAGTGGATGGATATGCTTAGTTTAGAAAACGTTTATGGCCCAAGAACAAGAGGCATGATCTTAACACACGTGGAAATCTTCAGTTCAAACCATCCCTGCAGGGCAGAGTTGCACTATTTGCCAAAGAAAGTGCTTGTAAGAACTGAGTGAAAACTGCTGGAGCAGATTGGAAACAATTGTCAAGGCATTTAGGGTATCACACCAGTGTCAATAGTGATGTATGCACAATTCAGTAGTAGTGGAGGCAACTGTGATTAATGCTAGACAAAACAAATAGAGAAACAGAATACAGAGATGTGGTCCTCAAATATCAAAATACAGAACTGTATGTGTCAAATTTGAGAACAAAAGTTAGGAGTCTTGGAAGGCTGCATTACAGAATCATTTTTGGTTTTTGCTAATTTTCCAGTGAGGAATTGATAGTTATTGGAAGACAGCCATTTTAGTCAATATCTGATAGAGTTCAACTGAAATGATGCTGCAGCTAGAGGATAGAAGCAAGGGACGCCAAGTAAAAGTTTAGCAGTTGAACATCTCAGCATGCACACAGAACTGCTCATGAGCAGGTGCACATGAAGTACACACAAAGACAACTACAATTTCTTCATGGAAAATTTTCAAAGAGAAAATGAGGTAACAATTGTCAAACAATTCATTTTCAATTATTAGCTAAGTTCTGCTCTTCAACAACATAATTATAACATTGGCTGAATATGTACCTCTCCAGAAAACAAACCCCACTCTTGAGGGCAGACCCACCAATGCTTACCATTGAGCATGGTACTTACTATCATGAGAATTCCCATTGATGCCAATGGATGCACTAACAGTAGTAAGAACTATGGTCACTAGTAATTAGCACGACTGTGCTCTTAATTCAAAACATCTGCTCATTTTAACATAAAAACAAACTGCCAAAAGGATCAAGTGTGGCTATGATGTTTTTAATAAAAAAAACTATTTTCATTTATGAAAAAATATTTTACTAGCCATTGGATTATAAACAGTGCTGTATATTCAATATCAGAGAAAGATACTTATGTTTATATATTTTAACATTTTTGCAACTTTGAAAACTAAACAGTGGTTTCCTTTTTGCAGAAACATTAGACACTGTTTTTCAACTGAACCGAATCATTCACTTGTGTATTTTAAGTTAAAATTGACTCAACTTGATGAAGTATGTAATTTGAAATTCTTAAATTTGTAATTTGAATGATTACTTTGTCTCACTATAAGCTGCTTAGGCTTTTTCATTTATAAAGCTAAAACGTTTGGCCACACAAACATGGTATCAACATAACTTGTCAAACAATCCTTTGTTTTTTAATCATCTTCTACTGATAATCTAAATGATGATTAGTCTTGTCTCAGTGATTTCTTTGCTCTTCTAATACACATTTGTATTAATCCCTACTACATATTTTGATTTATTCTCAATTTTTTATAGAACGGGACCACATTAAAATCCTTTTTAAAAACTAAAATGATTAGAAAAACAACATTTTAAATGTACATAGAATTATGGCAAAGATTCTGGGAAATGCCAGCTGTTATACTTAACAGAAAAATGCAAATTTAAAAATAAAATGTCCTCTGATGCCATTAACTGGAAGAACTGAAATTAAGTTAAATCTCTGAAGGCTTAAACAAGGCTGTAGTAGAGTTAGGTTATACATTGTAAACATTTTCTGAGTATATGCAATACATGTAATATTGTCTTGCTTCAGTGAATATAAAAATTTTCATACATCTTATTTCCCTGGGTCTCACCCACTTTCCCCAATTCCTCAGAATTCTGCTTTCAAAAGACTCTGGAATTTAGTGGAAAGAACTCAAGTGGGGTTTAATGTTACAGCTCACCTGAACTAGTCTGTGCTCAGCATTTAGAACAATGACTTTGGGTTGAGGAGTTTTCTACCCGAGCACACCAGGGACGCACAAGTTGCTGAAAGCAAAGACACATACAAAGAGTCAGAGGAGGAGCTGCTTTTCAGCTACAAAGCTAGACAACTGGCCCCTGGAGATTGTGAGTCCAATCAAGAACCAAAACTTTGAGAGAGAGAGAGAAAGAACCAATCTCTCATAGTATATACAAATTAGTAAACTAGGGAAACAAAAATGACCAATCTTAAACTAGAAATGAACAAATAAAATCAGTATACAGAATTAAATTACTAATATATGTTAACTCCTCATTTTAATGAATGGATGAAAGGCACAGCAAGAAATACAGAGTTACACTGATGACAATGAGTAAGCAAAATTCAAAGATTAGTCTAAAACTGCTCTACCTGACTAAGTAAAGACATGAACAGCTTCAACCTTTGGAAAAGCCCAATACAGTGTAAAGCATGTTGTCTGAAGAGCAGAGTGAAGAAGCTGGGCAATATTGTACTGGAAATTCTATTGACAGATACAAAGCCAGAGACTTCTGTAGCAAGTATTCAAAAAACAAGACTGAAGTCAGTTTGCCTGTGGCAGAAGTAGATTTATACAGTTGATGATAGAAAATATAAGATTACTAGTGAGAGCTGACGAGAAGCCTGTTGTGGTCATTAGACATTAGAAAGAGAAGGTCAGAGGATTTATTTTGAAGAGGAGATTTCTAGAATAGACACTGAGGATCAATAGTAAGAGATACAGGTATATTGTCAACTGGAGGAGCAGGAAAATTAAATACAAGTTTGCAAAAAATGGTGTCAAGGCTGATTCCCCGCTCTGGTACTTTGAGTGCAGAAGGTGGGTGCCTGCAAGGATTCTAAAAATTAATACTGGCCATTCCAGGCTTGAATTAAACTCCCAAGGTTACAGCTTTTCTCTGACCTTGGAAGGGTAGATGCTGCCACCACCCAAGTGCAAAAACGCCTTTGAGAACCCAGGAAGGCGCACTCGGAAATTTCTTCCTGTGGGGTACCCTCAAGTCCTTTCACATACAAACCCCGGGGAAGAGCTGAGAAAGAAAACAAAGGAAATTAGCTGTTGCCACCAGCTAATTAAACAACATGTGCACAAACCTCTTAGGACACAAAATCCAATCCTGTCTTTAAAAAGGTAAACTTTATTAAAAACAAAAAGAAAGAAAATATATTTGAAACTCAGGCTATCGCTAAATTTAAAAAACCCACTTACAAAAATGCAGCATCAAGAATAATCTTACTGAGGTCCAGCTTAAAAGTTACAAGCAAAACAAAGGTTTCAGAGTAGCAGCCGTATTAGTCTGTATTCGCAAAAAGAAAAGGAGTACTTGTGGCACCTTAGAGACTAACAAATTTATTAGAGCATAAGCTTTCGTGAGCTACAGCTCACTTCATCGGATGCATTTGGTGGAAAAAACAGAGGAGAGATTTATATACACACACACAGAGAACATGAAACAATGGGTTTATCATACACACTGTAAGGAGAGTGATCACTTAAGATAAGCCATCACCAACAGCAGGGGGGGGAAGGAGGAAAACCTTTCATGGTGACAAGCAGGTAGGCTAATTCCAGCAGTTAACAAGAATATCAGAGGAACAGTGGGGGGTGGGGTGGGAGGGAGAAATACCATGGGGAAATAGTTTTACTTTGTGTAATGACTCATCCATTCCCAGTCTCTATTCAAGCCTAAGTTAATTGTATCCAGTTTGCAAATTAATTCCAATTCAGCAGTCTCTCGCTGGAGTCTGTTTTTGAAGCTTTTTTGTTGAAGTATAGCCACTCTTAGGTCTGTGATCGAGTGACCAGAGAGATTGAAGTGTTCTCCAACTGGTTTTTGAATGTTATAATTCTTGACGTCTGATTTGTGTCCATTCATTCTTTTACGTAGAGACTGTCCAGTTTGGCCAATGTACATGGCAGAGGGGCATTGCTGGCACATGATGGCATATATCACATTGGTAGATGCACAGGTGAACGAGCCTCTGATAGTGTGGCTGATGTGATTAGGCCCTATGATGGTATCCCCTGAATAGATATGTGGACAGAGTTGGCAACGGGCTTTGTTGCAATGATAGGTTCCTGGGTTAGTGGTTCTGTTGTGTGGTGTGTGGTTGCTGGTGAGTATTTGCTTCAGATTGGGGGGCTGTCTGTAAGCAAGGACTGGTCTGTCTCCCAAGATCTGAGAGAGCGATGGCTCGTCCTTCAGGATAGGTTGTAGATCCTTGATGATGCGTTGGAGGGGTTTTAGTTGGGGGCTGAAGGTGATGGCTAGTGGCGTTCTGTTGTTTTCTTTGTTGGGCCTGTCCTGTAGTAGGTGACTTCTGGGTACTCTTCTGGCTCTGTCAATCTGTTTCTTCACTTCAGCAGGTGGGTACTGTAGTTGTAGGAATGCATGATAGAGATCTTGTAGGTGTTTGTCTCTGTCTGAGGGGTTGGAGCAAATGCGGTTATATCGTAGCGCTTGGCTGTAGACAATGGATCGAGTGGTATGATCTGGATGAAAGCTTCATGTTCTCTGTGTGTGTGTATATAAATCTCTCCTCTGTTTTTTCCACCAAATGCATCCGATGAAGTGAGCTGTAGCTCACGAAAGCTTATGCTCTAATAAATTTGTTAGTCTCTAAGGTGCCACAAGCAAAACAAAAGCATTTGGGGTTAGCACAGAGGATTCCACAAACCATAAAGAAATAAACAGAAATAAACCTAATCATATCTTCCTAGACATTTCTTGATCTACTTACATATCTGGAGTTTTAAATTAGTAGTTTTTAGGTATGATTTGATGATTTTTCATGCCTGGCCCCAGCTCTTACAGCATAGCTGCTCTGTCCCTTCTCTCTGGGAGAACAACCAGACAGACAAAGTGGAAGTTTTTTCCCAATTTTAAAAAGTTCTAGCCTTTCCATTGGCTCTTTTGGTTAGGTGCCCCCTTCCTTCCTTTTACCAATGCAGAGAGAATTTTTAACCCTTTACAGGTAAAGCAAATAGAGAACAACTATTAAGAGGGATTTTATAGCTAACTGGCTGGCTGAGTCCATAAAAGGGAGCTACCTCTTCCCCTCCCCACTTCATTTATCACAAATGGTTAAAATGTTAGAGCAAAAAAAGGAATAGTTCATTTCTGGAAGGCTTTCTAGGAAAGAAAGACTTATTTAGGAGAGATGATTGCTAATAAATGAGAGGGGGGTTAATACAAAGAGAGGCCAAAATGAGGGATTTAAAAAGATTCTCTCAAAGTTTGTTTTTCTAAAACTTTACCTATCTTAACAGTTTTTCATTTCAAAGATTTTAGTTTGACGATCCCTTGAATTTTTTCCCAAATGTAATTGAACTGAGAAAACTCTCCTTAAGCACACACATCACTATGTAGGTACCTAGTAGGGACTCCATCATTGGGACTGCATTCTAAAATGGGCTTAAAAATGGAGCATAAATTCCTGCGTTTCTCTCCAGCTAAGTTGCCCATTGGGTTTGAAGCTTCACACAGAGGAAGTTTTTATGTCCTCTGAATATTCCATATAGTTTTTGTTTGGTTTTCCTTCGTACATTTTTAATAGGAAGTCTTTGCATTTGGGCTCTTGCTGATATTTGTCTTTGGCAGTTCTGCTGTTGACTGATATCTCTTTTAAAAGATTGTCTGTATACATAAAACTTAGTATAAAGGTGAACCCTGAGAAGAACTGGAAAATGGGGAGTTTTGTTTTGTTTTTGATAGTGATTTAGGGTCATTTTTAGGGATTTTTCATGCTTTAACTGGAAGTGTATGTGCTGTGCACACAAATCTGATCAATTCACTGGGGCAGGAGAGAAAGCCTGATTTGGACGATAGAGAGAAAGAAAATGGGTACTTAGAAGCTTGATTGGCTGATGGGGGGGGGCAGAGAACGCAGAAGCTTGATTGATGGGAAGGAGGGTAGGGCTGGCCACAAACTTGATTCATGGGGATTGGGCACACCTAAAACCTTCTTTGTTATGAATCATAATCTTCTGCTACAACAGAGACATGTTTACACACAGCTGCTGAGCGAGGAAATATTTTCCCACTGAACTTCTATAGACACAAGTCAATTTCCATTTCTCTTCATCCAGTGCCCACCCCTATCTAAGCACCACAAAAACCTTGGAAATTAAGACACAAAAAACTTCACCCTGAGGCAGTTCAGGATGCTACACACACAACATGCTTGATACAAACCCACAGATGCCTCTGCTCCCTAGGGATGCAAGCCTTCCATCATCCCCTTCAATCATTCCTGCTCCTTGTCCCAGTCTTCATCCCATGCACCTTCCCCAGTCTCTCCACTCACCACACCTCCAGCCCTTACATGCATGCACATCAAGCTGCCTTCCTTCTCCTCACTGCATGGGAGGAGCAGGAGAGAGTGTCCTCCTGCTAGGAGGGGCAATCACAGGGAAAATCATGTTCAGCCCCTGCAGAGCCAGACTGAATATGCTCAGTGCAGATGAAATCCTCAGAGAATTTATCTGCCAAACTCTAACAAGTCTCTACTGAACGTGTGCAAACTGAGATTTTTCAGAAACTTGTAACTGTACCAGATTTGAGAGGATTTACAAGGGGACTCAAAAGACAACATCCTGGACAAAATACTGTACTGCCAGCCTCAAGAGTTCAAAAGCAACAAGTTGGTTCCCCTCAAGAGATCTCAAATCATGAGACAGACCCCCCAAAATCATGAATTTTATGGGTTTTTGGGCCAGATTATATTGTGATTTTGTTTTAGTTTGCCTTTTGATTTTTGAACTTCCCCTGTCCATCCCTAGTGTGTGTGGGTGATGATTATCATTTCCCATTCTCCCAAATGTAGTGAGTAAGGTTATTTTGACCCTGCTGCAGAAGCTCTCACCTCCACATTTGCCCATCCCCTGCCCAACAATTTATTTTATCCCCAACCTCCAAATAAATCCTGTTCCCAGTTCAACATCTGTTCAGCCCCTGCTCCTCAATTCAGCACCCCTCCTCTCTTCAGTTCAGCTCCTCAGCATCTGCTCTGCCTGGGATTCTTCAACCCTTCTTCCAGGCTGCTGCTGAGTGGTCCCCTCTCCCCATTCCAGGCTGTAGGGGTACTGCTAAGGGCTCTCCATCCCCCCGCTGTCCCATCCCAGCCTAGTGGATACAGAGGGTATGAGGGAAGGATCAGAGTCTCTTTCTGTTGCTCATAGGAGAGGTAGAGGGGGGCAGTGGAGCCACCCTGAGCTTAGACTCTTCAGCACCCTTCTTCCCACTTCCCTTCTGTGAGAATGGCTTGGAGTTGCTGCGGGGAGAGGGAGGAAGGAGAAAGAAAGCACACGCTCTTCCTGTAGCAGCTTGGGTTGGTTGCTCAGCCTCAGGAGGCTGGCATGTGGGCCAGGCAGCAAATCACAAATTCACTGAGAGCTGAATGTGGTGCAGAAACCACCCACACGGAGCTTCTTAGGACATAGCCCCAGCTAAAACCCTGTCTCTTGAGGGGAAAAAATATAATCCCCTTACACAGGGAGGCAGGCTCCTTCTGTCCTTCTCCTATTCCCTGAGCACTCACCTCAGAGCCAATAGCTATACAGCCCTGAATGGTTTAGAAAAGGTCAAGGAAAGGTACAGGTTTAATAAAATACAGGAACTGGTACAGCCTCCTTAAATGGAAATACAAAAAGATCAAAATACGTTATCCAAGAAGTCAACAAATGTAAATGCACAGAAATACTCCTAGAACACTGTTACTGAGACAAGTCCTTGCTAGAGATAAGTTGAACCCATAGGGCCTGATTCTCATTCACATTAAGGTCACTTACACAGCTCGGGAAATGTAAAGAGACCCTAAAGTGGGAGTAAATACTATTTAAGCCCTTTTAGATCACTAGAGAAGTATAAAGTGACCTTACATAAATGAGAATCAGATCTTAGATTTACCAGTGTATTATGAGAGGGTTTTTTTTTTTTGGTAAGAAACATTTTATTTTTGAACAGAAAAATATACTCCAAGCTGCATCTCTACAGAACATTTGTGACACAAAATGGTCAGTTAGACACATTGGCATGTTCTTCTCTGTAGATGCTTTCAGCGCTAAGATCCAAATCTAAAAAACCACTTAAACAGAGGCTTAACTTTCCTGTCAATGTTAAAGTTAAATGTTAAACATGTGCTTAAGGGCTCTGCTGGATCAGGGCTTAAGTCAACTCATTAGTGATATTTTTTAAAGGAGGTGGTCAGAATAGTTCATCTAAATTTGAAAGGTTTAATCATCTCCAGGCCCTAATCATTCAAAAAAGAATAACTGGGAATCCTGGAGGACTGTGTATGATCAAATAATCTCTCTTATTCCAATTATCCTCGTTATTTCATCACCAAACTTCATGAAGTTCTATATGAAACTGGACTTCTCCCTCCCCCCTCAAAAAAACTATACAGAATTTAGGTAATGTTAAAGGTCTAATGTAAAACCACAAAAAACAAGGAAATTCAGTTAAGAGTATAACTTTGGGTTTGCAATGAAGCTTTAATTCATAGTGCTCTGCACACTGTTTTATAGGGGGAAAAAGTACAAAAGCATAAGTTAAGAAATATTATAGATTCAGATTTCTCTCCGTAATGCTAAATTTCTTTGCTTTTTATTCTAAAAAGCTTAATTTAAAGCACTAACCTCCCTCCCAAATTTAGCTGTTTTAATGGAAATTAAAAGTTAATACCTGGCCTGGCTGTAGATAATAAAGATGTCAGTCATTTGCTGAAGTGGAACAATCAACATAAAAGCTAGTGACTGGAGTCATAACAAAGACCATAGTATGGGGCTACCATGAAGATGATATCTTGAATTATCACCAAAAAAAAATCTATACTAGAAAATGATCCTTTGAACTGCTACGAGTCCATTTCACCTCTTGGATAATGTGCCTTAATTGGATACAGGGGGGAAAAAGGCTTACAACCCTTAAGATATTTTCAAAATTATTTCAGGTTTAACATTTAAATATATCTTTTCATTGGACTTAATACCATACTGAATTGTGATAAAAAGAATTAGAACACTTCCAAAACTTTTGACTTCTGCAGGAAATGGTTTGCAAATAGGAACAGGTGGGATATATCTGTAAAGTGGCATTAACGACATCTTTACACAAACCCCATTGACAATTAAGAACCCACCAGTTTGAAAAGTAACCATACAGCATTGCAAGGAAACAAAAACCTAGCAGCTTAACATAATCTTCATAAACAGTAGCAGCTGCCTTTATGAGACAACATTTTAAGAATATTACCAATTATATCCTATTGATTAACTAGTGTTGTAGTGAGACTCAGGATACAATTCCAACAAGTCCATGCCTATATGATCAACATTAACTTTAATCTTTAAACATATCAAAAACATGGGCTTTGACTCCGAATAAAGTGTAATGCAAAAGTGTGGAGATATTACTGTACTCTATATTAGTGTTACAAAATGCATTTGTTCAACATGGGTTTTTTTGGTTCCTGCTTAAATTATACTGATCACAGTAAACATGGTATTGTGCAATCCCTTTCTTCGTACTATCACTAAATAATGTAAGATCTGCAATAAAGAAAAGGCCACCTCTTAAAATTCAATACAATTTTGATTGTACATGCAAAATAAGAACTGTAAATATTTCCTTTTTAAAATACATATTTTATGTATTTATGGTAGATCCAATGGAGATTATTTTTAGCAAATAAAACATTGTTTCTTAAGAAGGCATCAGACCAAGATGCTTAAAATTCAGCCATATAAAATAAGATGGAGCAAATTATTATATATTATACACACACATATATGTATACGCATGCACAAGCACACACACACACGTAGTTTCAGTATAAACTTTCGTTTAAAAAAAAAAGAAAGAAAAACTATTTCCACTGACAATATACCATCTGTATCTAAACCATGTGAAAAGAAAAGCTTTTAAAACCTAGCCGCTGCTAATGTGACATGTTGAAACATTAATCACCCCCTAAGGCCAATATAATTGTAGCTCCATGTTAATTACCTAACAATTAACAGCAGTAATTTCCAAGGGGCAATCAATGAATTAGCTTGTGATTTTCCCACAGACTTCAGACCCACACTGCCAATCTGAATGAATTTCAAACCCTGCACCATGGTTCATCAATGACACTTCTGATGTATGAAATAAAAATTCATTTGCACCCTCACTAATTAGGCTCGATTATATCCCTATGTGTATTACAAACTCTATTCACTTGCACAAAATCTCTGCCACAGGCATTTTTCTCCATTTAAAAATTCATTTTCTATTAAATTAGAAGG
Organism: Dermochelys coriacea; assembly: GCF_009764565.3. Taxonomy (NCBI): domain Eukaryota; kingdom Metazoa; phylum Chordata; order Testudines; family Dermochelyidae; genus Dermochelys; species Dermochelys coriacea. The sequence continues at coordinate 56,594,713 of NC_050069.1, forward strand.
TCACCTAGCAGGAAAACTTACTAATCAAGATTTTATCACTATCGTATTAAAGGGTTTTAATAAGCAAGTTTAATTAAGTTATCCTAACAAGTGATAACAGCTATCTACAGCTTATCTGTATGTTTATGCAAGTAAGTGTGTGTATTTACAAACACACAGACACACATCGTACAGGTGAATGGTATGTAATTCTAAACTTGAACAAAATTATTGAAGAACATTCAGGTTTCTTTTTCTCCTTTCTTTTATTAAGTTATTAACTCAAATCTTACCCAAGCTAGGGTTTCCGTCTGCCAGTTTCTTTGAGAACCATTTGACACTTGTCACACAATCCTATGATAGACACAAATATGGCTTGGTTGAATAGAATGTTATCACCTCCTACTGTCCAGATACAAAGTAGCTCTTGTTATGTGTAGGTTGACTAACCATTAATGTCAATGAACTGAGTTTCAGTATGCTTAATTTATTATTGATTTATTAAATTTATTCTTTAACAATTAAAAAGGATTAGGCACTAGTTTTATATCAAGTATCGTTATGAGTTGCTTTTAGCTAGGTTTATGTTTTGTAAGCATGAAGAAGGGGAAATTTTTAAGCTAATCTGTTCAAGAAGCCAGGGCAGAAAGAATGAATACATTAGACCTTCCCTTATTAGACTTAATCAAAATTCTAGCAGCATCAGTGTTGTTTATGCAATGAAAAGAAATTGTGACTCAAACACTACACTATTTAGTTTTGGTTCTTTAGTTACAGGAAAAAATACCCTTAAATACTTAGTGTAGGCATATTATGTGACTTGTACTCCACCAGTACTGTATGCGAAACACATGAGAAATTTAGTACCAAATTATGGTTCTTGAAACAAGGCAGTCAGTGAAAGGACAGTGGAGAAACAATGTACCCTACATCTCCTAAGTATTGCAGAGGGAGGCAGTATGCTTTAGAAAGTTTTTTGCTTTCAGATGATTGGTTCACATTGACCATGGTCAATAATAACCACAAGTCATGTCCAATGATTGCTCTCTAACCTCTGTGAAATGGTGGTTACCATATTTCAGCTCTTAGGGGACACATCTACCTCACACAACCACTATGGGAATTATCACTTTGTTGGCAGTCTCAGCAGAGATGCCAAGGATTCAATGAGAATGGAAACTCACATACTAAGAGGGAAACTTGCGGCCTCAGCAAGGGAAACTCCAACTTTCTCCACCTCTGCTGTATCTGTTCAGTGGACAAACAGTCTGACCTTTTCCCTCAGTAACTGAACCTCCCCACTTCTGCTGCTAAGTTGCTAGAAGACAGAGTAAAAAGCCTTCCCTCCAGTCCGGCAGTAAGACTCACGGGCTGTTAAAGTCACATCAAACGACTTTAAATCATGATTTAAGGACTTCAGTAACTCAGCCAGAGGTTATGGGTCTGTTACAGGAATGGGTAGCCGAGGTTCTGTGGCCTGCAATGTGCAAGAGGTCAGACTATATGATCATGATGGCCCCTTCTGGCCTTAAAGTCCATGAGTCCATGAAATCTCACCAAATCAGATGTATTGAAAAGAAAACAGTAGTATTCCTTATAGCAGGCCTTATATGAGGCTGCAACTTACACCCCTCTGTATCCACTGAGGCAGCTATGCTGGTGGAAGCACCCTTCTTCAGGGAAAGGCAGATGGCAGTACAGGGACTGTCCTGTCTCATTCTGCTAGGAAAGGGGAGCTTCATTTTATGCCTGGGACTCCCTCAGAGGAGCTGTGCTGGGGGCTGCAATCCCCAAGTAAGTCATAATTGTAGAAGTGCTGAAGCAGCACATTGGAGGTTACCTGTGTCTGCTCCCTTCTGGCCAGCAGCAATCCCATTCCAAGGGTACAACTGCCACCATGCAGAAACCTGCAGCCTCAGTTGTCTCAGCCCCCAATGAGTGGAGCTCTACAGTCTAAATCATGGACCGTAAACAACAGAGATTGGTGGAAGTTCACTATGGGACACAGAGAACTCAAGGCTGTATACATTTTCACAATGGAGAGGGGTAACTAGTGGTGTGCTCCAATGGTCAGTCCTAGGACCAGTTCTATTCAACTTATTCATAAATGATCTGGAGAAAGGGGTAAACAGTGTGGTGGCAAATTTGCAGATGATACTAAACTGCTCAAGATAGTTAAAACCAAAGCAGACTGTGAAGAACTTCAAAAAAATCTCACAAAATGCAGTGACTGGGCAACAAAATGGCAAATGAAATTTAATGTGGATAAATGTAAACTAATGCACACTGGAAAAAATAACCCCAACTATACATACAATATAATGGGGGATAATTTAGCTACAACTAAACAGGAAAGAGATCTTGGAGTCATCGTGGATAGTTCTCTGAAGACGTCCACGCAGTGTGCAGCAGCAGTCAAAAAAGCAAACGGGATGTTAGGAATCATTAAAAAAGGGATAATGAATAAGATAGAGAATATCTTATTGCCCTTATATAAATCCATGGTATGCCCACATCTTGAATACTGTGTACATATGTAGTCTCCTTATCTCAAAAAAGATATACTGGCATTAGAAAAGGTTCAGAGAAGGGTAATTAAAATGATTAGGGATTTGGAACGGGTCCCATATGAGGAGAGATTAAAGAGGCTAGGACTTTTCAGCTTGGAAAAGAGGAGACTAAGGGGGGATATGATAGAGGTATATAAAATCATGAGTGGTGTGGAGAAAGTGAATAAGGAAAATGTATTCACTTGTTCCCATAATATAAGAACTAGGGGCCACCAAATGAAATTAATGGGCAGCAGGTTTAAAACAAATAAGTTCTTCTTCACTTAATGCACAGTCAACCTGTGGAACTCCTTGCCTGAGGAGGTTGTGAAGGCTAGGACTATAACAGGGTTTAAAAGAGAACTGGATAAATTCATGGAGGTTAAGTCCATTAATGGCTAATAGCCAGGATGGGTAAGGAATGGTGTCCCTAGCCTCTGTTTGTCAGAGGGTGGAGATGGATGGCAGGAGAGAGATCACTTAATTACCTGTTAGGTTCACTCCCTGTGGGGCACCTGGCATTGGCCACTGGCGGTAGACAGGATACTGGGCTGGAGGGACCTTTGGTCTGTCACTCTATGGCCATTCTTATGTTCTTAAGTAGTAATCTTCTGCAGCTGATGCATATGCACCCCATGAGGAGTAAAAGGGGATTTTTTGCTGGTGTGTCTGTCTAGCTTCAGATCGATCAGCCTTTCCTGAGCCCTTTCTTGGTGCATGATAAAGCCCTCACGGAACACTGCTCTGCAGGATTCAGACCTACCCACTCCCTCTTTGCCCTCCACAAAGCCCCCCATAAAAGCATATCCACCCACCACCCCTATTCAGCAGAGCTGTACTGGGACTCTGCGACCTGCATGATAATACCACTTGTTTAGAGCGGATACCTCTGACTGTGCCCCTTGACTGAGATTGGCAGAGGGGGAGGGGGAGAAAGGTGTGTAGTTTCCAGGAAATTTTTTCCTTCCAGAATCTCGCCCTAGAAGTGAAAGTGTTCTTTTCTCTTCAGGGATGTCTGCGTAAAATTATCCATACAACAATAATCTTAAAAATAAGATGCATTAAAATACAGAGAAAGTGGAATTAAATCAAAATAAATGTTTTGCTTAACATATGTAGATCTGCATTTCTCATACAAAACTAGACAAGGCATTCTCAGCTTAAATAGAGGGAAATGGAAAAAAGGGACAGATGAACAGCTCTTGAAAGCAATCCCTCTCTCCCCCCTCTGGTCAGACTGGCAGCCCTCCTTGCTGTCCACATACCAGCTCCTCCCTTGTCCTCCCCTAAGACATGCACATCAAATTCCCTCAGCCAGTTTTACCAAAGAGCTTTCTGAAGAAAAGGACACAATAGGGGTTGGTAAAACATTTTCATTCTCCACCTTCTGAGAGAGGAAAAGAAAACCCCTAATGATGAGTAATGGCCATCTTTCAAAGACTTAATGAACACTCAGAATACTGCCTTTTGCAAACCACCTTGACTAGCTGCGCCCTTTCTCAGTCACACAACTTGGTCAAACCTGGTCTGCCAACTCTTGCGATTTTATTGTGTGTCTTGCAATACTTGGTGTTTTCCTCAGAGTCCCAGCTACTGGAATCAAAAGGTGCAAAAACTTACTTTTTTTAAATGAAAGTTTTTAGTTCTCATAGCTGCAATGAAAGACTAGAAAAAGTGAAGTGATTGTACCTTAAAGGCTCAAAACCAAAAGGCAAATAAAAAGAACTCTCACATTTATTATTATTTTTTTTTAAAAAATCTCATGATTTTAAAGCAAATCTTGTAATCTTTATGGCCTGACTCATAAGTTTTGAATGCTTCCCGTTGGGAATATTGTAAAACTCACTAAAGGCATCTTTTTTTTGTCAAGAAATAGGGGCAGGCCCCCAAATTTTCTGTGACAATCTCTCCCTTATTGCACCCTCCTGTGCTTTGGAAGGGAGATGAATTTACTCCTATCTCAAGAATAAACAGAACTTCAATGACTCATAGAAGTGACTTTCTATATCATTTAGTAGATCCCCCAGCTTATGAGGATAGTTCCTCAGAATAAGTTTCCTAAGGCTTTGAAGAGTCTAATTTAAGTGTTCTAGGGTATGGGATTTCTAACACTTCCCTTTGGAAAAAATTCCTCAGCCTACATCTCACTCTCATGTGCAGCCTTCCCTTCCAATGGAGAAAAGGGGTATTGCTAGAAGGAAATCCCCAAATAGGGAGGCTGGACCCCAGGTGAAGGGGGGGAATGGATATGGTATGTAGGGGCAGTGGCAGTGGAAATTCACAGAAGAACAGCGTTGGTTTGGGAGGGGAGACAGAGCTGGAGGACACAGTACTGAAGGAACACAGAGCAGTACACACAGGCACAGTCATCCACATTGACTGCACCACAACTAAAGGTGGGGCAGAATTTGTCTGGGCTTACCCAAAGAAAGGCAGCTCTGCTTTGTGCTGGGGCAGGGGGGAAGAGGAGGAAGGTCAGAAACTGCTGCAAAAGGTGCTTTGCAGCAATGACTCGCCCCCCCCCAGGAATGTGCATAAAGGTATGAAACCTGGGTGGGGCAAGTCTCTGTGTCCATGCAGCGAGGAAGCCAGCACCCACCCTCCCTCCCCTAGTGGAGGCGAATGGCAGGCTGGGTTAGGACCTGCTGTGGGCATTACGCTAGTTGCCCCTTTTAAAGGGGGGCTGAGAAGAAATTTTTCTCGCACCACCAGAATTGGCTTTGGTGGAGTGAGGTTTTTTTCGCCTTCCCCACAGCGGGTGTGAGGATGGACCTTTTCTGGTGAGAAGAAAAGGAGACAGGCCATATGTCGCAACTTATTGTGTAAGGCTGGGCGGATGTCCAGTGCAGGTACTCCACGGGGAGGGCAGCCAGTGACCAGATAAATGGCCTGCTAAAGGACTTAAAAGGAGGTGCTGGATACAAGAACAGAACTGGGAAGGAGGTTCGGGGACTGCTATGATTATTATGGCAGGGAGCCAACCCCCTCCATTATCATAGCCCTCCTTAACCCTCTTACAAGGCTGATAGATGGTAAGGTCCAAGCTATGGGTCAGCTGGGGGACCTGGATGGAAACAAAGGGGGGCTGGTGCAAGCCCCAGAAAGATGATTTGAATAAGCATGGATTAAACAAAGGGGGGCTGGTGCAAGCCCCAGATAACTGATTTGAATAAGCATGGATTTGTCCGCACTGTACTCTTTATCTGCCGGGTAGTCCCAGACATCTGTATAGTAAAGTTGTGGTCCAATTAAAACCCATAACAAGTCTTCTGTCCTTCTTGCCAGACAATTACAATTTTACATATAAATGGTGTTAGTGGAAGGTTTGGGGGCAGGAGGGGAACTGTGGTCATCAGTGGAGCCAGCTCTTTATCCCTTGCAACTTCCGGGTCCCAGCCCAATGTTTTGTGTGGTTGTACCTATGCATAATCCTCCCCATGCTGTCTTGGCTCATGCTTTCATTTTCCATGACTATGCCTTACACACGGAATGCCTTTCCACACATGATCTATAAGTTTATTACATTCTCTTTCTTCAGATCCCTCATCAAGACCCACCTCTGTGGTCATGCCTCAAAGAAATTGACTCCTTAATGAAAGCCAGATGGAATAACAGTTGCTTCATCTATTGTAACAAACTAAGAAAATGTATATATGGATATAAAATTTTACATCATTCAGTTTCCTTCCCATCCCTTCAATTTAACATCTTAGACTAAGTGCCTTGTGGCAAGGACCATCTCTTACTAAGCATGTGTCTGTTTGGGGTTGGAGGAAGCAACATGGAAAAGTTAGAAGATGCTAGAGATGGAAAGATCACAGTGAGTTGAGAGAAGCATCCAAATCCAAAGTTCAGACCTATTTCCTTTTACTCACAGTATGGTGCAGAGAAGGGAAAATTATAAAGGATTGACATGAAAAAGTAATCTTTTCTTTTTTCTTTTTTTTTTAGTATTTCCAACTTTGATTCAAGGCAACAATTTACTGTTTCTGCCTTTAAACACAGCTCTAGTAATCAGTCACCACAAGGCAAATCATTAATTTTCATGAATTTGTCCCACTGGAAACATTGAATAAGTAGTATAAACATACACTTAGTAGGTGCGTAGAAAAGTAAATGGATATAAGATAAACAAATATTCCCCTTATGAATTTGAAACCACAGAACTTGAAATACAACAAATACTTGCAGAATTATTTTGGGGTGCGGGGGAGGATATCCTTTTAGCACCATAAGATTTCTCTCCCTTTACCCCAACCACCACTTTTCTTTAGTCAGGCCATCAAAAAACACCAAACAAACAAAGAAAAACGCACACCAAAAAAACCCCACAATCTTTAGTGATTTCTCAGGTGTTCCACTTTTGTCTCAAAATGTCAATTAATCTTAAAGGAATGCTTGCTTCCTACCAGCTCAGTTTACTTAGGTAAGAAGATTCTCTCAGAAAGATTCCTTTGGGACATTTATCAATTGTGCACACAGTGATTAGAATAAGCATTGATTGATTATTTACTCCCCTTGTTTGCCTATAAGAAACTTTGTTATTAATTATTTCCTGCCTTCATCACCATTTGCAATAAAATTCTATTTTATTGCCTCAAAATATTACTGTCCCCCTGGTAAAGAACGTGTTAGGTAATGACATTAGACCTTGAACTGCTCTGTTTTTATCTGGATCGGCTTGATGATACCTTCTGAAACCAATGCTTTACGCCTTTAACCATTTAACTATGATGATGCTTAAATTTGTTACTCCTTGCTAAGTTTACATACATTGGCATTCTACTGTGTTTTTTTCTTTTCATAATATACATGTGATGTTCAGGCTTACACTTGCTTGTGATTCAAATAAATCTAAAATGGTGCTACTTAGTACAAGCACCTACAGTACTTGGTAATGTTTCATTTGCCACAATCCTTTTATCAAGGACTCTTGTTAACTTTCTTCTCCCGTCAGATACCTAGGAGTTATTTTCACTTTATGTCTACTGATAATCAACTAAAGTGCCTCTTGAGAACTTAATGTTAATATCTCAAGAACACCAGTAGGCTCAAATCTTCTATGTAATTCATAATTTTCATAGTAGTACATCACTTCTTATCTGGATTATTCAAATATATTTGCTGCGGATTTATTTGAGGCCATTTACAATAAGTCCAGCAAATGCAGAGCCACTCATGTCCAAAATTGCACTTCTGCAAATCAGCATTTTACTGTCTTACTGCAAACCTTTTTTCCACTTGTTGATTCAGTTTGGCATTGATGTTTAAAAGCCTCTTTGGTCAACCAGGTGGATAACCATGGTGCACTTGAGGATCTGCTTTAAGGCAAAGGTCACACTCCAATTATAATTAATACCTTTCAGGATGGGTGTGGGTATTACAAAAGTGATGCTTCATTCTCTCAAGGGGTGGAGACTGCTATACAATTCCTAAATTTATTCTGGCAAGATTACAGATATGGAAGAGACTGGCAAACGTGTGTGTCTAAGGTGGAAGGAAAGGAGTAAAATAAAGATTTAATAGGAAGAAAAGAAAAAGGAAATCTAAAAACCCCAAGATCATACTAGATTTAATGAAATCTCAGCATTGTCAAATGACCCCCCCAAAACTCCATCAGGATAAGTTAAAGTTCTTTTGCTCAGATGACTGAAGCCATACCAGCCAAATAAAATATGCACTCACAAACAGGGGCTGATCCTTATTTCCTTAACTGTCTCCTTAAAACCTACATTTTGCATGTAGTCCTACAAATTACTACCATCTGGCATTGGTTAGACTAGCAGCCATATCTTACCACTTAGACCATCATGACTATTATGCACATGCGCCTGACTCTTGTTACTTCTCTCCTCTTCCTCCGCACTTCTGTTTATTCACCTAACGTGAGTTGTCTAAAATCCTAGATTGTGAGCTCTTTGGCATGGGACACGTTTGTGGGTTTTGTATATATAGTGCTTAGCACAAGAAGGCCCTAATCCTTCTTTGGGGGTCCATAGGTATTACCTCAATAGAAATAATGCATATATAATAAACATACACATGTTTAAGAATGAATGTGAACCTGCACCAAATTCCTGAAGTTCAAACAGGAGGACTGTATTCGCTCACATGCGCTCTCTTAAGTTTTCCTCTTCCTGCTCTGTGTGATTGCCTTTGGTGCTTCAAATCCAAACTCTCTTTTAAAGTTTGCATGTACGCTGATTCCCCCTCTACTGCTGCTTGTTTCTGTTGTGAGCAACTGGCAAATTGTTGGCTACTACAATAAATGTACACGATGACTTGCCTGTAAATTAGATGTGGGTGTGTAAAACCCAGGCTTATTTACACTGTGGGATGGTGCCAAATGCCCGTTCCAATGAAACAAAATGTTTTTGAATTGGACAAACAGTAGAATTCACATCCTCACAGACATAGGGTGTCTTCGCTATGGAATCCAGATATAATTCCACAGATCCTTTTTCAGGAGGTGGGGGGGCAATTTTCTTATTAAGGACTATCTCTAAAAAGATATATTAGAAATGGAACAGGTACAGAGAAGGGCCACAAAAATGATGAAGGATATGGAACAACTTCCATGTAAGGAGAGATTAAAAAGATTGGGACTATTCAGCTTGGAAAAAGGACAGCTGAAGGGGGAGGTGAAAGAGGTCTGTACAATCATGACTGGTGTGGAGAAAGTGAATAAGGACGTGTTATTTCCCCCTCCACATAACACAAGAACCAGGGGGTCACGCAATGAAAAAAAATAGGCAGCAGGTTTAAAACAAACAAAAGGAAGTACTTCTTCACACAACGCCCAGTTAACCTGTGGAACTCATTGCCAGGTTTGTTGTGAAGGCCAAAAGTATAACTGGAGCTAGATAAATTGATGGAGGATAGGTCTATCAATGGCTATTAGCCAAGATGGTCTGGGATGTAACCCCATGCTCTGGATGTTCCTAAATCTATGACTGGATGGATTACCTGATGATTGCCCTGGTCTGTTCATTCCCTTTGAAGTATCTGGCAACAACCACTGTCAGCAGACAAGATACTGGGCTAAATGGACCATTGGTCTGACCCAGTATGGCCATTTTTATGTTCTTATGAGAAATATCCTATGTGCAAAAAGGGCAACATTTTAATTTATACTCAATAACGAAAAAGCATTAAAATTAATCTTTCTGAAACAACTGATCCTAAGTATTGTGATTCATGTGAATTTAATTACACTGATTTTTTTAAAACTAATTTTATAATTGCTTTAAGAGCAGTTTGGTTTTCTCTATAGCAATAAAATAACTTGTTTTAAACATGGCTATAGAAGAATATAATTTGATCATTTCTTCTGTTAGCCTTTGTTATATAGATTTTTACATAATCATTACTCATAATGTTCTGACAGATAATGCTATTACTAGTGTTACTATCTTTGCTATTATTACAAAAATCTTCTGGTTTTGTAAAAATTTTAATTTATCAAAATGTAATAAAAGCACATCTAACATGAACCATAATTTATGAAAATTTTAGATGTGCTGCTTGACATTCATGTCACTGGGCTTCAAAAGTTTCACATCTGAATTGTGAAATTACACAGATTTTATAAAGATTCTGATTCAGCATGTTAACTGGCACTATCTTCCATAAAATGTATATGTTTAGTTTTAAAGAGACAGGCGTATGCAATTTTAATGTCAACACTAGCATCTCCAAAAAGTGCCCTGGCAATCAGTGGAAAGGTTTAATAGGTTTCCTGTCTTGTTCTTAATTTGCTGAAATTACAAAATCAATACTTTCAGTTGTAGCTGCAGCTACCTGTTTTACTGCTTTAAGATAAAGTCTACAAGAAAGTAACCTTCACATTCAATTTGTAATAAAGAACATCAGGGTGTTCTTGGCCACTAACTAACTAGTCTGTTTTCTCTTATCCAGAATGAGACATTTTGGATGTGCTATGTTTCCCCTTAAAGGGGAAGATACATATTGATGAGAGTTGTGATTAATAGAAAACAAAGTATTGTTTATTTTGTTTGTTTTTAAGATCTCTTCCCTTTGTTTCTTTGGACTAAAGTCACATCTACATGGATTGCTCATTATCACTATATGTTTCAATCATGCAGTTTGGGCTTATAATGTGCACACACAAGCAGGCCTAAGATTTGTTTTGCCTACATCAGTATCTCTTATTACAAAGGAACACAACCTTTTCTGACAAAGGAGACAATTCTCCATACATAAATATTCTCTTAAATAAGGAAAATGACTCAGGATGAAATAAAGTCAAAGAGGACTAGGAAGAGAATGACCAGACCAATGCATCCAGGAGAGAGGTCCAGCTGTTATGCAACAGCAATAAAAAAAAATCACAATATGGCATGAAGTTACAGAGGTCCTTTACAGGAGCTCTTTGCCCTTTCTGCGTGTGACTCCTTTATGCTGAATCCTGTCTTGCCACAACCCCTTTTGAAACCACATCAGCGAGATGATCATACCCTTCAAGTTGCCTGGGAATCAGTAGTGTATGGTCAGTCTTATCTCCCATCTGGAGTCATATGGAAAGGTTCTCTTCCATCCCAGACCTGACAGGTAAGATGAGCTGAGGAAGAATGGAAAGGAGATTCTTCCCATCCTGTCCCCCTCCTCCAGCAAAGCAAATGTTTTCTAGTCAAAGAATGCTGCAAATCATTTTAGCAAATGGTCCCATAATCTAGCTGAACAACATTCTGCAGCTCTTAGGAAGGGAAAGGTACTTTGGCCTGCGTGGTCCTTTTAAATTTCTCTTGCTAAGTAACATGATTAATGTTAAGTTACTATTTCCAAAAGATTACAGTGTAGGATTTCTTGATGCTATCCACCAATGCAAAATGTATTCACACCATGCAAACAAAGAGTTCTAACACGTTCTAATAATGCTAATGAACACGAACATACACACACACCCTGAGATGCTTAGTACTACTCTTCAGCTGTAGCAAACTCATTTTGGAAGTTACACTTGACTGTGTATGTGATGGAAATGGTGTACTGTAAATAGAGAGAATATATAGCTTGAGTAAATACGGCAAATGTTTAATCACACAAAGAAAACCCAATGGTACCAAATACTAAAGCTTCCTTGCTTATATGCTTGTAGAGCTTACTTTTTAACTTGTACCAAAGCCACTTGAGCTAAAAGTCTGCTATTTATCCTGTGATAAACTCTCTTTGTATCTAGTCAGATTTTTAATTTATAAACAATGTTCTGTGACAGGAAACAAAAGGTATTCATCCATAAAAGAGTCAAGAGCAACGCCAAATGATTCCGTGAAGATCACTTGTGTTTGTTTTGATTGGTCCTATAATGTTTACAGCACTCAACTCAGCAGGCTCAGAACCCCAAATCTATATTTAATTTAAAACATTGCACCATCACTCAGAAACCTTTCAACAGCCTCACTTCAGTCTAAAGAACAAGGGCAGAGGGACCTGTTTACAAGGAGCACCTTTTATGTGTTTGAAGGGATCACAGAAGATTTTTAAGTATATTTTGTCAAAAAACAATATTCCCTGAAAGGGTTCTACAAACACAATATTGTGAAGTAAAGCATGTAGCACTGCTTCTAAGATTTCATTTACATTATCTGTTCTTTTTAACCACATATCCCCAAAGTGACATAATAAATAAAATAAAATAATAAATAAGCCAGAAAAGTAATTTTTAATTCTGTAAATTAACAATTCTCCTTAGCCTTAATTTTTATCCTACTTGTATGACTTAGACAGTATATATAACTTAGTACAGAAAACTATACAGCAAAAGCTTTGTACAGCTTCCCAGCAGTTTATATAGTTTAAATAAAATGGTATAATTCTTCAAACATGAGTGACTAATGTGATATGCCTAAATCTCTATACACACATTTACTGGTAAATTTTAAAACAAAATGTGTCATGAGTTTTAAGGATGCTGAGCAGTCAGTTTCTATTAATTTCATTGGGAATTTAGGTTACTCAATACCTTGCAGAATTAGACCTGATTCAAATGGGTAATTATCAATGTTGTGAATATCATGTGTTAAACAATGGCTAATATTCCAAAGGTAACAGTGAAGGTACAATGCATCAGTGTAACACTGTCAACAGCAGTTTGCAACCTCAAGCTGCTGACATTCACAGCCGTTGTTTCAATAAAAATATAGAGAAATTTGGAAATATCAGAGTAGAAGAAAAACAATTTTGAAAACTGTACACGGTTCATCCAATTTACCCTTCAGTGGGAGGGATTTGGTCTCTTGCAGATGCCCTGAGATTCAGAAGGAAATCTGGTTCCTTCCGCATAGATCTAAGAGTTTCTTTGCATATATTCAAACTCATAACTGACCAGTCTCCAGGCAGCATTACTGTTTTAGGAGCTGTGCTGTAATTGGCTCCCCTGTCCATAACTGGGCCATACCTGATATGGATTTGAAGTTGCTGCTGCTCTAATAGCGTCACCTTCATGTTCAAAGCCTGCCAAACTCTATGTGGACTTCTAAGGAAATAGTGTGCCCTGTGATAATGAGTTCCCTCCTTGATGTCCCACCAAACATTATGAGAGCTCTGATTTCAGAATGTTAGAGTCTTAGAGTTTAAGGCCAGAAGGGACCACCAGATCATCTCATCAGACTTCCTATATATCACAGACCACCCGCACCACCCAGGGCCCTCACACTATGTTTAACAAGCAAAATTAGACCAAAGCATTATAGCCCACAGAAGACTTGACAACTATGTGCCACAGGCAATGAATAGAGGGATCATCGTGCACCACTGTCTGAGGCCCCTGCCATGGCAGGGAGATGATTAAGTGAGATATACCCAGATAATCCTGGCAAATAAGATACACCCACATGCTGCAGAAGAATGTGAAAAAAACCCAGGGTCCCTGCTGATCTGATTTGGGGGAAAATTCCTTCTAGACCCCACATATGGCAATCAGGTAGACCATATGCATGGGAGCAAGAACCAGTTGGCCAAGCACCCAAGAGAGAGAATGCTCGATGCCACCTCAGATTTCTGCCCCTCCCCATCACCAGGCATGACCATCCCCGGTACTTCAGAGAAAGGAGATTAAAAACAACAACAACAAAAATTAGAATACATTGCCAGGGAAGAAGAGGGGAATCCCTTCCTGCCCCCTGCAGGGATAGCTGAAACCCTAAAACAATGAATTTTTATTAACAAAAGACATGTGTTCACATGGAGGGGCTGATTCTGACCACCACTCCAACTCCTATATGGTGCTCAGGGTGTCTATAAGGTCAAAAGGTACCGGGGAGCATTGCTCCTGTGCAGGACTAGCACAAGGCCAATGTAAACAGCCCCATACCATTACAGGTGCTAGAGGAGGAAGCAGACTGGGGAGGGGTTGTCCATAGCTTTCAGCACTACAGAGATTCTGTGATACAGTGAAACCCATAGGCAGCCCTGGGAGGCTGCTGTTAGTTAAAGCAACCCTTGGGGCTACTCTAACTAGGCCAGATATTGTTTCAGTCTCCATGGCAGCCTATTATGTGGAGGAGCAGTAGCAGCACTTTACCATCAACTGTGTACCAGCCTGTACTGGCAGCGGGTTTCTTACTGGTACATCGTACTGGCTTACTTTCACCTCTGTTGATTTGGCTCAGAGGATATTGGCTAGTTAGACCTTTTATAAATTTTGCATGTTTTTTATGGGGCTCACTATTTTAATGTCCAATTACCGGATTTCCACAGGTAGGCTCCAAGTGTACCCACAACAAATGCACTGGTTATGCTCAGTTCAAGGTGCACAGTTTGTGAAGCTCAGTGTAGGCTTCCTTGTTGGACAGTCGGCCCTATCACATCACTGTGAGTTATAGCTCAGAAATGCAATGTTACCTTTATAAAATTTCTTAGTTCAGCTAACAAAAATTATTCAAACTTCAGTTTTATTTTAGCTTACTAGTACAGCACTATGTTTAAGTTATAGTGATTGTCTTTAAATACTTTTATAGCAGATTTAACACATATTTTAGGTCTTGCCAGTTTAAAAGCTGGAACAAAACATTAGCAAATATACAGTGGGGAAACAATTCTGCATTAGCAGAGAGTGGGGAATTAGATGACCTTTTAGTTTTTTCCACCTCTAGATTTTATGGAAGTGAACAAGTAGATCCACAAATGTGGTGAAATTCAGAATGATGGCTGCTCTGAGGACATGGTACTGCTTTTCTTTTTCCCAGTATCACCAGGAAAGTATTCCTTTTATCATTTACAATTATTTCGTTACTCTGGATGATTAATTATATTTAAAAGCGTGTAATAATAATCTGTTCACTGACAGAAAACACAGTAAAGTTAATAATATGTCAAAAAAAGTTCCAGCATCTAAACAAAGTTTAAAAATATTGAACAATGAGCCCTATTAAAGCTTTTCAAATGCAATATCAAACATACAACTTGATCAAATAAAGAAAAGGGAAATTAAAGTGCTCTTAAATGCAAACAACATTAGGGACATGACAAAAAAGAAATACTAAGCATGTTCCGAACCAAGACTTGCACCCTGTCAAAATCGATGTAAGACTACCCTTTAATAGGAAATGTTAATAGGAAAATGGGAATAGGAACTAAAATACTGGTACCAAAAAAAAAGTGACTTAGAAAGAACTAGCAGCCTTAATATATTAGTTTTGCATTTTTGTAAGTGAGATTTGAATCTGTTTTTATATACTCTTTATGTTCCAGTTAAAGCTAGTTCACAAATATCAAACACCCACAGAGAATCCGCTATAAGATACCAAAACTTTCTCATCAAAAGGGACCAGAGTCGTCTCCTTTAGGTGGGCCTTTAACTAAGGGTTAAATAAAACCATACAAGAAACTTTAGGAATATTTAACGACTGGTTAATACAGTGGATAGCTTACTGGAGGTAGTCTGTAATGCAGGTTTCATTAAACACATAGAAAAAAAAAGTTGGCTATCATAGCAACTAGAAATTTTATTCACTAAAACATAGTTTTAACAAAAACAAAACAAAAAAATCAGTCCTCTGCATAGCACACAGACTTGTGTTAAAATCAGTGGGGAGTCCAATGGCACCTTAAAGACAAATGGATTTATTTGGGCATAAGCTTTTGTGGGTAAAAAAAGCCCACTTCTTCAGATGCATGGTCCACTACATGCATCTGAAGAAGTGGGGTTTTTTACCCATGAAAGCTTATGCTCAAATAAATCTGTTAGTCTTTAAGGTGCCACCGGACTCCTCATTGTTTTTGTGAGTACAGACTAACACGGCTACCCCTTAATACTTGTTAAAATCAGTTTGAATTTCCAAAGTAAGAAATATAGTATTATACAGAAAAAAATATTTCCAGTGTGTGCACATGTTAAAACATTGTCAGAAGTGGTTTTAAAAATCTTTTAGCCATTGGTTTGCTTTTAAAAATATTTCAATAGTTCATACTATATTCTGAATTTATACTAATTCTTTCTTTCCATTTTTAAAATTAAGTCTTTTTCACCAATAGATGCACAAGAAAGTATACAAAACTCCACAAATAATTATTTTTGCAAATCTGTTAAAAAAAAGGCTGAACTTATGTGATTTTTGTTTTGTTTCTAAACTGTACCAATGTTGATGATCTCTGTGTCAAATTTCAGCCTAATCCGAACTGAAACAGCAAAGTTACAAACCTCTGAAAAAAGGGATTTCCAATGGTAACTCTGACAGGCCCTGTCTATAGTAGCAGTATCATGCATCACTGTAAATGTATATGATTTAATATGATTCAGTTTACATTGTTTTGGCCAAAGCAATGTAACTTTTGGCTTGACGTAACTAGATTGCAGATTTGATAGGATGATTTTGTGCAAAAATTTCCTTGCTGTGTATTATAAATATTTATGATATTGTGATATGTGCTGAAGCTAATAAGAAGCTAAAGGTATGTTTGTATGCCATAATAGTCAACTTTATAAAGTGACATGATAGTAAAATTCCTAAGCAAATGAAGTATAATCAGACTCTGGTATTACAACAACATGTATTATGTTGTGAATAGTAGGGCCAATAGTATGACTGTTCTAAATTTAATTTTAACATATGCAATTCTTACATTTAAGATTTTGATACCTTTCCTGAGAGGATTAATTTACTGGCTACAGATTTTTACAAGACCATGATTTTCTTTCTGAAACAATAGTGTGATGTGCATCAATTTCCTTTTTACCTTGAAAACAGAATAACTATAATGTTTTTTACATTTTATGATGAAATTATGTGCAACATGGAATTGTGAAGTATTTAGGAGCATGATATATAAACATGCTGATATAATAAGCAAAGGTATTGCAAATATTAAAAAGACCAATGTAAATTTAAAACAGATTGCATAGTTTAACATCAGTACATTCTTATGCTCGATATTAAATAGAATTTTTTTTCTTACAGCGTCATCACCAATACACCTGCCAATTGCACAGCTGTAATATAAAAACTACAAAAAATACCCACCCCAGAATATATATATTCCTATAGTACATATAAGGTTATGGTTGTCTCACATGTAAAGTACTTTAAGATAATACAACAAAGAAATAATCCATTATATGCTTCCTCACTGCTGCTTGAACACTGCTGCTTCTATTATTTTAGAATAAACCAAACACAATTAGTGAAATAATCTCATTTTAGCCAATCATTTGTGATGAGCCAGTGCAATGTTGTTTTTACATATTGCTATCAGTCAACATTTACTGAGAGGAAAGTCAATTGATTCCCTTGTGTAAAAGTATTTAGGGCAAAGTGGAAGTTAAGAGGATCCTTGAAACATAGTACCACTTCGGGCTCCAGCTGCCATGGTTTGCTAACCAACATATCCTGTGCATGCCTGCAAGGAAATTTCAAAATCCATCTTTACTCTTTCTGAATATTGTTATCACCACCTCTGGAGATAAAACAGTTCTTTTATGTATTCTGCTGCTTATGTCATCAGAATACCAAATTCTATAGAATATACAAACATTTCAAGTGTGGTACCTGTTACCTAAAGTTGAAAACTTCCATTTTCTAAGACTAAGTAGTATTAATATATACTACTCTATATCAAAGTATCATATCAAAGTATCCCTATTTTCCATTGACATCTTCCTGCATTGATACAATAAAGTATCAGTATAATTCCTGGAAATTGCATTTTAATTTTCATTGTCTAGAATTTAAAATGGCACTTATTCTAATTTAATATAAAATTGGTAATATATATGAACATAAAATTTGTGCAGAAACATTTTAGATATTTGTATATATATATATATATATATATATCTCTTTTAAATGCCAATTACATCAAAATTTATATAGAGATGAAATTAAGCTTAATTTAAAACATATTTTAAAAATATTTGACAATACCAGCTACCTACTCCATTTTAATTACAAAAATAAAACTTTCTGTATATTACCCTTCAGAGTGTCCAGAACATATCACCTCTTGATTTATTCCTTTCTCCTTTACTTTTTGTTTACCAGTATTCTTATTTTAATATATGTGGTTACTAAATCAGTTTTATTAGTCACAGATTCTAGTTCCCTTCCATTTTATAAAGTAGTTCTATGAAAAACAATTAGTGTTACCACAAGCCATGACAAGGTGAGTGTCTACTATGCTCCTAATGCCCACAGCACCATACCCTCTAACCAGGAAGATAGATAAGGAGACAATGCTGTTGTCACTCTATATACCTGTCAACTGTGGGGCAGTAGGAACAATAGTAGCAGAAAGCTAAGTTTGGAAACTCTCTCTCTTAAATTCTTCTTGAGTTTTACCACTAATTAGACTTCCTTGAAAATAAAGACTTTAGGTTGTACATAGCAAATACCAGAAATGTTTGCAACCAGCTACTGTAGGTTTCTGTTGTGGAAGATGAGAAAAGAACTCTGAAATTTAGTTATTCACTTAATGAAAATCTTCTGCTTTATTTTCAATAAGAAAACATCTTCCAATCTGATTCATTTTTGTTTTATTATTGGATATGTACATGGGAATTCTCATATAATTTTGCTACTGAGCTTTTACCTTTATTCGTATTATTGGTAGTTTCAGAAGGAAAATCTGACACACTCATTTCTACACAGAAATATAAAAGGGGTGTATGGAGGCAGCATTTTAGATTCTATAGAAAGGTTACTATAAAATTTACATTTTCCATAAAATATAAGTAGCCACCATTTTGCTGTAATCCCAGAGCAGCAACGAAATGGTGGTAAAGAAGAAAACTACCCTATCAGACACATTTCATCATTGCTTCTATCCATCACTATCTTCTTTCCCCAGAATGATTATCATTTACCTTTCTTCTTCTTACAAGTAACATGCTATTTTTTAGATTAAAAAGGGGTATAAAATAAGAAATAGTTAATTATCAAACTGAGATACAAATCCTATAGCAAATTCATCGTCTTTAAAAAAAACTGCAAAAAGTACAGCATGATGTTGCTAGCACACACTGACGAACGTGTTTCTTGGAACAGTGCTATATGAAAGCTGTATCCTAGAAGTAGAGCACATGGTATGGAATATGGCAGCTGCATTGGTTAGTATGGTATTTTAATTATTATATGATGAAATGGGCATATGAATAAACATTCAAATAACAAAAACAATTTAACTAATTAAAATATTCTTAATTTCTGCTATACATTTTTGCCTTTTCTGAAATCTTTTATGTTTCAAATTAATAAGCATATTGGTATATTTGAAAATGTCTGTTTATATATCTGTTTTTCTAAGTGATGCCACTCCTATTTTGGTTTCTGTATCCCTTTCTGAAAGATAAGCATAGGAAGCATTCTTGTATGCAGTGGGGAAATAAGATTTGTGGACTAGTTCTAAGCATATACCGGTGATACTGTTCTGTACATACTAAACAAACTCTTAAGGTGTGTATAGTAAGTTTTATGGAAGTACTATACACTAGATCTTGTATTAAATAGATTCTACATTTTTAAATTGTAAATGTCCAGAAAAATAATTTATTTCACATACTTTATAATATTATAGTTGTTTACTACCATAGTTAATGATGTTGAAAATGATGTCACTTTTGAATAAAGAATGCTATAGAAAATGTTCACTTATTTTACAGCTATAAGATAAATATTTTGGACTCCAATATAAAATTTTAATTAATAACCACTGTAGAACCAAAAAAATTAAGGTAATGTAAAGGATGGATACTTAAATTAAACTTTGTTAGGAAAAGTTTTCTAAAACATCCTGTACTGTGTTAAATTTGTTTATATATATCTGCAATTATGCACAAGTAAAACACATGTCATGTTCCTCTTAAGTACTCCCATCCTTTTTAAATTAAAAAAAAAAGAGCATTTAGGTAACACTGCCACCTATTGCTTAAATATTATAGTACTTATATTTGTTGCTATTTTTTGTAACTCATCCGTGCTGCTCTGACTATACTTGTATGGTTTCTGATCATCATATCTGTTTTCCATGTTCAAAGATGTGTAAAGATGTAAATATTACTATAAAGTAGCTGAGCCATAATTTACCTAACAACTTGATGATGTTAATGATCTTGAAATCTAAATGTAAAATTATTTGAATGAGTACTTTTTTTAATTTAAAACATCATCTTTCCAGAAAAATTATAAGAGATACGTCAGAATATAACACATCAAATCAGAAGTCTACATTTTAAAATAGCAAAACTAAAAACACCCTATGCTATCCAGACACTAGGAGATTTTTTTTATTTCAGTTTTTCAGATCCTATCTTAAATGTTCAAACTAGGGACCCACCCCTGCAACTATTTCACAGACACAAATAATGTCATTTAAGGCAGTCATTGCAGGACTGGGACCAAGTCTTTTTAGTAAATAATTGTAATGTTTTATGACAGCCTGCAGCAAATCACCAGTTTTACATCTAAGCAAAAAATTACACCAACACCATAACTTTAGCTGGCATAAAAAAAGAAAGTAAGAAATATTTCCATTGATTTATTTTTAAAAAAGGTAGAAAATTATATAATCTTACTTTCCTTAAATATTTATCCTGAGGTATCAGTACATAATTTCTTTAATATCAAATATGTGTTTTATGTATTTATGTACTATAAAGTACCATCTACATTCATTGCAGGATGAATATACCTTAAAAATAAAATGTACTGATATGTTTATAGTGTCCAGAGAAATCATCAGATCAGTTTTATATTTCTAAGAGGATAGGTGTAATATAAGTTTACTTTACCTCACCCACTACAGGGATAGTCACTAGACATAGTACAGTATGCTGTGCAGTTCTCTTACTACTGTTATGTTAAAGTCTACGAAATAATGGTGGGTGTGCCTAAAAATGTTCAAGGTCATCTAAGTGTGGAATCATATTTTTCTTTAATTTTTCAATTTATGATTCTAATTATATTTCAAAGATTGGTGGCACATTAGGCAGATCAAAGCATCCAACCCGATGAGTACAAATGGGATTTATTTAAAAGAAACAGTTTAAATAGCTTTTTAGTACATACAATGCTATAAAGTTACTTTCAAAAAGTAATTATAACCTTCAAAATAGCACAAGGAAACTGAGTTTATAAAGCAGTTTTGGTAAGACAGGCATAAGAAATCCATAGGTTTTGAGATGTCATAACCTATCTTTTATGTATACCCTTCTCCAAAATTAAAATTACTACAAATAATATACAGCTATTACAGGATAACCCTGGAAGTTTAGGGATCGCTCAAAAATATCTTTAATTTGTACATATTTATTCTGTCTCTCTTTTAACTGTTTCACTGCTACCAGGTTACTTATGAAAGGCAGTCACCTATCAAAACCAAGTATTGTACAGTTACAATGCAGCAATGTGTTTGTAGTAAACTCCATAACTACTGGTGTTAGAAAAGCAATAGATATATACTATTTTTAACTCTCTCCTTTTTCTGCATTATAACATATAGGTTTATATTGTGTGGGTAGAGAAAATGACCATACATTGAATATTTTTTTAAATAAATGGAATACATGATACCTAAAAACATACAGTATTAAATATTAGAAGAAGGATATTTTTCAGATTACATTAAATATTAATGTACTTAAAACAATTTGGCATTAGCGTGTTCAACCTTAAATTCGCTCAGCTTAGTACAGTAGGATAAATTATTAATGATCTTATTGGTAAACACTGATTTGTAATGTAATTATTTATTTAATGCACCAGTTTATGTAAATATCAGACCAGGACATAAAAATCTAGGGTTTTGTAAATGGAGAACCACAGTGGAATAAAATATTCTCTGATGAAAAAGTCACTTGTTAGAGATACAGAAAGAAAAGTCTCATCGTTTGCTAGTTTAAGAAACAAAAACTTTCTTCATGAAGCTATAATCCTCTTCTTTCTCAAATGATTTGTCGCTACAAACTTCTGATGTCACTCTTTACTACTCCTGTAAATTATTTAAATTATAATATACATAATCACGGTAGCCATTTAAGATCTCTGAAAATGCATAAATTCAAATGCCAACTCATCTAAAAGTAAAGAAATGGGTAGTGAGAACACAGCATAATATGAAGCATACTTATTAAACAATAATTTAAACAGCATAAAATCCAAAATAGACTTGGGATGCAAAACATGAAAAATCAAAGATATATAGTACATTGCATGAATAATTTCTTAATTTTCCTAGTTTCTAAAAAATGTAACATATTTATATTTAGAAGAACATATTTTCAGTAGTTGAGTGCACTTTGGCCTAGTCTACAAGATTAACAAATAATACATATATGTATATTGAACACTAGCATGTTTTGAATGTCAACATTTTGCATGTTAAAATACACATACCAGACAAAGGTAGAATTTAATACACAGAAAGAGTACTTTGTCGGTGAAAAAATAGGAAGTCTTTTTCTTGGTTATTCTCTATAATTGGCTAGATAGACCATGTTAGGATGCATGTTAAAATGCAAAGATAAGATGGTTATATTTCAACAGCTAACATCATCATTACTTTTATATCTTCGCTTTGCTAGCTCATTGTTTTAAATGAGCATCACAAAACCAATGGAGCTTTATTCTCCACATTACATTTTCTTCATAATCATTTTCAATTTATTTTTTCCTGCATGTCATCATTTTAATGTAAATCTTTCTTTTTCTTTGCAATAAAATGAAATGATTAAGTAATCCTGCTTTTTGCATGATTAAAGATGACGGATAAGCTTGGATGGATAAAAATCAAGGCTTCTAACAGAATCTGTGCACCTAGATTGTCAGAATCCTTTCAGCTTGCTCAGTGTTAATGACAGGAAAAATTAGCATGTCTGTGAATCGCCTAAAAAGGATAACAAGTTATCTTTAAAGGACCCACCATATATCTACCCTAAATTTTAAATACTATCAATAATTTTCTGTAATTAAGCCCTGATTGTTTTGTAAATAGACAAGATCTTTGTTTAGAACAATAAGATGTGCTCATCTAAAGCCATTTGATCAGTGAATATTACTCTGCTGTTTAACAAGCACGCTTGTATCACCAATCTTACACATTTAGAGACAAAAATATAAGGAATAAAAGGACTAGTGAGTATAGCATAAAAACTGGTGAAAAACAATGCAATATTTTTATTTCTTTTTCAGATATGACTCAGTTTAAAAGAACAGAAAAAAAAACTATTGATATTTACCAGTGTGTCTTTCCTTTCAACAGCCCTATGCAATATGCGTTCATCCTTTTTTGACTCAGACAAGTAAACTAGAAAGGGGATATTACAATACAGCACATACATACTGCCATTGCCTCTAGACATATGACCCAAAATGATGCTAAGAAGTCTCTCTCTGACCTCCTGTTAACCAGCCTCTTGTGATTAATTCAGTATTTCCTTGAAAGTATCTGCTAGAGATCCTTGTTTTTGTTTTGTTTTTTTAATTTAAGAGTTTCTGAAGCCCACCAATAGTTTCACCGATGGATATTTTTATCTATTTTTTTATCAGAGGAAAACCATTAATCTATGAACTGAGGTCTGTGGTAACAGAAAAGCACCACCTGCCTCAGCATTTGCCAAATAGGACCATAAATACCACAACATTTCCTGACCTAAGTTTCGTAGACATCTGTATCATGGTAGCACTGCATTTCCCTTCTTTGACAGATGAAATTACTATTCTTTGATTTCTCTCTCTCTCTCTTTTCTGATTATGTTCTGGATGGCAAAATTTGGGCCACAAAATGCTAATTTCTAACCTAACACCATGACAGCAATCACAGCCATCACAAGGATGGAATAAAGAGAGCAATCTAACATCCAGGGATATGAATTTCTGATCAGTGGCTGGCAGACTGCCGTGAAAGCTTACAGTAATCCCATTGGACAGCTAGGGTTGATGAAGCCTGGGAACAGGCAGCCACAATGTAGGTAGTTCACAATTGCAAGCATTTGTCCATAATTTAAAGCTATATGAGAAGTGGAGAGTATTCATCTGAACAACAAGCTGTAATTTAACTAGAGTAACATTTACACAGTTTTTAACCCATTAAATCCACCTATTCTCACACTGACATTCCCTCTTTTTAATGCCATTTTGAACAAAAAAAACCCTACATGCTAAATGTGTGTGTGTCTGTGTGTGTGTATGTATGTGAGTGTATGTACAATTTGACAGGAGGGAGTGAGTTGTGAATAATTTTGTGTTTGAGAAGCCCAGTAAATTCAGTACTATTAACTTTTATTGTGTAATTTTGTAAAAATGAGTGACTTCTTTTAAAATCTAAGAGCCTGATCCTGCAAGCCTTACCGTGAGTGAGTAATCCCATTGAAGTCAATGGTCCCCACTCATCCATCCTTCCTCACTCTGAGTAATACCAGATCTGTGGATGACTCATGTGAGTAATGAACTACTCTGTGGGATTCATGGCTCAATTCTCCAATCAAATTCCTGGAGGAGGACCCCTGTGCCTGTGCAGAGCTGGAGACACATTTAAGTCAATGAGGCTATGCCAAGGTCTGACTGGGGATGCAAGTTGGAGACGTAAGTGTGGCAGAATTGAACCCCATATCAGTAAGGGTTTTCCGAATCAGACCCTCAACTTTGCAGTTCGTGGCATGAAATATTATTTTGTGCTTGAAATACATCTTTCCATGTGACCCATAAAACAGCCACCCTCTAAACTGATCTGCCTCTGTCATTTTTATATTTTGTCACTAGATCGTTACTGCATAAGCAGAGCTGCTGCCAAGACTTACAAGGCCCCAAACAAGATGGTGGAGCCATTCCCAGAAAACATGATACAGCAAGACAATGATGACCTGGTACCAACTGAAAGTGGGTAGGTGAAACTGACACTGCTGTACTTAGAGGACAACACAAGGAGTAAAGATTGTATTGTAAGTCATCGAAGGATTTAGAGGCATGCACTCTCAGACACATTTTGAGGGGGTTTCTATGGAAACCCCAGAAAAGGAAAATAGATCCAGGAACTCTAATGTATTTAGGTATAAAGGGTGAAAAACCTTGCCCCATTGAAGTCATTGGGGTTTTTGCCGTTGATTTAAATAGGGCCAGGATTTCACCATCGACCTTAAAGATGTAATTATCACAACACATATGAAAATGGATGGGGGGGGGAACAACCTATGATGAGATAACAGGTACAGGACAAGATTTACTGAAAATGCCAACAAGTAAAACCAAAATGAATTTTATTGCATTAATGAGAAAAAGGAGCAACAGGCCCAAACCCCTTCTGTGAAGCTCAGACAGAGAAAGCTTTTTCTGTAATTTTAACCTTTCAGAGAGGCATCAAATATAAGCAAATACAATAAGATGCCAGCTGGACGTGCCTCATAGTATTGCTCAAAATTCATAAAATACCATTAAAATGGATATGTGTGCTGAGTCTGTAACATGGCAGTTGTATTTAGAGTGGTCAGAATTAAAAAATTTCATCTGTTTTGAAACATTCTACTCTTCTGAGAGATATTCCGTGTAATCAAAATGGGGAATTACCACTGGAACCAAATGTGAAAGGGAGACCGTGTTGAGGGGCAATTAACTAAGCCCATTGTCTCCCTTATTTTTGGTTCACTCTTTTCTATTCTCCCTCCAATCTACTTTTTTTCTCTCTCCTATCTAGCACTTTTCTTTTCACAGTCCCTTTGGTGTGTTTTCTCTTCAAATTACCTTTTCTTGTATCCCCACCCCAGCCCACCAATAACCCCAAAAACTATCTCAATGTGCTCCCCTTTCTTACTCAATCATTCACCCCCTACACACACACTTTCTTCTTGCCATCTATCTGCTATAGTTAAATGGCTCTCTTCACTGCAGTATCCCAGCACCTCACACTTGTTAGTGTATTTATCTACACCCTTGCTGCTCTGAGGTAGGGAAGCATTATTATTCTTATTTTACAGATGGGGGAATTGAGGCACTGAGTAGCTGACATGCCCAAGGTCACAGAGGAAACTTGTGGCAGAGCAGAGACTTGAACCTAGGTCTTCTAAGTCATAAGCTAGCTCTCTAACCACTAGCCCCTCTTTCCTTTTTCAAGTTCGCCTCTTGTCTCTCCCCTCACCTGCCTTTGTGGCCATCCTCCTCCCTTCTGATCTCCTCCCCCATTCTCTCAAGTATCTCTTCCCATGATGTTTCCACTGGCAGACACAGACCTCCACTGACTCTCCTCCCCCTTAACAGGATTCAGTGGAGTGCATGTAGAGCAGCTCACGGTCCTGACTGCAGTCTGTCTAACAGCAGTACTCTGCTGTGTCTTAGGCATCCCACTCCTGGTGAATTCCATTCTCATTGTATGGATGATGGCTGAAGAGCAGCTGGTGCCCAAGAGCAGCCACACAATGACTAGAGCTCAACTCCTACTCAGACTCTGACCAGCAGTCATGGTGGGGTGAGGGAGAGATCAATCACCCATGATGTCTAGGCTCAGGTACCAAAGTCAGGCCTGACTCCTTCAATAGTGGTCGAGGGGCAATGGAATTATAACTGAACTGCATTGCAGAGAAAGCAATCCCACTTATAACAGCCTTGAAGTGTATTTTTGGCACCAAACCAAACATATTACCAATGGATTTTTTTCCTTTTCTGTCGAATGGCATTTGATATTGGTTCCTATATATGTAAGATTACAACAGGTGAATTAAAATGTCAAACTTTGCATCACCTAAAAAGGAATGATATATAGCACTGGGAAAGAAGTTGCAGGGGACCCTGGCCAACAAAGCAGAGAAAGGAGAAGCATATCCCAGCTAATCCTGCCATAAAGCATTCATTTAAAAATAGGTGTTAGTTTGGGGTCAAATGTACAGGCAAATTTTGTCTTGTGTAATTATCACAACACAGCAGGTCCCCTCTGACCTTGCTAGCATCACAAGGATCACATCTCCAAAGCAGGAACTACTTTTCTTGATTCTTTAATGTGTAAAGAGATTTTTCTTTACCTGAGACATGCATGTTCTATTTCCACTATGTTGTTTCTTGAACTACAATTTATTGGCGGCCTTTGCATGGTAAATGTTAACTTAATATTAATGTTTGAGATCCCTTCAGTGTTGTTCCCTTCAGTGATTTTGGATCTTGGGCCAGATTGTCTAGTGATTTTATAGAGCTTTTCATGTTGCTCAGATAGGAGGTAAAGAGATCGTAACTTAGTCACAAATATCCAGCAAAGAAATTCTCTTGGTGTGGGGGAAACATCTGCTGTACAAAAGGTCTAAGTCAGTGTTTCAGCTCCTTTCTCTCCCATCCCGCTGGGAGTAGGGAATGGCACCGGGAAAAGGGTACTGCATCAGTGGTGGAACTGAAAGCTGACTGTCCTTGCATCAAGTTTGGGGCTGCCCCTAAGTGTCAGGGAGGTAGAAAG
This sequence comes from Dermochelys coriacea, assembly GCF_009764565.3. NCBI lineage: Eukaryota > Metazoa > Chordata > Testudines > Dermochelyidae > Dermochelys > Dermochelys coriacea. Next base: position 56,622,117 of record NC_050069.1, read on the forward strand.
GCTCCCTCCCTGTTACTTCGGCCATCTTGCGCTGTGTAGAGCTCTGGAGCAAGTGAATGTCAAGCATTCCCAACATTTCATCTCCAAAAGTCTGCACTGGAGCACATGATGGGTTGTGAATAGCAGTAAATCTGGGGCATCGGAAGAGGCAGTATTAGGAGCCTCTGCAAGGGTATGCCACATACCAGTGGTGCACCACCCATTTCTAGGAACTTGAACAGTTGCCGTGTATGGCCTCTTGTTGGAGCTGTGCCTCTCCTGTACATGGCAGAGTATCATGCAGCATGTTGATTGTATACAATGATTGTTTTGCTGCTCCATTGAATGGAGGGAAATGTGAGTGGCAATAGGCAAATCATTGACCACCCATATGACTCGGTCCAATTGTGGGGGGGAGTAAAATGTCAGTTCTCACTAAGAAGTACATTCCACCAAGCTTAAGCTTTACTATATAAACATATTGAAAAACATTAGCAAAATGCAGCCTCACATACCTTCATATTTCCTTGCTCTTTGGCCACCATATAATGTAGCAATGCACTCAACCTTCAGAGAGGGCAGGTGAGGCACAAGGGAGGGGGAAGACCTGTGTACGCACATTAAGTCCAAAACACTGAACTTGTATAAGAGTGGACTTAAAACATGTTCATTGGTTTATTCTCTCAGCCCTCATGCATCCCACAAATGTGTATTTCTGATTGATGTAGTTTATGTATTGTTTCTTCCTGAACATAGTACGGTATGCAAATATACATATTGGAACAGTTTGTGCTATATAGCCATAGCCTTTGAGGATTTCAAGACAGCATTTACATCATCAGATAATAAAACAAAACTATGTGCATAATATTAAAAACAATCTCGAATAGGGTTGCCAACTTTCTACTCACACAAAACCAAACACCCTTGCCACGCCCCTTCCCCGCCCCTTCTGTGAAGCCTCACCCCAGAGGCCTCACTCCATTCCCCCCTCCCTCTGTCACTCGCTCTCCCCAGCCTCAATCACTCGTTCATTTTCACCCGACTAGCTCAGGGGCTTGGGGGGTGGGAGGGGGTGAGGGCTCTGGTTGACGGTGCAGGCTCCAGGGTGGGGTCAGTGATGAAGGCTTTGGGGTGCAGTAGGAAGCTCTGGGCAGGAGGGGTGAGGGCTCCGGCTGGGGATGCAAGCTCTGGTGTAGGGCTGGAGATAAGGGGTTCAAAGTGCGGGAGGGGAATCCAGGCTGGTACAGAGGGTTGGGGTGTGAGGGGGAGGGGGAGAGATCTGGCTGGGGCAACATACTCTGGGGTGGGGCTCAGGATGAGGGGTTTGGGGTGTAGGTGGGTGATCTGGACTGGGACCGAGGGGATCAGAGCTGGGGCAGGGGTTTGGGATGCAGGAGAGGGTCAGGGTGAAGGCTCTGGGCAGTGCTTACCTCAAGTAACTCCCGGAAGCAGTGGCACGTCCCCACCCGCCTCAGGCTCCTATGCGGAGGCGCAGCCAGGCAGCTCTGCATGCTGCCCCGTCCACAGGTGCCACCCCCCTTCAGCTTCCATGGGCTGCAGTTCACAGCCAATGGAGTTGCTGAGCCGCGCCTGTGGCAGGAGCAGCATGCAGAGCCCCCTGCTCCTGCTACACCTGGAAAGCTGGAGGGTGGGTGACATGCATGCTGCTTACGGGAGCCGACGCGGGAGCCATGCATCCAGGGAGCCTGCTTAGCCCCACTGCGCCACCAAGACCAACTTTGAATGGCCCAGTCAGCGGTGTTTGAGCGGGAGCTGCCAGGATCCCTTTTTGACTGGACATTCCGGTCGAAAACCTGACACCTAGCAACCCTAATTTCTCAAGTGGAACAGAATGATAGCACAGCAGTGACAATTATAAAAAAACAAATCTAAATTACTCTATACAAAAACAAGCATTAATTTAATATTGAGAAATTAACCTATCCGAAGTCAGGTAATATCCAATGGTAAGATTCCAAATCCTTCTCCCAGTTACACCCATGAAACCCCATTGTCCGCACTGCATGGATACAGTTGTATCAATCCAAAGGGATCTGTCAGTGAGGTTATACACATATCTCTTTACAAGATAAAAACAATGGTCTTTCAGGCAAGACACTGGACAGGAATTCAGGCAATCTACCTCCAATACCCAGCACTGACACATAACTTCCGTAACAAAAAACAAATACAACGAGGAGTCCGGTGGCACCTTAAAGACTAACAGATTTATTTGGGCATAAGCTTTCGTGGGTAAAAAACCCACTTCTTCAGATTCTTGGAGTGAAAATTACAGATACAGGCACATGAAGAGAAGGGAGTTTCCTTACAAGTGGAGAACCAGTGTTGACAAGGCCAATTCAGTTAGGGTGGATGTGGTCCACTCCCAATGATTGATGAGGAGGTGTCAATATCAAGAGAGGGAAAATTGCTTTTGCAGTGAGCCAGCCACTCCCAGTCCCTATTCAAGCCCAAATTAATGGTGTTAAATTTACAAATGAATTGTAGCTCTTCAGTTTCTCTTTGAAGTTTTTTTGTTGAAGGGATGGCTACTTTTAAATCTGTTATTGACTATCCAGGGAGATTGAAGTGTTCTCCTACTGGCTTTGGTATGTTACCATTCCTGATGTCCGATTTGTGTCCATTTATTCTTTTATGTAAAGACTGTCTGGTTTAGCCAATGTACATGGCAGAGGGGCATTGATGGGACATGATGGCATATATAACATTAGTAGATGTGCAGGTGAATGAGCCCCTGATGGTGTGGCTGATGTGGTTGGGTCCTCTGATGCTGTCGCTAGAGTAGATGTGGGGCAGAGTAGCAACAGTGTTTGTTACAGGGATTGGTTCCTGGGTTTGTGTTTCTGAGGTGTGGTGTGCAGTTGCTGGTGAGTATTTGCTTCAGGTTTGGGGGCTGTCTGTAAGCAAGGCCTGGCCTGCCTCCCAAGGTCAGTGAGAGTGAGCGATTGTTTTCCAGGTTGTAGGTTGTAGATATTTGATGATGCGCTGGAGAGGTTTTAGCTGGGGGCTGTACATGATGGCCAGTGGTGTTCTGTTATTTTCCTTGTTGGGCCTGTCCTATAGAGGGTGACTTCTGGGTACCCATCTCGCTTTGTCATTCTGTTTCCTCACTTCCCCAGGTGAGTATTGTAGTTTTAAGAATGCTTGATAAAGATCTTGTAGTTGTTTGTCTCTGTCTGAGGGATACAAATGCAGTTGTATCTTAGGGCTTGGCTGTAGACAATGGATCATGTAATGTGTCCTGGATGGAAGCTGGAGGCATGTAGGTAAGTATAGCTGTCAGTTGGTATAGGGTGGTGTTTATGTGACAATCCCTTATTTGCACTGTAGTGTCCAGGAAGTGGATCTCTTGTGTGGACTGGTCCAGGCTGAATTGAAGGTGGGGTGGAAATTGTTGAAATCATGGTGGAATTCTTCAAGGGCCTCCTTCCTGTGGGTCCATATGATGAAGATGTCATCAGCATAGCACAAGTAGAGGAGGGGCACTAGGGGACAAGAGCTGAGGAAGCATTGTTCTAAGTCAGGCATACTGTGGGGCCATGCAGGTACCCATACAGTGCCACTGACTTGAAAGTATAAGTTGTCCCTGGATCTGAAATGGTTGTGGGTGAGGACAAAGCTCAGCCACCATGTGTGCCGTGGCCTCATCAGGGATACTGTTCCTGACAGCTTGTAGTCCATCCTTGTGTGGAATATTGGTGTAAAGAGCTTCCTGGTGTAAAAATACCTTCTGTGTGACTTTTGACAAGTCTTAATCTCTCCCCATCTGTTAAATGGGGAAAATAATACTCCCTTAGTTCACAGCTGTGTTTTGACGCTACGTGCATTAATGTTTGTGAAGAGCTTGGATACTGTGGTGATTGGAGCAATACAAGCGTCTAGATAAATACATATAGGATTGTCACGCAAGCATGTAAAATTTCATCACAAAAGGAATTTGCTTGAGCATCTTCTAAGCTAATGAATTGTGGCTAGAATGGATGTTTGAATTCTACTTTAACTACAGCAGTTGCTATTGGTGACCACTATAATATATGTCTGCTATTAACCTTTCAAATGCCTACAAATCTGAAATAGCACAATTCTCTAAATTCCATATTTATCCATCAATTGCCCAAAAGTCCTACAATGATTAACTCCAAATTCCTTTATGTATGGTATGTGTCCCCTGCATTTTCATTTCTCATGACATGAAGATTTCCCACTAACTCTAAATATAAAACCACTGTATAATGGTAAATATTTTGAATCAAAGATGAAAACTCCCAATATATTTATCATCCAAATACAGCTGTGTAAGTCTATATGTTCCTCATATAATATTGGCACTCCGTCACTCCATTCGCCTGAGGCTCTCCAAATGTTAATGAACAATTAAGTTTTACAACATCCCTCTGAGGTAGGAAAGTATTATATCCATTTTAGAGATGGGTAAACAAAAGCATTTAAAAATGGGTTGCCCCAGACCACATGGCCTCCCTAAGAAAATCTTGCAAGTTTGATGACAAAATAATAAATCTCTGAAGAAATTCCAATTAAATGGAAAAGACCTACTCCTTCTGATCAGGCCTCAGGATTACATCATCACTTTAGGCACACAGTAAAATAATATGTGTGTCCAATTTATTGGATGAACAACCAACATTAATTTATCACAATTTGTTATTTTAAATAACAGTCTCCTAATTTGGTTCAAATTACTCTAAACTCTGTTAGATTTCCAACCAGTGTCAGTACGAGACAAGAATGCAAAATTAAGTTGTTAACACTCTGGAGTCTAATTCACCAACAGCTTTAGCCAGTACACCTAAATTAAAATGAACAATGTTCACCAGATCATGCCAGTGATTTTAGCCCTATAGTTCTATAAATAGTATGCTCAGTTTCTGTAAGTACACATTTTACCTTCCTCTCTCACACAAGAATCTTTATTTCTTCACATTTATATTTTATCCACAATTCAACACCAGACATGCTAATGTTATTTGTAAAGCGATCATAAACACAGGAGAAATATAGAGGTGAAATACCAAATAATTGTATGTGAAGATACATGAATACAGGATGAATTCAGTGGCTAAAAATGTTTGTTAATAACACAAATATCTCATGTAAAAGCATTAGAACAAAAAGCATTTACATGTTGATATTTAATAAATGAACTTAGATTGGAATCACTTCTATTTTCTACTAAACAAAATCTCAAGCTGCTCACAAACATCCTTTTATTTCATATTTCTTTGGAAAACAATATATAAATACCCATTTCTGAAAGAAAAGGCATTTTCACAATTATCTGCTTAATTGTCTGTATGTTGTTATTTTCTTTATTTTATAGAATCCTCTGCACATCTTGTCATTGTACTTCGTTTTCTGTTGCAACTAACAGCTTTAGCTACCAATGTCTGGCACTTTTAAATTCTCTGAAAAGCTCTACAAACCACAAGAATTAACTCTGAAAAAGAGGAGCTGGGAGGAGAAAGGGAAAGGTTTAAACATTTTATGAACTAAATATTTCTTTGCAAAGAGGAAAATTTGCTGATGCCCCATCGAAACCTAAGCAGTTGATTCTTTGAAGAACGTGTTTTATATTCTGCTTCTTCAAAACCATGGTCAACAAATCTATGCAGAAAATCCTATATCAAGCTTACTGATATTTGATAGTCCAAAGTCTTACCATTGATTTTCTTCAGTTTCCTCCCGTAACATGTCTCCGACATCTGCAAAAGGAACACAAGGGCAATGTTATTACTAGCATTCGTTGCTTAATTGTACAATTAGCACCTATGTTAAGAAAAATGTTTCATTTTTATTTTAGGTAAAGTCCTGAAAATTTCTACTCATGACTAGCAGAATAAGTGTAGCATGTTGTTTCTCCTGGCATTTTACTAGCTACCATTTTAAGGGCTAGAGCCTGTAGCCTGCTAAACTTCAGGACATTTCAACTCCTGGGTGCCATTGGACAGGTCATGAAATAGCAGACTTGTGAGTGGTGAGTTTCTGGATTTCAACACTAGAAAAGAAAGTGTTCTTGAAGCTGTTGTCTCCTTGATAGGTGTTCAAATGACCTTTCAGCACTGGGCTGTTACAAAATAATGGTCAATAACAGCGGTTTGCTGTAGGGAAGCCTTCCACTCTGTCACCATAGTTTCCAGTGCTGAGAAGCCCATAAAAATAAATTGCAGCAAATGGGGCAAAAATCAGAGTGGATGTAAATAATCTTTGGCCTGTATATATTAAAGCCATGTCAATCTACAATATACACAATGAAGTTCTATGTTAAAGTTAAAACTAAAATGCATATCCTAGCATGTACTTTCTTAAGTTTAAATAAGCACCATGAAATCCATGTTTTTATACTGTTTTAGGGTAGCTATAATATTATTGTAATTTATCATAAACAAAATAACAGGAATGTCACAGTTGACTAAATTCCTATCAATTATGAACTTAATTTTTACACACATTTAATACTTATCTCATTTCAGACTTTTCTATAGTGAGAAATTTTCTTTTCAAGAAAAATGGCTTATACAGTTCACTTCCTGCCATAATCAAGGTCTTTCTAACCTGATATCTGAAGGTTATGCTTCAGTGAATAATTCAGTAGGTTAGTGAAACTGTGGCAGCAAAGAAAGTGCTAATCTTAGATGGAAGCTGTGAGGGATATTAAGAAACAATTGCAAAAAGTGACATATTTAATAGAGAAAGATTACTCTGTGCTACATCTATTTAATTTGAATTGAATAAATTTTGCCAGTATTTTATGAGATGCAGTCTGCAAATTATGTGAAACTTCAGAGTGTCACTGAGTCTATGGGAAAGAATAAAGGTTTTTTTTTTTCCCCTCAACCATTTTACGAGTATTGTGATTTTTGAGGACTTCTCACTCTTTCAAAAGAAATTTCAAAGGAACTGGAGAATCATTCACTGCAGGACTTTATTAATTTGAATTAAGAAAGAAGAAGGGGTAGTAAAAGGTGATAGTACTGAAAGATAAACAACAAGAGGCAATAGAAGGATCTTGTGTAATGAGACTTCTTGAAATAACTGAATTCCTTCTGGACTGTATCTGACTGTGGCTGGATACGTTTTCAATCTTTCAGGGGAAATTTAGTTGATCTAGCTGAGACAAGTCTGAAAGTATGAGTAGATGCAAGTGTGAAAAATGATAGGGGGCTGGTTTTGGCCTTAATCACAAAACAGATACTTAAGTTGAACACAGTCCTGACGGAAATAATATATTCTAAGTCTATGTTCATATAATACCTTCCATGAATAAGTAGAGGGGAAATATGATGCTCCTACTAAGAATATTAACCTCATCAGAATATCTTATTGTAGATTTAGAGATGACCAAAAGCTAATTACTCTTGACTCTGCTAAACAAACATTCATATTTTTGCAATAAAATATTATTTAAATTATTGGTTTTCTTGTAGAATATAGATAGTATACATAAACTGAACAGTGAGAGTGGCACTTTGACACTTCACATCTGAAAAAATAAAATTTAGTAACATTTGGTGGAAGACATAGGAAATCTAAGTTTATAACATTCTTTACCTTTAATAAAATAAAAAGAAAAGGAGTACTTGTGGCACCTTAGAGACTAACAAATTTATTAGAGCATAAGCTTTCATGAGCTACAGCTCATAGTTCAACCATGACTACCATAGGTGAATGCACATCTTTGAAAAGGTGCAAAGATAAACATTTGTGAAGAATTTGCATAGTACAGCTGCACAATTCATATGATGCTGTATTATTATTTAATATTTATATTACCATAGCATTCATAGGTTCCAGTCAAGATTGGGGCCTCATTTTACTAGGTAACATATAAAACATATGTAGGCACACTTTCTGCCCAAAATTTTTCTCAGCAGGTTCCCTTTTCAGGGCCAAGTAACTTAACCATAAAATTATTTTTCACTTTGAAGCTTGACACAGAATAGCCAGCCTGAAGGTTTTGGGGGGAATGGGAAGGAGAAGTTAGATAGCAAAAATGTATTTAAATTGGTTTGACTATTATTTTGCAATCAGGAATGAGAAAGTGTTAAAATGAATATGACCATCTTTGGGGGAGTTTTGTGCTCTAACCACAGAATAGCTAGACATTTTTTAAATGAAATTTTGCAAGCCATACGCCCAGAACATGGTCTGTTTTGGTAATCCGTGTCTTTCTAAATGGTCACATTATTCTACTTGGAAAAAAAGTTGTCTGCTTTCAAATTAAGAGTGGTAAAACTATTAAAACTCCATACTACAAGCTAAAATCTGCTCTCTGGTCTGCCTGGTGGATCTTGACTCCAATATTCCCAGTGGGAATTCTGTGGTATGTGAATCAAGAGAAGAATTTTGCTAATACTATGCAATAATAATTTTTACCATGCACCCATTCTGTGTTAGTACTATGTTCTCCCCTCTACTTATTCCTAACTTCCATTGTGTGTTCCACACATATGAGGGAGCGCAGGAATAGAGACCTGCTGTGTCTCTGAGAGGAACATTTTCTTCCTGTATGCATCATTAACCATACAGTGAACAAATTCATACATTAGCAGGAATGGATATAGGATATGGAGCCTTTTACCTCTGCTATAGATCTCCAGGTCAAGTCTGGTTCAGGTCATTTGGTAACCTAACGATATTACCATCTAATGGCTGTTTTGTGACCTACATTAAATGAGCTGCTGTTATCTAAATTCATAGTAAGCAGGAGTCCACATAAAACCACCACCAAACTGGTGTCCTTTCTGGTAATGTTAGTGGTGAGGCCAAGTAGTGAATGACAGTGGAGACTGAAACAACCTATGAGCCCTGCAGGTGCTCAGTGGAAAGGAGTTTGAGAGACAGTGGTGGGGGTGGGTAGTGGCGGGGGAGTGATGAAGCTTTCACTGTGTTTTTCTATATGTTATCTGTTATGTATTTAAACAGAAGACGTCGGTCTCCAGGCCTGTCAGTTCAGCACCTTTCACAGGCACAAAAAGGTGTCATGTACTACACACAGATGAAATAAAAGACAAAGGTGTCAAAGGCACCATTACAATATATCATAGCAATGATCGGAGGATCAACAGCTCCCTTCTATATTCATACTATATTAAGACATTCCAGTATATTGGGCCTGAATCTCTTCTTACCTACAATGTGTAACTTTATTCATGGAGTGGAGTCACTCCTGATTCACATTGTGTAAAGGGTGCAGGAAATCAGACCCACTGTGTACTGTATTGCCTTTCCAAATTACTTTAAATTATTTATTAAAAGGAAAATATGACATTATGCATGGATATATATTAAGAGGCATTGTTTACTTGTGACTTCAGAAATAAAGGATGTTAGGAGCCAAAGTTGTTCTTCCATCTTTAACCTTCTCACTTGTGCCCCCAAGATGCATTGCAACACTTACAGTCTGCAAGATAATGCATTGGTTTTTGGCCCTGTACCCAAAACAGTTATAAGCATGAGTTATGTATATGACACTATAATCTTAATGCTGGGGTGTCATGCATTTGTGGGCATACAACAGAATTTTATTACATCGATACAGTTTTGTATAAGCTGAACATCTGAATGCTAATGAATTGTGATAGCCTTGTAGATACCATACTGTATTATCCTCTGCAGTATTCTATCCAAAGTAGATAATACACACTGAGTAGTCTCTGTGAGACTAAACATTTGAAAGATGGTCAGTACTACTAGCTCTTACTTTAAATGAGTGATTTTAACTTACCTAAATGTCATTCCAATTAAAAAATCTCTATTTTAACTATTGAACTTGATTAATAATTTTGGAGTAATAATATTTAGTACTAATTCATTTTAGCCATAACAGTGGTCTTTACAGTAATAACTGCCACAGTCTGAAAGTGACCATTTACTGTGTTAGATTATCATGCTCTATAGTGAGAAATTAGATTAGCTGTTTTGGAAAATCTGGATGTTTGCTTTCTTGAAGCGTATTTTACTAGCTCACTCACCACATAGAGTTGATTACTAAGTAAGGAATTTAGATTTACAGAATAATCTCCCTATGTTATGGAGAAAGCCATTAATACAAACTTGCTAACTTTCAAATAGTCCTGATATAGATTTTACAGGACTCTGTGTGAAGTAATATGTAGGACCCTGTCAGTCTCTCTCTTCTGTCAGTCCCAATCCACTCCAGTCTGTCAGAGAATTTAGGCTCCAGTTCCGCAAGGAGCTTCCACAAACCCCTGCGCTTGAATAAAGTAACTTGCAGGATTGGGGCCTTAAAATGGGGCCAGGTCCTCAAATCTATAAAGCAGTTCTTCTCCAGATGCAAGACAAGGTCTTCAGAAGCCCTAAGGGACTCTAAGGGGTTGCTCAGTTGCAAGTACCGGGTATCAGAGGAGACTTCTAATTTATGGTGCTAGAAGCAGTGGCCCTTGCCTAGGGCTAGCCCTACCTTAAAAAAAAAATACTAGCATTACATTTATATACATCCTACAATGTTCACCACTGTTACTCAGAATTAGTGTCTCTCTCTCATTGCTAACTCTTCCTCTTTTATTATGTTTTACCTACAGATGGTCACCTGCTTGAATATCTCTAAAGTTAATAGTTAATCTATACACCCGTTGGATATTATGTATACAGCACCCATGACAATCATATTTTAAACTGTTTATATAGCCTGCACCAGTCTTATTGGTAATGTACTTAGTTGCCGTGTAAGAGTCTAAGGTTCACAAACAGATTTCTATTTTTCTTGGTCATTTTTTGTGGGCTCAGTTGACACTTTTGAGGTTTTCCTCCCATTTTCTGTCATCATGATACGAGCAGCAGCTTAGAAACCAGCTTCATTTTCTTTAAACATAAATTAAGAAATGGAGTTTCAAGTAAAACAGAAGGTATGTGGAGGTAGACAATCTCTACTGTTATGAGAAAGTCATGTTAGCTCTTCAATCAGAGTCCTTCTCTGCTTTCTATTGTAGCTTGATATGCAACCAGAAGCAGCTTAGGGCTGAAAACTCTTTTGGTGTCTTTCCCGCTCCCCCAGCCCTAAGCAGTTCAGCCAAAAAGAGGTGACTGGTATAGGCAACTACCCTGCTCACCCACCCCTAGAACCAGCCCCATGTGCATCAGTTCATCTGCCTTGAGTTTATTTTAAACAGGAAGAGAAAGGTCTAAATGGATCACTAGGAATTTTCATAGGGGATCAGTATAAAGACATTTTAAACCCCAGTTCTTGCTATAATTGCCATACACTGGGACAAAGGTACAATGCAGACTCCCATTTGCAGTGTGATAAGTACACTGGGGATTGCCATTTGGTTCATACGAAGGAAACTTGAAACCTTCACCAAAAACTCAGGCCCCAACTTTGACCACACTTGTTCTTTTGTATGTTTACCTACATCTACATTTCTTGGTTCTGGTTATCTCTAGAAGTGGAGGCATTTGGAACACCATGAGATGCAGTATTTCTGAAACAAGGACATACTGGCAGTGCCACGAAAAAAACATGATCTTGAAGGATTTCCAGCCCAATGGATACTTATCTGTCAATGAAATTTCTGAAACATTTGAGATTTGCATTTTACTAGGAAGAACCAGTGAATCTCAGAAGAAGGTTTTCCGCTTACAGTCAATGGTGTTGCATTCTTCTTGCAATTCTGATGGGATATGGTGCACACAGAAGACAGAGACAGGGCATCTCTGACAATAAAAATCTCACAGTCCTTACTAAGCTTTGTCTTGGGCCGAAAGAAAAGCAAGCTTGGGCCCTATGTAGGTGAGAAGACATGTAATTGGGAGACATAAATTATTTATTCCATTTATCCAAGATCCATCAGACTGCAAGAAAAGTGACAAGACACCTTGACAGACAACCATCATTAGCCAATCCTCCTTTCCTCTCTCCATGCCTTTCACTCCATGCCTGTGCTCAAGAGAGAGGTAATCTAATTTACAAAGGATCTAACTAACAAAGTGGTTTATAAATCAAACCAACATATTAACTTTAAACTGGAAGCAAATCTGAGGCCAGCACAGTCTTTGGAGAACAGGTATACATTGCTCCCACCACTAAGTAAACATGCCACCGTATGCTGCATTGATAGAACTTCAAGAGGTCTACAGGCATTGCCCAAGCAGAGCACTCTGCAGCCATGCAATCCAGAGATGCCAAAGGCTTAGGTAACTGTGACAAGGTCCAGAGTCTGAAAGAAAATTTTGCAATCTCCTTGCCAAACAAAGACCAGAATAAATACTCTTGTCTACTGATCATCCAGAAGCAGCCAAAGATCTACAGGACCTTCAGGTTGAGAATTTAAATAAAACAGACACTCTAACTTAGCTAATGGCCGTTCTGAGCCTATAATATACTCAACAACGAGGATGAGAGCACACTTGTATATCTACCCTATGTTTTACTCACAGTGTTAGAAACATTTACCATGGGGAGCATCTTACCCCCTTAAAGATCATAAATGAAAAATGTTAACTAGGAACTATACAGTGACACATGGGTATTGCGGAGTTCCTACTGAAAGTAAGCTAAGCAGGAGGTATACACATGGAATAGGAGCTTCCTTAATGGTTAGCACTATCTCCAATGTCTCTGTTTTAGATACTGAACAGTGGGCTTTATGTAGGAAATCAGTCAAGTACACAATCTTGGCCAGTTGCTAAATAATGAATGGTATTGCATGTGCACTAGGCAGAGCACTGCATGGTACCATTTCAATCTATTCAGGAGAATAGCAAATGCAAAGAAGATAGCTGATCCTTTGTTTTTAATGTATACGTTCAGAGAGATGTACACAAATAAACACAAACATGTACATATATCCACATAAAAATTCACAGTAAGACACAATCAAACAGAAAATTTGAAAGTGTTCTAAATGTAACATGCAGGCTAACTAGACTTACAACAAAAGACTTCTGAACCTTTATCAAATACAAATTAATAGGAATACATTTGAATTGTTAAGATGAACATTGCCTTTCAGATTGGCTCATAACTATTTTCATGTTATCATAAGCATAGAAAAAATATTGTTGCAGCGCCACTTAGTGGACAATTGGGAGAATTACAACATGAAATTAAAGTCTCAGGAGCTCAGCCCTTTCTGATAAATATCAATGAAGAAGGGCCCAGACTTTGTAAATCTTGGAAGTGAACTCTACTTTGTTTACAGCTCCAAAGGGACAACAGAGGTGAACCCTCAACCTCATGTTTTTATTCAGTATCTAATGTTATACAACTACTGAATCCCAACCTCCAACCCTCAAGCACTTTTCTCATCAGTATGAATCATAGATTGTCTTTTATAACACTCTATGAAATGGAGATTGATTTTTTTTTTACTGTGCATACAATATTTGCTCAAAGAAATTAACAGCCATGAATGTTTGCCAAAATCTTGGGAGACAACGTTGCAAAAGGTAGAAGCTGTTAAACATTTGTATTCAAAAAAGTATAAGTTTGGTTTTATTTTTAAAATAAAATAAAATTTTTTCCATGACTTCAGACCGAGTTAAAGCATAATGTTAACAGTAATTTGGAAATCTATTGTACATCTAAGGGCCAAGGAGATCTTAATATTTGTTAATTTAGCCTCTGTACCATCCCCATTTTACAGATGGGGAAACTGAGGCACAGAATGAGCTCAGCAATTTCCCAAGGTGACTCAAGATGTCAGTGAGAGAAAGGGAACAGAACCTTGATCTTCTGACTAACCTTTCTCTCCTGATGGTGGCATGGTAGACTTTGGGGACGAGACGGGCTGTTGACAGAAGGAATCCTTAGCGTGTATATAGGCATTGTGTTTTCTACAGTAGTTTTGCTAGTGCTGAATGGAAGAAAACAAAATGGAATAGTCTCAGCTGATGCCTTTACCTTTACTTTATTTGATTTGCTTTTGTATTTTAAATACACCCAAAAATACTTAGTTCTCAAACAATAGGTTTCAGAGTACCAGCCATGTTAGTCTGTATTCGCAAAAAGAAAAGGAGTACTTGTGGCATCTTAGAGACTAACAAATTTATTTGAGCATAAGCTTTCGTGAGCTACAGCTCACTTCATCGGATGCATTCGGTGGAAAATACAGTGGGGAGATTTATATACACAGAGAACATGAAACAATGGGTGTTACCATACACACTGTAAGAAGAGTGATCACTTAAGATGAGCTATTACCAGCAGGAGAGCGGGCGGGGGCGGGGGGGAGAGAAAACCTTTTGTAGTGATAATCAAGGTGGGCCATTTCCAGCAGTTGACAAGAATGTCTGAGGAACAGTGGGGGATCGGGAGGGGGAATAACATGGGGAAATAGTTTTACTTTTTATAATGACCCATCCACTCCCAGTTTCTATTCAAGCCTAAATTAATTATATCCAAATTAATTTTGCAAATTAAAGTTTGCAAATTAATTCCAATTCAGCAGTCTCTCGTTGGAGTCTGTTTTTGAAGTTTTTTTGTTGAAGGATAGCCACTCTCAGGTCGGTAATCGAGTGACCGGGGAGACTGAAGTGTTCTCTGACTGGTTTTTGAATGTTATAATTCTTGACATCTGATTTGTGTCCATTTATGCTTTTACATAGAGACTGTCCAGTTTGACCAATGTACATGGCAGAGGGGCATTGCTGGCACATGATGGCACATATCACATTGGTAGATGCGCAGGTTAACGAGCCTCTGATAGCGTGGCTGATGTGATTAGGCCCATGATGGTGTCCCCTGAATAGATATGTGGACACAGTTGACAACGGGCTTTGTTGCAGGGATAGGTTCCTGAGTAAGTGGTTCTGTTGTGTGGTGGCTGCTGAGTATTTCCTTCAGGTTGGGGGGCTATCTGTAAGAAAGGACTGGCCTGTCTCCCAAAATCTGTGAGAGTGATGGGTCATCCTTCAGAATAGGTAGTAGATCCTTGATGATGTGTTGGAGAGGATTTAGTTGGGGGCTGAAGGTGATGGCTAGTGGCGTTCTGTTATTTTCTTTGTTGGGCCTGTCCTGTAGTAGGTGACTTCTGGGAACTCTTCTGGCTCTGTCAATCTGTTTCTTCAATTAAGCAGGTGGGTATTGTAGTTGTAAGAATGCTTGATAGAGATCTTGTGGTGTTTGTCTCTGTCTGAGGGGTTAGAGCAAATGCGGTTGTATCGTAGAGCTTGGCTGTAGACAATGGATCGTGTGGTGTGGTCTGGATGAAAGCTAGAGGCATGTAGGTAGGAATAGCGGTCAGTAGGTTTCCAGTATAGGGTGATGTTTATGTGACCATCGCTTATTAGCACCGTAGTGTGCAGGAAGTGGATCTCTTGTGTGGACTGTTCCAGGCTGAGGTTGATGGTGGGATGGAAATTGTTGAAATCATGGTGGAATTCCGCAAGGGCTTCTTTTCCATCGGTCCAGATGATGAAGATGTCATCAGTGTAGCGCAAGTAGAGTAGGGGCATTAGGGGACAAGAGCTGAGGAAGCGTTGTTCTAAGTCAGCCATAAAAATGTTGGCATACTGTGGGGCTATGCGGGTACCCATCGCAGTGCCGCTGATTTAAAGGTATTGTCCCCTTATGTGAAATAGTTATGGCTGAGGACAAAGTCAGAAAGTTCAGCCACCAGGTTAGCCGTGACATTATTGGGGATACTGTTCCTGATGGCTTGTAATCCATCTTTGTGTAGAATGTTGGTGTAGAGGGCTTCTACATCCATAATGGCCAGGATGGTATTTTCAGGAAGATCACTGATGGATTGTAGTTTCCTCAGGAAGTCAGTGGTGTCTCGAAGATAGCTGGGAGTGCTGGTAGCGTAGGGCCTGAGGAGGGAGTCTACATAGCCAGACAATCCTGCTGTCAGGGAGCCAATGCCTGAGATGATGGGGCATCCAGGATTTCCAGGTTTATGGATCTTGGGTAGCAGATAGAATACCCCAGGTCGGGCTTCCAGCTGTGTATCTTGGCCTTTCCTCCATCCCTTTTTAAATTCAGATCAATCTTTAAAAACCCATAGCGGAAGAAACTGCGTAATTTGCCTTGCTATCTGTTTTCAATGAGTTTCTCCACTACCCAAATGTCTGCTATTCATATAAGAGCACTGGCCGAACTCACATTTTGACAGGCTCTAAGCTTCTGGAGCTAAAAACCAGGCCTTGAGTTACCTACCCTTCAGTCCAATTTTTATAGTGGGGGTGCTGAGAGCCACAGAAAACTGTAAACCCTGTATATGATGGAAACCACTTCAAGCCAGGGGGTGCTGCAGCACCCCCAGCACCACTAGTTCCAGCACTTATCTTCGTGCTGCCAGATAAGTAGTCTGACACTGAGTTGTTTCCTCCTGCTGGTGAAGGAGATATGAAAGACAGGTACAGATTTTATGGGATGACAGACCTCCTGAAAGAAGAGGGCTGCTTCTTACACTGCTTATTTTTAAGGCTGGCTGTGATATATATATATACATTTCTGATAGCACTAAACATTACATAAATAATTTTAATTCTGTATATAGTGTAAGTACCAACAATGAGCTCGATATTGTGACAAAAGACCCTGCCACAAGGAATTTACCATGAAAAGCCCAGTTCTGCAAACATTTACTAATGTGCTTAAATTTAAACATGTGAGCAGTCCTGTTGCCGTCAATGAGACAACACACATGCTTAAAAATTAAATATGTGCATAAATGTTTCCAGGAGCCAGGGTTGGTGGATGAAACTGTCAAGGGGAAGCCTATTGGAATAATCAATTGTGATATTTTGTGTAGAGAGAGAGAGATATTTGAGTTTGTTTCTTATTGACGTGTTAACATATTTCACAAGGAGAAGATATGAAAGAACATAATGGTTGCAACTAAATTTGTGTTAACTATACACAGTAAATTAAGCAGCAAACATAAAGACTAAATACTGTACATGATAATTAAGCTCACTGTTACAGGGCTGTATTGTAATGATTACAGCCAATATTGCATGCACACACTGATAATTCAGTTAAACTGCCTTAAGGATATATCAGCAAAATCTCCTTTACACATGCAGTGCTCCGAAAATATTCTAAAAATCAGCAAGTCTGAACTTTTCATTGTGAAAACTATAATTTTTCCTTTCCCTGTCTTGTCTCTTCAGAAAAACAAAACAAAAACCTAAATATAAAGACAGCATTCACTCGTCTTTCTACTAAAGCTTTTAAATTTAAGAAATAATAGATGACTGTCTAGACAACCCTAAAATTGTTTTAGTTACTGATGTATGGATGACTGATAAATGTCATCTTTGCTGCCTGCAGTGCATTTTGCATCCAGTCTACTGACATTTGTCTATAGCTGACCTGAGTCTGCATTTTTCATTTGCATGAAGCATTTAAATTTTACAGCTAGGAAGCTTCAAGATTCACTGTTTACAGGAAAATACAATACGCTCCTCCCCCCACCAACAAAACCCACAAAACTTTATTTTCTTGTCATATAGACATTTTTAATGAAAGAAGCAGGGAAGATTTTAATCAGACAAAAGGCACTGGAATTCACTTCATACCTTTCCAGGTAAAATAATTATTAAATACTAGCTTCACATTTCTCACAGATAAAATGAAATCTGAAGCATGGATACCAAAAAGGAGAATTTAATGAAACACACACTCAGGTCTTTGAAAACAATGCAAATATGTGTTTGCCACTTACTAAAATATGTTTGCTTAAGTCTCTGGATGTAGAAAAATTGTAGGTTTTTCACTTGCTTTTAAAATATTTTTACATTTATTGCCCTTTAAAGATAGTTAGGAATGTGACTGAGGAATAGTGGGGATTTTAATGGTAAAATAGATCACTATGTTTTCACACTCTTCTACTGAGAAACATGCTTATTGTCTCCTGCCACATTACTGTAGAATACAGATGGCTGAAGTATTGAATATGACCATGAAACTTATTTACTAAGAAACTATAAGCTACCATTGCTAAGGCGTAGAGATGATTCTCTATACTACTGCATTAGCCAACTTGCCTGAGAAGATTGGTCCCAATCCTGAAATTCCCTGTGAATGAATTCAAGGGAGACATATAAGTTTGCAACAGGATCTTGCCCTCTAGAATTGTGGGAAATGTCTGCTTTCTATTTTTTTAATGCTTTCAGCAAATTTGGATTTATTTAATTTATTTATTTTTATTATTTCTATGGCAGAAATGTAACAATGTCCAGTTAAAATCTTGAGTGTAGTCTCAATGCAAATTTTCCACAAACGATGAGAGGAAATTTCCAAAATTCTATCAAAATCAACAAAAACTAAGAAATATTTTGCTTTCCTATTGGGCTGACAGGACAGAGGTGCTTGAGTTGGAACTAGACAGGAAGTTGAGTACCTTCATGAAGTGGGGCCTAAAGCATGTACCTAACTGTAGATCAGTAGTCTGATTCAAGTCACGGTACTCTCATGAACTTTTAGTTAGGCATATGCTTAAAATGTCTATACAGGCAGGAAAGAGAAGGTTGGTGGGGGGAGAGATTCAATTAGATCAGTGGTGACCAACCTGCAGGTCATCAGGGTAATCCACTGGCAGGCCGCCAGACCATTTGTTTACATTTGCACAGTCGCCCGCAGCTCTCGCGGTTTGCCATTCCGGGCCAATGGGAGCTGTGGCTGTGCAAATGTAAACAAACAGTCTAGTGGCCTGCCAGCGGATTACCCTGATGGGCCACATGTGGTCCGGGGGCCGCAGGTTGCCCACCACTGGATTATATTGTTTGCACTGGTGAAGCAACCCAATCTATCTGCAGTGAAAATTAATAGTGTAGGTGGTTTGCACCAGTGTGGCTCATCCTAGCTTCAGTATCGCACTTGTGCAAGGCATTTTTCTCATGATTACTGTGTGTCCACATTAGGGGTTTGCATTGTGCAACTGCATCAGTGTGGTTACACTTGCACAAAAAATGGACAAACTCTCTTGGTGAGACTGTAGCATTCACTTGTAGTGCTAGAAGGTCAGAGAATGAAAAATGTGAGCAAACACGGGGAGTGCAAGACCCAAGGTAACCAAATCCCACCTCCTGCTGCAGGAGGGCTGGGTTCCACCCCATTCCTTGATCTAAGCATTTTCTTCTCCCAGCAGATTTTTTGCATGCTGCACCATTTGCCCCTCATTTTACAGGGTTTATTTTAATATTTTCCCCTCTGCTGCACACAAGATGATGAAAAACTCTCATTCACATACCAGCCTAATCATCCACAGTCACAACATGGGGGAAATAGTCTGTGCCTTACATTTTTTGTTAAAGCCCTACACTAGTCAAACAACTATAGACTAGCAAAGAGATGGACGATTTCTATGTATTTCTAACATATACTTTGCAATTCTTAAATAGGGCTGTTTGTCATTCTATTCAGGCAAACTTAAACGCACCAGAGGAAGACATGTACCTCTTTTTCTTTGGTTTATTAGAGAGAAAGTGATTGGGTGGGATGGATATCATGGGAGTTCAGGGAGAAAGTGCTACTCAATTGCAGGGAAAGAGGAACAGACAATAACCCTACCACCACCTCTGTGTTAGGAATCAGGGCTGAAGCTGTAAAATTAAGTATACATTTTGCGGCCTACTTGTATCATGATCAGTGTAGTCAGAGGGCCCAGTTTTCCTAGAGGTTCTGTTATTGACAAGACATCAGGAAAACAGGGAACTCAGGTACTTAAGGTGAAAGCAAGGCAGCCATGACAGAACAGTGCACAGGGTTTAATAAAGTTCCACTTGTTCAACTTAACCTTCATTCTGCTTCACTCTGTACAAATGAAACACTCCTGCACTGAAAACGAGCTTTGAACTTTTACCTTCTCACCACTCCTTTTGATGCACTGTGATTTCTTTGCTCACAAAATGACACTGAGCAAAAAACATAGATTGTTTTGTACTTTTGCAGGACACAACAAAATACACCTTTCAACAGTTTCACTTAATCCACTTCCTTGTTTTGCACAGCTTTATAGGACACCACCAAAATACCTACAAGTATTCTAGTAATCTAAACTACCTAGTACTCCTAAATATATGGATCAGATATTCCCATAGTTGAAGCTTCCAGAAAAATAACTGTATAGGACCAGACTAGGTATCGTTCTTCAACATTCAGCACCCATACAATAACATAGAGATGGGGCGAGAGAAAGGGGGAGAAGCATGCCTAGACACATGAAACATATAGAAGATAAAAGGACAGAATGAAGAAAAACATGTTACTTCTTAACTGAGCTGAGGATACGGAGGGAAAAAGGGACAATGACATGGCCTGCAGCTCTTTGTTTATGAGAACAGCTTACCAGTGATCTACCACATCAAATGGAAGTAGGGCACTACTCAGTGTATTTTCACTAATCTGGTTCTGGTGCAAATTTAAAAGGGTGCAAAGTGCTGTATGACTGCAAAGGCCTGCTTTTAAAGGCCTAAGGACAGATTTTATTTCAGCACCATATGCCAAGTCCTTAGATTCAAGACTGGATAGTATGGTGGGAATTTATCGTACAACACTAGACTCAGAACAGCTGCTTTGGCCAACAAAGCAATAATCAGCAAGCTCTTTTGCTCCAGTTAACTTTGCAGCAGCTCACTGAATGTCCCAATCCCGCAAATGTATCTCTGCAGGCGGACCTGTGCCTCCAGGAAGCCCTACTGAAGCTTGTGGTCTGCTTGTATGATCCAGTTCTAGGATTGAGACCAAAGGAAGGACTAATACCAAAACACGCAGAGTTCAAACACTCCTCTTGTTTTTGAGGCAGTAGCACTATGTAAAATAGGTAAATATTTTGTTTGTTGGAATTTAACAGTGACATAGGTGAAGCCACTACTTTTTTTTATTCTAGTCCTTTTGATTAAGAACAGCTTCTGTTTTGTGCTTCCCTTTCTGAAGGCTTTTCACTTAGAGTTTGGTGCTTTCTACAGTGGGAACCAGGGCCTCATTAGTTTGCCAGAATTTGGAGTCATTCCTTTTAGCAAACATACTTTTTATTCCTCCTCAGGATTTTAATTCTTCTTTTTGCAGTTTTAAATTCTTTTTGAATATTTATGAGGCTTTTAATTTGTAGGACCTGAATCTACTCACTTGTTTAGGAGATTTGTCTTTCTCTGTAGCTCCTAACTGTTGCCAGATGGCTTGGTTTAAGTAGACAGCAGCTTGTACCTGATTGGAGGAAGTGCTAAAGTAAAAGTGAACACGGGGAAATGCTCTAGGGCTTTAGGGGTTGGACTCTGATCTCAGATCACTGGTTCAAATCAAGACAAACTCTACTAAAAAGAAAAGGAGTACTTGTGGCACCTTAGAGACTAACAAATTTATTAGAGCATAAGCTTTCGTGAGCTACAGCTCACTTCATCGGATGCAACCGATGCTTATGCTCTAATAAATTTGTTAGTCTCTAAGGTGCCACAAGTACTCCTTTTCTTTTTGCGAATACAGACTAACACGGCTGCTACTCTGAAACAAACTCTACTGAAATCAATTGAGTTACATCAGTGTGAAGCTGGTGCAAGTGAAATCAGAATCAGATTCCTAGGACTCTGTAAGAGGGATTTCAATTAACTTGTCTCCTTATATAAAAGGGCAGGTATTTTTTCCAGGATCCTTTTATTATTGGTCTGATTTCTTAAGGAAACCATTGTTAGGAGTTGGCCTATGAACATCCCTCAGTTTATCATATCTGTTTATTTTCTACTTCTCAAACCCTGCTTTTATCCCATGTACTTTTATAATAAAAACCGGCTTCATATTACACCTGAAATCATAACCTATGGGGAATTTTTTCACAAATTCTGCATATCATGCATCCATTTATTAATATAAGGCACTATTTAAATACAGAAATAATGCCATACTCTTTGGGAAAAGACTGTATCCACCAAATGTTTGCCTGGCAGAGAGGGGAGGCTAGACAGAGGGAAGTTTGGAAATGGCAGTAAGGGGAGGGTTGTAAATTACCTGATCAATAGAGTGGAGCAAGGGAGAGAAGTGAAAAAGGCTATATCCTATAGGGATAAGAAGAAAGATGGGTCAGATATGAGAATTCAATTGCCAGAATAAAAGAGATGGAAATGAAAAAGCACAACTTCCATGCAGGGGCAATAATTGCCTTTGCATCCAATGCCTAGTGCTTGAAATAAAAAACAAAGCTATAAAAGCAGAAAAATAACAATAATGAACAGTTGGGTCCTGCTGTGACTGTCTGGCCTCTCTGTGCCAATTCTGTCTCTACAAATCTCATTCTGTGCCCAAACATGTTTTTGGAACCAGTCCATGCAGTGTCTACAACCTAGTTCTAACAACTATAATTATTAATAGTCTTTTGCTCTCAAACAGTGTTTTATATTCAGCTCTCTGAATGTGCTCTACAAAATGGGAAAATATTATGGTTCTCACTTTGCAAATGGGGAAACCGAGGCCCAGGATGGGCAAGGGCTAGATTCGCAAAGGTATTTAGGCATTGCAACCTGGATGCCTAATGGAATTCTCAGCCTAAAGTTAGGCACTCAGGCTCCCCATGCATTGTATGGGGAGAGTTAGGCTCCTAAGAAAGGGACTCTCAGAATCTGGCAAGCTAAGCAGAGACTCACCTACACTAGCCACAAGTGAAATGCAGAAAAAGGATGTGGAGCTTAGGCCCAGATTCACAAAATATTTAGGTATCTAACTCCCATTGAACGGGGCCTCAGGCACCTGATTGTTGGGTCAAAGGAAGGCACCTAGCTTGAGATTCGCACCTAAGCAAGGTCAGTCCTCTCTTGTGGAGAGACCCATGCCAACAGCCCAGCAGTTAGAACACGTCTGTGGTAAATGGGGAGACCCTGATTCAAATCTCTGCTCTGCCTCATTTGGAGCAGAGACTTGAACCCAAGTCTCCCAGGTGATGGCCCTAAACACTGAGTTATACAGCCAATTTCTCTCTCGCCCAGTGAATACTTAATTATTTATACAAGAAGAACAGCTCTAACAAGATAAGCTAAGAAAGAGCCACCTCAGAATACTCAGGGATTTAGGACACCCCACAGGGTGTACATTCCTGCACTAAATCAGGCAGAATGGAGATTCAAACCTAGATCTCCTACATGAGCAGCTTAACCACCAGCCCATTGGGCCTCACAGCAAAGACTAGCAGGGAAATACATATCACGGCGGCCAAAGCTGTTTCTTAGGGGCCATCTTTTACAGGGCTGCCAGGGCTTGTTCTGGGGCTCCAAGTAGCTCATTAGCTGTGAGGCAACATCAGGACTTAGGCAGCTTTTGCCTGGAGTGAGGTGGCAGCTGAGTGGTGGCTTTGAGAATGTCAATGTTGCCTAAATGATGGATTTACGTGCCTAAAGAGACAGTTAGGCACCTAAATGCCTTTGTAACTCTGACCCTTGGACTACTCCTATTCACTGGTTCAACCCACAAGTGGTATTTGGTGGATGAGTGAGGTGGTGCCGCTAAGGGTATATTACCTGTGGATCATTGCCACCCACACTAGGAAAATAGTTAGACTGACTACAACCAAAGTTACCAGAAGTGTATGTGTATGTGTGTGTGTGCGGGGGGGGGGGGGATATTTTACTCTATTTGTATATTATGTTCTGTTGCTGTGCTTTCCCTAGTTTATGACTGTGATCTCTTTACTTTAATAAATATTTTCTTGTTTGTACACAATCTTGAAGTGCTTGCTGCTAAAATTGCTACTTCTGCCTAATCTCTTTGAGCCTGATTTTCCATTGCCCTACACTTTGTGTGATCACTTAAACCAGTGCAAAGTGGATGCAAAATGAGTGTAAAATGCTACTAAATCAGTGTGACATTTACTTTGCAGTTGTGTAAATGTCTGCACAAGATGCACCACAACAAAGAATAAGGACTGCTCTTTCCATGTGTAACACCAGATGACCAGGTGCCTAGTGATTCCAAATATTCATCTACTATGTGGAAGATGAGGCCAAAGGTCAAGTGACTAGAGCCACCCAAGAAATGTGATTGCCCAATATAACTACATTTCTTTGTGTTATTGTTTCCATCCTCCTTGTTTATTTCCTTTCTTAATCAATTCGTCAATGGTGCCTGACTATAGCTGTGCAAAACCTAGTGGTTTTGGTTTGCATTGCTTCAACCTCTTAGTAATGTTGATAGATGTTGTTAGATGTTGGCTGCGTGTATGTATGTGTGTGTTCTGTGTGTGATGTTCCAACTCTGTGCAGATAGTTGGCACAGCAGACATCAATCAAACTGCCCAATAACCACAGACTCAGTTCATAGCAAAGGCACTTGTCATCATTGTCAGTAGTTAAAGATACACTAACACATGTATACCTGTTGCAATGGACTAGCTCAGTTAATGGTAGGACTTTCCATTATCCCCTATGCCAGCCAAAGACACTCCCTCTGAGGTATCTTTGTATTAGGGCTGTCAAGTGATTTAAAAATTAATTGTGATTAATTGTGGAATTAAATAAATTAATCACGATTAATCATGCGATTAATTGCGCTGTTAAACAATAACAGAATACCATTTATTTAAATATTTTTGGATGTTTTCAAATACATTGATTTCAATTACAACACAGAATATGAAGTGTACAGTGCTCACTTTATATTTATTTTTATTACAAATATTTGCACTGTAAAAAAGGAAAAAGAAATAGTATTTTTCAGTTCACCTAATACAAGTACTGTAGTGCAATCTTTTTATCATGAAAGTTGAACTTACAAATGTAGACTAATGTACAAAAAATAATTGCACTTAAAAATAAAACAATGTAAAACTTTAGAGCCTCCAAGTCCACCCAGTCCTACTACAGCCAATCACTCAGACAAGCAAGTTTGTTTACGTTTTCAGGAGATAACGCTGCTAGCTTCTTATTTACAATGTCACCTGAAAGGGAGAACACGCATTCACATTGCACTATTGTAGCCTGTGTCACAAGATATTTACATGCCAGATGCACTAAAGATTCATATGTCCCTTCATGCTTCAACCACCATTCCAGAGGACATGTGTCCATGCTGATGATGAGTTTTACTTGATAACAATCCAAAGCAGTGCGGACCGATGCATGTTCATTTTCATTATCTGAGTGTGATGCCACCAACAAAAGGTTGATTTTCTTTTTTGGTGGTTTGGGTTCTGTAGTTTCCTCATCAGAGTGTTGCTCTTTTAAGACTTCTGAAAACTTGCTCCACACCTCATCCCTCTCAGATTTTGGAAGGCACTTCAGATTCTTAAACCTTGGGTCCAGTGCTGTAGCTATCTTTAGAAATCTCACATTGATACTTTCTTGCATTTTTTATTGCAATGAAACTGTTCTGAAATTGAACAACATGTGCTAAGTCGTCATCTGAGACAGCTATAACAAATAATATATGGCAGAATGCAGGTAAAACAGAGCAGGAGACATACAATTCTCCCCCAAGGAGTTCAGTCGCAAATTTAATTACCTAATTATTTTTTAATGAGCATCATCAGCATGGAAGCATGTCCTCTGGAATGGTAGTCAAAGCATGAAGGCACGTACAAATGTTTAGTATATCTGGCACGTAGATACCTAGCAATGCCAGCTACCACAGTGCCATGCGAATGCCTATTCTCATTTTCAGGTGACATTGTATATAAGAAGTGGGCAGCATCATCTCCCATATATGTAAACAAACTTGGTTGTCTTAGTGATTGGCTGAAAAAAGAAGTAGGACTGAGTGGACTTGTAGGCTCTAAAGTTTTACATTGTTTCGTTTTTGAGTGTTTTGTTTTTGAGTGCAGTTATGTAACAAAAAATCTATACTTGTAAGTTGCCTTTTTCACGATAAAGGTTGCATTATGGTATTGTATGAGGTGAATTGAAAAATACTATTTATTTTGTTTATCATTTTTACAGTGCAAATATTTATAATAAAAAATAATAATATAAAGTGAGCTCTATACAAGTTGTATTCTGTGTTGTAAATTGAAATCAAATATTTAAAAATGTAGAAAAACATCCAAAATATTTAATAAATTTCAATTGGTATTCTATTGTTTAACAGTGAGATTAAAACTGCGATTAATCATAATTTTTTAATTGCGATTAATTTTTGTGAGTTAATCATGTGAGTTAACTGAAATTAACTGACAGCCCTACTTTTTATACACAGATACAAACAAGTTATGTATTGCCCCTCTGACATATCTAGGTGCCACCCATTACCTTATATATGTTGGTTTGATCAAAATAGCTCTATCCATAATGCTGTCATCCTGACCTTATCTTTAGGATGGGTCAGCATGTTTCTGTTATCTTTGGGAGATGTGTTGGTATTGAGGTTTTTTGGCCCAACCCATCTGGAATGTGAATGCTTCGTGCCTAGCACCTTGTAGCCCCAGTGAGTTTGCTTACCTCTATTCTATTCTCTGTTTTGCATTTTATTCTGCTTTATTATATTCAGCAGTAATGCAAGGAACCTACAAGCTTGTATCCTGTAAGACATTGGCTTCAGTAGTTAGCATGAGGTTTGAGGCCTACGAACTTTATATACATAAACTTAGGTAACTCATAAGTTTTGGGGAACTGGAAGTAGAGTGTAGAAGAAAATTTTGTCCATAATGACATCAGCCACCATGAACATGAACTGACACCAGTTTCTAGAAGGTTTTGGACGGAACATACAACCACAAGAGTGGCAACGAACTGACATATATGATAATGGGGTGAAATCATAAATACACTAATCTATAGAAGAAGGACACAAACATTGGTAAGGGAAGGAAATACAAATAAGGAAGATGGGAGAAACCCCTACTGAATATGCATTAGACATGGTAACGTCAGTGTAACATATTATAAAAGTGGCATCCCAGTCTGTGGGCAGTAGGGGAGAGAGGTAGCCCTTGGGAGGAGCCAGGATGATGGCCACTGCTGAAGATGAAGAAGGTGACGGTGATGAGGAAGATGACAGCTAACATTTCCGTTTCTGCAAGGGGTGATTATGGATGTTCAGATGTACTTTCTGTATTATCTTTATCTACCTTACTGAGTTAGAGAGTGTGTGACTTTGCTAAATGTATAAATAAATTATATATTTATATAAAAGAGTTCCTATAGTGTAAATGTTGCACCTGTGCACGTCTGGGTTCCCCCTATATAATAATTTTAATAATACTGGGCCTGATCTTGGGACAAGAACCTGTCAACCATCCAAGCGATAACTGGGAATTTTTATTCATAATCTATAGATCAAGCTACAACCTCTTAGGAGTGTGTGTTTTTGCAATATCAGCCCTGTTCTTGCCAGAGTTTGTGATCAAGGCCTGCCTCTTGCTCACCACTTTACTTTGCTTTATATGAGTAAAGTTTTGACCACTATTTTAGTCCAGGCCTCAGGCCTCATACCAGGCCTCTGATACAAGCACTTGATATTTCCAGTTTGTACCATGCCAAAAAACCTCATCAGTTAATTACAAAAGCAGTGTGTTTATCACCACATTCCTCTTAAGAGACTCCATCTCCACCAATAGGTCCACCGATTTTTGGGGGGGGGGGGGTCACTGTGGAGAGGGCAGCCATAATGCCTCGCTCTAGATGACTTTTTGGGCACAGCACAAGAGCTTGGGCTCTCCCTCATATGCTGTTTTCAACAGACGGTCAAGGATCCCCACTGCCCCCTCCTTCTCATATGTCAGGTCATCTTCTAGTATCTCAGTCCCATTCACCAGCAATGGAGGAGGAAAGGTCTCTAGTGCTAGAGTCTGATGAAATACTCAGGAAAGGCAATGGGAATCTTTCCATTGACTCCAAGGGGCTTTAGATCAGCCACCCGGACTGGACTGATTGTTACCTCAGTCTGGGCTCTTAAACACCCCAGAGGGCATTGCACAGTAACTAGCAAAACCCTGGAGTAGTAAGATTTGATTATATTTTGTTCACTGAGAAGTATGCAGCCTGCTTACAACTCAAATACGAATTAATGCCACTTCATGAAAAAAGGGAGAAACCAGATCGTTTGAATTACAAGATTGTTGATGGATTAATTTGTGTCAGAAGAAAGTGAAAGGGAAGTGGTGACAAGGGATTAGTTAACAAGATGCAGAAAGGATTCTAGAAGAGCTGCTCTTGCTTTACAAATACACTAGATTTTTTGAAGATATTGCTAGCATGACATATAAAGTGAATGTAGCTGCATTATATATTTAAATTTTCCAAAGGCATTTGAAAAGGTACCACACAAATGGCTTATTTTGAAAATAAAGACCCATGTGATGAAGAGAAAGCAACAAAGTGAATTAAAAAGTAGAGAAGAGATAGGGGGAAAGGGAATAATGAATATAATATCATTAAAATGGAAGGTATTCTCCTGAGAAGTCTCACAGATAGATCTGCAAGTTTTAGTCAGTGCAGCTGCACCTTTTTATTTAGGCTCAATAACACCTTGCATACAAACTCTTATTTGACTGCAAGTGCGAAAATGTTTTGTAACAATACAGATGTAAAAATATTTTCTTGCCATAATATTAAGAGTATGCAGTGCCTTTTAATTACCTGAGAGATGGAGATTAGCAATAGTCTTATACCGTAATTATACCAACTCATATTGAATTGTTTTTTCACAGTTCCTTTATCCACTCAGGTATGGGAAAAGACATATTCAATAGCACCTCACTTATGGCTTAGGGTTAGGCTTGTGTTGGAGGCCTAGATCCTCCAGAAAAGCGATGGGCAAGAAAACAACATCTTACAGCAGATTTCAGTTGAGTTCCTTGATCTAATTTAGCAGCTCTGTCTCTGTGAATGACTAATCAAAGATGAGAATGGTTTCCTATGTGCATAGTTACCACACCCATTGCTGTGGTATTAGATAGCTATCTATTGTATTTATATGGACCACGTTACCATAGAATATGAGTACCTCACAGTCTTTATTGTATGTGTCCCCTGACGCCTTCTGAAGTAAGGCAGCATTATTATCCCCATTATATCGAGTGGGAATTGAAGCACAGAGAGACACACTAACTCGCCCAAGGTCATCCAGGAATCCTGTCATAGAGCAGGAAGTTGAACACAGCAACTCATAAACTCATAGTGTCCTAACCACAGAACCATCTTTGTTCAGTGGGGGCGGGGGGGAAGAGAGAATGTTATGGTATTCGTTTTCATTAGTCATAATGGAGTTTGACTGCCTCTAATTCAAAAAAATTGTCTTGTTATCACACCTTCACACTTTCCAGGTTGTTCAATATTTATATTTTTGAAGAAAATATTTTGTATTTGAGAAAAGTGATTAATTATTCTTTGTTATGGTTAGTTTTGGGGCCCAATCAAGATCCCACTGACTTCAAGAGGAGAAGGATCTCTCCTATAGGGTACCTTAAACAGCCTGGAACCCTTCCACCATACCGCTGTGGCATAGATTAGCAGAAGTGCTCAATCTGCACTTGGAGCCTGATCCACTACTCACTGACATCAGTAGAAAAGCTCCCACTGAGTATGTGTACGCATCAACTATGCATCCACAGTTGGTCTGAGCCAGCTGACTTGTTCTGGCAGGGCTCAGGCTGCAGGGCTGTTTCATTGCTGTGTAGACATATGGGCTCAGGTAGGAGCCGAGGCTCTAGGACCTGCGAGGTGGGAGGGTCACAGAGCTCAGGCTCCAGCCCAAACCTGGAAGCCTACACAGCAATGAAACAGCCCCGCAGCCCAAGCCCCGCTAGCCTGAGTCAGCTAGCATGAGCCAGTCACAAATTTTTCTTTGCTGTGTAGACATACTCACTGACTTCAATGGAGCTGCATCAGGCCCATGATATGCAAGAAAGAGAGCTTCTGGCAAGGATGATTTCTGACCCTGATTCAGGAAAGCATTTAGCTCATGCTTAGCTTTAAGATTCTGCTTAATCCCTTTTAAAGCAACAGGAGCATTTGTGGGACTTCAGTGGGTGTTGGATCAGGCCCCAAGGGAGCAGCTTCAGTGTGCTTGACTTCAGTGTGCTTTAAACACATGCTTAAAGCTAAGTGTGTGTTCAAGTGTTTCCCAGAACCCCTGAAGCTTTTCTAAAGCCCTGGCAAGGGTTTCTTGACTCATGATCTTCCATGGATCAAAATAGTTCCTTTTCTGTCAACTTTCCAGCCAGAAACATGTTGCTCTTGTGGTTTGTTAATTATTTTTATCCTCAATTTTTTTTAAATCAGGGGTCAGGGCACCTAGCTCCCATGATAGGAATTTTCATATGTTCTTGACAGATAAATGAATAAAATAAAATATATGTATCCACGACAGAGAATGCTAATACAAGCATGTTGATCTCTAGTGAATCTCTAAGTGATCGCAGCTTGGAATGTTAGGGTTATTTTGGATAGCCAACAGAGATCTGCTTTAAGCTCAGGCAGTTGAGGCCTGTGATTCTGGAGGTAGAGAAACATGGTTCTAGTGTGGTGGTGGTAAATATATTAAATAACATATTTCCCATTTAACAGCATCCCTAAAAAAAAACATTTTAAATAATAAAGTCAAGCTAACAAAAATAATACAGTAAACCCCAGCAACTATCAGTGGATCAGAGATAAGGTTGTTGTGTTATGATGAAATCTGCATTTCTTTATACTTGAAAAGAAACATGGTTTATTATTATGGGGGCAGTGCAACACTTATGTCCTTGACTTTAAGTGTTTATGTGCCCTAAATGATGTGATAAGTAACTGTCATGTAGCAAAGGTAACTGATTTTTGAAATATCAACACTTTAAAAATATATCTGGAAACGAATCTGAATCCAGTGAATTCTAGGTGTAGCTTGCAAGAAATGCTCTTGGGTCACTGGCAATTGCATGCTGCACTAGCTGAAGTTTCTGAATGGCCTTCAAGGGTAGTCCTATGCAGAGAGCATTGCAGCAATCCATACCTGTTGGTGAGAAAGGCCTAGATGACAGTGGTGAGGCTCACATCTAAAGGGAAAGAACACAACATCCTTGCAAAATGAAGCTGGAAAAAGAACATTCTTGACTACCACTTCTGCCTAGAAATCCAGGAACAACAAAAGAATCTGACAGGACTCAGAATTGCAAATCTAATTAGTAGATAGCAAACTCCAGGCTGCATGACCTTTTTTTCATAGCCTGCCCCCACCCAAGACTTAATTACCTTTCCTGCAGACGCCCGCCTCCCCCCAATCTCACAATCAACACCCTCCTGGGGAGACACCTGTAGCAGCCTGACTTCTGTTGAGCTCTACTGTAGTGGGAAGAGCTGCAGATGTGTTACAGGTAGGCCTGTCTTCTGATGGACTCCAGGAGATCCAAAGAATTTGGGGGCTGAACCCTGTAGGAAGGTGAAGCAAACCTTGATCTCTGGATGAAGGAATTGCTGATGGGGAAACTTGCAGTTTCCATCCACCCGGAAACTCTCCAATGGGTTTTACTGCAAGAATGGGATCACAACATTTTGTATTTCGCTAGGCTGTTTGGCTACACATTTGATGCTACGGACCACACCATCCTTCCTAATAGTCTGTTACAGTCCATTGGTATGATTTCACTTTCCTATCAGAGCCCATCTGTAATGTACAATAACTTAGGCTGGAGGTGGGAAGTACACCAAATTGCTTATGTTTTATTTTGGAGTAGGGAAGGTGCAGGTTTATGATATAAAAAAATCCTAATTAATATCTAATGATAGGAATGGGATTTGATAATTTTGACATCAGGTTGATGCAAAAATTTCTGATGCTTGTTCGTTGCTATAGGGAGTCAAGTTCTGTTGATTTTAGTACAAATGCTTTAATTATCCCATTTCAGTGAGGGTGTGATAAAGCATCAGAAAATTTGAGTCCACATTTACCATAGACATATTTCTACTTTAACATCTCTTCTGTTTCAAAAAGCAGAGTTTTCTAAATTGCTAAAGGCACTAATACCAAAGAGGCAGCCAGATTATTTGGTTTAAGAACCACACTAGGCTCCTAAGTCCAGTTATCATCTTTTTGACAGATTTTGAAACAGATCGCCAGAGCTACACTCAAAACTGTCAAAAAAGTTGTGTTTCAATACTGTTGCTTCCCCAAGGCCTGATTACTGTTTGGTATTGTTAACTTACTTATTGAATTTTCCCTCAAGAAGTCTTTGTGCTTGAAAATTGTTGAGCTGTTTCATCACATTAGCAAGAAGTGCTTGTTTCCAGTGTAGTACAGCCAGGATAACAAAGCTCAACTAGGGCTGTGTCATTCCTTCATTCATTTTTCACCTCTCTTCACTGCTGCATTTCATCTCTGACAAGTTCTTCTGCGCCTTTTATGATCAAAGTCAGGAAAGTTAGTTTTTGGTACACTGAATAAAATTCAAAGAGTTTTTATCTGAAAAGCTTGCATTTGTTAAAATCAATATGCATATTTTATAAAATGTTGCAGTTTAGTCTCAGCTACTGTTTGGGTCATTCTTCAATAAAGTGTTTATCACGTGTTACAGAAAATAGAACCTCCCAAATGGGGAAAATAGTAAGTTGGCCACCCAATAAGCATCAGATGTGTATATTTGTCCAAATTCCTATGGAAGTTCTCCAAAACTACTCCTTTGAGCAGTAAACATCTTTTCTTTTTTTCTTATTTTAAAAAAGAAGAATGATGAATGTTCATGAAAGGTACCAGAGAGCACTAGAAATCAGAACCTTTGCAATACATGGAAGAAATATATCAGAAAGTTTTCACTGTACAATACACCTCAGCTGTGACCCTGATTGCTTTTATTGGTGAGAAAATCACCATGTTCATTCAGTCCTTGTTCTTTACTGATCCTGCGAACAAGGATGTCAGTTTTTGCTAGCTATATCAATGGGTTTTAAGATGTGAATAACTAGAACTGGTGCTGAGCTATAAGTACCTAGACAGAACTGGACTGAGACCACCATTAACTCATTTCACATATCAGACAGCAATCTGAGGTAATGAAGTTCTGTCACTAACAGCTCAGTCCAGGTTCAAACCAGTGACCTAGAAATGAATGGCTCCAGATTTCATTAGCTCTTTATACAGTTTCTTGTCCTTTTCAGAAAATAAAAAATGTGTAAATAAAAGAGCATGCTAACTGGTAGTGTACCACGTTTACTAAGTTCATACACCAAATCTGGTTCTTTGATCCCTCATCTGTGTGAGGCCCATCATATGTACTGTGCTTAGTTCCTGCAGCCTCACTTGAATAAAAAACCCTACCAGCTATTTTGGAAGCAGCATTCTAAAGGGAGCTTTATATAGCCTTCCTGCAGTGTAAGGTTTCTTATTAGGTGGTGATAGGGTTTTAAATAATCCTCCAGAGATTCCTTATGACCTATATCCTGGATACTGTGATCCTGACCACATTGACTGCTTTCAGAACAATTCTACTACTGGGGGTAACTTCTAGAAGAAATACTCAGCATATAGTTATCTGAGGTCCAATACTGGGAATAAGAAATATTGAATCAAATCAACAACACCCTGCTTTTACTGTGTTCTATTATGTTTAAAAGTAATAACAGGCTAGCACGATCATAATGAAAGCATGACAAAGGTAATAGTTATCACATAATGTGCATTACTTGCCAGGACATGGAACACAGCAGTGTTTCATTAAGATGTGAAGATATGAATGTTGGACCAACTTTTACCATAAAAATTGCCTCAATTTCTTAATCCATAAAGTAAATATAATAAATACTTACTTGTCAGGGATATTAGGAGAATCAATTATTTCATGTTGGAATATTTATGTATGCAATGTTTGAACATCATCAGTGTTTCAATCATGGAATAGTAAAAGTATTATATAAGTGCTGGTATTTATTACTGTTTTATATAAACACTGAATCACTGTCATGGCCTTGCCCAATGCACTGGAAGTTAAATTTTCAGAAGCATCCTCTGATTTTGTTTGCCTCCATTTGTGGGCATTCTACTTGAGATACAGTCACCTTTATTTTTAGAGGTTCAGAATAGCTGCTGTTTTCATTGGGTTTGGCTGGAGGGGGGAGGAATATAGTAGCCATTCATTTTGAAACACAATGGTGTAAGCATCAAAGCAGTTCAGTTACTGTGTGTCATGCTTCCACATTTTGAGTGGCAAGGAAGTACAATTCTTGAGCAACCCTCCTTACCACAAATAGCCCTGAAGTATTGCACAGAACCAGAGGATGAAGCTGGTTCACTACTGTCACTTGAGGCCTGCTGCACTTTCCTCTTCACTTTCTTCTTTCTCAAACACCTCTCTTCAGTCTCTTTGACTCTCTGGTGCAGCTCTCTGTTGAGGCCTGTTGCTAGCTGCATCTTTCCAGCTTCTAGTGTCAATGGTAAAAGTTTTCAAATCCCTCTTGAAAACATCCTTGAATCTGAGCCAAGGTCAGTCCAATGGCTTTGGAACATCCATAAGTTTTCCATACAGGAGAGCCTTTTGAATCTTCAGTGCAGATGACCAAGCCAATGGAGATGTCTGTTCTTGAGAACAGTGATTGACTTGGCAGTTTTGCTTTCTCAAGTACTTCAAAAAGAAAAGGAGTACTTGTGGCACCTTATAGACTAACAAATTTATTAGAGCATAAGCTTTCGTGAGCTACAGCCACTAACACGACTGCTACTCTGAAACCTGTCAAGTACTTAAGTGTCAGAAACTTTCGTTTCCTGCTTGATATTTAGAATATGGTGAAGACAGCAAGGGTGGAAGTTGTTTAGCCTTCTCTTATGCTTGCTGTAGGTGGCCTAGGTCACACCACCAGCAGTGAGTTCAGAACACACATTTGGTAGACCCATACCTTGGTGCTCAGAGTCTTATTAGTTTCCTGTTTTGCACACGCACTTGTTCAGTTGACCTAAAGTGGTAGCTGCCTTTCCATTGTGATTATTAAGCTCATCATCTAGAGCAGTAGTCCCCAAACTGTGGGGTGCACTCCCACAGGGGGGTGCTAAAGAACATCCCGGGGGCGCGGCAGGGCCAGGTCAGCCCCCTTGTGGGTGGGGAGATAGGGAGGGAGTGCCACCCAGTTCCACTCTGCTCACAGCTCCATTCCGACCCTAACCCAGCCCCAGCCTCAGCTGCCACTCCCCACCCGGCCACAGTTTAGGGTTGCCAGGTTACCCACAATAACTGGCCTCTGCCACCAGGGGGTGGGAAGAGCAGCAGCTGCTGCGGAAGCCTGGTTGAGCATTCAACAATGGCTCCAGCAGAGAAAAGTACCTGCGGCTCCGCTGTCCTGTCCCACTAACCCCCACCCCCAGATCACAGCACTCCCTCCCCTGTCCTGCCCCCCGGGGGGGCGGTGATCAAAAAATTTGGGGACCATTGATCTAGAGAGAAGATATCCACTACAGTTGATCCTAGATGTTCCAACTTGTGCACAACTTCTAGCATGATATTAACTATTGAAAATTCAGGCATAGTCAACACACCTTGTGCTATAATCATTGTCTTCTTTAGACTAATGGTTAGTTCAAATTTATCACAATCTAGTGCAAAGCTATTGTAAAATTGCTGAAGCACCGCTTCACTGTGTGCATGTTGCTGTTACATTGCAACAAACAGAATATTTACATATTTTACATAGTGCTACTGCCTCGGAAAACCAGAGATGCTTGACTTTGCTTTTTGCTCTTAGATGTGCAATGGTGAAAGTTTTCAATCTGATCTCATTTGGAAGTGTATACCTTTGATGCTAGATGAGAAAGAATGATGACGTGGCAGAGAGAATAATATACAGAGAGAAGAGTGTAGGCGCCAAAACACATCCCTGTTTGACACCACTGGACTGTAGCCTTCATTCCATCATGGACAGATTGAATGAGACTGAGGAGAATTGTGGAGTACACAATTCTTTCTAATAATTGGAAAAGGCCCATTCTGCTGACCAGGTCAAAAGCCTTTGTGTGATCCATGAAGGCCATGTAGAGAGATTTTCCTTGCTCTTGACACTTTTCCGGTAGTTGCCTTAGCATGAAGTCCACATAGATAGTTGATCTACTGGCATGGAAGTCCCACTGACTCTCCTGATGTACACATTCAACAAGAACATACAGTCTTTTGAGAATGACATGTGAATGCCTTGCCAGCAAATCAAAGGAGAGAAATTCCTCTGTAGTTGTTGCAATCACTCAGATCTCCTTTGCTTTTGTACAAGTTATGATGTTGGTATCCTTCATGTCTCATGATATCCCTCCATCCCTGCAGCAGGTAAGTATAACATTGTGCAGATGTTTAAGCACAGCATGTCATTGTTTTAGTACTTCCGCTCGAATTCCATCTTTTCCTGCAGCCTTTCCTGGTGCTAGGGTTTTGATTGCCTTTTCACCTCATTTATAGAAGGCTCTATATCAAGACTATGATGGTCTGGAGCCTGGGTATCGCATTAGCACTACTTCAGAAGCAATGGTTTAATGTACATAGAGTTTGTGATAGTATTCTACCCAGAAATGCATCTGTTTCCTTCTGTTAGTGATGATTGTCTGCATTGAGAGATTTGAATAGGGGAATCCTCTTGGCTGAAGGACCTATTAGTTTCTTGATTCCATCATATATACCTATTAGATATCCATTTTCAAAAGTCATTTGTGTCTTCCTGCACAGATCAAGCCAATATGACTGAGCACATTGCCTTGTTGTTCATTGCGATGAACTCTTGGCAACTCTGAGGATAGCAAATGTTTCAGGAGAGAGGTTCATGTTCTGGTAGAGATGTGCTGTTTGCTTCAGAAATTGGAAGCATTTCTTCAGAATATTCTGCAAACCAGTCTTTACCTTATACTGTCTTTTACCAAAAAGCTAAGGTTGCTGCTATGTGGATATTTATTATGAGTGTGTTCCATGCTGCATCAGCCTTCAGGAGAGGTGCAATGGATGATATAGCTTTCCTAAGATTTGCAGTAAATTGGAGACACCTTCCTTGGGTCTTTTGTGTTGTTAATGTTAGTGAATGGGCAACAGCTTTGTTTGGTATGATGGAATTTCTCTAGTAAAATCTTTATTTTGCAGCATTCAAGCACAAGGTCTCTGTGACACTGCACTGTGAAAATGGAGACATCCTATAGGTGTTTTCTCTGGGTGACAATTAAATCCAGTTGGTGCCAATGTACAGACCTGGAGTATGTTCACGAGACCTTCCAGTGGTGACCACCTTGGAAGTAGGTGTTGGTAATCCACCTGCAGAGCTCCAGCAGTCTTTACCCTTTGTCATTCATTTTTCCCCACTTCATGGTGGCCAAAACCTAGCAGTCACATCTCATAATCTGAGCCAACTCTCACGTTGAAGTTTCCTGTATATATAGAGTTGCTCACACGGTGGTAGCTTGCTGTTGATGCTGTTGAGTTACTGATAGAACAATTCCTTCACTTCATAGGTAGAGGGAAATGTTGCAGCACATGTAGCAAAGACACCTGTGGTAGATATTTTTAATGATGGTTCTGATGTTGGAATGGGACATTCAGCTGTGGATGCTAGTGAAAGTTTGACTGCTAAACCCAACCCATGTTTGCAGTGGTACGGTTTTCTTTTTCCATGCCAGAAGAAGGTATGATGCATCTCTTGTAGAGAGACTCTGTCAAACTAATCTGCTTTCAGAAAGGGCTGCTACGTTGATTCGTAGATTCATAGATATTAAGGTCAGAAGGGACCATTATGATCATCTAGTCCGACTTCCTCCACAACACAGGCCACAGAATCTCACCCACCCACTCCTGCGAAAAACCTCACCTATGTCTGAGCTATTGAAGTCCTCAAATCATGGTTTAAAGACTTCAAGGAGCAGAGAATCCTCCAGCA
Organism: Dermochelys coriacea; assembly: GCF_009764565.3. Lineage (NCBI taxonomy): Eukaryota > Metazoa > Chordata > Testudines > Dermochelyidae > Dermochelys > Dermochelys coriacea. The sequence continues at coordinate 56,659,812 of NC_050069.1, forward strand.
AGTCACCTATGCCCCATGCTACAGAGGAAGGCAAAAAACCTCCAGGGCCTTTTCCAATCTGCCCTGGAGGAAAATTCCTTCCTGACCCCAAATATGGCAATCAGCTAAATCCTGAGCATATGGGCAAGATTCACCAGCCAGATACCCAGGAAAGAATTTTCTGTAGTAACTCAGATCCCACCCCATCTAACATCCCATCACAAGCCATTTGGCCTATTTACCATGAATATTTAAAGCTCAATTAACTGCCAAAATCATGTTATCCCATCATACCATCTCCTCCATAAACTTATCGAGTTTAATCTTAAAGCCAGATAGGTCTTTTGCCCCCACTGCTTCCCTTGGAAGGCTATTCCAAAACTTCACTCCTCTGATGGTTAGAAACCTTCATCTAATTTCAAGTCTAAACTTCCCATTGACCAGTTTATATCCATTTGTTCTTGTGTCCATATTCTCCAACTCTATCAATGACAACAGTCTTTCTAGGGCCATTGACCTCCTCGAGATTGTTTGATATACCCACACACATTGTCCTCACATTCCTACAAGCACGTTTAAAGATGGTTAATTTCAAGCCTGACAGGGCTGCTTGGTCACTCGGGCTGCCACCAGACTCCCAGCATGCTCCGTATGACTATTGTATCCAAATCTTCAGCACATACACCTAGGAGGAAAAATAAAGAGGCAGAGGCTTGCCTTAGGACCAAAGCCCCCCTCTCATTGGTACTGACTGGGTCCAAGGCTTGGAGGATCAAGAATGAGTTGCAATGCCAACTGCCTAATGCTTTCTCTGCAGTGCATTTGGTTCAGGGTTTTCTCCCCTAGCCTTTGTTCAACCAAGAAATGGCTGCAAAGCAGTAGCAACAGATAGCGTTACCCATTGGAATGAAAAAATATCCACAAAGGAGTAAGTGGCATAGCCCCAACTACTTGGTGAGTAGTGGCGTTCCCAGTTTAGTTACCGAGCAGCTGATCTGTAGTCAGTTGTGCAGGTTGGTGTGGTACCACTAACAAGCCTTGCATACCTGACCTAACATCAGGGTGGAGGGATATATGTTTCTCAAAAGATATGAAAGAGGAAATATCTCAAGAAAATTCAGCTGCAGCTCTGAGCGAAATCCAAGTGAATTGAATTTGTTTGGGATGTTACCATTTGTGCACAGAAAGGTTTTTTTTTTATTTATGACAATTTCTACAAAAGTAACTTTTCATCCATATTGCATTTATGTGCTCTCTCTTCTACATCAGATTTTTTTCCAGGAGATCTTGAATCTTCCCCTTGTTCTCTGAACGTTCAATATTCTAGATTTTGAGCAGCAATTTGAAGTTGAATCTGTGTCCACTGGCTACAAAACTCAACAATACTAAAAAAAGCAATTATTCAGAGTGGTATGTGGCTACTATTTTAATATTCCTTGTCATCTAGTTTTTATTCAGCTGCACGAGTGAAGTGTAATATGGATATTTAGATATTCACAGATAATGTGAGTATTCTAATTAAAGTGTGTAAGGTCAAATAACCAGGATCTCTGGCCATTTTTAATATATTCTTTTGAAAATATTGTCCTTTAATACCAGTATTTATGGTGAAATTTATTAAAGAAATAAAAGTGAATCTGCCATTGCATCCTGTTAGCTTGACCAGAAATATCTATTGGAGTGTCATTTCAAGGATTCCTTAGAACTATCTTTACAAATCAAGTCTAGTTAAACCAATAAATTAGGAGGATGTTCCACTGTGTGCTACATGTTTATTGTGTATGATTACTAAGTAAGGGCCAAATCCCTCTCCTATTAAAGACAATGGGAGTTTTGACATTGATTTCAAATGGTGCAGGAACAGACCACAGAACCTACTTTGGATAAGGGAAGCATCTGCTCCACTACCTTCTTACAGAATTTGATAGCAGCATAGTCGAAACTGCTAAATGTCCATGTTTATCCAGAGAGAATGGGAGGGAGAGCCTGTTAAGAGCTCATGTATAGAATATATACACACACACAGACTCAAATGCACACTTCTCCTACAGCAGAACTTTTTCCATGAGGGGCTGTAATTCGGAATGCTCTGCATATCAACATATTCCATAGTTCATCTGAATATTCTTCCAAGAAAATCTGAAGTGGCTTTTATTTCCCTCTTAGTTTGTTTTGGCCTCCCCTAAAATGGGTATGGGCTATGGGGCACTTTTTGTGTAGATGTGAGAGTTTTATGTATGAGAAATAAGATAAGACTAATGCTCAATTTATATTTTTATGCAACTCTCCAGTCAGTGGAAGTATTAAGGTTTTCAAATAGATTATTAATATCCAATCTGAATCATGTGATGGGAAATTCAATGCACCAAAGCCACCCTTCTACTTCAAGTGAAAAGAAGTAGAGAATAGCAAGGGTTTTTTTCCCCTCTGCAAGTGACACTAAGCTAGTGAATTGTGCAAAGTCATAGTCTCATCACAAAGCAGCATCAGGCTACATCACATATTCTATACAGATTCTTATAATGCCCTAAACCCTATTGGATCTGAGCACCTTCCAGTGTGAATTAATCATCGTGACTATAACATCTGCCATGTGTGGCTCATCTTCTTTCTGAGGAAGAACTGTGTGGGGAGTGTATTGTTTTGTTATGGTAGGATTTAAAAAAAATAATTTGGATACTCTAATAGCTGTTTATATTGGAGAGGCAAGGTCAAAGAAGTGCCAACTTGCTGTTCACCTCTTTTACAGATAAATATAGCAAAAATCCTTAGTACAGAACCTTAAGGCACCACACTGTTAGCCTTTAGCTTTGTTGAAAGTCAGCCACTCATTCCTACTTTTTGTTTTCTATCCCTTAGCCAGTTTCTACTCTATGGCTCTTCTCTGACCTCATGACTACTTAGCTACCTTAGTAGACTAGTGAAGGACTTAGACAAAGGATTTTTAAAGTCCAAACAAATTATGTCAGCCAATTTCCTTTTACTACTACTTTGACATGCTCAAGGTAATTCTAGTAGAGTAGGCCCCAGTTCAGCAGAGCACTTAAGCACATGTTTAAATCCCACTGAAGCAAATACTTAAGTGCGTCGTTGAGTAGGGTCTTTAGTAAGGCATGATTTCCTTTTCAAGAAGCTATGCTGATTTATCCTTGTAATACAATGTTCATCTAGATTGTTTATAATTCTGTTTTTAATAATTGTTTCATCCAATTAGCCCAGTAATTCTAATTGGCCTGAATCACTCCTAGCATCTGTAATCCTTTTGCCAGTGGATAGCAAATAGCATTAAAACTAATAAATATCTCCAGCCCCCTTCCAACTTGCAAGCACAAGTAGTCTGTGTATGAAACGGAGCTATTTCATATTCTAACCATGATCCAAAACCCTCTTCACCAGGTATTGTGACCTCATCCCAGATAATACTCCTTAACTTTCAATAGGAGGCTGATTTAGGATGGGGCTGTACAGCCTTCTTTAATGATGGACAGGGCCCTGGCCCACATAAAGCAACACAGCAGCACCAATGGGTGGGGATTGCAGGTTAGGAACTAATCATGTTGGCATGTCAGCCATAGTCTTTCCCTTTTTCACTAAAAAGGCTTGCATCTTTTCTAAAAATTCATCATTTGACACAGGTGTAGGGTTGGCTTCCAGAGGCAAACAGTTTGCACAAGCCACCTTGCACCGCTATTTCATTTACAACTTCGGAGGCTTTGTTGCAACTAGCAGCACCCATAATGCTGCATAGGCATTGTTCTCTCTCCTGAACACAAGCTGCCATGCCTGGCACCTGCTCAGGCATTCCACGCAGCTTTGCTTGACCCCTCATAGTATGCCTCAGATATCCCTGTAATTAAAAGCAATTTATTGGGGGCTATATGCATTTGTGCACCAATCCTCCAACATATTTATTGCCATTTTTCCAATTATATTTTTCCAAAATATGTTGCTTTCCCAAATTAATAGTTTACTCAGGATATACTTGCAATGGGTACTCATCCAGACTATCTTGAACAAGCCCCCCAAATCTAAATCTTCTATCAGGAGTTTCTGGCAAAGGCCAGGTTCAATTAGCTCAGGATCCTTCTTAAAAGTAACAAACACCCCTAGCTCCACCCAGAATTTCTGGGATGACTAAATACCTCCCTGGGCACACTTAATAGGCAATACTCCCCCACTTCCAGGAATGGAGTCTGTGTATGAAACAAGAAAAGCTTTTTGGGGAAAAGGAAACACAGCCTCAACTTGGGAAAACCCAGCAACAATCTATCTATATGAATGATAAATAAAACACTCCCCTGTGCTAACTTTTATAGCATCCATTAATTTAGCTCCCCACCCACCAATAGGCAAGTGTTCCTTTACCCCCATCACTTCCCCTTTGTCCATCCACTAAATCTCACTCATGGTTTGGTGTCCGTAGGTAGCACAGTCCAAGAATCCTGAAGTGCAATCAGGCAGCCTCTCTCCACTCCTCTGGGAAGTGCTGCTTGGTCCTGTTTTGAGGCTCTACCACCTAACTCAGCATAATGATTTTAGATTTGTTTAGTGGCTGAGTTAGGGAAGGCCTCACCAGGCTTCATTCAGCTCTGCTACTGTCCTCTGCTTTGTCTCCCATCAAAAAGCCCTCCCAATAGCATAGCATTCTCCACACTGGGGAACCAGTAGCATAAAATACCCTTGAGCAGGGATACACTCCTCCCTATTTCTCCTCTTGCTTCAGTTCCACTACCCAACCAATTCTGACTTTGTGAAAAAGATATGGTGACTCCCAAAGTGTCTCTGAAAGAAGTCTGAGTAGAAAGGTTATGCAAATAAAGCTCTCTGTAGCCATACTTCCCCCTTTTCACCAACAGATGGGAGCAGCAAGCTCCTTACCCTCTAGGGAGTCTAGCTACAGATCTTACATATCTTTTTTTAAACACAGGTACAAAATGGAGTGCCTATTAGGTATAGAAGCAATTTTGATGGTGCTGAAGAGATCCACTTTCAGGGGGCTTCCTTAATGCCCAGAACTTTGGGCATAATCTGCCCCACAGGTAACTTCCTCACTCTGCAAATTCTTATTCCACATCTGACTGGATTACCTGGGTATGAGGTGCTCTGTTCCTCAGTTTCCCTTCTTCCAGCACCAGACTTCAGTCTCCAATTCTTTGATGGGCTAGTTTCAGGACAACTAAAGATGGATTAGCCCACATAACCCATATAGGCTGCCCCCTTTTCCAGGGCAAGGAAACGTCCAACAAAATATTTTCAACTCTTCAACCCCAGCTCAAAATTCACAGGTTTTATTTCTCCTCCAAGCTTCCTAATCATCAAGGTTTCACAGTCCAATAAATCCCTTACTCAGGGATTCCCAGTTACTCTTGTATCTGAGCTTCCAACACCAACTTTCTCTCAGCTCCCTCTGAGCTGGGAAGTTTTTCCAGTCCCACTCCAGACCCCTGGCCTCTCTAGAAAGATCTCCCCCAGCCCTTTTCAAGCCATTTTTGGCCATTTTTTTAGGCCTTCTGCCTACCCCACTGCAGAGAATCTCCTAACAGTTCTTTACAATTACCCATCTGTCTCCACTGCAGCAGATTTTTCTTCCTCCCTACCAAGGTATCCTTTATTATCTAAGTGCCATGGAAGACTCCCTCTTACAGGAAGCATGGCATCCAGTGTACTATCATATGATGCTTTATCATCTGACCCAGGCAATAGTCCAGACATAAATCTGGGAGGTGAATAATTAGGCACAGGGTATTTCCTGATGCCAGCTCCCTTAATGGGTCAGTCCACACTATGACTCAAAGAAATATGGTTTTAAAAATGCAAGTACCCAGCTTATTTAAGACTCAGAATAAAAAATCAGCAGCAGGAAAGGATGGATACTTCCAGTAAGAATATCAACATAGGCAATGGAAAAGTAAACCGACTAGTGGACTGGGTTTTTTTTAAGTCCTACAAGCCTTCACCGTGTCCCTTTAAATCAATTCCCTGTTGCTTTGTTAACTCACCTTTAAGGCATTTTTGGTTTTAGTAAATCATTGTGAAGGAGACTATAGTTTTTTTCCTGTTACTTTTTCATTACTAGCATGAGCCAGGGCATTTGAATGTGCAACCCACTGAGGAGCATTGTTTCCAGAATAGATTGTGCTAGGTCCTGATTTCTGCTTATTTACATTGGTGCCCTGCAGCATTTCTTAGTTTTGTCACTTGAAAAGACCAACTACGGTGCTCTATTTACCTGTTCACTTCACCACAGCAAATTCAATCAGCTGAACCCATTTTGGAGTCACTAGCTTCTTGATAGTATGCCTGACAATTATGCAGGAGACTGCATGGGATTGTAATCCCTGACATGGAGGACAAAATTATATTTCTGCTGGCAAGTGGCTGAAGCTCAATTAAGACACTAATAATCTGAAAGCAAATTGAACAAAGCGCCCTACAACATTCTGCTGGAAATAATCTTGCATTTGCAGAAGGATCTATCTGCTTAGCTAGGTAGTTTTAGGTCTGCTTTAACCTATGCCTGAGGGCTGGCTCTGCACACAATAACCCTAGGATCAGGGGAGGGCTTGGGTGAGTACCTTTGTATTCCCTCCACCCCAGTTTGCACTAGTCACACTAGAGGAACTGATCCACATAGGTACCTATACCAATGCTTAGCCTCCCATTTGTTTAAAGTCTAATGCACTAGAAATATAGAATCATATAGATATCTTGACTTTAGTAAGGCTTTTGATACTGTCTCACATGACCTTCTCATAAACAAACTAGGGAAATACAACCTAGATGGAGCTTTTATAAGGTGGGTACATAACTGGTTGGAAAGTTATTCCCAGGGAGTAATTATTGGGGCTCACAGTCAAGCTGGAAGGGCATATCAAGTGGGATCCCACAGGGATCAGTTCTAGGTCTGGTCCTGTTCAATATCTTCAGTGATTTAGATAATGACATAGAGAGTACACTTATAAAGTTTGCGGATGATACCAAGCTGGGTGGGGTTCCAAGTACTTTGGAGGATAGGATTATAATTCAAAATGATTTGAACAAACCGGAGAAATGGTCTGAAGTAAATAGGATGAAATTCAATAATGACAAATGCAAAATACTCCACTTAGGAAGGAACAATCAGTTGCACACATACAACATGGGAAATGACTGCCGAGTACTGAGGAAAGGGACCTGGGGGTCACAGTGGAACACAAGCTAAATATGAGTCAATAGTGTAACACTGTTGAAAAATAAGTGTTCATCATTCTGGGAGGTATTAGCAGGAGTGTTGTAAGCAAGACAAGAGAAGTAAATCTTCCACTCTACTTTGTGCTGATTAGGCCTCAATTGAAGTATTGTGTCCAGTTCTGGGTATATTTATATATATCCAGGACTGGTTTTATATATATAGATATATAGATATATATACACACACACACACACACACACACACACACCTATTACAAAAATAATGTAGACTGTGTGTTAATATCACCTGGTAAATATTAGATGTGATGTGGAATCAAGGAAAGGAAAAGGAAAAAAATCCATTTTTTTCTGGAAAATATATCATTTCTACTATAAAGATTTCAACTTACTCTTTTCAGTGATTTATAAACTACCACTGTATGAACCTTTTTTTGTCCATATACAAACTATAAATGTTAGACACATTTTTTTCAGATATGACAGTCTCATGAAGTAAGTTATATTTTCCATTAGAACACATGCCATTAAATCCTTTATCCATTCTTGGGGTTTTTTTGGTAAGTACGAACTGTCGCTTTGCTTTGCCACTGTTAATTAATATTTTCCTTCGTTTGTCCCTCATACACTTTTAAAGTAAATGCAGAGCTTGTGAATGTTGACAGCTCCTGGAAACAAAGTACTTATCCGCAAAACAGGTATAGTAAAAATAGTGGCAGTGCGAAGTTCTCATTAGTGTGGCCTGTTTTGAGAGGGACTATGCCCAAGGTATGAGGGCATAGATTAGTCTCCATTCTACATTGAGTCCTTGGCTTCACTGAGGGGATATCAGATTAATGCCAGTTTGAGATGGGTGCATGATGGCTATTCACTAAGAACTGAACTGGCAGCATTTCACATAAGAAAAAAGCAAAACAAAAAACCCTCTCACCACCACTAAGCAGTTCTCTATTTGAAATGGTGAATGGGGTTGAAAGCTCTATATGCTATTGCCAGTCACCCGAGCCACACAGCTAGAGTTTCTCACATTTGTGATATGCCAATAAACATAGAGACAGTGAATGCATCAAAACTATTTTTCAGATTTTCCCAATATTCTGTATTTCTAGCTGTCATTACGCATGGATACCTTGTTATCAAAATATTCCTTCTTGTAACCTACATCGATTAGAGCATCAAAACATAGTCTTGCTATTTTACTTTATAGGCTGTATATTTAGTATTCGGTTTTCTTCCACTACATTTTAAGCTTGAATATCATGAACAAAAACCAAAACTGGGTAGATATGAAGGAAACATCAAAGGGCTAAATTCTGAGGCAACAATCAAGGAGTCATAGTGATAGTAGTGCAAATATTACCAGCATAGCAAGGCAGGATGGCTCAGAGTGGACAATTGCAATGCATGGAAGTTGTTATGCTGGTTTTTGTCTGTTTATTTTGAGAAGAGAACAATTTATGCGTCGATTCTTCTACAGTGTAGTCAGTGCAACCAATGGTACTGTGAGCTCCATTCTGCAAGTTGGTGAATAATCTGACTTTGATACAGTCCAATAAAGAAATCACTGGGACTATTCATGTTCTTAAAGGTAAGCATGTGCTTAAGTGCTCTATTAGAGTCAGAGTCAGAGTGTTCAACACTTGGCAGTATATGAGACCCAAATGTGTTAGTCAGCATGGGGGTAGTCCCAATTTATACCAACAGGCCTATTTCCTTTGGGATGTGTTGTTCACCCTATGCATTACCTAGGCATAACTCCTAGTGCACTTCTGTGAACTATGCAGTGATCCATCCTTACTGTACATGCAGGGATAAAAGGGCCCTTACCTCTTTCCTCCATTCTTGCTTATGACATTGCAGAATTTAATTTAACCCCACGAGTCATATATCTTTCCATAGCAGTTTTTCTCCCCAAAATAATTTTCTCTATCTCATATGTAAATTAATGTCTAATTTGTAAATGAGACATATCTATGGGAAAGTTGCCTAGTGGGTGCTGGGTTCCACAAACTGCTGAGTTCTTCAGCTAAGTAGGAGAAAGTAAATCTATGTAGGTGATTGTGAGGGTGAATTAGCCACTCACTAGCAATAATAGAATGTCTGAGGAGGTGTTTCACTCCTACTACATATTCTCCTTCCCTACAGCCAGAGTCACAGACTCCACTTAGTCTGATTGCCACATAGGACAGCGAGGGGACTCTCTGAGCATTCTCACTTGAATCCCTGAACATCTTAATCTAAAGAATATTAAAGGAACTTGACATTCTATTTTAAAGGTCAACAAATAACTGTCACTGGGTTCTACCCGTAAAGAAAATCATATTATATTAGAAACAGGGCATAGCTTTGTCTCTTGCTCCTGTTGTAGTGTAACTCTATGTGCCATGAAATAATGGAGTTTAAAGTGGTGCATTGGTTTGTGTATACTGTGGATTAACCTGTAATACACAGCGCACCAAAATAAACCTTTACACAACTTCAGACAAGAATGGTGGTGGGTTGTAGTTATACTTGTTTGTCTTCTAACGATACCATTACTGCAGTGTTTCCATTCCACTTTACCATGACATAATCAAATACCACCTTCAGAAATTAAAACAAGAGGTCATCTGATAATAAAATTGTATGTTACTACTGGATCAAACCTCTATTTAATAATGTGATTTTATAGGGTCAGATGTTGATTTACATCAGCTGAGGATGTGACCCACAGACAATATTTTTCATCAATATTTTAGCAGATACATTTATAAATTCAATGAATGTACAAGAAATATAGGTTAATTAATTCATTTCTAGTTTTAAAACAAATAGTTCTCTAGAAAGACTGTGATAATTATCCGCTTGCAAAGATGAATTATACATATGGTAAAATCCCACTTCCCAGGTCAAACCTGAGTCCTTGCATTGGTGGTCTTTGCACTGGTGAGGTGACAGTAGTCCTTGCAACACAAAAACCCACCTGGTAGCTGCTACCATGCTCCCAAAGCTGCAATAGTCCCTGTAGCCAGTGTTCAGCAGCAAGTATCTGAAATTACAGGGAAAGCTGCATAGTTGCATATCCACTGCCCTTCTCTCTTACCTTATTTACCCTGATGATCTTTCCAGCTATTGTCACCAATCCTGTCTTGCCCTAGCAGGCCTGAGCCTCAGCCTGTGTGAACAGTGGTGCAAGAAATTGGTTAGTGCTGGTAGCTCATACGCGGAGACACAAAATATACAGACCCATTTACTCACAGTCTAAGAGAGATAAGGTAAGACATAGGTGAAAGAGAATACAGGGTAGTTCCATTAAAGAGGTTACACTAAACAACATTAAAAATAGCAAATGACATTTTTAGGACATAACAACAATAGTTGTGAATGCTAGAAACTTACCTATTTTAAAAAATGAAAGTTGTGATTCTCACATAATCACATGACTCCAGAAAGTGGGGCTTTAAGAAAAACATCACAAGACTCGCAATAAAATCACAAGAGATGGCATCATTTCTGCAACAGTCTCTTGGGTGAATCTTTGCTCCTTGGACCCCCCCAAACATTCTTGAGCACACACCTGGCCTCTTGGCTATGTAGCTGATAATACGGTTCCCAAGAGACTTTCTTGCAATGCTCCCCTTTCAAGCAGTTTTTCCTTTATTCTTGGCCCCGTTTTCAAAGTGAAAAGTTCTTTACTCAGGCTTTTCCATCCTAGGGCCAGATTCTTGGAGCTCCCCTTCTTCCCTCAGGACCAGAGAGATGCTGCTTCACACTCCTGCCTTCCAAAACGGCTCCTGTCACTATTTCCACCCTCAAAATGATTTGTTTGGCTGAGGGAAAGGGACTCAGCTGTCAATCTCTGACAGTTCCCAGTGCTGCAGCCTCTCATCTCCCAGGTAGGCAGAGCAGAGGCAGTAATGGTCCTTTAAGGGTATATTAGAGTATTTCTAAGTCAGCCCGCACTGAGATATCTAGGAACTCACCTTCTGGTCACCTTCACCTTACATATTATCCCTCCATGGAAATACCAAAAAGGGAGACCCTTGAAATACATATCTGCCATAGAGGGGTAGGAAGTGTTTAAATTCCCTTCACATGCTCCTGGCATCTTGTCTTCCCATGCATCAGAACTGCACCACTTCCACTTTTCTAAAGGCCCCACGTGTCAATTAAGGAGATTTATTTCTGTGAAAAGGACAGAATCTAAATTAAACTTCTAACAAGAATTCCCCCAAGTAAACTTCTCTACCCTTCCTAGCTACAGGATCACTACTAGATATGGCTGCACTATTTACAGCAACAATTTATTTGACTAATTATCCATGAATAGATTTATTTTTTTTTTGTTATCTGAAACAACCTTTTCTCACCTTGACACTACAGGTACAGTCATCTGCCAAATTAGCCTTTTGTAATCTACCTAATTGATTTGTGTATCGAGTGTTTTTTTCAATTGGCAGTTTATTAAAATTTCTTTTCTTTTTCTGTGTAGCTTTCAGATCTATATGACTTTTATAACATTCAAAAATATTTTCTTCTGATTATTTAATAATGTTCCATCCTCAATTTCATCTTTTTAAGGAGTCTATAGGGGTTTATATATCTATCTCTACAACCCTATAGTAAAAAAGGGTAATTCCCTCCAAATTTCACTCTGTGCTGCCCGCCTCCCACTTCACCTTTCCTCTTCAGGGACCCCTCTGATGAGAAACTGCTAATAGATGACATTTTGTCCCTCCTCCAAACAAGAATCACAGAAAAGGTTCCACATAGATACAGCAGGAAGGGTCTCTTCTCATGTTACTTCCTCAAATTAAAAAGAAGAGATGGTTACATTGCATAATGGATCACAGACATCTGATCAAATCTATTAGTGCATTAAAATTTCATATGGCGATATCAGCAACCATAATCACTTCTGTGTCTCCAGGAGGGGTTCACTGCATATCCCTCAGAGTCTGTATATGAGACCAACACTATCAGTACTAGGTTCTGCCATTTGAACTCTTTGCAGCCCCAAAAGAGAAGACTGGGCATTCTTTATTTTTACAACTGGCTGTTTATTTCAAGGCAAATTCAGACATCCAGAATCATGGAACGTACAGGGCCCTGTTAATGGCACATCATGTTTCATAAAGCTAAGGTACTATCTCAAATTCTTATTAAAGTTGATCTATGATTTCCACTTATAACACAAACCTGCCTGTATTTTCCCCCAAGACCTTTTCATTACCAAAGGAGGCTAAGCTACAATCTTTAGATGTTAAAAGGGTACTACATTACTCTTGAATCAGCCATTCTATAAACCCACCTAGACTATCTGTAGTAGATGTGGACACTATTCAGACATTGCCCAAGTGGATTCCTCTGCATAGTCTCTTGCTGTGAACTCACAAGGATTCTTATCAATAGGTGTTAGTGCACATTCCAGGAGGTCTAAAAGGGTCCCAACTGTATGTGCCAGAAATGTTTCCACTGCTGAACTATGAAAGGGTGCTACATTGAAGTTCTAGCTGTACCTTTACACAACATTAAGCCTGAGATTTAGCCTGTACATTGGATTTTTAGTTTGGGAGAGCAGTCCTGCAACTTCGTTTAAGTAAGATTGCTCAGATCCTCCTCCTTTAGGTATATAACTGAAAAATGGAGTATCTGGTTCAATTTATTTAGTTGTATGATGTACTTTAACCAAGATGCAAAAAAAAAAAGGGGGTTAACAGGGAACCCAGGTTATGAAATAGGTTAAATTATAATTTTGCTACTGAGATAAAATATAGATCGTTAATTTGCATATTGCAAGAGAAAAATCTATTCCAAAGTATATAAATTAAGCATATAAGTGTGGTTTATTTTATAGTACATCTGTCTGCATATTTTAGATTACTGGTCTTTATACTGCATTTCAGATCAAGACTAATTTCATTACAAAAATTTTAATAAGACAAAAAAATTCTATATGGCAATTCTTTATCAGCTATTGCTATTGCTATCCACTCCACTTTTGGAAACCACAGCAAATTAGTCTCTGACTATTGTAATCTTAAATATATTTTAGAATAGATGATGTCAGAAATATAGTGAATAAACTCTGTTGGAAAGACTGCCATTGCCTCCTAATGCATAATCTCTATTTCAGATGCTCATATTATTTAAATTACAAAAAGGCAGGCATCAGAAAAATGGAATTCTTTGTTGGACAGTCATTTCCATGAAAATGCATTCAATTGTGAAGGGGGTCAACGAAATAGAAAGGAAGAAAAACTGCATGCTGTTAAAATATAAGCATAGGCTGCAACATTCTATTCATGCAATAAGAAGCATGGGATAAATTAAAGAAATGCTTTGAAATGTTCTAAAAGCTGGAGGCTTTCTATATATTTAAAAAAAATGTCTAGCCGGATTTCAGTTATAACCCTTTCCTTCTTAGTTATGTTATTCAAACAAGAAAAAAAAAGTGGGCATTATAATGGAAGACAGCAGTATTCCGCAACATTAAATAAAAAAAGTATTTAACTATTGCTAATATTGTTTTTGGGGTTGATAGGTCATAACAGTGCCAAGCTTATGGCTTGTCTTCATTGCAAAGATAAGTTGCATTGCCCCTAAGTTGAGTCCCATCCATACACAAAAACTCTCAGCTGGAGTGTGGTGCTGCTTTTTAACTGGGGTTGGCTGTCCCGCTAGAGGTATAGGCTCAAGTTGGAGCAAGCACAGCTCATCTGCTGCTGACATGACCACTCTGCAGTGTGGACTTAGGCAAACTCCAGTTGAGAGCCTCTAGTCCTCCAACACCCTTCCACAATTCCCCAGGTGTGCCCAGAAAGGACAGTCAAGTGCTCCCACAATCACTGGGAAAGAATTCAAAGAGAAGCTCAGCTTAATGCAGCACAAAGAAATATGAGATCTCCATCTCAAAAGTCACAGTTCCACACACAAGTGAATGGAGTGCCAGTGTGGACACAGCAGCTTGGGTGTGATTTTACAGGGTAGCTCCTCTCACTCAAGCTAGGCTAACTCAAGAGGAGTAACTGAAGTGTACAAACCTCTACTTAATTCTGCAGTGAAGACATACCCTAAGAGATAAAATTTCAGCCTACATGGCCCTGCTTAAATGCTGTAATCCCAAGGGATGTCAAAAATTAGAAGGTCTAGGCTTTCTTCCTTATCTGTCAGAACACAGCTGGAAACTGGCACAAGCTTAAACCAGAAGACCTAGTCCTGATAAAAGTGGATGAGGAAAAATATAGTAGAACACCAGTTGTTGTAACTGGATGTAGTGCACCTCTACATGTAATCAAAGAATCGAAGGCTGAAAGGGACCTCAGGATGTCGTTAAGTCCAGCCTCCTGCACTGAGGTGACACCAAGTAAATCTAGACCATCCCTGACATGTGCTTGTTCAACCTGTTCTTAAAAATCTTCAGAGAAGGGGATTCCACAACCTTCTTTGGAAGCCTATTCAAAAATTTAACTACTACTATAGCTAGAAAGCTTTTCCTAATTTGCAGTAAGCATTAGCTATTCAGCCCATTACTTTTTGTCCCACCTTCAGTGGACATGGAAAACAATTGAATACCAACCTCTTTATAACAGCTCAGAACATATTTGAAGGCTATTATCAGGTCCACTCTCAGTCGTCTTTTCTGAAGACTTGAAAACCTGACCTGTGAGGAAAGGTTAAAAAAACTGGGCATATTTAAACTTTTTATCATTTTTGTTCCTGTCCTCAGGCCTATCTCCAATGTATACACATCTCTCCTAATTCTGGTGCCCAGAATTAGACACAGAACTCCAGCTGAGACCTCACCAGTGCGGAGTGGAGCAGGACAGTTATCTTCTGTGTCTTACATACAACACTCTTGATAATACACCCCTGAATATTACCCTTTTTTCACCACTGCATCATATAATTGACTCGTATTCAATTTGTGATCCACCAAAAACCCCAGATCCTTTTCAGCTGTATTATCACCTAACCAATTAGTTCCCATTTTGTAGTTGTGCATTTGATTTTTCCTTCCTAAGTGCAGTATTTTGAGCTTGTCTTTATTGAACTTCATGATGTCGGTAATCAAGAGAAGTGTGAGACTGGAAATCAATGAACCAAGATTCGTGTGTTGAAAATTAGGCCTAATTCGTTGTAAAAATAAAGAGGAGATGGGCTATTCCACCCATCGCTCCCCTTTGGAGTCCTCAAGAAGAGGATGTAGAGCAGAGGTTCTCAAACTGTGGTCTGCAGACCACCAGTGGTCTGCGAGCTCCATTCAGGTGGTCCGTGGATAGTTCCCTCTAAGGTGCATGGCTAGGCGGCCGCACATGAGAGAATAAAGGGCCACCCACCTAATTAGTGGAGCCACGCCGGGGATAGGTGGGAGGGGCAGTGGGGTAAGAAGACGGGGTGTGGGGAATTTGGGACTTGCAGAGCTGTGGTGTCCAGAGAAAGAGGCGACTTTCCCCAGCTCCAGGGCTGTGGCTGCTGGGGAGAGACGGCCCTCCTTCCCAGCCTCACTCTGTGGCTGCTGTGGCGAAGAAACCCCCTTCCTTCCCAGCCCCAGCTCAGGGGCTGCTGCAATGGCGGAAGAGAGAGCACATCCATATTATTAGAAAGGTAAGACTACTGATATTAAAATATGAGTTGTGTGTTTTTATATGTAGAACAAAAAAAATGTTTATTATTATTACTTTTTTATATATAGTGCTTTTATCCAAAGCGCTTTACAATAGTTAGCTAACGGTACAAACAACATTTGGAAAGATTACTAAGTGGTCCACCGAGACCCTCAGCAATCTTCAAGTGGTCTGTGAAGAAAAAAGTTTGAGAACCACTGCTCAAGAGGGTGAAAATTATCAGACAGAGGGAAGCATAAAAGCTGTCTGACTGAAAGATGAAAGAAAGAGAAGAAGCAAGCTTCACCATCATGGCTACCATCCTCACCATCTTTTTGTAACCCAGGATCCAGCCTGACACCACTGTGCCTTCATCATCCTGATCCTGAGATATGTCTTGACCAGACTGGGTCAAAGAGAGGGACCCTGATGACACTGCCACCGTCATTGGCTCCATCTGAATCCTGAACACCCACCTGGGGTGTGAGACTTTGTCCCCCTCTTCATGTGTCCTTTTCCTTCTCTACCCTATTTCTTTTCTTTCCTATCTCTTCTCCTTTTTCCTTGTCTAATAAGAGTCTGGGTTAGTTTACCAAGACTGCACATTTTGCAACTTTTCTTTGAGCCTGTGACCAGAAAGAGGCAGCAAAAAGCAATACCCTGAATAGTTCAATGTTTGCAAGGACTTGGGGTGCCTGATAAGACTATGTGGTGTGCCATGGATTTTCTAGCAGTGAGGTTGCAAGTGAGAGTCAACACCAGAGAGATGCTGCATTTTCTATATTTGCTGTTCTTTTCTTTCTCTTTTTGTGTGTCTTTGTCTTGTTTCATGGTCTAGGAAAAGGGATCAGACTTTAACAACAGTGAAAACAATCATTCCAGCCCATCTCAACTGACTTCTTTTGTTTCCCCCAAAAGACAGCTATTACGATCTTTAATATCATCTAAGAGACTGTCAGGTCAGGCAGTTTCTTTCCAACAACTCTCTCCAGCTAAAGGGAAAGGGAACAAGGGATGTGGTTAAAATGAAACCCTTATTTAACACTTTACATTTCAGATGTTTTTACTGTCTTTCCTTATTTTTCTGTATCTTTAATAAAAGGTTAAAAAGAACATTTATGGTGTGTTTGCCATGGTATTAACCGGATGAGGTCACTGTATACCAAACCCTGAAGTTTGTTTAAACGTATGTAGGAAAGTTTCAGGGTCATGTTAACACCTTTGATTCTTTTGGTCCACTTATTCCTTTAAATTAATACAACAGAACCCTACAGAAGCCTTATTGAAAGGCCATTAAAATCAATGGGATGCTTTTTATTGATGTAACCCAACCCATGTCTGCTTGGGGTGTCACTCTGTCCCCCTCTAGTGATGGTCAGAATGCTAGTGATCGATGAGCTTGCTACAGCTTTGGCTAAGAGAGATGCGTCTTTTAGTTCATGCAGTAGTGGCTCATGCATCTCCGGTTTGATCCTGGCTGCCGGAATCTGTCAGCATTACAAGTGGGGGTTCATCTGGGATATAAACTGGGAAGTCTCTGAATCTCAGGATGTGCTTCCTCAGCTAGAGGAAGTATGTAACCCACGCCTGCTTGGTATGGTGCTCTGTTCCCCTTTAGTGGTAGCTAGACCAGATAGAGATTGATAAGCCTGCTACAGCCTTAGCTAAGAGAGAAGTGTGTCTTTTAGCTCATGCAGTAGTGGCTCATGCATTAAGCTCCAGAGATCCCAGGTTTGACCCAGCTGTTGATGACCAGAGTCTGTTAGCATTACATTAACTTCAGTGGAGTTTGGATCAGGCCCTACAGTAGTGTTTCCAGCTACACAAAAAGGGAGAAAAATCTCTCTTGTCCAAATTACCCCCTCCTTGCATCCAATTCAGCACTGCAAGTAAAGGGCACAGAGATTCCTAAACTGGAATAATCAATTGCAGACAAAGGTTGCTCAAAAGGCCTAAAAAATCTTCAACATCAGTCAACACCCACCCACCCAATCTATAAAGAGAGACAAACAGTTGAACATTTGGCCCAAGGCAGAACAGATGCTGATAACATGATAAAATACATTGCAAGGAATCTTAAGGGAAAAAAAGAAAGAAAGAAAAAAATCTACTTCTAAACATTCAAGTATTACCAAGTTTCAACTAAATTAAACTGTTTAAATAATTTGAAATCTACAGAATTACAAAGGCCATGATTCAGGAAACTATCCCAATCCAAGTTACTTACATGCTTAATATTAAGCACAGACTTAAAGTTAAGCCTGGGTTTAAGTGCTTTCCTCAGTAGGGACTGAGCTAAGTGTGTGCTTGAATGATTTTCTGGGTCAGGATCAAAAACTGAAAACTGTTGCTATATAATACTAAAACAATGCTACAGCAGTGGCAAGTAATGTGTTGCTATCATATATTTCCCATATGATTTTAATATAGTGAAGATGCATATTTGTAACTTGTTTGTACTTATTTATATGACAATATAAAATTACATCAGTGTTTTCATGCAATTATGTAAATGGTCAAAAAGTTATCATAGAGCGGATTTGACATACACATAGTTTATATATCTGTTTATTGAGCATTGATGATTATGATGATTGATGGTTATTTCCAGCAACCATTTTTATCTTGAATGCTCGACATACAAACATGACATCACAGTTCAGACATATAGGAGATTTCATTTTAATATAATTTAAGGTTTAGCAAAGCTAATCATTTTTGATTTTTGCATAATTAAGTTTACAAAAATAATGTTACATTTATAAAATAAATCAGCATATCCCAATAAATTACAGTAGTGTTTTCCTTATTTGAAAAAAATGCAATGTACTGTATAAAATAGATAACATCCTTTAGCAAGATAAAATACTACAGTATATGTTTTTATCCAGTACATTCTGGCAGTTTGTGAAAACATTCTATTGTACATTCTCTGTCTAAAATACAGTGTAAGAACCAAATACAAGAAGCTGTGCTCTGCGTCAGTTATAGAGGCATTCATGAAGCGTACCTGGGCAAATTACAGAATGAACCCAAACAGGGTGAGACCTCAGTCATGAAGTATTTGGTGCATTCAGGGTCAGTAGGCCTGAACCTGTTCCCACTGAAGTCAATGGAGCTCTGCCAGGGACTTCAGTAGGAGTATGAATAGGTATAGTCACTTAAATGGGAGTTGCATGTGCTCAGCACCTAAAAGCTACATTGTAGTTTCAAAAAAGACTCAGTTCCATACAGAGGTGCCAACTTTGTGATTTCTCCAGGAGTGCTGGACCCCCACTCCACCCCAGGTCCTGCCCCTGCTCCTCCTCCTCCTGCATGCTGCTGAACAATTGATCACTGGCAGGCAGGAGGCACTGAGCGGGAAAGAGTAGGAGCTGATCCATGGGGCTGTTGGTAGATGCTGAGCACCCACTATTTTTTTTCTGTGGGTGCTCCAGCCCTGGAGCACCCACAGAATCGGCACCTATGGTTCCATTTGCATACAAGGGATACAACCCTGCTTCCATTGAAATTAATTGCAAACCTCCCCTAGGCATCAAAGAGAGTACGATCAAGACCATCAAAAAGTGAATCATACATATCATAAAGGAGATGAGAAAGGTGACATTATTGCTCCACGGAGTAATGCAATATATGCTTATTCATAAAAAATACAAAATAACCAATAAAAAGGAAAACACTTTTTAAAAAGCAAAAGACGAACATTAAGAGCTATTGTATGTAGATTTAACTACAAATACAACTATTGCAGAATATCCTAAAGGAACACACATACTGCTCGGTGTTATGTGATTTCTCATTAAAGCATTCTGAGTATACAATTCGAATTGTTTTACATGGTTTTGTGGCTTTATGTTTGCAAAAAAGGACGAAAAGTTCTTATAGTTGTGTGTATACCACTTTAAGAGTCAGGGAGTTAGCTGCTCCATGATGATTGTATGAACTTACGTTGTTATAATAAACCAAGGTATTTGGGCCAGGTCACATCTCTTTGCTGAATCTCTGACTCCAATGTGTTATTTCATTAAAATAACCCAAGAGACCACATTATTTGGCACTTTTTAACAGCTTTTGGGGAGAAAGTCTCCATTAAAGGAAAAATCATTCCTCTTATGAACAACCAGACTGTGCGAAGTGGAAATTTTCTTGTGATGTCAATAATTCATGAATGAAAGCATAGCATGAAAACCTCTCTCTGAGTCAGTAAATAGATCATCATAACAAACTCCAACTGTGAGCAAACACAGTGTGTGTGCATGATCAAAGTCACTCTCTATACCCATGTTTCATTTTTAGCACACAGCTGCATGTTGCGGGTTCTCTCATTTTACCATATTCACATAAACTGATAGGTAAACATGACAGCTATCATTCAACACACTTAACTCTTCTGGTATAGTCATACTTCAAGATCATGGTATCCCCACATTAGGATTTATTTTAGTGAAACAGACCCTCCTATCCATTATGTATTTTCACTCTAAATGTAATACGTCTGTTTTGTTTAACAACCTCCTTTTTTATTATTTATGAACTCTTGGCTTGTGTTAACCCATGTCTTAAGTTCTATCATTCACAGCTAAACAAGCACAATTAGTTCCAAGTGACATTTCAATGAAGAAATTACTTACAGATCTAAAATAAACAATATTAAGATGACAACTACAAATGGGAAATAAAAATGAACCTGTTCAATTCAGTGATCCAAAAGCATTACCAAAATATACATATGCTGTAAGACTACCAGTATCCCCAAGTGTACAGCAAATTCATCATTCATAATAGTGTACCTTGCTTTCTGAGTTTTGAAACAGAAGAATTATAAGAACAGCCCCCTGTACTTCCTTGGGTCAAGGGGTGGCCTTATTTGCTATCCTGAGGTTTCCACCATCCAGGTGTCCTAACTATTTATACAGTGCATGTAAAAGAAAATAAAATAAAAATAAAAAAAATTATCACAATGGTTTTTGTTTTAAAATTGATTGCTGTGTTATGACCGTAGCCTGGTTTGTAGACATTTTGTATTCTTGTCCAGAGCCTTGCGGAGGGGAAGGTAGTGGAGTTTCTGGAGTTGCTGAAAAAGAATTAAGGGGAAACTATGTATTATTATGTTCTTGACCAATCTAAATACATATTGATGATATACATACTACTGTACCCTAAAAAAGTAGCTGCGTTAGCTGCTAAAGGTAAATATTAATTTTTGAATATCAGAAGCCCTGTGTATTGTTCACTTTTAAAAACCCACATTTGTAACAAATGGTAATATCAAAACAGTGTCATGTGTTTTAAATTCAACTCAAACCAGAATGTATTGTTTAGGAGGTTGTTTCTGTGTGCTTTTTAATTTTTTTTTAAGTGCATGACTATTTAAATCTCAGAAATTATGATGGAAGAAGTATACACTAACTTTGACAGGTCACCATTTTAATGAATTTGCCAGTTAACTAAACATAACGGTCAGATGTTATGATAGAAAGGTAATGTGCAATTGCTTACAGATCTGTTCTGTATGTACAGGAGCAGACATTGAACTTATGAGAATAGTTTGGCCAGTTAATGGATCCTGAGCTAAATGAGGATGTACTGGATGATGAAGATGACTGGCATCATTAGACGTACCTGCAAAAATTACAAGAGCACATATCAATTCAAATGAACATGTTGCTACTCACGATTTACACAGCAATAATTACATTCCCTTAGAGCAAATATTTTGATTGGCAATTTGAATAATTGCCTTTTGCATATTCATTAAACAATTTAACAAGACTTCAACCATAATAAGTATGACATTTGTTTTCACTGCTTGGGTTGCATTAACAATGGATTTCATCCTTACAATATTTATGAGGGTTCTCCTGTCTGTCTGTTTGGGGAATTCTATGCCCAGGTACTCAACTATGGCTGAGGAACATACAGTACACATTGGAGGTGGGGGGACAGGACAGTAGCCACGCTATCATGACTTTAACATTCCCCCCAAATTGGCACTGTCCCCTGGTAAGGGGGGGGAGGACATTTTTCTCCAAAGTGCTTATTAAGTTGATACGGTGGAATATCACAGAAAAAGAATGACACACTTACCCCCTAGTAACATTTCCTGAAGCAAGCTGTCAATTTTAACCATTCCAAACAGTTTGACCAACTGTATTTGCTCAATCATTTGCCAAGTGATGCTCTGAAGCGTAGGCAATAGAAGCAGAAGTTCTCCAAACCTCCCCCTGGAGTCATACTGACGGTCATTAATGTAATCCTCCAAACTGATTTGGACTTGGAACCGCATGTTCTTAATCTTTAATGGATCACTCAATCCCTTTGCATCTTGAAAAAAATGAAAAAATACTTCAAGTCAAAGCATATTCTTTCAGTGAAAAATTCTTTGTTCAAATATGTAGACCGTTAATGAACGCTACATCACAAAAGGTGAATTTCAGTGTATTCATACAGTAAATCTAAAAGACTTTTTGGAAAATATACCTGGATCAAAAAACACAATTGCTTTCAAGCAAGCATACTCATTGTCATCTATCTGAATTTCCTGGAATGGTCGGACTAGTTCATCTAGAATCCGGTTTGCCACTCGGCTGATCTCAACTTCAGAACTGTTGCGATGGATGATATAATTATTACCTTGAGGAGAAAAAAAAACAACAGAATATGGACTGATGTTACACTGATGTTTAAATTTACAGACCCAGGTGAACTAAACCATTTTTAATTTTGCATAATCAGATTTTTGCATGTTGAATTTTTCATACAGTAACATTCCCTCCTGCAAAACTAAGTTTCTTTACAAGGAAAGCATATGTGCAAAACAAAGTCCTGATCCTGCAAGTACTTAGGCATATAAGTATTCCCATATGCATAGTTACTGATTAGTATGTCTGCAGGTTCAAGGCCTTTTGTGTGCACAAACTGGGGAGTTATCCAATTAGCCATCTAACTATATAGTTTGGGCCCACAAGTTCATTTTGACACATTAGATTTGGCATAGGCAATTAATCTTAGGAAAAGTCAGTGTTCTGTTTTAGAGGCTAGGAAGAGGCCACATTAGAAATGTGGTCCTCATAATTATTTAAATTCACTGTAAAAAATATAAGTCCCCACTTCTAATTTATTTGGTTTAGAATTCTAAACCTTTCTAAGAGAAAGAGAGGAACAACATGTAACTTCCTAACAGACTGCTATTATTTATGGTAGCATAATCTTATGTACTTTATTATATATTTGTACTACCATAAACCCTGGGAATCCCAGTCATGGACCACGACCCCACTGTGCAAAGCACTATATAAACACAGGACAAAGATATAGTCTCTGCCCTGAAGAATTTACAATTTTCAATTGGCTCAGTCACTACAGATCCTACTGAGCTTATTCTAGTAAGAAAAAGTTAATAGGTGAAATCATTGCCCCACTGAAGTTAATAGGAATAAATAGTTGAATAGAAACAAAATAAGATATAGCTTTAGAACGATGAAGTAATGTAGTAGCAGATGCTTGTGTTGTATTGGTATGGGGTAGTATGCAGTACACATTGATTTAAAGGCCAGGTTTCAGAGTAGCAGCCATGTTAGTCTGTATTCGCAAAAAGAAAAGGAGTACTTGTGGCACCTTAGAGACTAACAAATTTATTTGAGCATAAGCTTTCGTGAGCTACAGCTCACTTCATCGGATGCATCCGATGAAGTGAGCTGTAGCTCACGAAAGCTTATGCTCAAATAAATTTGTTAGTCTCTAAGGTGCCACAAGTACTCCTTTTCTTTTTGATTTAAAGGAATAACAGATCCATTTTGTTGGCTAAGATATTTTAGATATTCATATAATTTACACAAATTAATATTTCTTTCCATCATTTTACCCAAGCAAGGAATTTTTTGGAGGCTTGCCAGGCAGAATATTTGGAGTAAGTAGGGGGATTATGTTTATAAAGAAAATTGATACAGTATTAAATGGGGCAACTCCCCAACAAGTGCCATATTCTGGGCTAGACTGTCAGAATCATCAGTAGAGGGAAAGTGGATCTTCCTTCAGAGGGAAGCCAGTGCTTCAGCTACATATAGTAGTGGCAAAACCCAGAAACTTCCCATCCAAGAAACAACTTCTTCCATGGCTTCCACTTCTGATACTTCTTGCCTGACAAGTCCTCAACTCACCAGCTGAGGAGAAGCAGAGAAACCCTTCTCTAAACAAAGGAGAGAAGGGGAAGCTCTGCATCTGCTTTTAGCAGAGACAGAGGAACTGCCTACACCGGCAATCTACCTTACTTTAACTTCTGGCCAAAAGGTATCTGTATATTAAAATAACCTGTGAGAATAACATACAAGGGTAAGAGTTTTGTCATGACAAAAGATGATAATTTCCCACTAGGTCAATAAATCATCAGCTACACAGAATTCTTCCTCAGAGAGCTAGAGTAGCTGGGGGTAGTAAATTGGTCCTGAATTGGTCCTTTCTGTGGGATATACTTACCTTTGTCATGCTAATCACCATTTTCATTTACACCAGTTCTGCTCATTACCTAAGTGTCCCAAGAATACAGCAAATACTTATATCTTTAGTAATTTAATGGGTATGATGAGTCAGTTTTACACTTCACTAGGCAGTTTATTCCAGTAAAATTGCACTTAGGAAAAAAACTGGACCAGGAACAGGAAGAAGCCTCTAATGTGAGTAGCATCTCTAGAGCAAGCGCTCTCCATTCCCTGGATGCTAGGGTTGGTACAATAATATTCAGAATAAGTCATATTGGGTCACAGATAGCCAGAGCCCAAGGGTGGGCATAGCAGGCAGTGGAAAGTCCCCTAAACATGATGGCACAAAGCTGATAAAGAAAGGCTGATGGACTGCCCCTAGACCTTACACATTTTATACCCCTGGCTTGCATTAGGTGCTTCTGTCCAGGGACACCTAGACAGTTCCTTGTAAGAAGGCGAAAGTACTGGCACAGATGGAGCCCGCTGGTGGGTTGTGACATGAGTCAGTGTTGCCACACAGGGTACCAAAGTATGTAGATCCATTTGGCAAGGACTTCCTATGGGGGTTTAGGTTTATGGTATCAGTAGAACTGGAGCCATTTTAATTTGCAAGGGACTGTACATGTGCTTTTGCTGAAACCTGGCACGTGACAATAAGGTAGGAATATCATAAGTACAGTGTTAGGTATCCCATTAGTGCAGTGTTTAAAGACAGTGGAGTGCATTGCACTCATTGTGCTGTGGCAATTGTCCCAGTTAAATGAGGGCACTGTTTATCAGGATGCTGATTATGGTTGTTAGTGAACTATAACATGGTAATTATTAATTAAAACAAAATAAATGTTTACCTAAAAGTAAAATGTCCTTATACGCCATGGACCGTTTTGCTGCTCCAAGCAAGAGGTGTTCCCCAGCATGCGCTCTTAGCAGGGCAACCTTAAAAAGAGGAACCCCCATAAACTAACAACATGAATTATAACATCAACATAAATATGTGATTATCTGTAGGGGACAAGATGAATCAGCGGCAGCAGGCAACAGAGTGCTGTTGCTTGCAATTACACCAGTCAGACTACTACAAGTCATTTTTAAGGTGCATGGTTCCATTTTATAATAATATCTTACTATTTTAATGTAGTTGAGTTAAACTGTGTCACTTTGTCACTGTTATCACTTAGCAATATGTACAAACTGAATTTTGGACATAATATGATTTTGCAAATAGTTTATCATTGAATATATTTATGTGCACTTCATAGTTTCCAATTCCTTTTACATAAAGCTTGTTCTTGGATTTTAAGTCAACATGGAAGGAACCAGTGGCAGGAAGGCTATCATAACTTATTATCGTGAATTCTGCAATATCCAGTACAGTGTTTTGTTCAGCCTGATCCAGTAAAACACAAAGATATTTGAGATGTCTCTTTCCCCCACAAAGCCAGCCTTCTGGACATTTTTTTGTTTTTGGGCTTAGAACAAATTTTCCTACTGCCATACCAGGCCCACCTATTAGCTTCCAGAAGACTGTATGTTAACTGGGTAATTCAACCAATTTTGCTAAAAATACCTCTCTTCTAATAAGTGAAATAAAAGAAAAAAACACCATGCACAAAACTGAAAATAAAAATAACAGAGAAGTACTCCATTTTGCTGTCAAACAGGTAGTTTCACTATGCAATACAGACAATGATATCCTTGCAAAATATATAGAACAAGGTCTCTTTATGATAGTCAATAAAGAAGAAACCTGATTCATACCAGGAAAACAGTTAAACAATTTACTCACTAGTTTATCATTTTACATTTTTTATTTACATTCCATTGTTTATAATGCCCTCTTAGAAGCTTGGCAATGAAATCTATTTTCTTGGGGCTTTTGTTTGTTTCCATTGTGCAAACATGAATTTTTCTCTTGTGATTTTTATGCTGGGATTTTCAAAGCCAGCTAAGGGAACTGAGCAACCAAATTAGAAAGCTTTCAGAATCTCAGCCTTAACAGAGCTAACACATTTTTTTGTTTACCTTGTTGTTCATAAACCAGGTTGACTCTGAGGTCAGGAAGAAAGTGTACAAAATGAGGAAGCTTATTTGATAAGTAAAGGCTAGTTCCCAATTAGCAAGAGGTTATCATACAAAAGTAGTAACCATTACTTTTAACTTCTCAGTAACAAAGCATCAGGTTTTCCTTGAAGTTTGAGCAATATTTCTTACTTTATGTTCTAAGTACTGTAGGTCAAATTTTCAGCATAAAATTATTGGCTAGTGACCCTCTAAAGTGCACTTATATTCAGAAAAGTGTAAAGCTGGTATGTTCTTAGTCAGCAGATCTGTTCTTTTTCCTGTTCCATCATATCAGCTTAAGTGATGAAAGCAAGTTTTATTGCATCTTACATCTGTGGCCCCTACAGTACCAACACAACTAAAGACTGATTTGATTTCATTCTTCCTTCAATATCGTCAATGGAATTGTTTGCTACATTTGTGCAAACCCAGTGTAAGCACAGGAGTCACTGAAGCAATAATTTGAAAGGGCATGCTTTGGCCTGAAACAGCTTTATTACTGGAAAGATGCAGAAGGAGGAATGTCCCCAGCTTCACTCTCAGATACCAAGCTGGGTTTGCAGTACTGAGAGAACCCCTTCATGTCTTTTTACTAGAAACAGAGAATGTTTGACACTGAGGACACAGTACAGAGGAATTCCACAATGACATTTTTGTGGGGTCACTTTCAGAGTAGAACTACAATTTAAAAGACCAAAATCAGGACACTCTTAGCAGCGAGTTAACCTCCCAACCAGTTGCTTGGTGACAGTAATGTCCAGGGGCATGCACAAGGCGGGGGGCTTGGGCCAGAGAGAGAGCTCCTCTGGCTCTGAGGCCATGGCAGGAGCTGACAGCTGACAGCCATGGTGGAGAGAGAAAGCTCCTCCAGCCCCAGGGCCATGTTGAAATTGTGAGTGTACTGCTGTTTATCTCTATGCATATGATATATGTGCACGTGTTGATATTAATCTGTATAATATATGTGTGTTTAACATGCCCCTCCAAAAGTGGTAACATTTAAATTCCTACATACTCCCCTGGTAATGTCTATTACAACATGAAGACCTGGCGTTTGAATTCATTTTAGACATCTCACTCAGAGCTAACGGATATCTGGCATGGCACCAAGGTGATGATATTTTGTCCCTAAAGAGAACTCAAGCACCGTTTACATGTCAATTTAGAATAAAATTTATATAAGCACATTATAAATGCAATTTTGGATCTTTTATTATATTATATTCAACAGCAAATTATTTTCTATGATTTGGGGTCAATATAGGTTTGATTTCTTCTCAGGACTGTCATACTTATATTTCTTGCAAGGATAAGGAAACTGGTTCAAATTAAATAACAAGCCACCTCAGTCTTCACAAACAGTTGCAAGTGAACATGAACCAAATATTCTGAAAGGTTCAAAGGATGGTTTTTTTTAACTGTTATTATTAATTTTGGCATGCCTTTAAAGTTTCTGGTTCCAACAGAACATGAAAGTTGCAAAACATTGTTTTTGAAATTTCAGTTTGTGAATCTTTACCCTTTTTTCCAACAGATGAAACACACTTCAACCTCTACTATCTCTTTGTGTGATGTCTCAAGATCTGCTTCAAAGCTGAGATCTAGCATACAGGGCAGACAATGAATTGTTGCACAATATTTCTACATGACTGTAAAAGGAGGAGAATAATCATTATTCTTCAGTTCATTTGCTTTGTACCTGATCGTCCAATGGTAGTTCACAGAAGGCTGGAATATATTTAGCCCACTCTACAAGGACCAAGAGCTGTTGCTTCATAGATTCACAGACATCGCTAATAGTGGCAATTTTCTTTACATTTATATCAGTACTAGCACCAGGACTCGAGACAGGGATCTAGCCATGTTAAGCAAAAACAAAAAACAAAACAAAAAAATACACCCAGTTAGTATTTCATATTTGTTACTGTTTCCACTGGCTAGGAGTAAATTTAAGCAAAACACATGGAAGTAAGCATGCACATTATTGCCAAACTCCCTGACAATATATAGACAACCAATATGCATGTAAATTATAATGTTTGTCCCTCATTGTTACTAGTATGGTGTACTTTACCATGATAGTGGGATTTTTATTATTATATTTTTACAAGATCTTCTCATTCCAAGAGATGACTATTATTTGTAACCTTTTTAATTTTAATTTTTTTTGCCTTTAAAATGGATGACATTTACCTCACTTTAGAAAGAAAGGAATGGGAAGGGAATGTAATAAAAGTTCTAGGCACACAAAGATAAGAGGGAAATATGTAT
Organism: Dermochelys coriacea; assembly: GCF_009764565.3. Classification (NCBI taxonomy): domain Eukaryota; kingdom Metazoa; phylum Chordata; order Testudines; family Dermochelyidae; genus Dermochelys; species Dermochelys coriacea. The sequence goes on from NC_050069.1 coordinate 56,688,376, forward strand.
TTTCAGTGAAAAGACAAGTATAATTAACTCTAGAAGATGAAGTAGGCTTTTTAAATGCCTAAAGCAGAAAGATTTGTAATGATGAGAACCAGTATGGATAGAAGCTGGGGATGTTTCAGAAAATGTACTAATAGGAGTATATATAAGACCACCTGCAGTTAACAGTGTTCTGTGAAACAGAGAGAAAGGAATCTTTCTGGGCCTGGTGCTAGAAAGCTTTTGTATGATCACTGAGCCAAATCCTTAATGACTTTCTAAGGAAAGGAACAATACTAAACTTGATATTAAGCAATACAGGCAAGATGACTGAAGACAAAAGTAGGGCTGAAACTAAGAAAAATATCTCACTTAGACTTATGGCATCCATTATGCTAGAAAAACCTGCACAAGAACTAGGCAACTGAGTTTCAAAACACAGAGTCTCCCGCTACTCTATCCCTTTGGAGACTGGGGACAGTGTGGTTTCACTATCAAGGAGGGAATAAAGAAATTGGGTCTCTAACACTGCAACTACCAAACCCCATCATGAAATCCCACTAAGTTGCAGAGCTCACAAGATTTTTATTTGTTAAAGTCAGTAAACTTTGATTTCACCACACACACAAACCAATGAAAAAATATTTCCATTGATAATAATTAAAATTTACAGATAGACAAAGTAAGAAAAAAGCTGCTTGAGAACCTACTGTATTAGGGTTTGATTTAAGGATATTTATTTTGAATATTTTGACATGTGGTGTTGACAATTTGTGTTTTAACAGTTATAAAGCTTTAACTTTTTGAATCTCAAGGTCTACTGATATTCAATAATTATTGGTGGAACCCTCCCCTCCGTTCCCCTCCCCCCAATATCTGACTCCTTCAAAATTTCCTGCAACTGTAGATCAATAAAAATGGAAAGAATGGTGAAAAATAAACATCAATATTCTATTGCATTTTTTTAAAAAATGAATTCTGTCAAGCCTATAGATAACCAGCTGCATATCAGCTCCCAGTCCAATGCTATAGCTAAGGGGTGAATACAATTCTTCTGTACATCATCCGGGGAATATCAATTAGGAGTAGGACGGCAACCTCTGCATATGGCCTTAGTGAGACCATTGCTGGAATATTGAGTCTAGTTTTGGTGTCCTAACTTCAAAAAGAATGTTGAAAAATTGGAAAGGGTTCAGAAAAGAGCCACAAGAAGGTTGCAAACTCTGGAAAACATGCTTTATAGTGAGAGATTTAAGAAGCTCAATCTATTGAGTTTGTCCAAGAGAAGGTTAAGAAGTGTTTTGATAATGATCTCCAAACAGGTAAATGGGGACGAGACTTCCAGCAGAAGATGGCTCTTTAATCTAGCAGGAAAAGGCATTAGCAAGAGCCAATGGTTGGATGCTGAAGCTAGACTAGAAATTCAGACTACTAATAAACTGCAGATTTTTAAGTGAGGATAATTAATAGTCAAAATAATTTATTTAGGGACATAGTACATTCTCCATCACTCTACATCTTTAAATCAAGACTGGATGTCTGTCTAAATGATATGCTATAGCTCAAAGAGAAGTTATGGGCTTGCTGCAGAAATTACTGGGTCAAGTTCTAAAACCTGTGTTATGCTGGAGGTCAGATCAGATGATCACAATGGTTCCTTATGGCCTTAAAATATATGAACCTTTGCACTCCCAGAGGTTTCACAGCTCCTGGCTATGCTACCATGACCTTTCCTCTCTCCATTGTCCACTGTCCCAACCTCCCTCTCTTTTAGCATACAGCATGGAAGGGCAATAGGGAAAATCATGCTGACAGGGTGAGAATTATCTTGTGATACTGTGTCCCTGATGGTTAAAGGGAAGGCAGATGCTACTCAGTCTCACTCCTATGTGGCCCTTCCACAATGGTGTAGCTTTAACCCTGCAGATTTGGGGCAGAGCAGCTCTTATGGGATTGGGGCAAAGGAGACCATGCTCTTCTCTGCTCCTCCTGGAAGCATTTATTGTATAAATAATGGAATCATTAAAGTTAAAAGGAGAAGGATTAAAACATCTTTGTGCCTTCCTAATTGCTTCTTACATGTGAAAACTCTCCCTGAACTGACCTGTTACCCTACCCTCTTCTCCTTCAAATCTCTCTCTGAAGCCCATATTAAATTTCCCACATGTTTGACTGAGGGTCACATGACGCTATCTGGCACTTTATTTTCACACCTTATGTGTGTCACTTTTTAGCTCTTTGGGGCAGGACTGTGTCTTCAGATGTGCTTAGCACACTATGGAGCTGATTCTTCTTGGGACCTCTAGATGCTATGGAAATATAGATATCAAATAATCAGAATAAAATATTTAATCTTTAGAGGGGAAAATTCTAGATGGGGAATATATGCTGAAGATAATCAGACAATCATCTCCCAGTTTTGTGGGAGAAAAGCATGCAGAATGGATATTTAGCAGGAGCCCGTTTAAGAAAACACTTTTATTCATGAACTGTATGTACGACTTAGCAATGATTAAAGGATTATAAAAACAAATAAGTGTATGTACTCTAAACAAGTTCAAAGAATTACTAAGGAAAACAGCTTATTCTTAGATTTTAAAGATCAGAAAGGACAATTATGATCACCTACTCTGATCTTTTGCCAAACACAGGCTGGAGGATTTCACGCAGTAACTCTGCATCAAGCTCTTTACATACTGGTAGTTGAGAAGCCTAGGATGACAGCTAAAAGTTAGAGCCCAAACAGAAAGTTAACTAGGTTGATATAATTGGAAGTCTGTCACAAATAGAGATGGGCATGAGACTGCAAAATTTGGACCCAAACTTTCCAAAGTGAAGGGTATTTGGATTTAGGGCTTTTGTTCAGGACATTATGGAAAAAGGAGAAGCCATGAGGTATGGGTTAGATAAAGATGAGAACTTTTCCTTGAGTTTGGGGTTGTTTCATACTTGCTTCAGGCCTGTCTGTAATTATTCAGCTTAGCATCTACCAGAGAAGTAGAAGGCATTATCCTTAAATATTTATCTTTGTTTACTTGTTTGTCTGCCTATGTATTTTTAAGGTGCCCATCACTGTGGCTTCTGAGCATGAGCCCGAGATGAAATATTAGTTTATTTGTCTGTAAACATGAGTTTGAAATATGAAATATGAATTAATTTGTACAATAGGTAAACAACAAATCACCAGGCCTGGCTAAAAGTTACTTAAAGCCTAACATTCTAAAAAATAATAAGGGAAATTCTAATACCTTTGAAGAGGCGTTTTCATTGACTACTAGAGTCAGGTGTAATACCAAAGTACCAGGTAGCCCATTTGTACTAGTCTAACAGTATTAAGTGGCTAATTTAATTCTTTTATTTAAGTAAGGAACAAAGAAGGATCCAAGAAATTTTACATCTTATGGGTATTTCTTAGAGACAGTTCCATCATACGAAAGCTGCTGACAAAGGACAAGATTACAAAACTTTTGGGGATGTGTCACTCAGTATAAAAGAGTCAGCATGAAATCATGAAATGAAGATGGCAGCAGTTGCCCTCCGAGTACGTTATGAAGAGGTAAGGGAGTGTGAAATTAATTATGATTTATTTGAGTTACTGGAAAGCAGCATATACTGTTCTACTCAACAACTCATTAGATAAAAAAGAAACCAGAGAAAAATGTAGTTCAAACCAGACAAAGAGTTCAATACCAGGATGTGAATAGGTTCAGCATTTGGACCCCTTTTGTTAAACTTAACAGGGTTTATAAAATCCAAACATTAAAGCTGTGATTTTCAAAGGAGCCTAACTAAGGGATTTAGGCACGCATTGACATTTACTGGATGTCAGACATTTATCTCTGTTAAGCTCCATTGAAAATCCAGCCTCAAGAACCAGACAGATGCCACTAACTGCTTGAGACAATACTTAATTTGAAAGTAAGGGGATCATAAAGCAATATTAAGGAAGAAAACTGGGACATATTGTACCTAACACAAGATGAATTTTCTTAAGTGACCTTCTTTACTGGCTTCGTGATCAGAAATAGATGTATGTTCTTTATTATTGAGTCTTACATTAGGAAGAAGCAGCTGGATTTCATTTTGGAAGCAGATAGAACATTGGTATTCTCAATATTTATGCTTTATATAATGAGAAATAGGGAATATTTAACTATGAAAAAATCTAAAAGAGTGTTAAATAACTTCATGGTGGATCACTGTACCTGCCGAGAAAGAGCCTCAGCTTGTGACAATGTGTTAATAGAGGGAATGTTGCTGCCATCAAATGTGCTCCTTCTTGTGCTTATCCTGTCCCGTTCATTTTGTACAGCTAGAAAAGAATAATCATGTCATTTATTTGCTTGTAGGCAGTGTGGTTGAACATAATTTCAGAGGGCTGTTATATAACTATATGAATCACAAGGTATGACATCCAAAGAGGACCTTGAAGTTTCAGTTCTGAGAGAGTCATGAGAAAGAGTGACAAGAAATCTTGTACATTTCTTATTCACATAATATTGTTTGTCACTAAAAATTATTCATTTCTAATTGTTGTTAGACACAGCATTTTTATGATCGGCTTTATTACAGTAGATTTGCATACTTTCTACTTTGAACTCAACAATACTCTGTAATTTGATTGGCTGGCCTCTTTTCCATTCTTAATTAATGAAGCCTAATGATATAGAAATCCCAGTCCTGTTGAGTTAGGTCAAGGGGTGTACAGAACAATCACTGACAGAATGTCTGAGTCATAGAAATTCTGATACCTCTGTTCATGCTTTCCTGTGAGAAACACTGAAACAAGAGTGAATAATGAACTTAATCCATTTGTAAGGTAATTTTGAGCTGCAATATTGGGCTCCTCCTTAGGGACGTTAATTCCTGCCAGTTTATAGAACATTAACTAAGCAAAAATATTCCAAGCAGGTGGGTTGTGTCTCATGAGGCCCAGGAAAGGTGGTATAAAGGGCTTTGGATAAGGAACCTTAATGAGCACAGACAGAGCTTATTAAGTAACAAGGCTTACTTTTTAATTCAGGAAAGAAGAGGATAAATAAAACTATCAATCAGATTTCTTAAAATCTCAATCGTATCCAAGGTTAGGCCAAGGAGAGAACAAGCATTGTGCTAATCAACATCTTTCTTTATTGCACTAGGAGTCTCATCATCTTTTAAGAATACCAGTTTTATTTCCAATCATATGCTTATTATTTTGAGGGGGAGGAATCTGCATTACATTGGTTCAGTTGTAGCATGAAATATTCTCTCTCTGCACTGCACAATATCCTTTAGTTTCTCTGATGAATGAACACACTTTATTCCAGAGGTACACTAGCTTTTTTGCCAAGGACATTTACTGATGTGCCTCTTATTAAGTCATAATAAGAAATGTCTTGCAGTGTTAAACACTAAGTGTTATATGTTCATGGAGAGATGAAACATGAAATTTGGTGTGTGTTTTTTTAAAATTGGAGAAACAAAATGCCCATTCATTTAGTATCTCAAAAAGTAGGGTACTAAATACAAAATTAATTAAAATAATGTCAACGTTACATGTGACCAGAAGAAGCAAGACACTGATGGTCAAATACTAAAGTTAAATGCTGGCTGAGCATAGAATTGCCAGTACTCCCTGCCTCAGTTTCCTTCCCCAAAATGGGTCTCCTCAGCGTCCCCACACTAGTCTGTGTTGGAGGTGTGGCTTACCTCTTCACCCAAGTCACAAATAAATATAACCCCTTCAATGGTAGCAAAAGTCTGAATGAAAAAGTACTAAACAAACCAAAATGGTTTCTCGGTCCTCCAGGGATTCAATTCAGCCTGCCCTTTGGGCCCTGTTTTCAGCCCCTTTCTAAGGCCACGACTACACTACCCGCTGGATCGGCGGGTAGTGATTGATCTATCGGGGATCGATTTATCGTGTTGCCGATTGCTCTGCCGTTGACTCCAGAACTCCACCAGGGCGAGAGGCGGAAGCAGAGTTGACGGGGGAGCGGCAGCCGTTGATCCCTCGCTGCAAGGACACAAAGTAAGTGATTCTAATTCGATCTAAGATACGTCGACTTCAGCTATGCTATTCTCATAGCTGAAGTTGCGTATCTTAGATCAATCCCACCCCCCAGTGTAGACCAGGCCTAAGCTACTTTTGAATCTTTCCCCACTCCACTATAGAGTGCTCACCAGCCCCCAAGGCTGGTTCCCCTGCAGTACCCAGTCTCCTGCAGACGCTGGCTAAGGACCTTGCACAAGAGCCTTCCCGCTCCCTGTGGTTCTAACCCTGTGACGGATCTGTCTTAGTCCTTTTATAAGGCCCAGGTGTCCATTAAGGTATCACCTGGCTGTCCAGTTCTTCCCCCCCAGGCTGGGAAGCAGCAAATTAATTATAGCACAAGTATGACTGGCCACATGTCCTCTTACAGGAGCCAGTCACTGGGTGACAGGGCCATTTACAGAATCAAAAGGAAATACCTTTGTATTGCATATGTACAGGATTCAATGGGCTGGATTCACCTGTCCAATAGAGCTTCTTTGCTTACTTAGGCTAAAGCATCCTTAAGCAGGATGGAGATTCTCAGCAGAATATTCCCTCTCTGTAAGAGAAATCTTTAATGGTGTAGGACTGGCATAGCCTCCATCAGCTGATTTTTTCCACCTCTGGCATAATGAGGGGAAGGGGACATGTTGAAGACAGGCTGGGGAAGTGACTAAACTGATCTCTGCTCTGCTCAATCCTCCCATGATATGCAGGAGCATATACCACCAGTACACACAGTGTCATTTAGAATAGGGATCCCTCCAATTCTGATTTATGCTGCAGTTGGGCAGCTTTGAATCAGCATAGCTCAGATGTAGTGGAGAACCAGGACAATATGTTTTATAGGAAAAATGGTGTAAAATCGGTAAAAAAAAAGTTATGCACATTTTTTATCTATTCATTTTATAAGGTTTGAGTGTCCTTGAAATTCTGCCTTTTGCAAAATACTGAGGGCCACAACAGATAATTCAACATTTTTCTTACAAGGATCCTGCAGTGTATTCAAATCACTACTGATTTTAATGGTCTGAATGCTAGAGGCCAAGTTCTGCACCATTATACCAGTGTAAATGCAAAGCAACTCCAGAGACTTAATGGAGTTATTTTAGATTTACGAGTGTAAATAAGAGCAGAATTTCACCATGTGACTGCAAAAAGAAAATACATTTAATCCTCTCCTACAAAAATGTTTGCCATTAGCAAAGCCAAACAACATGTAAGACTACACAATAAACCATTCTTATCCTAATAAGGTACTTGCAGAAGTAAACTGTAAACCTACTTCACTACAGTAAAGTTACAGAGTCATGATGTAAACTGGCCTTATGATGGATAAAAAAATGCCAAAACAGGTTGTAAAACAAACAGTTTCACCACAATAAACATAAGTCTAGTAATGTAGGAACCACAAAAGGCTCCATTTTTCGCTGCTTATTTGAACATACACAGGATCCCAACCAAGCCATGTACTCTTTTGTCCCCAGACAATGATCGCTCCCCAACGAGGCCTGAGATAGACTCTCCCATGGCACCCCACTTTGATAGAAGGACCGTTCACCTCTCCAGCTTGGAAACTGCCACATAGGGTCACTGTACCCCGTCAGTTCCTTGACGGTCTGTAAGGAACAATTTCACACTCCCACTACATAGGAGAGTAGCCCTGAATTACTCGCTGCTGCTGCTGCCGCCAGAAGTTTATTATCTGACTGACTCAGTAAAAGCACAGGTTTCATAGTAGCAGCCGTGTTAGTCTGTATTCGCAAAAAGAAAATGAGTACTTGTGGCACCTTAGAGACTAACAAATTTATTAGAGCATAAGCTTTCGTGAGCTACAGCTCACTTCATCGGATGCATTTACTTTGGATGCATCCGATGAAGTGAGCTGTAGCTCACGAAAGCTTATGCTCTAATAAATTTGTTAGTCTCTAAGGTGCCACAAGTACTCCTTTTCTTTTTTTAGTAAAAGCACAGAAACTGCAGCTACCCCATCTGAGAAAGTGAGTCACAAAGAGCTTCTGTCAATCCCCTTGACCACATGGGGTAGACTCAGAGCCCATAATCCGTATCACCTAACTTGTGTGAGCAATAACAAGCAACCAACTTTGAAATGTGAAAATCTGGGCAGCAAAATTTTTTGCAGTCAGTAAATTGCTTGAATTTCACTAACATATCACAAATTTAAACAGGTCTATTTTGAAAAGAAAAAAGTCCGCATAGTTTAGCCATCCGTTGTTAGAGCATATTTGGTATCTTGGGTGAACAGATATCATGAACTTTTAATTTATATAATTTTATCTCTCATTGAATAGCCAGAGTGTTTCTTTAATAATTGCAAAAAATTGTTGTCTAATTAATAACCAGAGAACTTCACATACACACACACACACACGCACACCTTTTTCTGATTTATGCACTTCCAACATTTAAATTAAATTTAAAAGAGTTAACAGATTGACATTGAAAATTATTACTAGAGGTAGTCACCAACCAAAACCCTGGACACAAATTTCATATCTTTATAAACGAGTAGAACCAGAACTCCAAATCTGAACATTCCTGAATTTATGGATTCCAAACTTAGGTCTGATTTCAGATTTTCACAATGTTTGAAGTGTTGGGACTTGAAGCTAGGATTCACATACTACAAATATATATTCAAGCTGCAAACTCAATTCTGAATCTGTTGTTTTGTTACAGGCACAAAATACTATAACTTCAAAACTTACGAACTTCAAAAATCAAATGAAGTATATAATAGTAAAATCACTCTTCCTTTGTGAAGGCACTCGAGTTACCTATTCATTGAGTTATTCTAATGAGATATTATTTTAGTTTTATACTAAGTTTTAACACTCATTCAGATTAAGTATTTATTTTTCTTGGTACATTAAGTAATAAATCAATCTATTACCTTCTTTTTTCATTCCTGCTCGAAAACACTTTTTTAAACGACAGTATCTGCATTGATTCCTCTTGTCCTTGTCAACAATACACTGTCGGTTGAATCTATCAGATATAAGAAAGGGTAAATATATTAGAGCATTAATAAAGCACAGTCCTGATTAGCAAACAGGAAAACAATTAATGTGGCCTGTCAAAACAACGTCTCCAACTATCAGCCTTCACCGATCTTTATCTTTAATTCAGCCGTGAAAAATGTTTTCCATCTGTATATCTGGCAAGACTAACTTCTTGTAATGGGCAAGATATCATTAGTTTTTTCATCATCACAGCTAATATTTTGTATGAATAATAATATTTAATGTCAATATTTGGTTTAAATAAAAACAAACAAACATAATTTATGCCAGAAGCCTTAGGACACAAGATGTTGATAAAAAGGGCTTAAACCAAATGATAGCATGAGTAGCAGAGATCTCTATAACCTGGAGAGGGGTTCTAGGCAGCCTTTTTAAGGATAAAGAAAAGAAAAGAAAAGAAAAGAAAAGAAAAGAAAAGAAAAGAAAAAAGTGCCAGAGGGCAGTCAATAATAAAGATCTGGCAACTCTTTAAAAAGAACAGTGGGAAACTATGACTAAAACAGGGAGCATAAAGACAATAAGGGCCCTGGAAGCATTTTTTTTTTTTTAAAGTCTGATGGTCCTCAGGACAGGACAAAATAATTTATGAAAGCAATATTTGCAGAACAAGAACCAAGCTGCTGTCATTGCAAATGAACACAGAAATTTTTGGTCCCAGAATTTCAAAAATCCAAGATTGCTGGAAGGTGTAGTTCAACTAAGTACTGTGCAGATGACCACCCAAGTGAAGGTCATAGGATGTCTCCCTATTAGTCTATATACATTATGGCACACCACAAAGGAAAAGTACAGTGTGATTAGAAGAACAGTAGAACATCATTTCCAGCAGCTCAAAGCTCCTTACAGATAAGTTATCTCTTGTATGTTCTTCAGATCAGGGTTTATGAGTCTTAAGCACTTTTTAGAAACTATCTTTCATCATAGAAAAACAAATGTTTAGCGAGAAATCTCCAAAATTTTGCTTATCACAAACCCTGCAAAACATTTTTCTTTTAGAAAATTCTCGATATGTTCACATACAAAAAATGGCAAGCCAGTTCCTTAGCTGGTGTAAATTAATCTAGCACTAACTACTTCAATAGATCTATCCCAATGTAATCCATCTGAGGATCTGTCCTGGTGTATTTCACCTGGTGCTGGTAACTGAAACAGTCAATACCAAAAAGTAATCATTATAAAACCTGCCTCTAGTGGAGAATCAAGGTAGGTCCTTCTATAAGATACTATCTTAAAGGTGATTATCTAGATGCTTATTAAATACCTTGTAATATTTATATTTATTGTTTTGCCTATGTTGGATCATATTAAAGAAGTTCTGTATTAAAATCACAAATGAGTTTGATTCCCCATAGTTTAAATTCCAGGGTATTACTAATTAAGAGGTCTCTTGGTTTTTGGTACTGTTTCTCTCCCTCTATGTGTGAAACTTGCAAGTTGCTAATTGTCTTAGTACATTCTAAGACAGAGTCTGTTCTCAAAGCAATTCTTTGTAACAACTACTCACACAGAGAGAGACTCAAAATAATACTCTGTAACACCAGAAACAGCACCCAGAGACTCCCCGCCCTTTTGTTGTATTCATCTTGCTTTGTTAACAATTGTGATTAAAATAGAGATAGAGGATGTATGTGGACGGATGCTTGGTGTGGATAATAACTGAATGATCAGGGAGGTGCCAGCCTAAGAATCCAGTGTCCATTGGCTGAAGGCGGCGTCAAGTGGAAATAACCAGAGGACCCCCGGAGGGCAGACTGGAATCCACCCAATAGCCTCAAGAATGGGAGAACCAAAGAACAAGATAACATCTGGCAGCACAGAGCCGTCAGGAAGATGCCATCTGCTGATCGATTCAGCAACAGCATGATGAAGCAATTCCCATAGACTGGCATAGGAAGAAATTCCTATAAAAATGGACTCTAGAAAGTGAGAACTTTGGAGTCTGATTCTGCAAACCAACTTCCAGAAGCATCATATGAGCATCTGACAAGGCCCTGCTCCCTCCTCATGTCCAGGCCACCTAGCCAGTGGCTTGGCATGAGCAACTCTAAGGCTGGTAACTATGATAACAACCTGCAGAACGTGTGTGTGTGTGTATGAATGAATGTGTGAATAAATATGAAATTGAATGAAATGTTATAGCTATAACTAACTGCTTACTATGATTCTTTCTGTATTCACAATAAATGTGACATTTTGCCTTTTCCCCTTTAATAAGATCCTGCTGGTTTTTATTTTATTGGTATAACACCTACACATCATTTAAATGTAACAAAGAGTTCATAGCAATGGGTATGACTTCCCTCATGAGGGACAGGTAAACATTAATTTTTAATTTACTATGTTTGAAGGGGGGGTTGGGTGTAAACAATTCTTTTCAGTGATTTGTAGGAAAGTGATTTTTTTCCAATTATGTTAACAAACCAACAATCATATGTTTTGTCCACTGTAATGTTTATTCTGTTTGAAAAAGAAAGAAAATATCCACTGTATAAATTACATCTGAAAGTGATTTGCCACCAGCTTAATGCATTAAGTTCTCCAAGCTGAACATTTCAAATACCTGCAGGTGTAGACATGACTCTTCCGTATGCTGCGTCTAAAGAAGCCCTTGCACCCATCACAACTGGAGGCGCCATAATGTTTGCCAGTTGCTCTATCTCCACATATTGCACAAAGTCCACTGACTCCATTGTCTGTAGTGTTCATGTTGAGTGGTTCTGCTGAAGAACTGTCTGATGAGGGACAAGAACAACATATGTAGTTATGGTTAAAACCTTCAACAAATACATCACCATGACTAATTTACACTCACATGGAGATTTAACTGGCCTTTTCTCTTTTAATTAGCATTTTCTGTTTAGAGATCATACAAAGACAGTATGTCTAATTATATCTGGTTGTTATTCTAATGAATCCTTTCAAATCCATCATGTCTGGTTATCAGAATGTATGATGCTTATAACAAGAAATACTTTTTGTCCAAACTAATGCAGATTCAAAGACATGGTTTGAAAGTTAAAGTGTACATGAAATACCTAACTTTCTATTTGTGTGTAACTATTTAAACATCCTTGCTAACAGAAATCATTAAGAGGGACGTTGGTACAAAACAACATTTTTCGGTCAGCTGGTAAAACATCCATAAATTAGTTCACATGACTTAGCAATAGTTGGCTATTATCATTACTTTCCTGAAAAGAATCCCAGTTATCATTGGCAGAGGTATTTTTTAAAAAGTTCTGAATTAAATTTTATGAAAAAATTAGTGAAGAAGGTTGGCGTAGTGTTATTTCCATACAGGAAGTTTTATGCAAGGTTGATATAGACATTGTTTGTGCACACAGGCATGCCACCTGAATTTGACTAACAATTTGAGACAGCTGAATACCACAGAGAACTTGCAGATGTTCACTCTAATTCAGAATGGACATACGGTTTTATCACATTTCTTCTCCTTTTATTCACTATTTGTGAGAAGGTTTTTGTTCAGATGAATATTTGCAAAATTGCTGTTTTTTGTAGGTGTGTAGTCATACAAAAAGAAGATTCTCCTGTCTACATTTTCAGTCATCCAGTCAAGAAGAAGAAACATTGCTATGTGACTTTGACATTCAGTGATATATTTACAAATCATTACAGAATAGTTTATGAACAACCCATAGGATAAAAATTGTTTAGCAAACTATTATTATTAACATTATTTATATGATGCTAGCATATGAATAATTAATGTTATTTATAACTGAGACTGAAGCCCCATTCTGCTAAATACTGCACATACATCTAGTAAAATATAGACCCCATCCCAAAGAGCTTACGTTCTAAATAAGACAGCCAAGAGTGCAAGAAAGGAAACATTATTTCTATTGTATAGACAGGGAATTGAGATATAGAGATATTAACAGTGGAACTGAGTGGAGGTTTGAAGTTCCAGTTTGCAAAGGATTTAAGGATTTCAGAAGGTGGCTTTGTTCTGATTTGGCATGAAAAACAAAAATGTCAAAATTCTCTGCAAGGCAAAATTAAATAAAATCATTTTGGGTTAATCAAAACATTTAGTTTAGATAAAATCAAAATGTTTCATATCAATTTGGACTTTTTATTTTGTATTATAATGAGTAATGCAAAATTTTGGAAATTCTAAATAAAGAAATGCTTTATTCCAAAAATGTTGAAATAAGTAGTTTCAATTTTGTCATAACATTCTTTCACTCTCCCCCACCCCCCCCACCACCCCTGGTGGCTTTCATCTGAAATAAAATTCTGGTGAAATCAACTCAATGTTGTGGTTCTGGTGAAGCTTCTCTGACCAGCTCTGATTAAGATACTTGCTCAAGTTCACAGAGGAAATACATAGCAGAGCTGCGAATTGAAATCAGATCTCCTGAGTCTCCATCAGTGCATTAACAGCAAGACCATCCTTGTAGACTGATTCTTACAGTTACTTAAGATAAGCTCATAAATGAATTGCAATCAGAATAAGATTAATAATTAATAAATTAATAAATAATAACTAATAATAATTAATTAATAATTAGTAAATATATGCATTAAAAGTTGCCAACTAATCATTTTCATTTAATTCAACCATCTGCATTACCAATATAAACTTCCCTTGCCTAACTTCCCTTCCCCTGTGTATATATGTGTGTGTGTGTATACCTTTAACAGATCCATAAGAGTTATTTTAAGCAAAAATAACTAATTACCAAGGAAATCCCCCTTCTTAAACCAAATAAGTAGAGAAATCATCTAAAGCTCAAATAACCAAGCCTCAGAATCACTTAAGAAGAGGAAATTTTTCTTTCGTGACAAATGTTATTTTTTCTTCTTCTAGGCAGAATCAATAATTAAATCTACATTTCTGTTCACTATTCTAGCTGCAAAGAAATTGAAATCGAAGCATCAGAAATCGAAAAAAATGTTTCAAGACACACCTGTACAGGCCCACTTAAGCTCTATATTGTGAGATATGCAGAATGAACACTTTTCACATCAAAGACATTATATGGAACAAAATACAAGTACAAATGAACTTTTCCACAAATGCTGAAATATTTGCTCTGCCTTTTAAAAAACAAAACTACAAACAGTAGCAATGGGTCTACAGGTTTAGAGTAGATAATAATAATTGTTGAGCTAGTGCTAAATACACTTTCTCTATCCTTAATGAATTTCAGTTCTAAACTTTAAAGTAATTCCTTGAAATTAAAACATTCACTTTCAAAGACTAAAATTTCCTTTATGTCTGTGGTAGAATATTCAGTTATGGTAAAGTTAAATACAGCATGCTACATGTTAGAGGCAATATTTTTATGAATTGAATGTCATAAAAACCCATAGCATAACAACCCATATCATAAACAATTCTAATTTAAGTTAAAATGTTACACTCATCAAATACCAAGCGCCTCTCCCAGCTAAACATTAGCCTGTAGAGAGTCAATGTGATTAAAACTCTCTCTGGTTCACATATATATAATTTGGAAAGACTGGATTACATTATACAAATAAAATATGAGCCAATCAATTGGAAACTAGGCAGCAAGAGCAAGGAGATCATTTTCTCCATAATCAGTAAAGTTTCCCAAACCTCTGGATAATTTTGTTCTGTCATTTTAAATGTTATGTACAAAATCTACCTTCATGCCCAAACTGTCAATACTAGTTATTCATTTGTTTTACAGTAAATAAAACAACTGCTGAAAGCACCCTTTTCTTCCTTTGATTAATTGACTGATGACAGTGGAGTTCACTTACTTTCTTACACATAACTGGTATTATATTTTCTTTAACATAAAAAAGTTATCATGTTATTAACTTAGATTTAGTGATGAAGTGTAAAAGAGCAGATTTCTTGCCATAACCCACCCCCGCCCAAATGCTCTATTAATAAAACACTTAACTAGCACCTTACAGCATTACTCAGTTTTACTTTTTCCCGTTAACCCATAGCTTGATTTTGCATCACTGAGCAGATGAGAACTCACCATTGCCATTATACAGAATCTGCATAGTTTCAAACTCCAAAGTAGTATAAGTTGGATCTAAGACTTCACTGTAGTTTGCCATGTCCATGTCCAATACTGGTTCCGACAGCCTCATCATTGAATGGGAAAACAGTAAAAGAAAGCTACTCAAGAGTACAAATGCGGTATAATGAGATCTACTCTGTTTTGCTGGCAATCAGTGATTAATAATCCAAAGTTAACTGTAAACAGTGTCACTTATGTGCAGCGATGGGAGGAGCTGTAAAACTGCTTCTGCATGCCATATTCTGCTTATATCTTTTTTCTTTTATGGTACACCAAATCAATTCTTGTGATAATCTTAGAATGTTCCATAGACAAGTCTTATCAGGAGTCATATTGACTTGAATTCTCAAGGAAATTGAAAAGGTTGTCAAGCAGCTGATTCTGCTCATTTTAACAACATAGTGCCAAATGCTACCCAGTCCTTGGATCCCTACTACACAGTCTCTGTGAGCATGGAAGGCCTTAAACACATGCAGAACCACAGGGTATAAAGACTTCATACTTGCATTCCCAAATGCTCTCAAAACCAATGTTCTGCACAAGCGGTAGGGAACTGGCTGCATAGATATGGTACACCAAGCCACTATGTTAAAGGGAAGTTAAATTTCCTCAATCCCGATGTAAAGCCACTGTATGCAGGTTTTGCAGTGAGGAAGGAGGGCCCCAGAATTTGGTCCATACACAAGCTGCTCTTAAATGCTGTTTTGCAGGATTCCATACATTTATGATGATCCCAGGAGTTAATCACGGGAACCCACTCTTTGTACAATACAGTTATATTAAAGATTTCCAGCAGAGAACTGTAAAACTAACTAGCAGGTGTTTAATTAGCTACATTCAATGACTGGTTATATACTATCTATCACAGGTTGGCCCTCTAAGGCAAGTCAAGCTTAGTGTAGCCTGTGATGAGAGAATTATCCGCTGCTGAGTGTGACGGAAATCTAATTATAATGATGATCCAGTATGGGAAATACTTAAACAAAACTAGGAACTCAGTCTAAGGGAGGAGACCCAGAAAAGAGGAGCAAGGGGAGTTCCCTTCTGGGAAAGGACTGGGGAAGTCAGGCTTGATGAGACCCACAGAGAGCAGGTCAGGCTCCTATGGCAGAGGGCTCTAAAAAAGGGCCTGTAAGGAACAAGGACAGTCCCTGAGGAAAGCTGCCAGAGTCCCTAACACGGGGAAGTACAATAGAACCCCAGGGATGAACACCAGAGTTATGAACTAACTGGTCAACCACACCCTCATTCTGAATTGGAAGTTTGCAATCAGGCAGCAGAAATCAAAAAGAAAGAAAGAAAGAAAGAAAAGAAGAAAGAAAGAAGAAAGAAAGAAAGAAAGAAAGAAAGAAAGAAAGAAAGAAAACGAAAAGTGAATGCAGTACAGTGCTATGTTAAATGTAAACTACTAAAAAAAAGCTAAAGTTTAAAAAAAAGATTTGACAAGGTCAAGAAACTGTTTCTGTGCTTGTTTCATTTAAATTAAGATGGTTAAAAGCAGCATTTTTCTTCTGCATAATAAAGTTTCAAAGCTGTCTTAAGTCAAGCTGTCTGTTAAGCTGTCTTAAGCAGTTGTAAACTTTTGAAAGAACAATCATAATGCTTTGTTCAGAGTTACAAATATTTCAGTGTTACAGACCCATTCCCAAAGTGTTCATAACTTTAAGGTTCTACTGTAGAGGGAAAACCCTGCTGGGAAGAACCAACATAAGGGAACACTCTACAAGGACCAGGAGTGGGGACCAAGAAGCAGATAACTTCAGCGTGGCCCAAGATGGGCAGAAGAATCATTTTTTTAAATGTTTATTTGGAATTTCAGGTGGACTTTTTGTTATCCTGGCAGAGGATTGAACCTTAGATGACCTGGACAGAGGATGAAGCCATAGAAAGCTCAAACACACACAGGCCAACAGGGCCATGGAAATGGCTACTCGGGGTACAAGAGGGGAAGTTTCCTGCAACAGCACTACCTGATGCCAGAGACACTACAGCAGTAAGATCTACCATTCACAGTATAATGAAAATGAAAAGCTATTTGGAGGTGGCTGTTCTCGCAAAAATAGCCACCAAACAATTCCTTTCAAAACCCCTTTAATTACAACAAGTCATGCGGGCGGGGGGGGGGAGGGGAGTGGCACTATATGTGAAAGAAAATGTAAACTCAAATGAAATAAAAATCTTAAATGAATCCACATGTTCCATTGAATCTCTATGGATAGTAATTCCATGCTCTAATAAGAATATAACAGTAGGGATCTATTATCGACCACCTGACCAGGACAGTGATAGTGACGATGAAATGCTAAGGGAGATTAGAGAGGCTATCAAAATAAAAAACTCAGTAATAGTGGGGGATTTCAAGTGGGGGATTACATGTCACCTCAGGATGAAATGCAGAGACAAAATTTCTCTATACTTTAAATGACTGCTTCTTGGAGCAGCTGGTACAGGAACCCACTAGTGCTGAGTGGAGCTCAGGATCGGGTCCAAGAGGTAACTATAACAGGACAGCTTGGAAATAGTGACCATAATATAATAACATTTAACATTCCTGTGGTGGGAAGAACACCTTAACAGCCCAACACTGTGGCATTTAATTTCAGAAAGGGGAAGTATGCAAAAATGAGGAGGTTAGTTAAACAGAAATTAAAAGGTACAGTGACTAGAGTGAAATCCCTGCAAGCTGCATGGACACTTTTCAAAGACACCATAATAGAGGCTCAACTTAAATGTATACCCCAAATTAAAAACATAGTAAAAGAACTAAAAAAGACCCACCGTGACTTAACAACCATGTAAAAGAAGCAGTGAGAGATAAAAAGGTATCTTTTAAAAAGTGGAAGTCAAATCCTAGCGAGGTAAATAGAAAGGAGCATAAACACTGCCAAATTAAGTGTAAAAATATAATAAGAAAAGCCAAAAAGGAGTTTGAAGAACAGCTAGCCAAAAACTCAAAAGGTAATAACAAAATGTTTTAAAGTACATCAGAAGCAGGAAGTCTGCTAAACAACCAGTGGGGCCCCTGGACGATCGAGATACAAAAGGAATGCTTAAAGACGATAAAGTCATCGGGGAGAAACTAAATGAATTCTTTATTTCAGTCTTCACAGATGAGGATGTTAGGGAGATTCCCAAACCTTAGCCATCTTTTGTAAGTGACAAATCTGAGGAATTGTCACAGACTGAAGTATCACTAGAGGAGGTTTTGGAATTAATTGAGAAACTTAACAGTAACAAGTCACTGGGACCAGATAACATTCACCCAAGAGTTCTGAAAGAACTCAAATGTGAAATTGTGGAATTATTAACTATTGTTTGTAACCTGTCCTTTAAATCAGCTACTGTACCCAATGACTGGAAGATAGCTAATGTAATGCCAATATTCAAGAAGGGCTCTAGAGGTGATCCTGGCAATTACAGACCGGTAAATCTGACATCAATACTTTTCCAACAAATCCCAACCTTTTAAAAAGCTTTTAACTTTAAACTTTTAAAAAGGATTTTCTTGAAAGATTTGGAGGGAAAAAATCTGTAGCTGAAATACCACATTTGTTTAGCAAAATTCTTTGAAGTGTTTTCATCATGCACTAAAATCATCTGATGTTTTCTAAGCTTTTCAATTTGAAAGTGATTTTCAATAGTTGTTCATTTGCAGTCGGATAATTGCAAATCTAATTATTCATCAAACTGGTAGAATAAACATGCTATTTTAAATAGTACATAAAGGTTTGAATGTTAACTAAAATGATTTTTCAGGTCTGATGCCTAAACTTTTGAGAAGATTTTGAATGAAGATGTAATATTTCTATAAATGGCCACTAGCTTTTTCACACAAAATTTTAAATTGCCCAAGAATCAAAAAAGGATACAACACTAAGCAAGTTTTTGGCCATAAAATAATTGTATATAGCTAGAGTACATGCTCAGAGCCCCAGGCCTACAAAGACTTGGGGACTGCTTAACTTTAAAGTGTGGAGGGAAAAGGATTGATATTTTCTGTCTTATTATCTATTTCTTTCCTAACGATTTCCAACATTCTGCTCACTTTTTGACCGCTGCTGCCATTGAGTGGATGTTTTCAGAGAACTATCCACAGAGACTCCAAGATCTCTTTCTTAAGTAGTAACAGCTAATTTAGACACCACCATTTTATATGTGTAATTGGGATTATGTTTCCAACGTGCATTACTTTGCATTGCAAACATGACATTGTCCAACATGACATCTGTTATTGAAGCCTCAGGACTGCACATCCAGCTGGTGCTTTTGCCCTCTTCAAGGAGAATTG
Source organism: Dermochelys coriacea (assembly GCF_009764565.3). Classification (NCBI taxonomy): domain Eukaryota; kingdom Metazoa; phylum Chordata; order Testudines; family Dermochelyidae; genus Dermochelys; species Dermochelys coriacea. Next base: position 56,707,735 of record NC_050069.1, read on the forward strand.
TCAGTATCTCTCCGTACCTGAAGATCCTGCTCCTTCTATCCTCACTCTCTCTCCCACAATCCCCCTCACAGGCTGGGGCTCAGGGAACCCTTCCTGAACAGAGCTCTACAAGAAAGGTGTATAAAATGACCAAGCCCTGCCTTTCCCAGTAGAATCTCATCCATTTTGGTTCATCAGAGCCTTCACTGACTACGAGGAGCAGGAAGCACTTGATGCTTTGTAGTGATGATTTAAAACCCCATTAAATAGAATCCTTTTATATTACAAAAAGTACAGCCCAAAGTAGGGCAGTTATTTTTATAGTGTCCTTTTTTATGCTTTTGTTACATAAATCACAATAAATTAAGTCATGTATTCATGAAATTTTACATAAATGTGGATTTAGGCATTTAGTAGAGACATGACCTCTTGCAGAGAAAGGCACTACTCATTGTCAGAAACAATGGCAAAATCTGGCTATGATGTCATCCCAAACACTGTATAAAAACAACCAAAATTGACTCAAATTATTCGTTCAGAAAGAACTTTGGGGTTTTTTTAGTTTAGTTGCAATAGTCCAGTAGTCAAATTTTCAGCCACAGAAAATGACTAAATTTTGTTACAGACAATTAATACAATCTAAAATTATGAGTACAAAAATGTGAAAAGGTAATCATTCTGTTTTGGGCTGGATTCAAATATGGACCTGGAGCCAGAGGTGCTGAGGATAGATGCACAGCTCCAGATAGACTGCAAGCTTCAACCCACTGTCAGTCCAAGCTTTATAAAGTTTAACAGCATTCAGACCCAGGCACAGTGATATTCTTTTCACATTATTAGACACCTGTATTGTTTTTCAAATTCTTTATGACCTTGCAACTTGTAGCCTGAGATGCTCTTTCACATTCTGAGCTAAGCCATGTACCTCTGACAGCACGGAAGTACTAGCCTCAGATAAGCAGAAGTTTAAAAATGGCATGACTAGCCCAGCTAAAAAATGTTCCTTTGAGAGAAGTGATTCTGTAAACTAGGGTAAGAAATGTGATTTTTTTTAAAAAAATTCTGCATAATTCTGAAGGAAGAAAAAAAAAGGTACATTTTTTAAAAAAAATCTGAACTCATTATCAACTGATTCAGGCACTAGGAAAAAACAATCCTATCTTATCTGTATGACTATTAAGCCTTTTAATTGTCTTTCTGCCTATATAGATTTAATCATTCTTTCTGATCATGGTGTAAAATAGAACACAAGCTAATAAAATCAAGGTTATTTAAAATCAAACCACAACTGACAGTGAAAGCATGTCTTTAAAAGCTGCAGATGGAAAAGTGTATGCACGATTATATCCTCTCTTAGGCATATTCCAGATTGACAAAGTTAGGTCCCTAAAATAGTGTCATTTCTGGGGCTAGCTTGTGATTTATCCATTTGCCCTCAGTCAGAGGCAGTGAGTCACAATCTCCCTCCCCTGGACCCCGCTGCTATGGAGAGGGAATAAACTGCACCAATCTACACCCAAATGTATCACGTCTGCCAACGCTGCAGCACACCTCTGTTGCCCAGTGTGTTGGTGATGATGGATGCTTCACTCTGCCCCTTTCCATTCATGTGTGTGAGGGGTGGGACACAGTGATTCTTTCCCCCCAGTGCTGTGAGTAGCTTTATGCACGTCTTGTACAGCCATGTAAGTGGGGCCACAAACTTGTTCTAAAAGGATATATTAATTCAGTGAAAGATGCCAGATCACAGTGTCACTATTTATCTGCCTAACAGTTACTGTACGTAAAGCAGTGCAAATTTCCTCGCCCCACCAGTGTGTTTCAACCCTGTCTTGGAGGGACAGCCCAATCAGCGATAGGAGAGAGTAGTCCAGTGTTTTGCCCATGCAACTATTTGCCTCTCAGCTGAAAGACAACAGGGTGCTAGTTAACGACAATCAAACAGCATAGTTGGTAATGTGGACACTTCCCACTAGTTTCAGAGTAGCAGCCGTGTTAGTCTGTATTCGCAAAAAGAAAAGGAGTACTTGTGGCACCTTAGAGACAGCTGTAGCTCACGAAAGCTTATGCTCTAATAAATTTGTTAGTCTCTAAGGTGCCACAAGTACTCCTTTTCTACTTCCCACTAGGAACATGATTCAAATCACCAGCTCACTTTGCCTAGGGAAACAGCCAAGGAGATAATGTCTTTTGGTCACAACTGATCTGGGCTATATTAAGAGAGGTGACATAGCTACACAAAAGAATAAATGGACACAAATCTGACATCAGGAATCATAACATTCAAAAACCGGTAGGAGAACACTTCAACCTTTCTGGCCACTCAGTAAAAGATTTAAGGGTGGCAATTTTGCAACAGAAAAGCTTCAAAAACAGACTCCAAGGAGAAACTGCTGAGCTTGAATTAATATGCAAACTAGATACCATTAACTTGAGTTTGAATAGAGACAGGGAGTGGCTGGGTCATTACACATATTGAACCTATTTCCTTAAGTATCCTCACACCTTCTTGTCAACTGTCTAAATGGCCATCTTGATTATCACTACAAAAGTTTTTTTCTCCTGCTGATAATAGCTCATCTTAACTAATTAGCCTCTCACAGTTTGTATTGTAACTTCCAACTTATCTGTGCATCTTACTATATATACTATATATTTTACTATATGTTCCATTCTATGCATCCGATGAAGTGGGCTGTAGCCCATGAAAGGTTATGCTCTAATAAATTTGTTAGTCTCTAAGGTGCCACAAGTACTCCTGTTCTTATAGCAGTAAAAAACTCTACATCCCATGACCCATCCTCCCACGGACCACTCAGCTTCCTTATTGCTGTGTCTTTTGCAATAAACAAATACAGCACAGGACCCTCATCATGGATGTCACAGTGCCGCTTTGCCAGCATTTAAGTTCCAATTACAATGTTTAGGGAGGGTGTTTCCATCAAGGTTAGTCATCTTGCATGTGCCAACAAACACATTCAACAGGCATAAAAACTAACAATGTGTGAAATTCCACACCAGTAGGGCCACCTACTTTAAAGAAAAATAGGAATTTGTGCCTCATTTTAAGCCCATTTTAGAATGGAACTGTAAATATGGGGTTGTTACCACACATTTATTAACTTTACATCTGGCCTCAGGACTTGTACCCCAAACATAGTCATCACAACAGGATACTGTTTTATAAATAAAATAGTGAGAAAATTAATTAGACACTTTGGAACCCAATGAGGAGTAACAGTTCACATTTATGACAAGGAGAGTGATACCTCTAGATACCAACATCCGCCAGCACTGAAGGCACGGGAAGCTGCAACTCCCAATTCCCGGCCACGTTTTGTAATGGGGCCCTATATTTAGCATGTGTTGAACCAAGACCACGGATGCTATTTCTGAACTTTGGTGACTGAAATCCAGATTTGTGGCTCAGGTCCATCCCTAATTATTATATAATTAATCAGAGGGAAAAAGATTAGGTGGAAAATTATTAATTTGTACCACATATTAGGGTTGGGTGTAGTAGCACTATGACTTGATGCAGAATTACAACCTGTTTTGTAATTAATAATTCAAATTTCAAAAGTTGACTCTTAGGTCTTAAGAGAGCTATACATCCAAGACATTACAGTATTAAATGTATTAGATTTGTACAAAATAATTTTTTTTTCTTGTGCATGAAACTACAGTAAGAACTTCTCTTTTATGACAGGAAAATGTCCACAGGCTTCTCTCCGTTCTGAAACATTACTGAAAATCTGCAACGTTTATAAAGCAAAAATAAATGTTCCAGAGCCAAAACAAGGACAAGGCTCGCTTCGGAGCTGGTTAATGTTAAAGGAATTTGCAAAACAATTTGACTCATGGGATTAAATACAGAACAACTACTCCCACTAAACTGATTGAAAGTAGTAAAAACAATGCAAGCCTCTCTATATAGTACCACCACTAGCTTAGTTTAGAGAGCATACAAGCATGTTGTATCTTCATTGTGAGTTTGTCCTAAAAGTTGGTGGGGGGAGGGGGAGAGTTAAAAGAAAAAAACATCACAAATCAGAGCTAGTCACTGAATTTAATTGAATATTTTCACAGCTCACCTATTAAGCTAGGCAATAAGATTAGCTGTAACAACCATGCCAGGTGAAACATAAGGACAAAACTTTGTGGGAAATAAATCTACACTGAGCCTCTTTCCATCACATACATTTTTAGACACTTAGACCACCCTCATGCATTCCGCAAATGCTAGAGTCTTGCAGGTGTTGAACTTATTCCTACTTTCATCAGAACCAGTGATTCATTACATAAAGCTCTATTGTATCACATGACAAAAATAAATAAATTTTAATGCAGTATGATGAGCTTTTTCATTTTGGAGTAACTGGGAACAGACTAATGTTGCATGTTTCTTAACTAGACACCGAAATTGTCTTCACATTTCTACTTTTGGCTTAATAAAAAATCAACTGCAACCTTCACAGTCACAAATAAAAATATATGGAAACCAAAGAATCTGTATTACCTGTGCGAAGTCACATTTTGTTAACCCTTTGGAGACTGCAGACATGCCCTACTGAGCACTAATTTGGCTGGCAGTCTGGAAAATGTTGCCAGCTAAATTCAGGGAATAGCAATATAGGTAGGTTCCATGAGATTTTTCAAAATTGACTGTGAGATTTGGCCACACAATGCCCAATAATTTCAATTTACAATTTTCAACTGATGCCAGCTGAGGGCCTAGTCCTATGTATAGTTGAAAGGCTGTATTAAAGGAATATGATCCGGTTTTTTATGCTCCACAGGGTTTTCCGGCCAGATCTGGGTAGATAGAACATATTCTTAGTGTAAAAGTTTTATAAATTTTATATATTTTGATTACCTTGTTACTGTTTGTTACTGACCTAGAGTTTTGGCAACAGAAGTATATAATAGTAACATTTTATATATATATATATATATATACACACACACACACACACACACACACAATGTTACTATTATATATATAGGAAAATGTTACACCCACTAGGTAAGGTCAAGATAAACAAAGCTATCTGTTTTACCTGATTTTATTGATCACTTACACACACAATGCAGTACATAGAATGTCTGTTAAGCAACAACTTGGAAAGTACAAGTCATGTTTTGACTGCACGACCTTTTTTATGCTATCTCGCTGGGTTATTTAAAATGTATGAATCATTTGTGATTATAGACTGTTTTGGTTTTCATCATAAGGTATTCACCCAAAGTTCTATAGAAGCCAAAGCTGTGAAAATAAACCCTTTTGGTGCTGCTTATTCACTGACCCATCTTCAGTGAAGCTCTCCTACCTTCATCAACCCTTCATTGAAATCAGTTGACTATTAAGAGTGAATCAGCTACATTCTATAGTCTAGCTGTTGCCTGAACCTCTCTAGAACATTTGGCATTGTAACACTGACTGCTGCTGGACAATATACTTGTGTGGGTTTTTTTTTAATTCCCCAGAAACTTATTTTCCACAATACCAAGATGTGCAGTATTATAACAATCTGTATTTAAGATGAAATGGTAGGAGTGATGTCTCTACTATCTCCATGGTAAGGAGTGGTCAGAGGCATCCCCTGACTACCTACCATAGTCTTGAAGATTTTCTGGGGTGGGGAGGAAGAAGGAAGGAAGGAATTATTTCTTTCCTTTATCACCCTCATGTTTCAGTGACTCTCTTCAGTCAAAAAGATTCAGTCAACTTCCACCAAAGCCTATTACAGCACACCTTGCTTTAGCAAGAGGGGAACAGTCAGAGAGGGGTGCAAGGTACTCTCTCTTTCCTAGGGCTAAGAAAACCTGCTAGTGAGGGACCGAGCTCAGCATTCAAGCCCTTTATATTACCACTTGACCACAAGGTAAGCTCCAGTGTCATACTCTCTTTAAATTTTAACCCAATTAATCACTAAGCACATTACCATTACTTCAGTGTGCACTGAACACCAGATATTTCCTTTGGAAATTTATGTAAAGTATTTACTACAACATTAGCACATCCTTTTGTGTTTCACTTAGCAGCTAGATTATATGCGATGAACCAAATTATCCCTTAAATGTTTATATCACCATAAAGATAGGAGTAGGTTCTCTTGAATATAATGGAAGGTATATCCTTATTGCATTGACTACACCAGAATCTGATGAGCTCATCAATCAGCACTCAATGAGATATTAACATTTTAAGTTTGTGACAAGAAGGGAATTTGAAGGATTGGGGAAGAGATAATTGGACATCAGCTGTTAAGACTGAGAAACTTTTACCTGAGAATACTCATCTCCATTGCAGTTGAGGGGGAGGTACAATATTTGGCAAGACAAGCTTGACAATGCCCACCCCTGGGGTCTCTCTGTGAAGGGAGGAGGACATAGCCATCTGATGAGAGCCTCCCATCCATTCCACTCACACAGTCAATATGGGGAGTAGGAAGAAGCAAGGGGAAGCAGGACAGAAGTCTTCTCCTCCTGCAGCTGCTCACAGGCCAGTGTGGTGGAGGTGACTCAGATAATTAGCTCCCTCTTCCTCTTTCCCTTCCCCCTATGCGTAAGGCCATCTCAGGCATGTGGCTGCCATTGCAGGCATTTTCAGCTCCCTCCCACCACCTTATGCTACCCAATAAGTTCTAATAGTTTTTAGGGTTGGGTTTCCAGATGGCCAGATCACTTTTTATGGGGGTCAGGAAGAAATTTTCCCGTGGACAAGATTGGCTCTGTGTGTGTGTGTTTCCCTGTCTCACAAGTTCACTGAGGCCAGGTTTGTTAGGACAAAAAGGATTTGGGAATTGAATGGTACTAAAAACAAAACAAAAAATAAACACCTGACCGGAGGAGGTAAGCATCAGGATAAATGAAGATATTGCTGTTGTCACAATTTGTAGCCTGTCTCACAGCAGGTCAGAGTGGTTTTAGGTGGTCATATCCTGGCATAGCTGCCTCTGAACTGGGAGGCAGTAGGAGGTCTTAACTCTCACATAGATTGACCACATACCCCTCAATTATATCTACATTTTTCTTTGTGCATGCTGTGAAAGGCCACTGGATTCAGCAGTGGGGCTTAACCCTATGTATGTGTATGAGTAAATTAGACTGAATGAGCTGATCTGTCCTGTCATGGTGGCCGTCTCACTTTAAGCAGGTTAATCTTGCCCTAGACCTAATTGATTTCCCCACCTCCACCCCCATTACTGGTTAATGTTAGTAAAGTTGCACCCTGCCACTTCATTCTATCTTGTGTCTTCATTCTTATGTGTATCCTGATCAATTTTAAATTTGGTTATCCCATCTATGGAGCCAGGCACTGGCAGATAATTATAGAGTGGAGGGGAGGGGCGCTTAGAGGAACTCAATTATATTTCCCTGTACATAATAGACAACAGTTATGTATGCCTTGGTATCTAATATTAAAATACCTGCCCTTTAACATCTTTATTTTTATGACAGGTTTCAGAGTAGCAGCCGTGTTAGTCTGTATTCGCAAAAAGAAAAGGAGTACATGTGGCACCTTAGAGACTAACAAATTTATTAGAGCATAAGCTTTCGTGAGCTACAGCTCACTTCATCGGATGCATTTGGTGGAAAAAGCAGAAGAGAGATTTATATACACACACACTTGTGCCACAAGTACTCCTTTTCTTTTTGCTTTATTTTTATGTAATCCATGAAGTATTTTCTATCTGGAAGCAGCCAAGGAGTTTTTGTGTGATATAATTTTGCAGTGTGCCTGGGATAGATTTGCTGAGTTATAGTTAAATGACATGTGATTAGTGAGTTTGTTAATTATTTGCTTGGATCAAGTAACTTATTCTTTTTTGATACACATTGAAAAAATTAATCAGAGACTCACTCTGGAGAGTAGACTGAAAAGAGGAGAGAGTTCAAAAGCAAGATTAAAAACAACTACATCATGATATTTATAAGTAAGATAAAAAATCCTAGTTTACAAATATCTAGGTAATTAGTAGTTTGAAAATAATCCTTCTCAGCAGGCTTTTACTCATATCAGCTCATAAACAAAGTTTTATATACATGGCTAGATAATGTTTACATGCATCTTATCCACATTTACCTTGAGAAAAACAATGTAGAGAATGTAATATCATAATGAGACACATTTTCCTTTTTCCCCCATAGATAAGTAAAATAACTTGCTTTTGCTCTACAAAACAAAATAGATCTAAAAAGGTGAAAGCAGAGGAAGGTGATTTTATTAATCTCTCTAGAAGCTCTTTCCTGTGTAATAAATTAATCATATCAAGTTGTATGATTTCTGTAATTCATCCTTTTGCAAAATGTGTTAAAATCTGTTTAAAGTAATGTTCCAAAACAAATTCAATAGAATTCTATTCAATGTTAGTAACTATATAACTCTGGGTCTTACAGAACAGTCAGCTTGAGTCACTGAGTAGTCAACAGGATCCATTAGTTCCAGTTACTCTGCTTAAATTTTTTAAATTTTAACTAGTGCCTAAACTGACTCATCACATTCTTGCTTAAAGAATTGAATCTCACCACTGACCACTTAACTCTTACAAAGACCAACTGAAGTGCAGTTGTCAATAATTTCAGAGCTTGTCCTTAGCTGGATAACTTCTCTTAGTTTTTTATTATCAAGAAGATTAATAATGAGAAGTTACTGTATTACTGAGACTATAAGTTTAAGTGAAAGTACTGTAAAGGAATAGAAAATTCAAAAGTTTGTCACTTAAACAAAGGAATATGAAAGCAGGATAGAATCCAAGCATAAATTTAATAAATGTTTAGGACCAGATTTTCAAAACCACCCAGTAGTTTCCATATAACCACCCTAAATAAGTGCCCAGATTTTCAAAAGAGCTCATTTCTCAAGTTATGCAGGGAAATACAGTGGCCTGAATTTCAAAAGAGTGCAAAACCAAGCAGCTTCTGGTGCAATGAGAGCTCAGCATTTTTGAAAATCTGGCTCTTAAAACACTGCAGTACTCCCTAAGTAGTAAATGCACCATTGCCAACCTCAAATGTTCAAAAATCATAAATCAGGCTCCCAAAATACCATGAGATCAAATCCCATTAATTTTCATAGAAAATGGACATTATTTACCCATAGCTAATAAATATGTAACAAAGTAATTTTTCATTTTCATCAGACGTGTAACCTCAGCAAATCTATATCTTCTTGAATGTTCAGAGAAATCCCATTAACTTTAATGGATGTTATGCATGCACTTAGAAAGAACAGAACCCATAATGCTCAACTTTACAATGTAAATATTTAGAAATCTCAATGTGCATTTAATTTAGCTGATCCCAATAAACAACATTCATGTTAATTTTAGTTAGTTCAAAATCAGCAAAAGTTTCTCTTTAAATGTTGGTAGGGATGTGTTAGAAATTAAGATGACCTACATCACAGATTAATAAACCATAGGCTGAGAAATCCCACACTGAGCTGCAAGCCTGGGAACTTCACTGATGTGGAAACTGTGTTGTGAACAGCGGAGCAGAGAAATTAACCACAATCTACTCAGGGGAAACTTGTCAAAGCTTCAATGTGACAATAAAAGAGTCGAACATAGCATTAATCACTGAGTTACTATCTGTGTTCATGCTTAAATAGCCAATGGTGAAGGCAAAGAGGTCAATTCTCCCCTAGATGGGACATGTCCCCCTTCTGTCTGGTATGATGTTTTGGACAACAGAAAGGGACACATCCAGATGTTGACATCAATACTTGGTCATACTCCATCTAAGATACTCATGTGGCCCCCATTACCATAGTATTTGAGGACCTCACCATCTTTATTCTAATACCCATGTGCAGTAGGGAAGAACAATGACCCTTATATTAGGGATTGAGAACTAAGGCACAGAGAGATAAAGTGTCTTGCCCAAAGTTACACAAGAAGTCTATGGCAGAGCATGGACTTGAAGCCTTGTTTCCTGAGTCCCAGGCTAGTGAATATCCTACCTCAGTTTTCCTTGCGTACTTCCTAACTGCTGACAATATACACTCTGCCTAAAGACACGTGCTCCAAAAAAACTGAGCTTTGGGAAAAGAGTTTGCCTAACAAATGTGGTTCTTCAGTTCAATCAATAGTGGACACTGTGTCAAGCGATTTGTAATAAAAATCAGAGTGTGACATCTCTCAGAATAAGTTTAATAAAAACCCAAGAGAAGCAAGGTGACACGCATCAGTAGTTACAATAAGTGACGGGATATACACCGATTGAAATGTGGACACAGTGATGTATTTATTTAACAGGACCAGTTTTCATCTAGAAAATAAAGCTATCCTGCTAAATGTACCTTCCACCAGGAGCAAAGTGGAGGAAAAAATCACACCTAGCTAGTTTAAAGTGCTTCTGGCTGGACACTCAAAAACTGTAGCACCCTACATTTTGGCAACTTTTGAAACTGTGCTATAAAGACGTATGAGTAATCTATGCTGTATAGAGGCCACACAGTTAAAGCAAAGGGGCTGTTGTAAGCTGTATTCTCAGTCCACTAGCTGCCTTCTTAACTATTTCTAACTATAAATTATGATTGCCTCTGAATAATAAAACCCAACTTCAACCTGACATTTGAGCAAGTACCCATTGTAACATAACACATCAAGGACATTTACTTCTGTAAATGCACAGGCATTTAAATACTCCAGATCTGTTTTGAGGGGATTGTAAAATATCCTAATTTGAAAAAAAAATTGTGTGTTTTAACTTCCAAATATAAGAAAAGGGGCACAGGCCAATAACGGTCTCATCAGCAAGATCAGCAAACCTAATTTGTTTGCTTAGTAATCAGGAAGAGTTGAGTGAGTAGGGCCTGAGTGCAAGAAAACTGAGATCACTGAGCCTAGTTAGGTGAAAGGAGAGTCGCTACTGGGCAGGGCCAGCTCTAGGCACCAGCTAAGGAAGCAGATGCCTGGGGCGGCAAATCCGAAAGGGGGGCAGTGCTCCGGCCGCTCGTGGGGTGGCGCTCAGATTCTCGACGGCCCTTCGGCTTCAGCTTTTTCATTTTTTCCTTCTTTGGAGGCCGCTTTTTTTTTTTCTTTACTGCTCCACTTGGGGTGGCACAAAAGGTAGAACCAGCCCTGCTACTGGGTGGGTTAGTTCATGCTTATGTTTTATTACAAAACCAGCATACTAGTCATTCAGATAGTCTTAGAAGCTGGAGCTAGACATATAGAGAGACAGAGAAAGCAGGGAAAATAGGATTTTCTTCTTTTCTTATAGGAAGGTTTTTTGGACATCGTATGGACAATTTGGAGGGGGCACCACAATATGTGTTGTATAAACTAAGAAATACTGAAGCTATCTCCAGTCTAGATTTGGCTTATCTAATTGGTTCTGTAGTGCATCGTTCAAAGACAGGTATTGCTCTCAGCCAAACTGTGACATGACTGCTGGTTTTGGTGATCCTTCCACCATTACAGAAAAATAGTCTACAGAAAAAATGAAATAAAAATACACAACTTTGGTGGTTATTCAGAGGCTGATTGCAGGAAAAAGAAGTTAAAAATAATCTAAGGGCAATTTCTCAATTATTCTTATGAAATATTTACATAACATTCGACTCCAAACCGGAACAAAGCAGATCTTGGACCAGAAATTGTAAGAAGACATGCAGATACAATCCCTACCATGACAGGTTTCAGAGTAGCAGTCATGTTAGTCTGTATTCACAAAAAGAAAAGGAGTACTTGTGGCACCTTAGAGACTAACAAATTTATTTGAACATAAGCTTTCGTGAGCCACAGCTCACTTCATCAGATGCATTCAGACCCCATGTAGAGCTTAAAGTCTAATGAAGTGTTTAAAGTCTGAGAAATATTTTTGTTTGTTTCTAAAGAAAGCAGTAAAGAGATTGTGGGGTGGCGCTGAGGAATGCCCAGGCTCCTCCACTTGTTGGCTTGTTATTGAATAGAAGAAGAAAATGGCAGCCTTTAAAGTAACTGTAAAAGTCAGCAAAAACAACGAGGAGTACTTGTGGCACCTTAGAGACTAAACACATTTATTTTGGCATAAGCTTTCGTGGGCTAAAACCCCTTCATCAGATGCATGGAGTGGAAAATTCAGTAGAGGAAGATATATGTACAGAGTACATGAAAAGATGGGAGTGCCTTACCAATTTTAACGAGACAATTCAATTAAAGTGGGCTATTATCAGCAGGAGGAAAAATCATTTTTGAAGTGTAATCAGGGCGGCCCATTTCAAACAGTTGACAAGAAGGTGTGAGAAACAGTAGGGGGAAAAATTAGCACGGGGAAATAGTTTTTAGTTTGTGTAATGACCCGTCCATTCCCAGTCTTTATTCAGGCCTAATTTAATGGTGTCCAATTTGCAAATTAATTCCAGTTCTGCAGTTTCTCGTTGGAATCTGTTTTTGAAGATTTTTGTTGAAGAATTGCCACTTTTAAGTCTGTAATTGAGTGTCCAGGGAAGCTGAAGTGTTCTCCAACTGGTTTTTGAATGTTATAATTCTTGATGTCTGATTTGTGTCCATTTATTCTTTTGCATAGAGACTGTCCAGTTTGGCCAGTGTACATGGCAGAGGGGCATTGCTGGCACACGATGGCATTTAATTATTTTGCAAATGGGACACCATCAAATCAGGCCTGAATAAAGACTGAATATGCCCAAATAAATTTATTAGTCTCTAAGGTGCCACAGGTACTCATTGTTTTTGCTGATACAGATTAACACAGCTTCCATTCTGAAACCTGTAAAAGTCAGGTTGGCATGCTGTATTATGTCATAGGGGTATAAAATAAGTTATTCATTTGACATGGCATGTGGAGTATATGTTTTCCTCAGGATCCCAAAGTCAAACTCAATCAAAAAGAAGAGATCTGAAATTGCATTTTAATTTTTAGAGACTGAAGGTAGTATTCAAGCAGTCTCTTTTGTAGTTCCAAGCACCTATCATCACTCGTACATCTTGTATGGACCCAAAAGTTGGTGGTCACCCAACTGGAATCCACAAATCTAAGGTTTCTGTGTCCATGTGGATCAAGTGTTCATGGCAAAACAAATAGGTGGCTAATAACACATTGGATTTGTATTAAACAGTGCTAAAGGACGTAGAATTTTTCTGCTTAAGTATGGCACTGTGGATGTGGATGATGCTTTATATACGTGTTTCTTAACTCTTTCCGAGGCTCCTATTTTGTCTCTAAAAATCATGCCACTCTAACCCACTCCGAATGGACTATGGCTCCATTGGCTATTTCTGAAACTTTCCAGGCATATGCACGTAAGCTATGTAAGTTATCAGGATGGTCCTGATTTGGACGGACTGTCTTGGGTCTCAGATAGTTTTCATCTTTCATTAATCCTTCTGTGTGTGCTTCACACATCCACTACAACTTACCCACCAATTCACGCCTGTCAGCTGTCTCTCACCTGATCAGCTGGAAGTGGAAGTTATGTCTACTTCCAGCTCAGCAGAGAGTTGCAAAGACTGCAGCTGTAGCAGGAACTCAAGAGTAGAAATGGCTCCCAGCTCAGTGAGAGGATGTTCTTCAGACCTGTGTGCAGGTCTTGATCAGAGGAATCAGAATGAGAGGAGACATGGATCAAGCTAAGGATGGGGAGGGCAGGCCTATAGGAGAATAAGGGTGGGGATGGAACAAAAACACAATACGGGATGGGAAAAAGGAGTGCAGAGGGGGGGGGGGCCTGTTGGGAAATAAGCCTTGAGGGACTTCACAGAAGGAAGGAAGGTGGAAAAAAACAAAAACAAAATACAACAGAAGACCCAGGAAGAGGATAGAGACAGAATAATACACACATGGAAGAGGATACAGACCAAAAGTAGCAAGAAATGGACTTGGAACTTAATAGATATGTGGGGGGAGGAGGAGATGGAGGGAAAGGAAGTTAAATTTGTAAAATGACCAGGACTTGCAGGAGACGGGGTCAGAAACATCACAATAAATTAGGGTATGTGATGGAGAAATGAACAGGGATGTAAGGATAGAGACATGAAACATCAACAAAGGGTAGCAAAGAGGCAGGGATAAATATTTTGTCCAGTTGGAAATATGATGATGTTAATAGTTACCCAAAATTATTCACTGAGGAGGACTGAACGGTTGTGCACTCACAAGATTTGCAAGTTTGTAAGATGCTGCATGTTCTTATCATGAAAGGGATTACTTTAATGTCATAGCCATGATTTATCTTTAAACATCCCAGTGATAGTTTCCATTTTTGTGTAATATAGGTTGAAAGCTGATTTTTAAAAAATAGTCAGTGAACAAAATCTTTTGTGAATATTCCCATTGCCAATTAATCTGGAATGATTCACAAAATGGCAGCATTGTGACCTCAGTTTGATTTGCAATTAACCAAAATTATGCTGTTATTGTAGCTGATATGTAATTAACCGGCCTAGCAAGATATGCTATCTAATGAGCCTAGATAGGGGCAGCATTATTCTTATGCATATTTAGCAGATTCTGCAGTTAAGCAATGTGCACTTCAGTGGAGTACACTCTCCTTGTAAATTCAACTTCAGAAAAGCACTTTATTAGAAATGCAAATAAAATATATACCACCAACACGTCCTACTTTAATCATTTCTTCCTCTTCAGAGCCACCTTCAAAAGAAAAATCAAACTGCTACAAGTCCAAAGAATGTTGTACAAACAGAGTTAAAGGATAATAGACAGTAGTTATACAAAGTTATATGCTTATTTGGACAGAAGCTAGCATATTTCAAACTAAATACTTAAGAAACACATATATTGCCAGCATAACTGAGTATAGCTCTGCCGATGTCAATAAATGGATATTTAAGGCCCTGCACCTGCAAGATTCTGATCACTCAACTCCTATTAAGCTCAGGCGCTAAGCACCTCTCAGGATTGGTCCTTAAAGAAAGCAAGAGCAAATGCAATGCAATTCATGGTTTCAAAGCCCTTAGCAACTGAAAAGCAACAAGTTAAATAAAGCTAGATAAATAGTGAGACTGAATTTTGGAGAAGCTAATCACTTCTGGGTTCTGGATTGAACTTTCTCTGAGGAGTGGAGGATTTTGGCAGCAGGAGGAGGAAAGGACTAATGCTAAGTGAGCAGGTGGCTCAGTGGGAACCCTTGTGTGGCAATGGGTTGTTGGGAGACAGTAATTGAGTTCATATTCCTTCAGCCAGTCTGTTGCCAATCTCACCAGCTGAGATCGCCAGCAGCTCCTTCACATGGCTTGTCTAAGGGCTTTCAAAAAATATGGGAGAAAACACCATTGCTGTCAAACTGAGACAATGGAACAGGACTTTAAATGGGGATACTCATGGTTTTCAGGAACACATGGTGAGCCTAACTGCATCCTGACTTCAGCCTTCACACTAAATGCTCATTATCTTCAGGGGGAAAGCCACATGTGGGTCCATGGCAGCAATGACAGTAAGTTGTCTAGCATCTAGTAAGCAAGTAGGTTATTGAAGCTATACAGCAAATAATCAGGGTTCATATATTCAAAAGAAAATGACAGAGGGCACTAGATTCAGTTCAGTATGCACTGATTATGGAGGGCTGGTATAGTTTTCTAAGGCCCACCTTGAAAGATAATACTGGTAGCCAATTATAGTAACAAATGCTAAACTACAATTTTTCCATGCTAGACAGACCAACTATGCTGCTAATGTAAAATCCTGCTATTTCATTTGGCTTACAGAAGCTAAGACTGCAGCATTTCCACTCTGGTATCAGGTTATAAAGGCAGTGCAGAAGATTAATAGAGAAATTTAAAGAAAATGGTTAAGTCATCACACAATGTCAGATTTTCTTCCACTTGGGGAAAAAATGGTACAGAATTTCTGCCATGCCTTGAAATACTATCTGGAAGGATTATATGTAGTGAAGAAGAGGCAAAATATTTTTTAAACCGCAGAACTGTTGACACAGAGAAGAATATGAAAAAAAGAACCCTTGCTCTTTGAAGACAGTAATGCTTAGATGCTAGGTAATCTACATTCTGAAGCAGGATTTGCAGTAGTAAACAATGAAAAACAGGTGTAATTTATATCGTGTAAAGAAGATTTTGAAATTTATACAGTTATCAAGTTAGATATCATTTCCCTTCTTTTCAAAGATGAAGGGCCAGTTTGTGATACCTCTGAGTAGTACTTTACAGCTTGTGCAGTCCCACTGGCTTCAGTGGGACTGCTTCTGGTGTAAATTAATATTCAGCATGAGCAAGGGCATCACAACTTGGCCCTATGTGGAGAAAACATTTTGAAGCAATCGTACTGTGTATTTATCTGCATTTTTTGAACAGAGACAAACGACACAAAGATTACTTCTAAATTTCTGAATAATCAATTCTCTTTTACATACTAAAACAACCATCATACTTTCTACTAATAACCAAATCAGAATAAGTCAATTTGGGGCTTCCTTGGTAATAACAATTCTCTAGGTTCAACTAATACAACATCCTTCCTTAAGTATTTAAAAACTTCTTATTTCACTAGAAATCTTATGCATCATTCATCATTCTCTCCCCCTGGGAAGTCAAGAGAAAGACTTGACTTCTCTGGGAAGACACCAGAGAAAATCACAGCTGGATGTCAGGGACAAAAATAACTCCCCTTACTTAGGTAGAACAGGACTTCAGTCAGGAATAGATATTTTTATGTCTGAATTATAGGGCCGCTGAGACACTATATTCTTTATTGATCCACTAAATTTTACTGCATGCAAACTAGAAAGCAGTAAAATTTTTAGCCCATCAGTGTTCTCTGTCCTCAGAAGTGAAGCTACTACACCAACATCCCAGATTGATTTGAGCAGTATCAGAGATAAGAGGGGTTTTATTTAAGAGTTAAGATATAAAGTTAATTCTTTGCCTCATATTTTCATACACAGAGCATGTACCGTTTGGGTAATTGTGGGGAAAAAAGTAGTAGTTGTAATAACACAGTCTCTCCCACTGGAGCCACTATAAAGTCGCATAAAAATCATCAGCTGTACCAAAATGAAGATAAAACCCAGAAACGGATTTGCTCTTTAAGTCCCTCTGGGCCTCCTTCCTGCACCCCCTCTTATCAATGCAAGGTAAATTAGTCTCTCCATCATCCATGGTTAGGAGAAGTTAGAATCTCTGTGGGAAGCATGCACTTTTTACATGTCTATTTGGTTTGTACATTTTGAGAACTCTCTTACACACCTAATCCTATAGCCATTAGTACGGCAATAAAAGGACATAAAATGAATGAACAGCAATAAAGTGATCATATCCTAGCATGTTTATTTAGTTGTGGTTCTTAATGACAGAGACCTTCGTACCTGGTGATACCTGGAGTTCAGCATCACTGCTAATACTTCTCCCCTGCCTCAGATTCCATTATTTTTGCTAGGACTTCCAATGTCATTAGAAGCCCAAAACTTCAAACCCTTACTCACGCAAATCAGACGACTCACATATAAGAGGATATTATATTAATGATAGATTTTGGAATAATATCACAGTGAACACAACAAACAGTACCTACTATTTTTGTTTAAAACTTGAAATTCAACTGTCCTTAAAATTCCTTGAGAAGGGAAAAACAAATTGTTCATCTGATTCATAACTACACCTTGTGATGTGAAGTACTCCACTTACTAGTAAGAGACCAGAAAAAAGAGCAAGAGAGAGAGTTAGATAGCTCCATATGGAAAATCCATATTGCCTGAACTTGTGTGAGGAAGGGCTTGCAAGTTCGGGCAGTATGGATTTTCTGAAGAGTTATGGCTCTCTCTCTCTTTTTTTTTTTTCTTCTGGTCTTTTACTGCTAAGTGGAGTATTTCAAACCACAAGGTGTAGTTCTGAATCAGATGAACAATGTATTTTTCCCTTCTCAAAATATTTTAAGGAAAGTCGAATTCAAGTTTTAAACAAAAATAGTCGGTACTGTTATGTTCACTGCGATGTTGTCCCAAAAGCTATCATTAACATAATATCCATTGCTCTCTGATATAAAGGGCCATATTTACCTATTAACTATTTAGGTTCAATTTTGCTACCTTCATTTCACTGTTTATAATATCCACCAAGACACTTTAAATTAAAGTTCTTTTCTTCCCAATTCTTTCTTAACAATTTGTCAGACATTGATATCCTAGATTAATACATTTTAAAACCAGGAGGGACCATTATGATAATCTAGTCTGACCTCCTGCGTAAAATAGGCCATAACATTTTACCCAGTAATTCCTGTGTTGAGCCCATTAACTTGTGGTGGTACTACAGGATATCTTTTAGAAAGATCTCCAGTCTTGATTTAAAGGCAACTGACAGAGAATCTACCAAAAATCTATATCCTTTGGTGAGCTGCTCCAATAGTTAATTACCCTCACAACTTAAAACTTGCACCTTATTCCAGTTTGAATATTTCTAGCTTCAGTTTTTGGCCTTCGTCTCTTTTCCCAGATCAGTTAAAATTAACTTAGTTCATCTTTGTCTGGAATCCATCTTTCTTAATCAATATTACTCATGATATAATATTCCTGCAAAATCATTTCACTTCAACCTCATTCCACCTTCCCTTAATGATCCCTTCTTTCCTTCCCCATCTCCTTCTCCCTTTCTTTCCTGCCCTATCCCCTCTCCTTCCTTTTGTCTTTCTATTTACACTTTACAAAACCCCATTAAAAATAATCATGGAGCTAACATGAAATTCAAACCATCACTCATTCACTCTACTTGTATGTTATATCCCTTTTGTCGGTCTTGTCTCTTTAGAGGTTATAAGCCCTTTGGAGCAGAGACCGTGTTAAAATATGTTTGTACAGCACCTAGCACAGTTGGGGCCTCTAGGTACCACTGTAATGATACGAAGTAGTAGCAACAACAACACATATAACAATATTTGGGAATTAGGTAGAATTCAGGCTTTCTCTTGCATGTGTTTCTGAAAAGGAGTGACCAGGCACGGAACTTTTGTACCACTTTTCCCACACCTCCTCACACAGTGGAATTTACCCTCCACAGGTTTTCTGTGGCCAAATCTTCCAAGGATATGTTCCAAAGTAGGTTCTGTGGTCAAGGGGTATGGTCCACATTTTTTAGCACACACATATGCTAGCTTCTTTATGCAATCTCCCCTGCTGAGAGTACCCAGGCTTCTAGCATGACTATATTTCCCTGAGATCTGTGCCTCAGCTGTATGTGCACTCCCAGGATGGCCTGAAGCTGCTCTTTCTAACATACTTCAGCAGCTTTAATTGTCAATATTTATACAAAACCTGTTATCATACACACAAATCTTTTCAAAGTCCCATAGATAGGCCAGAGGATCTGGATAAAGCCTGGAGAAGATGCTTGTGGATATGCAGATATTTTAAGAGCCTGCTTCTGCTGCCCTTACTCGTGTTGAATAGCATGTTACTCTGTCAATATATACTACTCTTATTCTTGAACGGATCTTGACCAGTTCTAGAGCTGGGCAAATACTAAACTAAAAAGAAATGTTGAATATGTTACTCAATATAGAAGAGTTACAAAGAAATCAAATAATATATTCACTACACACAATTCACCCAGACCTGGATTGTTTTAAAGTTAGATGGTTTCTTGATTGGAACCAACTTTCAGGCTTATAATTTCATACTATCCCTGTGCTAGAAGAGACCACTGCTGAATCATCTAATCCATCCTGGAGCATGTGACAAGATTTTATTTAATCGTTCCCAAAGCATTCCTGATAAATGTTTGTTCTAAAGGTACTTGAATATTTCTTCTGATACACTGGCTTTGGAGTTTACTATTGTTAACCTTCTTCTGATTTTTAACTTATATTTTTCCCCACTATATTTTAAATAAATTATTACTTGTTCTTCCCTTATTGATTAATAAGCATAATTAACCCCAGTTCTCATCATAACAACCTTCACATCTCTCTTCTATCTTTTCTGGAGTAAATTTGTCCTGTTCCCTTATCATTTCCTGAAAGGTCATCCTTAGGACCCTCCAAGGGTTTTTTGTTCCTTTTCTGAGAACTCTCTAAACATGCCTGTCTCTTTCAAAATGTGGCAATCTGTTAATTAACAGATTAATTATCTTACTTGGTGAACATGTATTTATTCTTTTAATAGGTAAGCAATGGCACACTACAGGCTGTGCATTAATCAGCAAATATACTTACACCTTGGGAAATCATGTGGTTCCATAATACAGCCCACGTGTTGCAAAGCTGGTCAAAAACTATTTTGCAAAAAACCAAGTCCATTTTTCATCCAAATATTCAACTTTTCAAAGTTTTCCAACTAGCCCTACCCTGGAGTATGTTATTGTGCATACAACATTTGTTGAAATAATAATTAATACTAAATAAATAATCATGATAAACCTACCCCCACTTCTTCCTGTGAGTTGAATATGTCATTCATGCAGAGCCAGAGTAAAGTGTTATGCATAATTTGGCGCACCACCCAAGGAGCCACTGTGCTTCAAAGAAGAAGAGAATGAAAGATGGAATATGAGAATTGAAGGGGCACTGTGTGATTGGTTTTATTTTACTGAAACGCAGGTTTCAAAGGTTTGGGAAACACTGGGCTGGTCAAAATCAATGTTCTTTTTGTCAATATTCCTTGTTTAGACACAGTTGACTTACTCTCTAACTTGCACTCTTTTGAAGTAAAAATAACAATCAAGTAGGTGTTTGATCCAAAATACGGATCTAGTTTTCTTTCGTAAAGAAAGAAATCTGTGACAATAGGCCAGATTCTGTGCTATGTCTTTCAGGAGGTGCAGACACAATGTGCCACATAGGCTGAAGTGGGATCATGTGTGTAATTCTGTCATCTTTGTCCCTCTCTAATTCTAAACTGCTCAGGAAAATCAGGATGAAGTGGCTAAGGAGCAATCAGGAGAACCAGGACAAAGTGTATGGATAATGGAGTTGAAACAATTGATGAAAACCTAATTAAAAGCAGTCTTAAACTTAAATATATTATTCATAATGTTAATAATGTGAATGAAATTTGACTGGCAACAAAACAATGAAATAGATTTTATTTTGCAGCTCACTACCATAAAGAAATTCTTTTAAAAAAGACAGTGTGCATACATATAGTAGCTTTATGTTTGCCTACATATTTGCCCTATTAAAACTATTTACAGTTAAAATGAAATGCTGGCAACATATACTGCAGCTAATCTTAACAGCAAATATTGGCACTGGATTCTTGGGTAGGCAGATGTATTCACATAAATACTATTTAATTTTGTGAATAATAATTTGAAGTTATGTATTTACATGTGCTGCAATTTGCATGGGTGTTAAAACAATAGTACTGAAGTATATATAAGAATGAGTGCTTAAAAGTTTATAGTAGGACTATTTTTAACGATCAGTGTAGTTGTACAATTTGGGTTTGTGAATATTTTATGAAGGAATCATGCTGTAAATTTTTTGCATAATGCTTTTTTAAAAGAACACAGTTTTTATCAGCATAAATGGGAAGGAGTGATATCCAGAATGTTATATAAAGTTAATATATGTACTTCTGGGCTCTCTATTCATACAAGTCTGCAGGTAAGCAGGGAAGTTCTCTAGTGTTCTGTGAATTTTTAAAATACTAATTTCATTGGTCAGCAAAGTATTATTGCCATGAATTTAGGGAACTATGCCTAGATTGAAGAAAGAAATAACTGGCAATAATTTTATGTTGTGAGTGATTTCAGTCAAGATAGAAATAGACCATAAACTGCTGGAAGCCATTGTGCAAAGCACTGACTAATCTTTAGAAAATTAATATGAAACAGAAAGAGTACTCTGTATGTCTGAAATGCAGGCCTGGTAAGGAGCATGTTATACAGGACATTCTCTCACTACACTATAGATACTGAAATATGAAATATAATATAAAATAAAAATAGTGAAATTTGACATAAATTTGACTCAAGTTCTACCCAAAATTTGAGAAGAAATGTCTACGAACTGGAAGTCACTAACACATTTGTAAAAGCTGGTGTGGACAGTCCTTACGGCTCAGTCTAGGATAAAGAATAAATATCTGCATCCTGGAACAAACATTTGGGAAGCCTCCACCCTAGTCTTTACAACATCACTCAATTAACCAGATGTAAAAATATCTAATGTAGATATACCCTATGAAAAGAGTCAGTCATCTTTTTCTGGACAGGTGTGGATGTTTCCTTCAAGGATAATGTATCCGGTTAATAAATCTACAATAAATATAGGAAAGGGAATTCAAAAGATTTACTGTTGATCCAAGGCTGTTTCAGACCTATTTGAATTAAAGAGGAAAGATTTTATTTTCTTACTGGGCTACAGCTCATATGTCTTTTAAACTGAGTTATTGTACAACATATCAAGTAGAAATGGAAATACCACATTGTAAAAGGCCATTTGTTCACCATGGAATTCCAGATGAGTTAAAGATAGATAATGGCCCACAATTCATTTTTGACTTATTTTAGCAATTCTCTTTTATATAGAAGTTCAAGCACACCACATCAAGCTCTTGCTATGCATGAACAAATGAGTTAATTAAAAAGTACAAATAGAAAAGCACTTGATAAAAAAGGAACTAGCACGCTTAAGATACTCTTATATAGCACTGATTATTGCAACACATCAGTTTTATTAGGCTCTCCAATTCAGAGATGTACAGGCAGATGAACCAAATCCTTAGTGCTAAAATTTAACAAGCTTCTTGAGCCAAAGACAATTAACCTTGAAGTAGTTACAAAAGAATTCTATATAATTATGATGTTGGCCATTTTGGCCAATGCCAAGGACTGAACCAGTGACCTCCAGAACTGAAGGCATAAGCAGAGACTGCTTGAGCTGGAGAGACAGTCTAGCTACTGCAGCAGACTTACATCCTCTATGGATTGGGCACAGAGGGGTACACATAAACATACAGGCTAGTGGGTTATACCAGGAACTTAAAACAGAACTAGAGTGAGAAAACTGACCAAATACCCTTATAACATTTTTCCTGCTTGCAAACGGAGTAGCTGGCAAAGTACTAAACAACAAGCAACACTCTCTTTACCGAAGCTGCATGTCACAACCTCCTGAGGGACAGTCTGACAAGGGGATCAGGGAGAAAACTGGCTTTCTGATTCTTGAATGCAGGCAGAATATTCCTGCACTGACAGAAGTAACACACACCCAGCACTCATAATGGAGAGCATGAAGAGCAGCAACCTTGGCTCCTGGTGGTGGATCCATCTCAACGGCCAAACAAGCCATAGCACAACAAACTTGGAAGCAGAAAGTGGGTATGTGACCAAAAAGCCATTGTTACAGATGTCCAGTAAAATAAGCAGAAACAATCCTCTTATCTGGATGTTTGGGTCACAAACCTTGGCCTCCTTCCTAGATGTCTCTCCTTCTGTGTTTTACTAATTGCCTGCATTTGTTTGTAGCTGCTATGTTGAGATGTGTAATTTCAGTTTGCTATTTTTGCATAGAAAGAAAGGCAATTGGAAGGACTTCAGTCTTGTGCTAAGAAAACTTGAAGTTATTTCATATGTCACTAGCTTAAAAATTGCCTAACTTCACACTGAAGACATTTTTGTTCTCTGTGCAAACCAGCTAGATGTATGTGATGATAGCAAAACAGAAACTCTGCTGAAAATGGCCTTTCTAGCTCTTTGCAAAAGCCATTACATTTTAAATGTTTTTCTTTTCTTTTCTTTTTTTTTTGTTGGCAGCAGCAGTGCAGGCTTCTCTTCACTACACACCATCAATTGCATAAACTCACTTCCTGTAAGTGCAAGAGGATAAAATTAGACTGTGAACAAGGATACCAGTTGTAAAGGTGGTTTCTCCACTAGGAACTAGATTGAGACCACAAATTAATTTCACATACTCCAAGAAGCAGCCATCAGATGGTAACAAATTTATGTGTGTCGATTATGCAAAAGTTAGATAGGTGAGAAAACTAAACAGTAAAAAAAAGTAAATGCTTTAGATCAGTGGTTCCCAAACTTGTTCCGCCGCTTGAGCAGGGAAAGCCCCTGGTGGACCGGGCTGGTATGTTTACCTGCCACGTCCACAGGTTCGGCCAATCGCGGCTCCCAGTGGCTGCTGTTCGCTGCTCCAGGCCAATGGGAGCTGCTGGAAGCGGCGCAGGCCGCGGGACTGGCCTGGAGCAGTGAACCGCACCCACTGGGAGCTGCGATCGGCCGAACCTATGGACACGGCAGGTAAACAAACCGGCGTGGCCCTCCAGGGGCTTTCCCTGCACAAGTGGTGGAACAAGTTTGGGAACTTCTTTAGATTATGTTTTGATGTGTAAACAGGCTACCAGCTTTCTGGAGAGCATCTCGGTCTTATAACCTTTAGGCCATCTTCTGTCTCCTAGATTGTATATCTGTGTTTTTCCCAGCAAAATATGTTTCAAGTTCTGTATTTTCTGTGTAGGTCTTCAGTGGGTATTTTTCCTTTTTACTGTCAAAATACAGAAATTTTGAATTTCTTGTCTTTTTGTTTTCAAGCAAGAGTGCATAGCAGACCAACATTAACACAAACTAAACATTTGTTTCAGCAACATATAAGTCATAAAAATATGCAAGACAGAGTTGGTTCTGAGAACTGGTAATGGAGTATGTGGGTCACTTGTTTGATTTCAACCCATGTCAGTAGTGACTAAAGTTCGGTGGTGGACAAACTGCGTCCCATCAGGGTAATCCACTGGCTGACTGCAAGATAGTTTGTTTACATTGACCGGCCACAGGCACGGCTGCCCACAGCTCCCAGTGACACGGTTCACCATTCCCAGTCAATGGGAGATGCAGGAAACAGTGGCCAACACGTCCCTGCGGCCCGCGCCACTGCCCGCAGCTCTCATTAGCTGGGAACGGCGAACCACGGCCACTGGGAGCTGCGGGTGGACGTGCCTGCGGCTGGTCAATGTAAACAAACTGTCTCATGGCCCGCCAGCAGAATACCCTGATGGGCCACATGTGGCCCATGGGCCACAGGTTGCCCACCACTGGGTTAGACAAACACCGGTTATGAATAGTCGAGGTACACATGGTCCTGCCTCAGTATTGGAGGGACATACTAAAACGTCCCTTTCAGCCCAACAGTTCTATGATTCTAGGCCCTTTGCTGAGCTGCAGCAATTTCATGGTTTTCAGGCTGGTTTCCTGTTAGAGGAGAAATTAATTACATGGAATCTGGGTTTTTTCTTAGCATAATTTGTTTTATTTGTTTATATATATATACATACATATACACAGCAGTCTTGGAACAGAGATGGTCCCTCTTTCAAGAATCTCAGCCCCAACAGCAAAGGCCAATTCTCAGGAACTCTCCCTAAAATTGACTTTATCTTGATAGAGATATTAAGGCAGAGTTCCAACTACCTCATTGTTTGCAACAGCTTCCCTTCATGTAATATGCATCACAAATCTAACAACAATACAGCATTTCTTCAAAGACTGAACACTGCTTGCACCCCAAGAAAAATAACTTGTAAGACGTTATGTAACAGTGCCATCTG
The DNA here is from genome assembly GCF_009764565.3 of Dermochelys coriacea. Taxonomy (NCBI): domain Eukaryota; kingdom Metazoa; phylum Chordata; order Testudines; family Dermochelyidae; genus Dermochelys; species Dermochelys coriacea. Next base: position 56,733,182 of record NC_050069.1, read on the forward strand.
GTGACTGCACACCAGAACAATATCATAAGTGGTTTCAATATTAAGGTAGGGTGCACAGATAGATTCTGTGTCAGTGCTTGTAAGTGTCATAACAATCTTGAAGACTGAATTATAATCTTATTTTAAAAACTGTATAGGGGAAATGATTTATTTTGAGATTAAAACTATTTTATGTAATAAATTCATGCAGTATTTTTATATTCAAGATTGCATGAGGAAGAGACAGTAGCCTTGACTGGCTGAAGATTTATGAGTGCTATAGACAGCATAGATACTTTTATGGCTGAGAATGTAATAGATCCTAAGCAAACACTGATAAGTCCTCTATTCTTCTGAGAAGTTTCCACCCACACAAGTATTCTGACATTGGAAAGCCCCACCGTTCTGATAAGAATGAAGACAAGCTAACTGCAGAAAACAGTTTTGCTTCTAAAGTCGGTTGAAAAGAGAGAAACATTCATCATATTAAAGGCTCTTTGGGATAAAGCGTGTGTCTTCCTGTATGTTTGAATAATGGCCAGCATAGTGAATGCCACCACAATACAAAAATATATTTTTAAGATAAAGTTGTAAAGAAAATTATCAAACCATAGAGTAAAATCTTGCTTTCAAAATGTTTATTCTTATCTAATAAAAACCAGTGCACTTTCATAAAGAAAACCTAAGTTTATAGTAAATTGTTATGGTCAATTGACCAGTTGCTACCAAAATACTGAGAAAATATTGGATGACCCAACCTAAACTATAGCAGTTTGTGTTTGACAGCACAATCTAACAACAGTAGAAAGACTCACAGAAGTTATCAGGGCTGTTTGTGTCTCTGATGTTTGTACAGGATACCAAAAAGAAAGTGTTTCACTAGCCGCTAGTACTTAATAAAAATACTGCCGTAATCAAGTTATAATCTCCTATAATGATCACTACTTTCACTCATACTAAACATGCTTCATCACCCAGTTGTGATACTCAGGATCACTAATTAACTTCTGCAATATCATAATTTTCCAGGAAGAAACTTGGCTGTCTTGCTTAACGATAGGTGAGAGACAAAGTGGGTGAAGTAATATCTTGTATTTTTACCAACTTCTGTGGGTGGAAGAGACAAGCTTCCGAGCATCATAGAGCTCATCTTCAGGTCTGGAGAAGGAAACCAGAGTATTCAAGCTAAATACAAGCTAGAACAGATTGTTAAGCAAAAATGATTCACACATGTTGTAGTGGACCACTTAAAATGTTGGAGGCGAGTACCTCAGTCATAGAACAATGGAAGGTTAGTAGGCAGCAAGGTGTGTTACAGGTTCTTGTAATGGGCTATAAAACCTGTGTATCTGTAAAGTCCATGTTTTTTAGTGTCCAGCAAAGTTATGAATTTGAGTTCCCAGGCCTGCCTTTTGAAGATGTCATACGATGAGATAAATCACCTGTTGTGATAGGTATGTGTAGGACCCATGGAACTTGAAAGGTGGAGGGTACTGATCATTGTAGCAGTGAAGATATGTCCGCCGGTTTTGCATCTGTTGTTCTGGCAGGGTCTGGTGCTGCTTCGGAGTTGGTGTGTCCTGCTCTGTGGGGAACCTGTTTCTGATGATGAACTTGGTGAGATTTGGAGGCGGGGGGAGGGTTGTTTGAAGGCCAGAAGAGAGGGTTCAGGAAAGTTTTATTTCAGGATGTGGTTCCCATCAAGTATAGATTGTAATTGTTTGATGATACCATGCATGGGTTCCAGTGTGGGGTGGTAGATGACATCCAGTGGTGTGCATTTGGTGTCTGTGGTATTTTTTTTTCTTGAAGCAGGTTCTCTTGGGATATTTAAGTGGCCCATTCCATGATATAATCTATTTCTTTAGTGGAGCATCCTTGTTTGCTGAAGGCAGTTTTACATGTGTTCAGATGTGTATCGTAGACTTTCTCTTTGGAACATATTCTATGGCATCTGAGCACCAAGCTGTATATAACAGATCTCTTGGTGGTTACTGGTGGTGTGGTGATCCAGGGGTTTCTGGTACACAGTTGTCAGTAGAGTTCCATTTTTGAAGCTTATTGTTGTGTCCGGAAGTTGATGCAGGTGAAAGTGTACTAGGGAGAGAATTTGATGGATGCATGGTGGTTGTTGAAGTTATGGTGGAAATCTACATGGGAGTTTAGGTCATCTGTTCAGAGGATGAAAATATCACTGATGTGTCTCAGATATATATATAATCTGTTGCTTAACTATATAACAGATAAATAAGTGTCCATTGTGGACTCAAAATAGTCATTTCCTGTCAGATACATAGTGGGCAGATGTCAAAATCAGAAAAACAAATCATCATATGGTATCTGTCACAGCAAAGAGCAAGGATTCAGTAAGAAGTCACCAGAGATCCCGAAATCTGGAACGCCCAGTAAAGTTATTATGGACATTGTGGTGGCCACATTGGACAGGCCAATATCAGAACATCTGGAGTATACAGACCTCCAAAAATATGCATAAGCCTCATCTAATATATTTACAAAACATCTAAGCACCAGCTTTTCCTGAGTAGAGGCACTTGTCCTTGTCATAGCCAACAAATTAACTCCCAATTTTGAGTGTTCATATCAAACCATATGATTTGCTATGTGACCAAATGAGTTAGAACAATTTTCAAAATCTCTCATTTCCCAAACTATCATTAGTCAACTCGGATTTTGAAAAATCCAATCCCATTCTGGCATAAGAACACAAATGTGAAATGTGAGGCAGATTTGATTTTTTGGGGGGTAAATAAAGTGGGGGAGGGGCTGTGACAGTCAGGCTTGCAATGGAAATCTTAATTTTGCAAATAGTACCATCACTCACTAAAGCTCTTTGAGGCAGGGACTGCCTTTTCATTCGGTGTATACGTCGATTCTTGACTGGAGTCTCGAGAAACTAGTGTAAAACAAATAAAGAAAGAATAACAACAGCCCCATTCTGTGCTGCTCCAAGTTCTGTTTGGTGGATGGTGGAAGGAGAAAGCAGCCGTCAAGTCCAGCCAAATTACCCCATGTAAGTGGTGCTTAATTTGTAATGAAAGACGTGCTGGGGCTCAAGCAATTTTTTTGCTTTCATAACTAAGGCTATGATTTAGTCACAGAGGTCACGGCAGTCATGGATTCCGTGACTTTACCAGACTTCCGTGACTTCTTTGGCTTCAGCTGTGTGCCCCCCTTCCAGCTTCCCAGGGCCATCCCTCCTCGCCCCTCTATCCCCATTCCCACCGGTTGCGGACGGGGCTTGGCGGGAGTTGCAGTCAGGGCTGCGCACCCCTGTCCCGCAGCTGTGGCCAGCTCCAGAGCTGGGGCTATGCGCCCTCCATGGAGGGGGGCTCGGCCTTTTAGTCCCCCCACCATGGGACTCCAGCCTTCATTCCACCCCCCACCCCCACCTAAACCTGCCCTCTGATTATTTTTAATGAAGTCACTGACAGGTCACAGGCTCCCATGAATTTTTGTTTATTGCCCGTGACTGTTCATGACTTTTACTACAAATAACCATGACAAAATCTTAGCCTTATTCATAATTGAAGCAGCAAGCCCAGGGTTCTGGGCCTATGACCTGCCAAGCCTGGGAATGCTGGGGCTCAGTCCTGGCAAGTCCTAGCACCAATTAAGTACTGAGTGTAAGTTAAAGCTACCTGTGACAGAGTGCTGGGAATCAGCAACTGAACCAGCACTCTGGTCATTGTTTAACCAACTAAGCCCCGGGGAAGGGAGAGGAGTCCCTGATTACCAGATCAGATTGGGGATGGGTAGCTAATGAGCTAATTATCTCATTAAGAAGGAGATGGGATAGAAGAGCACAGGAAGAAGGTTCAAGGGGAGAAGCAGGAGAGAGAGAGAGACCAACTGAGAAGGCTTGCTGAGCCTGATAACGGGAAATCTCTACGAGGAGAGACTTCTCCCATCCCCATCCCTTGGGAGAAGGTAGTTAAGTTGAAAGACTTTGTAAATAGTAAAAAGAAAAGGAGTACTTGTGGCACCTTAGAAACTAACAAATTTATTTGAGCATAAGCTTTCGTGAGCTACAGCTCACTTCATCGGATGCATCGGCGCTGTAGCTCACAAAAGCTTATGCTCAAATAAATTTGTTAGTCTCTAAGGTGCCACAAGTACTCCTTTTCTTTTTGCGAATACAGACTAACACGGCTGCTACTCTGAAACCTTTGTAAATAGTATGGCTGCATGAGTATCTAAAACAGTAGTGGGCAACCTGTGGCTTGTCAGGGTAATCCACTGGTGGGCCACAAGACAGTTTGTTTACATTGACTGTCCGCAAGCACGTGCTGCTTACTGCGGCTCCCATTGGCTGGGAATGGCAAACCGCAGCCACTGGGAGCAGCGGGCGGGTGTGCCTGCACACGGTCAATGTAAACAGACTGTCTCGTGACACGTCAACTACCCTGAAAGACCGCAGGTTGCCCACCACTGATCTAAAAGGTGATGAGGTGAAGCTCCATAAATAAACTACATGGTGGCATCTACAAAAGGAAGGTCTCTGAGTAGGCTGTGTAAGAGCAGAGAAGATGGGAGCAGAAGGTGCCCCATCACAAGCCCGTAGACTGATCTCATTTACAACCATGTGTTATAGCCCCCAAAGAACCATATGCCAGTTGTGAACTAGAATAGTGCACTCGGCCATTCCCCAGGACACCCCCTATGTCTGTGTGGGTAGGAAACTGGTGTAGGAACTAGTTATATCATTTTTATTCCATCAGAGAATCTGGCCCAATATGGTTTTGAAGACATGGTTACATAGGGAACTGAAGAAGGAAATACAAGTGAATTTAAAAATTAAACAAACAAAACCAAAAAGTACTTCTCTTTTGGGGTATAAACTATTGGAATAACTTAGTAGAAAAACAGTTGCCCTCAACAAAGTCTTTTTCCTCAAAAATTAAACTTTATGGGTCTGATCCTAAGCCCAAAGTCAATGAGAATCTTTCCATGGACTTCAGTAGGCTTTGGATCAAGCCTTGAAACAAGACTCCCCATTTTAGGATTCAGGCCAATCTTGGGAGCCTGAGGTGAAGCCCAACATTCCCAAAGGTATTCTCCCTCTGTCCCCAAGCCATCACACTTATAGCTTCTCCCTGAGTACTTGAGCAAGAGGAGGAGGAAGTTGCATTGAAGTTAATCCCTTGCTAACTGACAACTAAGTAGCTCCCTTGCTTCCAGTCACACTGGAGTGGGAATAGATAGCTAACTTTGAGAGGTGCAAGCTCTGTCAGTCTTTCTGGCTATTTTAGCTCAATAGGATATGTCTGTGTCAGTACTGGAGCACAGCAATGTTTACTCCAAGCTGACTTTATTCTTCTAGTCATAAAGAGGTACTTTAAATTGCTAAGATCAGTCACAATTTGCCTCAGTGATTCCAAAGGGTAAAGGAAGAAAAATAAATACATTATTATTCTCATTAAAAAACTAGCAAGAGTCATTGATTTCTCAGTGTATTCCTGATTTTTCTGTGCATTCCAACGTCAAAAACTGTTTTGATGGCAAAGTCCCATAGTAAATAAAGTAAATATATATATATATGTCACACACACACATTTGTCAGTACGCACATTGAATACTAGTTTTATTTTCATTGGGCTGAGGATCACAAAACTGCAGATTCTTAAGCACAAAATAATGGAAGAAAGGGTGACAAATATTTATTTCTATTTTCATCAAGTTTTATAATGTTTATGCTTTCTACAACAGCTATTGCAGTTCAAGCTAAAGCTAGTTCAGAAAAAAAAAATCCCTACTTCATTTCCCTGAGAACCCAGTTATTTTATCTACCTCAACAACCAAGCTGCTCTACCTTGCCATTTCAATTTTCACATATTTTCTGTTTGTGTATTAGTTTGATGAGTCAGTGAAATCTCATCTCTTCAGCCCACTGCCATAAGTTGCTGTCCAGAACAAAGTTCTCTCTCAAATTCAATATCAAACAAAATGAAAAAGAAAAAATCACAAATGAGACAGTGGACCACAACCAATCCTGGGATCTAGAGGAGGATTATGCCATCTTTGCCATTGCTGAGTGGGAAAATGTTCATCAGAACCAGACATTCTGAGGAATAGTGTGGCATCAATGCTAGTTGCAACTTGGCATAGTTGAACAATGCTTCTTGCCATGGAATCTGCAAAGAGCAATTTCCAGCTGAGACAGACTTAGGACGGGTCCTTTTAATTTGATCGGGTGAGGAAGCATCCTTTTGCTCACCTGGCAAAACTGTTGCCATTTGACCATGATTATCACTAGTGCTAATTGTTTGTATTATGGTAACATTGAGAGTCCACAGCCCCATTGTGCTAGCCTGAGTTTTGTTTGTTATAAAGTGCATCAGCTACAAAACAACTCCAGTAACCAGAAAGGGGACTGCCAATAAAAAGCATTCACTCTTAGGACTTGCTCATGTGGGTTTCCCCTAAAGAGAATGTTATGGTTAGCTGTAAACCACTAAAAATAAAACACTTATATGCCAAACACTTTTATGTACTGTATGTGTGCTACTGCATGTGTACATGCTTAAGAAGTTTTGAGCAAAGGATCCATTAAAGCCCACATTACAATTAGTAAATATTTTATCTGACAGTGGTGCCTGCCATGAAGTACAGTAAAGGTCAAGTTGCTTACTCTACACCAGTGTTTCTCAACAACCGCTCCATGGATCACCTTGCCAGTCCCTGATATTTCCCTTACACGGAATATTAATATTTATAATATTTTTGTATGTACCCCTTCAGCCAGGTGGAGCCGGCAGCAATGAGGGCCAGGTTCAATATCTAGGGGTTCCTTTTCAACAATACAACATAGAACTGGCTCGTGCCCCTCCCCAGTACCCTGGGAAAATTACACACCACCCGGGCGCCTCTGAGAGGCAATACATCCCCACTCCCAAGAACAGAGTCTGAGTGTAGAAAAGAAACTTTTAATGAAAGAAGGGAAGGCACCTGACATTAATTAGGGAAAATGCCACAAGAAGGATTCATAATCATAAAACTGTGAGCAGGAACTCACCCCAAAGTGTGGGGAGCAGTATCTACAGCCCCATGTTCTTGAGTTCTACTACCAAAAGTTCCTTGTCTGTGCTTCCCCTGCTCCCTCACTACACCCACTCACTCACAGTGGTTGTCCTTGGGCAGTGAGGACCCAGGGTGCAGACGTACATCTATGTGAGTTCACTTCCCACCTGGGGAAGAAGGCAACTTGCTGCTCCACCATCTGAGCACTTGCTTTGGCTGGCCACCCCGCCAGCTGTGGTTCCTCTCATTTGGGACCGGTTACACATAGTTCTGTTCTCCTTTATTCATACAATAAAGACAACAACATTGATAACATTTCACTACCATGGCATTTAGTACTAAAGTGGTTTGTAACCCAACACCAGCCAAAGTTGATGCCTTTGAACAACACCACTCTATCTGCTAGATATCTTGGCAGAGTAGGTGTGTTCATGTAAATATAGTTTGCTCCTGAAGTCTCTCCCCCTCCCAGCTAGCTATCAAGGTTCATTCAGACCATGCTTACATGTACTTATATTTTACATCACAGTATTGATTCAATTATTTCTGAACATTAAAAAATAATAAATAAGTAAATGAACAAACCAACTGGGTTGACATCAGTTGCCATGGTGCTGATATGCAAAGCATGTGCACATGCATTTGTTGGAAGGAAGTAGTTAACAGAAAGTGAAATTTAAGTTCTAGTAAAACTTTTACCTTAGCTAAACCAAACAATGTCATTGTCAAAGCAGTTAATTCTGGATTGATTTTTTGGAACTAACAAAAGTTCAGAAAAACATAATAGAGATGCGAGTGACTCCAAACATGGTAAGGAAGAAGAGTTAGAAAAGAACAGGAAACGTTCGGCCTTCGGTCAATGTATGATTCATCTTAAGTATGGGTTTGTTGCAAGTGAGGATGTAGAATGCGTAAAAACCCTCTGTGTTGTATGTGGCATGACTCTGAGCAATAGTGCTTTGAAACTTTCAAAAATGATTCGACACCTTGAAACCAAGCATCTAAATTTAAAAGAAAAGCCAGTGGAATTCTTCCAACGGAAGTGGGATGAAGTGAAGGGGCAAAAGAAACTACTACACACTGCCGTAACATCAAATGAAGGTATGTTAAAAGCATCATATCTGCTGTCCCTACACACAGCTTAATGTGAAGTGCCATTTAGAGTTGGTGAAGAACTAATTGTGCCTTCAGTAATAGATGCCCATCACCAAGTCTTGGGTGATTCAGCTGCCAAAAAAGTGAGTTGCATTCCACTGTCAAATGATACTGTCTCAGTCAAATCACTGATATTGCAGAAGATATCGAAGCTCAGTTGATAGAAAGGGTGAGAATGTCAAGCTCATTTGCAATTTAATTAGAAAAGTCCATTGACTCATCCAAAACAGCGTTTCTTGTTGCCTATGAATGTGTATTTCACAAAGATCTACTCTGTTGTGAAAAACTGCTAGAAAACACAACAGGTGCTGAAATCTTCTGGGTCCTAAACAAGTAGGTGACAGGACCTGGATTTCAGTGGGACTGCTGCGCTGGAAGTTGCACTGACAAAGCAGCCGCAATGACACGTAGACATTCAGGTTTAGTGGTGAGAGTGATGAAACACTGCTTCATTCCTCAAAAGGTCTTGGCAGCCAAGAAATTTTCTCGAGAGCTTAATGATGTCCTCTCTATGGATGTTAAAATTGTGAATTTTGTGAAAGCAAATTGACTCAATTCTCACATCTTTGCTATAACGTGTGAAGAAATGGGATCCAAATACAATTACTTACTCTTACACATTGAAGTGCAGTGGTTATCCCATGGCAAAGTACTAAATCGAGTGTATGAACTGCAATATGAACTGGCAGCCCTCTGTCCCAAAAGAAGTCTCCTCCGGCAGCATACTTTCAGGACTTACAATGGCTCGCCAAGCTTGCATATTTGGCAGATATATTTGATCACTTCAATCAGCTCAATCTCTCTATACAGGAAAGTATGTCAAGTGTCTTTGTATTGGCTGACAAGATCACGGCCTCTAAAAAAAAAAGCTCCAAGTCTGGAAAGAGAGAGTGGGGTGCAACTGTTATGACGTTCCCATCTTTTGCATTTCTGGCAATTGATGACAGTAAAGATGTGGATCTGCCTCCCCTACATGAAATAATTGCATCCCATCTAAAATCAACTCTCCAAAAGTTCAAGGACTATTTTCCAACAGACTCTGATCCATGGAAAGGAAAGCAATGGACTAGTGATCCATTCTCCTCTCTAAAAACCGAGACCTCTCTGTCACCATCATTGGAGGACAAGTTGCTAGAACTGTCAAGGGATGAGGGTCTGAAGTTACAGTTTCAGGAGGTGACTATCTATTTTCTGGCTCAAAGTCAAAAGTGAATACCCACAACTCAGTGAACTCACCGTCAAAACTTTGCTTCTGTTCTGTTCCACATATCTCTCTGAAATTGGATTTTCAGTGATGACTGCAATGAAAACAAAATACCACAAATAGTTGAGCACTGGAAATACGCTCCAAGTATCCTTCTGAAACATTCATCCCAAGATTGAAAGACTTGTGTCTATAAGACAGGCACAAATATCTCATCAACAGAATGGTGAGTGAACCCATCTGATTTTTTATTATTTTTTAAAATTAAATCAACTGAATTATCTCTAATGTACAAAATGAGATATATGGTTCTAGACTAAATTATTGGTACCCTTCATTTGAAACAATGTTTAAAAATCATGTTAACAATTTCATATCACAAAACTGGTTAAACTGGACTTTATTTTAACAAATAAACAGAACTGGAATAGTGGCCCTGTGTTGGTAAGCAAGTAAGAAATGCCTTACATGCAGATAGTACCAAAAAATAAATGCCTGCCCCCTCCACCTGCCACTCCAGTTGCGGAGTGGGGGAAGTCCCCACACCCCAAACCCACTCCCCAGCAGGACCGCTGGGTGGGTGGAGGAAGCCCCTGCGCACCAACCCAGCTCTCTGGCAGGAGTGCTGGGGGGACTGCAGGCAGAAGCAGTGGGGAGGGGCCCCCACTTGCTCTTGCCCAGGGCCCCACAAATCTGTAATCCGCCTCTGCCTATGTGCCTTGTTTCTTCTGATCATTATCTTACTAACTTCTCTTTGGCATTTCAACTGCAGTCATCAATGTTCTCCCTATAATTTTAACCATTGCTTTTGCTCTGACTATCAACTATACATATGTTTAACACCCTTTAGGACTTCTCTCTCTTTCTTCACCCTCTTCCTGTCCAGTTCAAATAAATGTATGGCTTCCTTTCAGCTTCCTGTGACGAAAAGTTTCAGATCTGTGTTCCAAAACAGTTTCATCTCCTTTATTTCTCTTCTCTTCTTTTTGATTTGCTTCCACTCTCAGTAATGTTAGTGTCATGCTTGACCTTTTCTTCTCTTCCCACATCTCCTCTGCTTGCAAATCTGCCTTCTCCATTCCTGGAACACTGCACTTGAACACCAATTGCCTTGACTCCATCTCTGCATTCATCTCCGTTCACCCTGACTATTGTAATTCTGTGGCCTCCAAATGCAAGCTTCCCAACTTCAGCATGAACAGACTGCTGTTAGCCACCCTCTTACATGTACAAAGAATCACAACCACATCACTGCCATCCTGAAATGACTCCACTGGCTCACCATTCATTTCAAGATCCAGGTTAAAAAGGTCTTCCTGACTTTTAAAACTCTCAATAGGTTCGCTCCAGACTCTTTGATCTGATTTCTCTCTAATTCCTCTCTGTTTCCTATACTTCTCTACCACTGGTCTCCTTGGATCCCCTCACACTATCCCAGACACGTTGTGGCCCCTGCTACATCCTTGGAAAAGATACGATGCATGCACTTCTGCTTAGACAGCTCACTTCTGTACTGTTGGTGCCACAAACCCCACTCAGTTATGGACAGGCTACAACAAATGTTGGCAGTAGCCTTGAACAGACTTTGCGTTCAAAGGGCAGGGAATGAGGTTGTGACTGGAACTAGGAGACAAAACATGGAAAGAATTCTCCTCCAGCATTCCTCCTGGATCCCTTCCCTTCCTTTTCTAAAGGGAGCACTTAGCAGCAGTTCTAGTGCAGCTGACAGCAGCGCAGTTCTGCCAAAATAAGGAACAACATGGTGTCCTGCAGTTTCTTATGCTGCTGCTAACACTTAAACAAGTTGCTACTTTCTCCATCTTTCCTTCAAAGGCTGGCTGACTGCTCCAAAACAGTCAGGTATCTATGACCAGCTTATGCCACACAAAAAATATCCTATAAGTAACTGTACCTCTTACCTATTTCTTAATACCAATTGCTAAAGTGACTGTCACACACATACAGCTTGAGTCAACTATGACAAGACTATTTAGGTATGATTGTAGCTATGTCAGTCAATGGAAAAATATTTGTAGAAAAATCAAGAGTTAACATCACATTAATTAAGAGGATTTTTTTAATTATAACCCTGTAGATTTGTGTTCCTCTTTGGGAGGTGCATGTGAACTGTGGAAAGCTCAACACCGCTTTGTACACTCAAGTGTACTAAGGCCCAAATGTGGGATGCAATGTGTGACAAAATCAGGAAACACAAAAACAGGCAGGAAATTTAAAATGCTGTAGGATTTGTTCCTTCAATAATTCTATTATCTCAGCTTTATGATTCTTTATTCTCGATGTAAATAATTGTCAACAATGAAAGTCATGGAATATCTCATTTATGTAGAACATAGATCATTTGGGGATTAAAATAAATGATGAGATGAGGTAAATTTGAGAGGTATGTTATCAAGTACCAGATTATCCAACCAGCTCAGCCAATTTACTTATTTAAAACCCCGATTTAAGAAGTCCCAAAATATGAGATTTTTATTGTCTCCGTTGTCATTTTAGTAGAGACTCATTCTTAAAAATAAAATCAGTTGAGTAAACACAAATAGGGTTTTAATGAATTCAATGAAATTCCTAAAGATAAAACAGGGCATTTTACTGACTGACTCTAGTAGAGCAAAGATATGCATATAATTAAAAAATGCATCAGTTTTAATTAAGTTTGTGGTAATAATCAAACATTTACTAAAAATAATAGTGTATCTTTTTTCTTACAAGCATAACTAGATATTCATGTATATGGTTGGGTATTTCTGCACATCTCAAGACACTGGAAAAATAGACATCAGAAAAATAGACATCACCATATTTATAAAACATACTTAAGCCCCTTTGTTTTCTGTTTAAATTCTGGGTTTTAAGAAAAAGTATTATTTGGTTTTTTTTCCAATTTTCATCCTTCTTTTCTATCATTCAAAAATATAAAAAATAACTTTTGTTTTATTAGGAAAATACAATACATTGCATGAGATATATGTATCACAATAATACATTACTCCGTGTATATATGCAAATCCGCCTGTTGAAGTAAGGCTATATATTAGTCTAGACCAGTGATTCCCAAACTTGTTCTGCCGCTTGTGCAGGGAAAGCCCCTGGCGGGCCGGGCCGGTTTGTTTACCTGCCGCATCCGCAGTTTTGGCCGAACGCGGCTCCCAGTGTCCTCAGTTCGCTGCTCCAGGCCAATGGGAGCTACTGGAAGCAGCGCAGGCCCAGGGACATACTGGCCGCTGCTTCCAGCAGCTCCCATTGGCCTGGAGCAGCGAACCGTGGCCACTGGGAGCCGCGATCGGCCAAACCTGTGGACGCGGCAGGTAAACAAACCGGCCTGGCCTGGCCCACCAGGGGCTTTCCCTACACAAGCGGCGGAACAAGTTTGGGAACCACTGGTCTAGAAGATGCACACAATAAACAAACAGGATGCATGCAAGCTCTGAACATACTGATGAATCTCACACCGACCACGTACACATTTCAAGCTGCTAACAGATAACTACAGTTTTTAAAAATCTGATACACTAAAATGGAAAGAAAAGGAAAATTAGTATCAGAATAGATTTCAAAACACAAGGAAGTATTCAGAAGTTTTAAAAAAACAAATACAGGAGAAAGGATGAAGTTGTTGAATGTATGCTCTGCAAATGGCACGGCCCAATTATTAAATATAAATGTTTATAGGGTAATAGTTCTAAAAGTCTACAACAGTAAACTGTTTATTCAAATGAAAAGTTTTATTTGGGGATTACAGATATATTGTTTTATTAAACTCAGAGGTGGCACTGCATTTTGAGTTCTGTTTTAGTTCTGCAGCACTGAATACCATTCATCAAAGCATTAAACTACTGAATCCTTTTCCCCCTGTCCTTCTGTCCACCAAAATAAACCCCAATATTTACCCAGAACATTTTTTAATATTTTTTCCACCGATTTTCACCTATTTTTGTTGTTGTAGTCATAAACACTGATAAATTCTGGGGGGAAATAAATAAAATAAAATAAAAACCAAAAACAAGGGACTTTAAGCATACTAAACCTTATTTCTTAACACACTTATTACATGTGACACTCAAGACTTTTCTAACTCAGATAATGCCTATCTTCAGCTTTCTTGTAAGTCAAAATCAAACTGTTTCCATTTATTTCATTTAGTATAGTTCCCCAGGGTTACGGCAAGAAATTTCAAAGATTTTCCACCACTACAGATTGAAAGTATGAATAAAAGCAAACACTTTATCCTGCCTTTGCTGTGCGCATAGAACTTGCAATGAACTGACTGGAAGTTTTGCACAAAAATCAGTCACTTTATCATGTCAATTGGTAAACTTTGGGGGTTCTAAATTTTTCATAGTGTGAACTATGTTTTAATAAAGAGATTGTCTCATGGATGACTTTCCCACCCATTCATACTTTATTCACACATACAGACCACCTACCTTCTCATGTACAATTGCGTAACATCCCTGTGACAACTATCATAGCTGCTTACATGGAAAAGTAAAATAATTATTTTTATCTTCTGCTAATACAGCTTAGTTCTTGCTGCTAAGGAAGAGGAGGCAGTACGTTACCCACCAGCACACTGCAGACCACCACCATGAGCTCCATGGACCTCAATTTGAGAATCTTTGCTGTATTTAATATGTAAACGCAAATGTTTTTAGACTACCAGGTGCAAGTAGTATCAACATCTCTTATGGCTGGAAAAACAAAAATAAATAAACTGAATACACTAACAGTAGATTGTTGAGAGGGTTTCCCCCCCTTAAATTACATGACTAATGTGGCGTATAAAATGATTCTAAATGGGTTTAGGTCAAGATGTAAGATTCCTGCTATAAGCAGGTTATTGATTTTCAACCGGGATCTATGTCAGATACCAATATCAGAATTAAATGTTTTGTTTCAGTGTGAGAAGGCAGGCAACTAGCAATCTCATATTACCCACCAATTTTACCCCAGCTATGGATAATGCAGGATTCAGACAAACACTGACTCTCAGACCTTATCTACACTAGGAAAATTTGTCATAGTTTTTCAGCACCAGTGGAATTACATTACTGCTATAAACTATGTAATTATAACCATTGTGCAGAAACAGTTACATGCTGGTAAAAATGCCTGTGGTCAATCTACACCAGTGCACCAACACTAGTGCCAAAAAAATACTCACATATTTTCCTTGTGAAAATGCATTCTTACTGGCAGGCATTGATGGTCCCTTTAGTGTTTTCACATACACATAGGTCCTTTGGTCTTCTCAAAATATATATATATGCAACTTCTTTCTTAATATGGCCCATTAGCCTGGATTGTCTCTTAAGATTCCTCATTCCCTCACAAAACTGAAGGATGAGCCTGCATATACAGCCAGTTCCTCTGACAATGCCTGTTCTCGGCAAAGTACAGTCCCTTTATAGTCATTGCAACTTCAAAAGACTTGCATTGGACATGTGTCCATCTTAGGACTCAATCCTATTCCCACTGAAGTCACTTAGAGTTTGGACTTCAATGGCAATAGGATCAGACCATAGGTAAGTTGTGAAGCAAGAGAATTTAGTCCTTTAAAGACACCATTATCCTCATTTGATGGGGAGGAAATCATAATTGAAAACTAAGATATCCTGAATAGCTTCTGTGGAAGTAAAGTCATTATCAAGTAAGATAGCTTCCCCAATGCCAGAGAAAATGCCCTCTCTCTCACTGAAGGACTACAGGGTAAGTCAGGTTCTTCAGCTAGGTGATGATAATGGGGCTACTGTGCTCATCAACAGTTATATGAACTGTAGTTGTGGGACAAGGCTTAATCCTACAGATATAGTCTGTATATGGAAGTGTACAACATAACCCTCCTTCAGGGAATCTTTGTTATTGGACTGTTTGGTCAGACAGAGAGATGACTAGGGCTTTTCTACTCAATCACATTGACCTGAGTGGGAGAAGACTTTTTTCCATAGACTGATGATAAAATATAAAAACTATTACTTTGATTACCCACAGAGATCACAGCTATTGAATAAGAAAATGCTATTTTTATAGTCATTCTTCAGAGCAGAGCCATTCTTCCAGGCCTTCTCCAGCCTGTTAGTACCAAATGGTCAACAGCCTTTGCATGTCCATTTACTTACATGGTCTTGACTGATTGCTGAATCACCTTAATGTCATGAGGGTTTTAACAATTCGGCACATACTTGGCGACAGCTGTTATATGATGCATCCTGATCAGCTACTACCTTGGTGGGAAATAATGGGCCTAGCCTAAAATGTGAAGCAACTAAAGGTGTAGAGTGCCAAGGGTTAAACTATTTGCTGCAGTAGGCTGTTATTATTCTCCGAATCAGTCTGAGCTGTGCTCATTTTCTTCCTGCCAAGGATTTTGCTACATTATATAACTTAATTTTAAAACATTCATTTGACTCTGTGTGATACCATACATACTTAGAGTGATCTTTGCCAGGGTACTGGCAGCGTATTTCATTTTCGAGCTTATTTTTTTTCAACTTCAAATACATCTCAGGAAATAAATTACTTGACCTATTAGAGTAAAAGGAGATAAAAACTCTTATTAAATTTTATACGTACAAAACTCATGGTGAAATTTTTGTTAAAATTTGAATTCCTTTTTCAGCTGCTTCCTGCTTTTAGTAACCCACTTAGTACCTCCTTGTCCTTGGGCTATAAATTTACCGATTTAAAGTTTCCCATGTTCCTTCATTTTTTTTAAAAGGGGCCTTTATTGCCTTCCTATTGAAAAAAACATTACTAGAGTAGAATTGCTTGTTCTCAAATTTTGCCATTAGCCAACATATTGTTAAAAATTTAAATTGAGTTGCTGATCTCAGTCAAGTTTCTCGTGGACAAGTGTCCAAATCATAAAATGCACCGTTACATTTTCCTTTGTTGGCAGATACAGCAGGGTGAAGAAGGACTGACAGCATGAAGACTGAATTACCTTCTTGGCCCTTCCAGCTGAGGACTGAGGCATAGTTTAGAGCAGTATGAAGAAACTTGCACTGTTCCTTCCTATGCTGTATCTACCTTGCAAACAGAGGTTCTCATTCTCCAAGGCTGCCAATTTGCCATTTCCCCACAAATACTAGGATTTACCAAAGAAACCAGCAACAATTTAAAAAAAACAAAACAAAAAAAACCCTGTAGTTCTATGGGGTGCTCATCCTCTCAATAAGGTCTGATCCTGTGAAGTGCTAAGTGCCCTCAACTCCTGTTTCTAATCTAGATTGGATTATTTCTCAGTGGCTTTATAATCTATGTTGCTATATTCAATGTTAAATAATATTAATAAATTGACAAAAGATAGCAGAATAATAAGTCAGTTTGTTTTAAATATGTTGTGAATAATTTGAAAGTAGATCCTAATTCTACCACACTAAAAAATAAAAATAAAAAAGTTCACTCCAAAATATAATTTTTCATCCAGAAACTAGGTAAACAAATGGCATTCCACATTTTCACATCAATAAGTCCTTCACCCTCACCCCCTATTTTTCCAGTCATCTCTAATCTGTATCATATTCTGTGCAAATTCTAATACAGGACCTTCTGTTCCATTTTTGTGTATATTCCTTTTCCTTTTGATATAATGACTAGTCGTTCCTTGTATTGATTTAAGTCTCATAGTACACCTTTGTGATGGGGTTATTCATTTATCTACAGGACTCTAAAACAATAAGCAGAATCTGATGCTGAAGCTGATTGTATCTCTTGTCTTTGTTCTTATTATTTCTTTTGTCAACAGCATTGTCATGGCCAAAATTATTCCTGTTATGATATTCTAGTGCTGTGGTTTGAATTTATGTTAGAACAAGTTCTGGCAGTTCAAATCTGTTTGAGACTCAAAAAATGTGTCTCCAAGTTCACCTAAACCACGTGTTACAGTTATATGTTTAATATTAATACAGAAACTCACTGAAGCTCAAAGCAAAGAGCAAGAATAATAGAAAAATATATGAAAGTCAAAAGCAACAACAGAAGAGTAAGAAAAATGTTAAAAGTGAACTGTGACAAGGCACTCGGAAGATAGTGAAAGCTTCTTAAAAATATAGTTCTTTATGAAAGAGGGCAATGCATTTTGGGATCTAAACATGCAAAACAGAAACCAGTAACTGATACCCTAAATAGCAACAGAGAAAACATACATACATACATACGTATTACATAGGCATCAGCTATCAGCAACGTCTGGTCAACAATTAAAAACAACCATTGTATTTGCATAGTTCAAAAGTAAAAAGATTACTAATTCAGTTTTCCTGGTGACATTCTCAAAAGTGTAGACTGAAGAGCAACTGAAGAAACATTGTAAAAAATTAATGAACTGGTAGCCAACCCAAAAGATCTCAAATCAATCTAACAGAATCACTGTATGTCTGTCTGACCAAAGCCTCCAAAAGGGAAGACCATTTCCATTAAGAGATTTTAGGAAACCACTCAGTACGATGGCCAGTACTGAAATTGGATAGTAAATGATTTATGTGATTGTAAGGAATTATGGCGGCTTTCCTCTATGCTACCAGTTCAAATCTAGCCCAGAGTAATAGCAAATTAATGTCTGGCATCTATTGCCCATTTGGCAGCCTATATGAAATGAGTTGATATCGGTATAGTTCTCAACAGATGAATTGCCACATTACAAAAACAAACGCCCCTGGAATCCTTGTTGGCAATCTTAGCAAAGATAAAATGGACATGGATTTCTCACCCCTTCATGCCTAGAATGAAGTATGTTGGTGAGGCGGTGTAGGCAAATCTGTACTGTTGCTCTACCCCACTTTACCTGTTCTGTGAACTAGAGGACTTTAATCTCTCCAGGCAGTTGTCAGTTTGGTATATTTCACATAAGAAATATAACAATCAATACTGACATACCAAAAGACATATCAGAAAGACTTGGACACTGAGTACCTTTGTTCCCCTGTCCACCTACAGAGCAGTTTAGGCAGGGCTCAGAAACAGACAATTCAATATCATGTAAGAAAGGAAAGGGAGGATCACGGATCTGAACAATTTACTGAGTGATGTATCATTTTAGTTCCACAAGTTGAATGGTGTTTGGAAGATACCACTGCTTTCCCGCCCCCCGCAAGTCAAGAATGAGCCACGCCCGAGGAGCCTAGCAGAGTCCATGGGATATGCAACCCTCACAAAGAGGGTGCAAGCTCAAGGAACCTGGTGAAGCAAGTGGCAAGACAATTTTAATACTGCACAATCTACTGTAAGTAGTATCTCACTTTGGCAACTCATATGGGCATAGCTTACTTTGTGGGCAAAGCTTAGAAGAGTAAGATCATCTTCCCTAACTCACCCCTGTGTTTGGTCAGGTATTTTCACACATGCAGCAAAATAATTAGAAGCCCTTTTTGTAATATAAATAAAGACTTTTCAATTAAAAGACAAGTTTGGAGACAAATTTTGCCCCAGCAGGAATAGATAGTAGGAGCAAAATTATTTGCAGGTGTCCTCTGCTGCTGGGATCTTGTTGGCCAGGGCAACCATGGAGTAGGGAATATGTAGTTGAATATTCAGAAAGCACCCCTGGCTAGTGGATGCTGTTGCCTGTGTTAGCTGTCTGGAAAGCTCTGGTGAATTACCAAACCTGAGTGCCAGCCCCCTTTTTAGAATTGCTGTAAATAGAGATAGAGATCCTTCCCTGTTACTTCATGGGAGATATGGAGCAGAGGATCTGGACTGAGGCTCTCTAGATCCTTCCCAATGGTGTGCCACAGAGCGAAGGATCTAGCCCTGAGAATTTTAAAATCTCGTGGGATGCCATGTCATATTGTGAACTAAATTTCATACAATTCATCACCCGAGTTGCAGAAAAATAGTTCAGGACCTCAAAATAATGAATTCTGTCATTTCCAATAGAACAGTGAAGGGAGAATTATGAATGAACCTTTTAAAAATACCTATGTGGCGGGAGATTGCCCTTCTACAAAATGAAAGCAGCATGCTTGTGTTTCAATGGCCCAATCCTGAAACCAAGACCTTTCATTTTCAATTAACTTAAATTGACAATTGAAAAAGGTTTGAAAATGTAGTCTGGGCCTTTCAGTTTGATAGATTTCAGCTATGACATTATATACATATCCAACCCAATTTTTTGCTGTTGCTTTTTTAATTGAAATTTTGAAATGAAAAATAATTGATTGAAACAAATCAAATTGTTGAAGGACGCATTAAAACATCTCTCATGTCAAAAATGCTGCTCATTAAGCACACTTTCTGGTTGTGATGCAAATCATCCCAACTTTACATGATATAGGATACTTTAAAATGGTAAAACATGTAGGCATGATTCAGAATAATGTGCACACCAAACAAGTTCTGTGTAATGTGTATACCTTTGTTAAGTATAACATATAGTATGTTACAAATACAGTTTGCTTATGACAGGTTTCAGAGTAGCAGCTGTGTTAGCCTGTATTCGCAAAAAGAAAAGGAGTACTTGTGGCACCTTAGAGACTAACAAATTTATTTGAGCATAAGCTTTCATGCATCCAATGAAGTGAGCTGTAGCTCACGAAAGCTTATGCTCAAATAAATTTGTTATTCTCTAAGGTGCCACAAGTACTCCTTTTCAGTTTGCTTATGGAACGCTTTCTTATAACAGATATAAAAAATCACCGTCTATGATAAGAAGTGACAATTTATCACAAAATAATATCAATATTTAATAAAGTCTATATAAACAGTGGAACAATGTAGCCATCAAACATTATGTATCAGACAGCAACAAGAAGCAGTGCAGTGTAAGATACAACTCTCCCTACATTTTCCTCCTTAACGTCACTGTAAACAGGATCTCTTTACCGGCTTTTAAACTTACTTAGGAAGCAAAAGATGGCC
This sequence comes from Dermochelys coriacea, assembly GCF_009764565.3. Lineage (NCBI taxonomy): Eukaryota > Metazoa > Chordata > Testudines > Dermochelyidae > Dermochelys > Dermochelys coriacea. The sequence continues at coordinate 56,753,433 of NC_050069.1, forward strand.
TTCCATATAGCTGAGTTGCTCAATTAAATAATAGGTGAAAAGAAATTAATCAAGGGATCTTTAAAACCCTATAAGCTGTAAAACTAGCTAGCAAAGGGACCTTACTACTATTGAAAATTAAGGTTGTGTGATCCCTAAATAGCCTAACTAGTACGCTATCAAATAGCCAATCCACAGGCTATATTACTGTATGGTATTATGGGCAGAGGGAGTGAAAGAAGGGGAAAAGGGTATGGAATATACCGTCTAGAGCACAGGCGCAGAAATTAACAAATGGAGTTCAGCTTGTCCATTTTACTTTAAAGAGGTCCAAACCAAAATCTATTTGGCTCAGAATGACAGCATCATACCAGTGATTGATTCTTAACTCAATTATCTGCATATCATACTTATTCTTTTTCTTGATATAACAGATTTTTTTCATATAAGCAGAAATCACCATGTTTTACTGACTACTCAGAAATTCCCCAGATAGAATCACCTTTTTTGCAGCAGGTGTTATTAATAAAAATGCCAGTTACTGTGTTACTAATTTTGGATGTCTTAAAGAAAAGTTTGATTTTACTGGTGATCTCACATGTTATAAAAGAATTAATAACAGCTTAAGAAATATTTTTGTTTTCTCCATATCTAACAATGTAGAAGGACATATAATACTGGATATATAAATATGTAACATCAAAAATATGTATTGGTCCTCTTTTTTCAGGCCCAATACTGAAAAATCTGAATGTCTGCTGAGAGAAGCAATGGGAGCTGAGTATACTCAAACCATTATAGGATCAGGCTCTTATACAGCAAGTCAGTAGAAGATTAAAGTAGATACTGGTTTTGTAGCTAAATAAATATATTCACCAAAATTCCGAATACGTCACTTCAAGCAAATTGACATCCAAATTCTCATTTACATTGGTGCAAATGCACAGAGACTCAACTGAAATCAAGTAGATTATACCACCCCCTTTCTTAGGCATAGGACCTGAAGAAGCACAGGGGCATAGATGTCTTTACACTACCTTGACATATCTCACCCCGGTCAGGATCCAGATCAACCTCCATTAGAAATCAGAGCAACCTCAGGGTTGATATAATTTATGTCTCACTGTGCACATCCATAAGGGACTGGTCAAGTAATTGGGATTGCCAGGTCACCCCCGCCCCAATCATCCTTCCTTTTCTCCAGCCATGACTTCTATACTGGGGGTTACCTTTTGAGGGTGGCATAGAGCTACTATGTTGGCTCCCATTACCTGGAGATTCCTCCTATGCTGAAGAGTATAGTTAGAAAGATGGCTTTGTGGCACAAAAGAGCTGTAGCAAAACAGTGAATTAGGCCTATTAGTTACTCTGGATTTACACTAGTGTAACAGAGCAGAATTTGGCCCAGAATGTCCCCTTTCTTATAAAGAATAAGTTTTAGGTAAAGTTATGCTTTGTGCTAAGGAGCCAATGGAGGAAACTATATGCTCTATATGTGTGAGTTGCTAAAATGAAAGATAACATTGTGAACAAGATAACTGCATTACAATCTTGTCCAACGCCTTAATATTTTTTGTGTGTATGAGGTGAGCCGCAGGGAGGGCTGGTATGCATCAGTGAGAGAGGAGGAGAGGGACAGGGAACTGAGTACCAGACAATGAATAGCCCTTTTAAATGCTTTTTTCCTGTCAAACCTTCAGAGACAGAGAACTGATGGGAAGTGTAGACTGTTACAAAAGACTATTTTAAAGGTTTTCTATCATTTCTCTCATAATAAAAAAGGAAAAATCAACAATACCTTGTTCATAATATTCTATCAACACCTGGATATAATTGAATGTTTCAGATATCTCTTGGGTGTGTTGCAAAAGCTCCAAAATAGTACTTTTAAGGGACATGGGAATTATTTAGTGCTTTATATTTCTCTCCAGTGGCTCTGAAGTGAATCCTAAAATCAAGAGATTCAGGAACCTGGAAAACTGTTCAATACAATAAATCTGGCTCACGCAATGAGTTTTCAGAAACTCAATTAATAATATGGATGGCACTTTAAAATACTTTATTAGCGTCATAATATAGACGGAAATGACAGTAACTCAAAAATCCATATTATACACTCAACAGTACAAAAAAGACAGTGTTTGATAGCTATATAATGAAATTTCCCACATTAGCATGGAGATGGGGTATTATTGACCACAGCAAATGTGAAAACTAACTTGAAGAATTATGTTATTTGTGCTGCACAGGTTTCAGAGTAGCAGCCGTGTTAGTCTGTATTCGCAAAAAGAAAAGGAGGACTTGTGGCACCTTAGAGACTAACACATTTATTAGAGCATAAGCTTTCGTGAGCTCACGAAAGCTTATGCTCTAATAAATTTGTTAGTCTCTAAGGTGCCACAAGTCCTCCTTTTCTTTTTGTGCTGCACAGTATATGTTGAATAAAATATGTGAGCCTATTTCCCATGCCAACGAGCAGGAATGGAAACCAGTATCATAGACTGCACCATACATTATAATGCAACCGATGAAGTGAGCTGTAGCTCCCGAAAGCTTATGCTCTAATAAATTTGTTAGTCTCTAAGGTGCCACAAGTCCTCCTTTTCTTTTTGCACCATACATTGTTCTTCTTTCATTTAGCTTGCAAGCACCGGTAGGCCCCAAAACTCGACCTGGCATCTGTGTGTGAAATCCAGATAATGCTTTGCTCTCCCCGCCCCCCTCTCCCGCCTATGCGACAATGTTTTTACCTTTGAAAAAGAATCGGTGTGCTTTAGCATGCCCTGATAAGGCCCTCCATAATTCCCAAGCGTCAGTGTGATCACCAACCCTACAATAACAAACCAGCCCACTTCACGTGGGGTCACGAGGTTCAGGCCCGGAACTCAGCAAGGTAACGCATTTCCTGTGCAAAGCTTCCCCTCTCTGGCTATCAGAGCAAGGCTAGTTTGGAGTCGTGGGAACGCGCTGGCCGTTCTCTCGCTATGCCACTGCCCCGCCTTCTCCCCGTGCGCCCCGTTAAACGCCTCGTGCGCCGCCCGCGGCCCCCCCGCGCCCGGCAGCGGCACCCTCCCAACCTGGATTTCTTCAGCTCGCCCAGCGGCGCGTGACCCGCCCCCTGAGGGAACCATTGTTCTCCCTCGCGCAGCCACAGCCACTTTTTGCGTTGGCACTTGGCGCCGCTTCCGAGAAGCCCGAGCCAGGCGGCGGCGCTGGGCCGGGAAGCCGGCTGCCCCCGTGCGAAGCGAGGGCAGCGGCGTGGCGGGGGGGGGGGGGGCGCTCCGTTACTGCCGGCTCACAAGTGAAACTTACCCGCTGCTGGGCACAGCGGCGGCTCCGTTGCCTCTCGCGTCGCAGCTCCGCGAGTCAGGGCGGCGGCGGCGGCGGCATCCCCCGGGGACGGCTCCCGCCAACTCCCGGGCGGCCCCTCGTCCTGCTCGGGCCGCGGGAGCTGGGATGGTTTCGCTGGCAAAGCCTTTACCATATGCTCAAGCGGGGGATATTAACTTTGCTCAATGGCGACAGGGCAGCAGGCTGAGCCCGAGCATCAGATCGATTTACTAAACAAACTGAAACGTGGGTGGGGATGTTAAACAGTAACCAGCCGCCTCAAGGAAAACTGAAAGCGGCTCCTGCTGGCTCGGCTGCTCCCATGGCCCGGGCCCTTTCCGCGGGCGGGGCAGCCCCAGCGCCCCGGGGGGGGAGAGGGGGGGGGGAGCGGCTTTCTCGGCCCCAGGTGCTGCTCCTGGCCGGGAGGCCGAGGCTGGAAGCGCTGCACGAAAACCCCAAGCTGGGCCCGTTCCCTGGCTCGCGTGCCGGGCGTGCACCTGCCAAGCGCCGGCTTGCCCCGCCGCACCGAGGGGTAGCCCGGCCGGCTTGGTGGGGAGTCAGTGGCGCCATTGTTCTGAGAGGGCACCCCCCAACTCAGCCATTCGCCCCACTGGCAACACAGCCCAGAACCGTGCAGCGGGGCTAGAAAGCGACTGGATGTAAAGGCCGGCCTCGAACCTCGCAGGCGTGCACTTTTCCCGCCCTCCTGGCTGCGGAGAATCCCCCTGCCCCCTCCAACACCTAGTCAAAAGATCCCCTTTACAAATTCAAGACAGCGGTACTGGAGGTATTCTCAGCTTTTCCTGCTGAGCTAGCAGGGCAAAGGCAGAGCAGGACTCCCCTTCCTGGCAGCGTGATCACTCTAAACTGGAGACCCAGGGTAGCCTGCGTGGCGTCGTGCCTAGCAAGTAGAAAAGGGATGGATCCTAGTTGCTACTTTCATCATCCCTGTATGGACAATGGAAGTTTGACACACAAAGGTGCTCGAGGACCTCAGTGAAGAGAAAGATGTTTGTCTCCCCAGCGCAACACACAAATAACTCATCAGGCATTTCGAGATATTTTCTCCCTTGACTGTTTATTTGCACTAAAATAAATACTTTTATTCCGCCTAGCAACCCTGGCGTGTGAGGGGAACATTCCTACTATCACGAGTGTTTAACACTGGGACCCAAGACATCTAGCCGAAGTTTCTCTCCACAATGCCCTCTGGTCTCTTTCAAGCCACCGGTGTGATTTTTATAGATAAGACACAAACACACGCAAGCACAAACTCCTAAATAACAGTGTGATCCTCGGAATTAATCGGACCAAGTCAAACATGTTACTACCCCCGTGCAGTCATTTAATCTCCTTAACTGTTTCCCCTCCCCGATTGTTCTGCAGTAACAATGTCCTTGTACATCAAAGGGCTGAGTCTTTCTCTCTTGGGTCAGAAGTTTACTCAGTTTAGTTCCCGTTTCATTGAATCTCTTTTTGCATGCATCCTTTTTAGAACAAATTGAGTTGTTTTTCTTAAAGAAACCTGGACAACAGTAAAGTATCATAACTAAAACATCTCAATTCCCTCTATCAAGGATACTAGTTAGATGGAACTTCAGCTGCTTACCCAGAGCACCTCGGAGAGACTGTGGCATAAGGAAGTAGCCATTAAATAACAACAGACATTGTTCTGCGAAATTGCAATTTTGCAGATTTATTTCAAATAATAATTAACGGCTAGCCTATCATGGAACCAAATTCTCCCTTCAGTCACACCCGTTACGGCCGCTTTGACATCAAGAAGATACATATAATCATCTTGATGCAAGATATCGAAAGTTTTCTATAGTATCGTTCATTGTGGGGTCGCATGGGTGTGACTGAAAACAGGATTTGGCAAGCTGTTACCAGGCAAGAAAGAGGTCTTCTTATTGAGTTCCTGGGGGAAAAGGTCTTCCTAAGAAAGGAAGATTCGGGGCTTTCCTTTAGCTTGTCTTTGTTAGCACTTCTGTATCCCATCACAATAAATATGAATGGACCAGTGATTTTTTATTGGCGCTGTCACAACAGAGAAAACAACCAGTTTCAAGTAAAAGCGTGAAAATATGGTTATTGTTCCACCCTTTCTCTAGTCTTTGAATGCGATCAAGGATTATTGTTTTACCCAGTGAGGAAATCGGCAAGGTTGCTCTATTTTCTTACTGTTCGGATCGTGCCACGCCTTTTTTCTCGTTGTGATACTAATTCATTTATAGCGTTCTGCATGAAAATCCTGAATCAAAATATTAGAGGCATTCGACATTTACTTTGAATGCAATGGACGTTATATGGCTATTTAACCATTTAATAAACTTTATTAACAACCCCAGAAATAATTATCCAGTTACACAGCAAGGAAGATATAAATAGCTCCCAAGAACTCCAGTGTCATTTTAAAGGGTATTTTTAAAAGGCCAGTAAAACTCACTCTGGAAGATTTTAGGCTAGTGTATGCTGTCCATATCCTGCCGCAGACAAAATGCTAGGGATTCTGCATGCCAGGGTAATATTAACAATGAAATAAATGCAAGTGCTACTGGTTTAAATGCAGTTTGTGGTAATTTGCAGAAGCAAGTGGTCAGTTTGAAAAGTATCTGCTATTGACTGAAAGCTGCAAACCACATCTGATAATCTAAACCAGTCTTGTGATGCCAGTTATTAATGGTCATTTATGTTGTATGAATAAAGGAGCCGACATGATTTGTTTTCTCTCCAAATTAGCATGGAATTTTTATAGTGAAGCCACTTGGTCAGCAGAGGCAAATCTTTATCACAAGAAAGAGAGGCAAATTGACTTAATAATTGTTACGAAGTTGTAAATGAATCGAACAATTTCAGGGAATACAAACGTCCAGGGTAATAGCTCTGTTGGAAAAAACAAGTGGAATGGCTGCTACTTTGTATCAAAACTAAGTGTCTTGTAGAAGATGAGATGGAATGTCTTTGATAAGCTGTGAATATTTGTGCATAGTGAATACTTCTCGACACACAAGACCACATTTGATTTCAGCTTAATGTCACTCTTGGTTTTCATTTCTACTTTAGTTTCTTGTCAGAGTAGTTTTACGATCTGCTACCTATTTTCGTTGCCATTTCGTTAAGAAGCTGTAGGGGGGGAAGGTGGCATCTTGATGGTAGCCTCGCTGGCCATTCTACCTTTACTAAGTTATTTTCACGTGTCACTTTCAAAATAAAATCATTGTGATCGCAAAAGAGCCACCGTGCCAAGAAACCGGAGCAGATCGCGTCCCTGGGCGGCCTTTTTGGTTTGCCTCAAAGGCCAGGCACCTGCGTCTTGTACTTATGTCGATCGTGGGGAAATTTGTGGGGAGAGGAGGCTATCGTGAGTGCAGTAGGAGAGTAAAAGTGATGATGGCACGATATGGCCCTATAGACTTGTCCTGTCCACAAGTGGAATCCACGATCCCTTTCCCCTCCCCACTGTCTCTAACTTCATCACCCGGCCAGGTACGGAGGGCTTGGGAGGTTGGACTGAACGTCGGGAGCCAAGCCGCAGTAGCCCTTTGCGGCGTTACACACGCTAAAGGGGGTTTCCAGGTTCGCAGCACAGCCCCCTGGGTTAGACCCTTTCCTAGCGAATCCCCCAAACGCCCTGCTGCCGGGGGCTCTGGGGGGAGGCACTTTCAGGCGAGCCGAGAATGAATGTGCAGCTCCCCGCCATCCCCTGTCCAGCAACTCACTCCATCACCGCCCCTTCATAGGGCGGCTGCCATCCACTTTTTAAAACGATCGTTTATTTTCGCAGGTCTGCCGCTGGAAGTGGCTGTTTTCCTGCCCGGACAAGCGTTCGCATTTTGCTTGTGACCTCAACCGGGGGAGCTTACTGAGCTCCTCGGAAAGGGGGCAGGAGTCCTGCTCACCTATCGGACTAGCCTTTGCATGGGTGCTTAGCCGCTTCTTGTGTTTTAACTCCAGGATCATTAACCTCCAGGTGAAGCTGTAAATGAATCGAACAATTTCAGGGGATACAAACTTCCAAGGTAATCACTCTGTTGGAAAAAAAAAACAATGGGAATGGCTGCTGTCGGTGCACTAATCCTCCCGCTTCCCTGGGCTGTTTTTTCCTGTTACCGATCCATCCCTGGGAAATCATTCATCGGGGCTGGGCACTGTTTATCTCAGCGTAGGCGACTCTCTTACAATACCTTGAATTCTTCACAGTAGACCCTACTATTTGTTAACACATAGAGCTGTGGAAGGAGCCCCAAGTGCCATATAAACGGCTGACAAGAACCGCAGCCACCTAGGGTCACGGATTGCTGCTGGCTTGAAAAGTGCAATACAGGAAATGATCAGGACCGAACCGGTTCAAAGAGACAATTATTTTTGTTTAGTTAGTTGAAACCATAAATAGAAACCCTTATTTAACCTAGTAGGTTCTTTGGGGCGTTCAGTTTTGCTGATTCCAGAGCACTTGGGATTCTGATACAAGCCCTTCTGTGTTTTCTTACCCAGAAAAAAAAAATAAGTCTGGGCTATTTGTACAAATGCTGTAAACCTTTTTAGAATATAAACCGTAAGATTATGCAGCCCCTAAACCGCTTTGAGCTGTTTTCAAGTTCTACATTAGAAACGCTGTTTTCCGTAAAGGTCCCTTACTAAAGTATTAATTGCCAGGATCCATGAAAGATTTGCAGATTTTACGATCATTTATGGTACGTGCAATAAAAACCAGGTGATAGGAGCAGACTGGTTCAAGGTGTAATGTAAAGATGTACTAGGTGCCCTTGGCAACTATCTGTGGGTGCTGTTTGTATTTGCAGAACACACCCTTCTCTGCAATGAACACTTCTGCAATCTTACCTGGAGTTTGGGTTGTTCATTTCCAGAGCCCTAGACAGCCACACAATGGAGCCATAGATTTCAGGCAAAGGGAATCAAATGATTCGAAACCAGTTCCAGTCCCCAGAATATTTCAAATTCAAGTTAGATCATTAAATCAAATTTGAAGAAAAGGAAACTTCAGCGTGAATTATATGATTCCCCCTTGTCGTTTAATAAACAAGCTGTGTGTAGTAACTTTGAGTATTAAAATCTTCCGTGCTCCTTCGCCCCACTTTAATACAGAAATTGCATTATTGCACCTCTACCAAAAAACAACAAAAACAACAAAAAACCCACCCCGATTATGAACCCCTCAAAGCCTAGAGACAGACTCCCCAAAGGACAGGACAATACTACAAGGATCTTGTTCTCACAAGAAAGGACGCTGGTGATCTTAAATGCATTTTTTGAAGATTATGCTAATGCCTGCAGATTACAAGAGTTTATTGTACCAACACCAAAACAAAACAATCTCAGGGCTGTTTCTTATGGCAATTGGTATTCGTATTTTTTAAGATTAATTTAGAATCCCTATTTTCCAGCATTAGCATCAGCTATCGAGGGGAAACCAGCCATTCCCTTCTTACCCTCCCCATTTTCTAACGTTATGAACTTTGAAAGTTGTAATTGTCACAAGACGGTTAATTAACTGCACTTCAACGCAGTGCAGTTAAAGTGTGACAAAGAACCAAATGTGCCAGAGCATGCAAACTTCAAGTTTTTCGGAAACCTATACATGCCACCTAGTGGGCACAACAGAAAACGATATGCCAGCTTTCTCAAACTCCCCAGATACTGCTCTATAGCTCCTCTTCCAGGCACACACACCAATAGCGTTCTAAGGGAAGTTAAATACCTGCTTAAAAGGGCACATTTTTATCATACATTGCCATTGATTTCATTCTAGAATCAAAAACAAATAGGAAGAAGCCCCAGTTCATAGTTTTCTCCATGGGAGAGTGAGGGAGCAGAAAGGAAGAAGGGAGGGGTCTCTATCTCCAGAGATAGATATAGATAGAAATGTACAAAGTCACACTCTATCTATATCTATCTATGGATAAATATACAGTCACAGTGTGTAGGAAAGCTATACAATATGACCTACAATGTAATGGAACCACTGAATCCTGTAATTTCCTGTTATAGCAGTTATAAGGGTTAAAAAAGAAAGCAAAATCCTGCAGTAGTGTAACAAAGTTACACCATTCTCCAGGGGCTGCAGAAGGAAACAGATTATTGGTCATTTAGACACACACTCATAAATAGACTATAAAACAGACTGAGGCCTCAGACCTGAAAGCATTTAAGTGTATGCCTAACTTCACCCATGTCAGTACTTCTGTTCGTTTCTTCCCCCCCAAAAAGTGTGGCTTCTGATGATGGAAATAATGGGGTCAAATTCTCATCTAGCATAACTATCATTAATATTAATAGCAGTGAAGTACTTGCATGGAGAATAGATCCATCACTTTTTTTATTAGATACCCCACAATACCAAATACTGTCCCTTGGAATAGTATTAATGAAGTAACATACCCATATAGTTTTATATAGAGAAGGACTATGGTGGAAGCAATTCTTCAAATAAAAGCAATTACAAATAATATTTAGATATAATCTGTTGATACTGTGGCTTCATCCAAGGAAGTCAATACAAACCAAATGGTATGGAGTATTTTATATAATTGTGTAAACAATAAAATCCACAACATTAATTCAAAATATTTAGCAAAATGTATATATATTAATTAAGATATTTGAATAGGTTTTTTTTCAAATTGTAAAATTGCACACTGATGTACAATTATTTTTATTTTAAATGCTTCAATATTTGATTTCTAAAAACACTGGCAATGCCATCTGCCAGAGATTATGTATTGTTTAGCCAATCTAATTATGTAGCTTTGTGTACACTTGAGCAAGCTGTAAAACACCTCAGGCTCACACACAAAAGCGATCCAAAGAGTGTGCCAAATATCTTTTGGATTAGACTTATTTTCAGTATAGATAAATACCTAGTTTATCCAGTGTGGATTGCATGGAAATTAGTCAGACTGAAATGGCTCAGGTAATTCCCCCATTACTGTTCTACTCTGCACTGGTTGCCTTTCAAACCTCCCATGATCTCCAGCTCATAGGAGTGGTGCTGGTAACTCTGGAGTACCAACCCAGAGAACACTGCAACTGAACCAGAAAAAAACAGCACCAGCACGGAAGCGTGGCAAAACTGCAACAGTCTGGAACAAATATTGTCAGGGATAGGTTTCAGAGTAGCAGCCGTGTTAGTCTGTATTCGCAAAAAGAAAAGGAGTACTTGTGGCACCTTAGAGACTAACAAATTTATTGTTCACACACTGAACTATTTGTGCTTAAACTGGTTCCATCTCACTGGCTCAATTAGGAATGATTCCTTATGTAGTGTAAACATGCCTTACAAAATTACTCTTTACTGACAGTCAAGTACGGCATTGTCTACACTAGAGAAATTAAACTGGTGAAAGACCCTAGAATTTTTGTAGAAGATTTTGGATCAACATACAAAAATTGCCCAAATGGTCTAGTAACCAGTTAAAACAAATGCCATTCAGTTAAAGCTTCACTGGTTCCTGTGAACCATTTTGCTGCCAGTATGGATGTCGCAAGTTGAAACAGTTCAATTTGTCTTCCCTAGCATTGTCTTGCAGCACATTATGAAGTCTCCCAGAATGCATTGCTTCTGGGAGCTGATCTGGGAATTGTGTGATTGGCTTTACAAGTGAAACAGTTTAGAACAATACTGGTTTGGACATGGTACAAAACAGACTAATTCAGCATGACTGGCATAGATGCTGTCATAAATATAAAGGGAAGGGTAAATACCTTTAAAATCCCTCCTCGCCAGAGGAAAAACCCTTTCACCTGTAAAGGTTAAGAAGCTAGGATAACCTCGCTGGCACCTGACCAAAATGACCAATGAGGAGACAAGATACTTTCAAAGCTGGAGGGGGTGGGGGAGAGAAACTAAGGCTCTCTCGGTCTGTGTGATGCTTTTGCCAGGAAATAAAAAGGAATGGCGTCTTAGAACTTAGTAAGTAATCTAGCTAGATATGCGTTAGATTCTGTTTTGTTTAAATGGCTGATAAAATAGCTGTGCTGAATGGAATGGATATTCCTGTTTTTGTGTCTTTTTGTAACTTAAGGTTTTGCCTAGAGGGATTCTCTATGTTTTGAATCTGATTACCCTGTAAGGTATTTACCATCCTGATTTTATAGAGATGATTCTTTTACTTTTTCTTTAATTAAAATTCTTCTTTTAAAAACCTGATTGCTTTTTCGTTGTTATTAAGATCCAAGGGTTTGGGTCTGTGTTCACCTATGCAAATTGGTGAGGATTTTTACCAAGCCTTCCCCAGGAAAGGGGGTGTAGGGTTTGGGGAGGATTTTGGGGGGAAAGATGTTTCCAAGCAGGTTCTTTCCCAGTTATATATCTGTTAGACGCTTGGTGGCAGCAGCAAATAAAGTACCAAGGGCAAAAGGCAAAATAGTTTGTACCTTGGGGAAGTTTTAACCTAAGCTGGTAAAAATAAGCTTAGGGGGTTTTCGTGCAGGTCCCCACAACCCTAGAGTTCAGAGTGGGGAAGGAACCTTGACAGATGCACTAAGCTGTTTGTAATTAAACTGGTTCAGTACAACCTGTTTAATTACAAAGGGTTCAGTTCTTTGGTACAGATCAGGCCTGAGTGTCAGCGATGGGCTTCATTGGTGCTGAATGTGAATTAACTGCAGACATAGACTAGGAAAACTGTTGTGCATAGTAACTGAGTAGTGTCCCTTTAAATAGTTTTGGAGCCTTCTAGTGGACCTCCCATTCTATTCTTATTGCAGAAGCCACCAAATCCTAACAGAAAAACTGTATATAATCACTATGTCTACACTGCACATTTATTTCCACCCTGTGTAGAGCAAATACTTGTGTAGCCCCCCTAGCATTCGAATGAACAGCGGTACAGACAGTGAGGCTTAATTTAGGTGAGTAGAGTGAAGACACGCCTGACAGGTATAGGGATGTACATGAGTGTATATCCTTCATGGCTCTCTAGTTGCCCAAACCATGTCTCCCTATTTACACTTCTACTTTTAGTTGTGTAGTGTTCCACTGCCTTCCCACTACTGGAGTCTTTTCCTGACTCAGGAAAAGACTCTGACAGCAGGGAAAGGCTCTGGCACGGGAGAGTCAGCAAGGGAAGCAGTGTGAAAAGGCTTAATCTTTCCCTGCTGCTTCCTCCCACCAGAGCCTGTCCTCACCACAAGTACAAGGGTCTGCCAGCTCTCCATTTCTAGAGCCCTTCCCCACTATAGGTAAGGACTCTGGCAGTGGGGAAAGGCTCTGGTAGGGAGTAGGCAGGAGGGAAGCAGTAGGAAAGACTCAATCTTTCACTGCTGCTGCTCCCTGGCAGAACCTTTCTTTGCCACAGTGAAGCCTTTTCTTGCTGCCTCCCACCCACCAGAGCACTTCAGTGACATGTGTGGATGTGGTGTGTTTTTCACTGCCGCATGTAGCTACACATATCCTGTAAGTGCTGTGTAATGTAAACATAGCCTATATGTAGCTAGGCCTTGTATGTTTGTATAGTTAGCAAACAATTATTTGGAACTCAGTTTTGTCCCTGGGGTTTCCTCATATTCTTAATGTTGTGTAGATAGCAAAGAGACACCACACCCTGTTCAGCAACATTTCAGAAACCACAGTTAAACTCTGTAGTATTATAATCTTCTGCTACCATTAGTAGTATAAAACAGTTTTAATTACTAGTGCGGATGGGAAAACACAGTACTATATAGGGGAAAGAACAGTATTTTCACAGCAGCATCTTGGTTTAATACTATTCTTTAATACAGATTGATGGGGAGCACACTCCCAGGTACATGGTCTGCTCCTCAGGTCTAACCCAGGATCATAGGTAAGCACTTGGGTCTGAGGTTGGGGTCTGTGTGTGGAAATAAATCCTGACATATCTTTTCAGGGTTCTGAAATGGAGACCTTTTGAGACCTATTATTCGTGCAACCTGTATGTATACAGCTGACCCACTGGAATAGAATGCAATCCCAGATTCTTCATCTGTTATCCTTCCTGACTCTAATGACAGAAGGTTGCAGTAAGAAATGAATTCCATTCTTCCCTTCCCCCACTTCCCCTTTGAAGAGCTGAATACCACAGCATCATCTCCTGGCTCCCCACTCCATGTAGCCTTGCATAACGTAGGGAATGGAAAAGTGAGGCACGTGACCCAATAACTGTAGCTGCCTTGCATGCTACTGAAGCTAAACCTTAGATTTGATCCAGTGAAATGTACTTTTGATTAAGCTTTTCAAGGAATTTTCTATTTTTAGAAGGTCTGATGTCTTAAATACTAAACAAAAGAGACATACAAGTTACTGATCATATTGAAATGGGAAGAAAAAATATGAGGGAAAGACAAATTGTATTCATGGTTTAGTAAGAGTGTCACTTATGATGCAAATAAGTACCTTTTGACTAGTATTGCTATATCATTCATGCATCTTCTGCTGCCTGAGATAATTGATTATTTTTCAATCATAGAGAATGTGTGGAAAAATTTTTGAAATAAATATATAGGACCTTGTGTGGGTCTAAACTAAAATGGTGACCATAGTCACAGAGTTAGGACACTTCAGAAAGCCATTGACTACTGGTGGGAATTGATCAATGACGCAGATAAGACACCCTTCATCTCTCTGCCCAAAAAAGGTAAAATTAAATATAGGTTCATTTGGTGGACTGAAGCAGAAGAAACTACAGGAAGAAAAAATACACATTTTCCTAACACCATCCCTATATATGCAGTAGCTTTGATAATGAAAAGTGACTTGCTGTGCAATAATTTTCACATCTTATATTTTGCTATAAAGTATGCATAATATAAACTCTATTTTATTTCTCTGTAAATGTCAGGAGAGCATAAATCAATAATAGAGTGGTAACTATGCAATTAACTCACGTCTCTCTCCTGTACCTTCATATTAGCATCACTGAGAGCGGTATCACCTTTTCATTGACCTCAGTGTAAGCAATAACATCCTTTTCTGTTAAAATTATTTTTTTTAAATGAACGTAATGCTCCTGAAAAGGGATGGATTGACAGCCCTGGAAACTGAAGTTCTCTAGCCGCAGACAAGGTACAGCATGGGCAGTAGTAGTACACATTTCTCCAAGCTGTCCACGCAGCTCTGTCTCAGAGGGCTGCAAATGAAGTTTACCATCCATTTTCCTTCAGTAAGACATAGAAGCATCATTGGCATCTTTGTTATGATATAACTCTGAGACATGTGGGATAGGCTCCCACATTCCTTTAATTAGTAGTGACATAAGTGATATTTGAACCATAGACCCAGAGGTGAAAGAGTCTTTATCCCATTTCCAATCCCCTGAGTAACAATTTGTAAGAAAGGGTTGTTTAACTAATACCAGTTCACAAGGGTGAACTTGAATACTCAAAAGAATTAAGGAAGTTGTATGGTAAATATGATATAATGAGTGGCCTCTAACAGAGTAGTGAGATCCTAGATGAGTTATGATTTCTGTGGAAAGTGGAGGAAAAACTATTCAGTGAATAGTTCAAATAGAGTTTCTTAAAAATAATATTATTAATATTACAAGTACATTTTCATGTGTGTGTTTTTCAACATGGTACAGTACTAATGGAGTCACCGTGGGTCTAGTGAGGGAAGGATGGTCCAGGGATAGCCTATGACTTGGAGATTTGGGTTTAAATCCCTCCTTTATCACAGATTTGCCATCTGTCCTTGAGCAAGCATCTCTGTACCTCAATCCCCCTGTGCAAGAGGGAGATGATAGTACTTCTTTTTCTCACAAGGGTGTTCTGAACATAAAGACTGTGAGGTGCTTGGACACAATGGTAACAGGGGAGCCGTACAAATACCTAAGATATGGTTGTTCCTGGATATTCCCCTAAGCATAAGTGTTTATAGGGTGCTTCCTTCTTCAAATATGGCTGCAGGAAAATGTTGGGCAATTTCTTAGAGGAGGGCTCCTATTCCAACTGTGATTTTTGATGTAGATGATATACTATTGTAGCTACTGTAGGTCCTGATCCTACTTCCACTGAAGCAATGGCAAGAGCAAGTGGGGAGCAGTGAGACATTTCCCCTTCTCCCTCTGCTTTGGGTAGAGTGCTCCCAAAAGATGCTCCTTTGCATTGACTGTACAAGGAAGGCACCCCCTTCCATTTCAGTGTACTCTAAAACCAGACAAAACTGTTGCAGACTTGAATAGGAGCAGGGTTAAGTCCATAGGCATTTGTAATGCTCCCCTCTCAATCATTTTAAAAAAGATAGATCTTGTGATCTGCAAATAGATTGTTAACTCCCATTCTCCCAAGGCTGATACAGGATATTTAGTAATGTGTTGGCAGTACATAGTTAAATGACAGGAACAGGGATTAACATTTGCAAAGCTGTTTAGGGGATTTAGACAAATATCTTTCATTAAAGCAATTGGAAGACGTGGGCTAACGCCCCTGAATGGTTTTGGAAATCTTAGTTTTTCTTTGTTTTGATGTAAACTCCTTGTGACAGGGTGACACTCCTGTCTTCTTCTCTGTCTACACAGACTCAAAGACCTTCAGTTGTTAGACACCCCAGTGCAGTTTTTTTTACCTTGGCTCCTCCCACCACCTTATTGAACCATACACCATAATTATTGATGGTTTCAGTTTTACCGAGAAGGAGAGGAAAGGAAAGAGCTGTCTCTACCTAGAGATCTGTGCTGGCTCTGGCTCTACAAGCCTGCCTGCCTCTCCCCTGCACTTCCTTCCTTTGTAGGGTGGGGCAATCCCCTTTTTAACCTTTGTCCCAGGTGGCCAATTTTTTTTGGCAATGCCCAGTTTTGCCAAAAAAGTGGGGCATGCCCCCTTAGTGGGGCACAGAGAACCATTCAAGAGTGTGGAAAGTTGGCAGCACCAGCCCTGCATGGTGGGGTTCGGGCAAAGCATGACACCAGGCAGCTCGGGCCACCCCTTGCGGTGTGTGTGTGGATCCCCTAAGGTCAGCCTCACATGTTGGAGGGGGCTCAGGCAAGCAGCTTGTGCTAGCCCCATGCATGGGAGGGTGGGAGGATTGGGCAAGCAGCTTGGGCTGGGGAGGGCAGGGACTTGTGTGAGCCTCACATGGTGGCCCTTTTCCCTTTGGGAAATATGGTCACCCTATTCCTGGGTCTTCTTATACCTCCTTTGTTAATGGGACAATTTGCTCATTAGTCCTGCCCCAGCCCATTCTAAATCTCTAGTCAGGCCCTGTCTGCACCCTGTGCAGAATTAATTGGTGTTTAAGTGACCAGAGTGGTGGCTCATCTATTGGTTCCCAGCACTTTGCCATACACTTATATTTTGGAGAGGGAGAAAGTCTCTGTAAAGAAAGTCCTCTCTAAAATATACACGTTTCTTATACCCACTTTTCCATCCAAGGTAAGAACAGCCTGCTGCATGAAGACCAAACCATTGTTATGTCTCCAGGTCTGCCTCAAATCACCTTTCTATATACCCATATAATTGATCACATCCTGAAAAGCTCACTAGCACCAGAGTCTAAAGTCAATATCCCATTAGCTATTAGTACTCCAGGCATCAAGTATATACAGTTAGGTCAATCTTCTGAAATACCTTTTGCTATACCACCTGTATTTCCTCATTGTGGTCCAGCAAGGACACCACTCTGAGACTTTCAGTTCCCCAGCCGTTACCTCTCCTGAATGGAGACATGTAGCTCTCCCTACAGGTTGCACAGTTCCCTATCCTTTCTAAGCCGCACAGTTCCCCTCCGACACTGTGATATTCCCCAGCAAGACAGACTTTCTAAGCTGACCTGCTTTGTCTTCTCTTCAGAGGCACTATACATCATAATTACCTAAAGTTATAAGTTAGCACACAGCCCTTTCTAAGCAAGCACATTTATTCTTAAGGTAAAGCATTTCAGATACATCATATTAAAACAATGAAGAGCCATAGGAATGTTAATAAGCTTACCAGAGATCAGCCCAACCCTGAAAAGGGCTCTGGCAGGTGAACGGTCCTTCAAATCCCACCACGCGATTTTTGTGTGGTTACAAGTACATAACTGCTTTGGCTCAGAACAAGCACCCCCCCAGAGAATCTGTGAGTTCCTTCTTTATACAGTGGTGGTGAGGGGGGTTGATCTGTCCTCATGTAACAAGTGATCAGCAGAGAAAAGGTCTCCTCCTCATTCCCACTTTACGTTAAAAAGTTCACTTTGCTTAAATTAGTCTTTTAAAGCTGATAACACTTCCCAGGGTTTACATTAGTCAGGTCTCCTCCCTAGAGTGGTTACATATAATTCCAAAATAATATATACACATTTTCATTCTTAATACAGTGAATTCCTAAGATCCTTAAACTTAATTAAATAAGGTTTAATTTAATTCAATAAGGTTTGTTCAGGATATTGATGGAAATTGCCATATCTGTCACACAGATTTCCTCCAAGGTATTCTCATGAGTTGCTATCTCCTCTTTCTTTTAAGTTTAACCACTGCTGAGGTGTCATCTAACTAACAACATACAGGAAAACATAGGATATATTTACACAGCAACTCGACATCGATGGCTGGCCCGTGCCACTGACTCAGGCTTGGGCTGTAGGGTTGTTTCATTGCTATGTAGACTCCTGGGCTCAGGTTGGAGCCTGAGCTCTGGGATCCTCCTACCTCACAGGGTCCAAGAGCCTGGGCTCCAGCCTGAGTCTGGAAGTCTATACAGCAGTGAAACAGTTCCACAGCCAGAGCCCTGTGTGCCCAAGTTAGCTGGCATGGGCCAGCTGCAGGCGCTTAGTTGCTGGGTAGACATATCCAGAAAAGTGACAGCATAGTGATCTTTGTATGTTTTTTGCACTATTTAGTGATGACCTGGGAGATGACTCAATGAGCTAAAGCTCCTCAGATGTTTCTACTACCTTTTGAATAGTCCTCTGGATTCCACATCCTGCGACAACCGCTGCGTTTGTCTGGGTTTCCATTTAATTTCATTTAACTTCATTCATCCTTATGTTAAAAACACTCCCCCTCAAACTTTGAGTTCATAAACATTCTGTTCATTGAGTTCATAAACCATAACTAATAAATGTGGCAGATGTAGGTCAGGTAGGAGCAAAAAGTGGGTCCATAGCAATGGCAGATCACATAATATCTTATTAAAAGACAGCAAGTTAGTGAACTCATTGGCAAAATCTACTATAGGGACAAATGTAATGCTGGCTAACCCTCAATAAGTTTAGAGGTTCAATTCTGACAAGCACCCACAACTTCTCTGAGGCTCTTGGGGTCATCAATTGTTTTAAAAACATGCTCTCTTGTGAAATTTCTGCTCTTCTTGCTTCCAGACAGTCCAGAAATGCCACAAGAGGTGCTGTCTCTCTCATCAGAACATCTGCTTCTGTCTGTAACCCGGAAGTGGAGAGGGGAATAGAAACATAATAATGAAAATAATAACGGGGGGATTTAACTATACATTTTTGAATCTGCAGAAAAAATCTGGGTCATGTTTCAGGTGAGGATGTAGATTGACTCTTACTATATTTAAACACATTTGCACCTACCTAATTAAAATCTGGGCCCAGTTCCTACTCCCACTAAAGTCAACGACAAAACTCTTATTGATTGTATGTGGAGCAGGATAAATTCCTTTTCTCTGTGTGGAGGAACCTGAACTTGTCACATTGAATGCACTTACAAATTGTTTTCAGGCATATATTTCAACACATCAGCTATTGGTTTTTATAACCCAATCCTGAGGAGTACAGATTGCCCTCACTCTTCACTAATTCTAAGGAGCTGTAGTGAATGGAAGATGAAAGCTAACAGAAACCTGGAGAATTATGCTTGCTATAGTCCAGCTCCAGTACATTTTACTTATGCAAAAAGTCCTTATTGGCTTCAGTGGGAATTTACATGTGAATAAATCAAGACAATTTGGGGCCTAATAAAAAAATTGGAGAATATGAGAATGTAGGATGCGATTTGTAATGTAGCCAAAGGGAGTTAGGCACCCAACTCCCATTGAAATTCAATGTAGTCACCTAACTTCCTTAAATCTCTGCTGTAAGGTATCAATATCTATATTTCAAAAGCCTTTGAAGACCATAATGGTTAGTGTGGTCTGAAAGTCTAGACAGAGAGAGACGCAGTTAATAGGAAAAGAAATAACTGAAGCTATTAAATAAACATGTTTTCTATGAATTTCAGTGTTACAGTCAGGATGGTAGAAATGTAAGGCACCATTAAAATATGTTCACAATCAGAGAAAAGCTATGAAAACACTATCAAATGGTAAATAATGTAAGTGAAAAGAAATTGCTGAGCTGTATTTCTCACAGTAAACACTAGATGGCCATATGGGCTTTTTCTTGTGTTTGTCATCTTTTAGAAGATAATGATTAGCAAGTCTTCAGGATGACCGACCATAAATAATATTGTGTTAGGAAATTCCTCTCAGGAAATGTAATGCCTGTTGTGCTGATTGGTGATATAGTAGGAGTTACACAATTGTATACTGGAGCTGAGTATTACAAACTGTGTCCCACATGAAATCGAGCAGAAATAATTCTTACAAATATCCTAATATGGAGGAAAAAATGTTTAAAGAAATATGTATAATTAACCTTCCAAGGTACATCTTGTGCTGAGACATGACCAGGAAAGAATTTTCTGTAGTATCTGGCTGGTGAATCTTGCCCATATGCTCAGGGTTTAGCTGATTGCCATATTTGGGGTCGGGAAGGAATTTTCCTCCAGGGCAGATTGGAGAGGCCCTGGAGGTTTTTCACCTTCCTCTGTAGCATGGGGCATAGGTGACTTGAGGGAGGCTTCTCTGCTCCTTGAAGTCTTTAAACCATGATTTAAGGACTTCAATAGCTCAGACATAGGTGAGGTTTTTCGTAGGAGTGGGTGGGTGAGATTCTGTGGCCTGCGCTGTGCAGGAGGTCGGACTAGATGATCAGAATGGTCCCTTCTGACCTTAGTATCTATGAATCTATGAATCTATGACTGAGAGATAGTTTTATGGCATGAACAAATGTCCATAGCATATTAGTAATCTCTCTCCTGAAAGGCATTTTAGAACATCAACTCCATATCAGGAGCATGGATGCACTATGGTCATTTTAGTTCAAAATTAAGGGCATTCTTAACTGGTTTCATTATGCTTTATCACATTAAGCAGCCTGTATAATAAAATCAGCTTGCACAACAACTGACAATACAAATTGGTTTTATTTTGAACCTCTCTCTCTCTCTCTCTCTCTCTCTCTTTTTTTTTTTTTTTACAAAGACCAAATTCAATTATTTTAAATATTTCAAGTGTCTCGTGTGATTATGTACTAGTTTGGATGATCTTAAATATAGTTTTTAAAATTAATTATTTTAAGATTAATTTAACGTAACAAGCTGAAATCAAACAATGTCCTACTACTGTATCTAGAATTTCTCATATGTTCATTAAAAAGAAAACTGTTCCCTTGAGCACAAGGAAAAAGGTATCTAATCTGACATTTGACCTACTGTTACTTAACTCATAAAAACCAAATGCAAATAAACTCTAAATAAAAATTGAGTTAAAAATAAGGATGTATATCTACGAGGAGAGGAAATTAATGAAACGTGTTTTTTTTAAATTTCTAACACTCTGAGGGCCAACAGGGAGAAAACCACCATGAGCTAACCTCCCACTCCACAGAATTTAAACAAGTCCTCAAGACATTAAGAAAGCACACTCGGTGTTACAGTTGATGGTTTATTTTTTCATGGGATAACTGAGCTGTAGGGAATACTCAGGGGATGAAATTGTTTCTGCTACACTTGTTGTTTCTTTTATAATCAGGAAAAGAAGCATCATAAAATGCCATAACTTTGACCTTAGACTGGTCAGAAGCTTGACTGCTCTAATTAAAAAGTGAATGTTCCCAATGTTTTACCGAATAAAGCCCTTTTATAACAAATAACCTTTTGATGGGGAAACCACACTGTTTGTACACCAAAAGTAATTTCAAGGCTTATGTTGAGTCAGGGCCATGTTAAACACATGCTGGAGCTTCTTGCCCTTCCCCTCTCTTTACCAAAGAATCAAAACAGATGTATTTCAACAACTAGCTTGTACAAATATTCTTCTGTACATTTAACTATTGTTTGAAGAGACAACATCTCTTCTAATGACACATTTTTAGAAGTACTATACATGCTTACATTCTGGTGCAATAGTTAAGAACTCCATAAGTAAGGTTGTGACACATTTACCACTATTAACCCAATTTTTTCACCCCTTTGTGTTTAAATTTCACAGAAAAGCTCCCTTAAGCCTGAAATGTCTCATGCTTATTCTTAAATCAGAGAGAAGCAATTTTTTAAAGTTTGAGGTTCCTCAGTGGAGTTATTTTTGAGTTAAGAAACTCAAAAAATACATGGCTATAATCTTTTTTGAAGAAACAAACACACACACAACTAATGCTAGTAATGGCTCCAGTCCTGCTCCAAAAGAAGCTAATGGAAATATCCAAACAGTATCAGTTCCTAGGTGCTGCTGTATTTATCCCCGTAACCAGGACAGTGCCAGTGCATTGTAACAAAGATTTCAATCCTGTGTACCATAGAAACTGCAGCATAGCAACTTGCAAGCCTTAGTAATGTAATATATATTATATTGTATATATTAATATAACGAATAGGCAAACCTCTTTGAAATGGCTAGCCATGACTATAGGTATTTTATACCATTAAAACATATTAAAATATATTTTAATTATATAAAGTTCTGTGTATAGTTTATTGTAATGGATATGTAACTCACACACCTTTTGGGTGTGGTGTTCTATCCCATCTAGTGGCACCAAGACCACCAAGAGATTAATGAGTGTGCTCTACACTACAGCCTTAGCTAAAGGCCATATGGCATTTAGCTCATGCAGTAGACAATAGAGGCTCATGTATTTAGCTGCAGAGGTCCCAGGGTTGATGCCGACAACTGGGGTCTGTTGGTGTTACAAGTGGGGGCTGGTCCTGTTATATTCAGCTGTGGGTTACACCAGAAAGAGCAAATACATCTCTCCATACCAGCACAGCTCCATCAGCTGATTTGAAAGAGCTCTGTTCCTTTGTATCACATTTGAGGAGATGCTGGGATCTCCTGTACCTTGTGCTCTGTAACCAAGGACTGGGTTTATAGTTAACCTCTGTGCACAGGTGCCAGGGAACTAAAGGGTAACACTGCATGTGTTCTTTCTGTACTTGTGCTCCTTTGCAGTGCATGGCAAAGTATGACATTTCAAGCCCCGTTCCACAGACATTCACCCATTTGAATTGAATGAGACTACTCTTGTGTGTAAAGTTATGGACAATTTATAGGTAAGCATTTGCAGGACAGGACTTACAGGCAAGGAACTATCATTACACATGGAGTGTTATCTGTGCTCCTAAACTCCACTCAGTGGTGGGATGTCAGCCTTTCAGCCTGTAGTCCTCATTCATTGTAGATGTTGACATAATACACTGGGGATGTGTGCAGACTTGTACTTTCACTGGGATCAGAAAGACCAAGAAAAAATGATCCAGAAAATAACTAAAGAACAAGAAGGATTCTCACTGAAATTATATTTTTTTCTTTTACGATAAAGTTCTAATCCCCTAGCAAAGGAAATTGACCACAAACTAAATGTGTTAAAATAACAGTAAGGACCTTACTTAAACATATACACATATGCATAAAAATCAGAGTTAAGAAATTTGAGACCCTGTTGTTTGACCTTACATACTATGTTATATGTATTCTTATTTTAATACTTGGAACAATAGTGTTAATTAGGGGCAGCTTGGGAAAATGTAACTAAATTTCATGGCTTATGGGAGACTTAAAATCAAATTCAATATACTTTCAACTTTGTTTGCCTCTGCATGTACTTCAGCTTAATTGATAGAAATGGTACTTTATGAGTTTTGTATATGAAAAGTTTGTACAAAGTAATGTAGTGGATCACTGAAATACAAATATTTTAGTTACAGGCAGTTACTAATGAGTACAGACAATTTGTATAAACACACACATAGATTGCAACTACAGAGACTTAACATAAGTAATTATTCACTAAATATACTTTTTATTATAATTTTAGGGCTCAATTCTGCTCACTTTATGTACACTGAATAGTCTCATTGGCCAGATTTCTAAAGGTATTTAGGCACCTAAATATGGAGATAAGAGCCTAGTGGGTTTTCAGGTGTTAGAGACTAACTCCCACTGAAATTAATGTTGCACCAATGCCCTTCTAGGCAGTTTTCAAAAGCCTAATAGGCACCTATCTACACCACTAGGTGCCTAAGTACCTTTCCAAATCTGACCCTTAAACGTCAATAATTTCAATGAAACTTGTGCTCAGAAGTATTTTGGGCCAATTTTTAGAGGTATTTAGGTAGATAGGAACCTAGTGGAATTTTCAAAAGTGCATCGGCACCTAAGTCCCATCAAAATTGATAGAACTTATATGCTTAGGTGTTTTGTTTTTTTAAAATCTATCTAGGTCTAACCGCATATTAAGTGCCTAAACACCTTTAAAAATCTAGCCCTTATGAATTTATGATAATTTCACCTGTAGACACCTAAATATGGATTTAGGAGCCTATGATTATGCTCTTATTTTTGAAAAATTTGGCCAGTATCAGGAAAAACCTCCTGAGAGTGAGATCAATAAAACAGTGGAATAGTTTCCCAGATGAAGTTATGCAATATTTAAAATTATATTGGGCAAAGCACTGTTTTGTAAGGAACAAACCTTTATCATTTGGGGAATGGACTAACTCTAGAAATTAGAGATGGAAAAGACTGACGAGAGTGGGATAGGAAGATGTCATGGCCAACATCTCTCTTAAATGTTTACATTTGATATCTTCAATATTCTATGTCTCAGATATTATATTCTTTGTCCTTACAAGTTAGCAAAAGTGTCAGGGTCCAGTCAGCCTCCTTGAGGTCTATGGAAGTCAAGGACACTCATCATCTTTTAAGAGGCACTTAGCACCTCGCAAAAAGAAAAGGAGTACTTGTGGAGATTTAAATAAATAAATCTCCCCGCTGTATTTTCCACCAAATGCATCCGATGAAGTGAGCTGTAGCTCACGAAAGCTTATGCTCAAATAAATTTGTTAGTCTCTAAGGTGCCACAAGTACTCCTTTTCTTTTTGCGAATACAGAGTAACACGGCTGCTACTCTGAAACTTAGCACCTTGCAAGATTGAACCTGAGGTTAATTAAGGAGAGCAATGGCCATACCACTAAAACAGACTATTGCCAAGGTCAAGTGTACATCATTTCTAATTTGGTACGTCGGGGATACATTGTGAAGTTTTGGGTAAACCCAGACTTAGAGGTAGTCCACAACTCATACTATTTATACTTCTCACCTTTCTGAAGAAGATGTCCATTTCTTTTTCAGAGCTGTAATGTAATTCCCAGAAACAAAAATGCAGTAGGCAATAGCGCCAATGATGTTGATTTGGCAGCCTGGTGAGTACATGGGTATAAGGGAAGAGGTTGCAGCAGCAAGTATTTTAATATCCACACATCTTTACATGCTATTGTATTTCACAGGCTATACTGCACATTGAACTTCTGATGTCTTATTATCATGACAAGACAAAAATTGAAAATAGCACAGAACTGCAGGTAATCCATTTTCATGACAAGTCTGCAATGTGAATGAGGAATAGAAAACATGAGCCATTCTCATTACTGTCCCAAGTCTGTAATCTCGTTGTCCTCCATAGATGTCATACTTGGGGCAATCAGCTCAGTTATTTTTTTTAAAAGGATCATATTTCATATTTCTAGATGTTCTTGAGCAGTCCAGTTAACAGTTCCAGCTACTTCAAAAATGAATGTAAACTATTCTTGCCCAGACAGTTCAAGAAATGCTTGTCAACAGTGAATAACAGTTATGAATACATCTAAATACACCAGAAAAATTAAAGCTATTCTGTAAAAGTTAGATTATTCAGATCACATTTTGATGTACATGCAAATAAGTATATATTAATGCTATTATAAAGCATGTTTTTTTATGAATTGCAGAATATACATATAAGCCATAATTAGAACTCTTGGGAGCTTCAATACCTAAATCTAATTTGCTGACATGCCAACCACAAGGTCAAATGAGTCTTTAAAAAAATCCTCAAGTAACTTGAGATCAGAGACTTGAATATTTTTTTTCAATTTTATACAATTACATATTCAATGAGACTTTGAGAAAGAAACCTATCACTTTTTTAAAATGACAAAGGTGGCTGCAAATACAAGTGAAACCAATGGCTGATGAGGGGTTTCTCATAAATTAATAAATATTTTAAATGTGGTCCTGGAGTTATCTTTGTCAAAACCCTAAAGAAAAATCAATTTCAGGATAAGAGAGAGAAACCTATAAATTGCTAGCTAGGCCCTGCTTCCGATCACTCTTCTGCACTGACAGTTATGAAGTAAATAATTCTCAAGGACATTTCTCATGAAGCTCTATTCAGTTCATAAAAAATTATTCATTTCCTTCTCCTTGTGGTTGCTGTTTATACAGGTTTGTGTTGATAGTGATAACAACTATGGCTATTGAGTATGTAGATGCAAAGGCTATACTGTACAGTGACCACTTTTTGGCAGAGTTGCTTTTTATTCTGATTGTGGGATCTCTTACCTCAGAAAACAAAACTTTGCAATATAATTTTCCTTGATTTCCTGTGTGTTTTGCCTAACAAGTCTCTAGGTAAAGTCTGGAAAATTCTCTTTAGGAAAACATTAAGGAGTGTAGGTCAAAAGTCTTTAAAAAAATGGAATTTTCCACAAACAATACCACAGAGGGTTGTAGTTCAATTTAGCAGCTGAAAAGGGAGCTCTGAGGTAAAGCATAGAATGCAATTACACAGAAATACTGCACATTAACATT
Source organism: Dermochelys coriacea (assembly GCF_009764565.3). Taxonomy (NCBI): domain Eukaryota; kingdom Metazoa; phylum Chordata; order Testudines; family Dermochelyidae; genus Dermochelys; species Dermochelys coriacea. Next base: position 56,779,609 of record NC_050069.1, read on the forward strand.
CCAATTGCACAACCAATAATTATGCTGAGAAGTGCTGAGCTGGCTAAAGTCTAAAAAGATGTCAATAATACAAGTTTAAGATTTGGGATTAACAATAGTTCCAGATAGTGATAGTGAATAAAAATAATAGACCCTTATGTTCTGTTGTTCAGGTATGCACAGCAGAGGATGTTCTTGTAACACATGGAATCAGTTGGGTTTACCATTAATTTATTTATCTGGAATATACCGTGTAAATATCTGACATTCAGAATTCATTCACAGCCCTTTTGAATTTGGAAATTGTGACCAGTTTAGAACTTTAGTTTAATAGTTTTCTTTTTAGCATTTTATTTGTTTTATAAGAATGCCTGTAGGGTCCAGCCAAGAACAAGTTCCCATTGTGTAGGGACTGTAGAAACACATAGTAAAAGAGAATCCCTGTCTCAAAGAGCTTACAATTTAAATTGGCAAGTCAGACAATGGGTGGAAGGAAGGAAGATAGTACTATCCCATTTTACAGGCGGGTAACTGAAGCCTAGAGAGATTAGGTGATTTACCTAAGACCACATAAGAAACTTGTGGCAGAGGGGGAGGCTGAAATGTGGAGACTAGCTCAGAGGTTTGAGCAGCCAGCAAAGCACCCCACAGAGAACACAAATAGCCTGGTAAATGCTGTAAGGGATGTTTATTGTTCATATTTTAAGTTTTATGGCTGAACATGTTAGCCAGTTGGGATAAAGATATTGCGAGCACTGTGGTCTCTCCCATATTGTCTTGCAAAATCCATGCATTATTTCATCTTTACTTAAAGGATTTTCTGTACTGTGAATGGTTTTTATTATGAATAAACTACAATAAAAAGCCAATGATAATGTTTTAATGAAACCAATTGAAAATAATTATCTTTATATTTGGAAATACATTTAACTAATCAACTGTGGTGGATAATCCTGCCCCACACTAGGATGGAAAGTTAACCCCGTACTAAGGACTGAGCAGGTCACACCCTTCTCCCCTGTGGGCATGCTCCAAATGGAATCACAGTATAAAAGGGAGTAGCTCAGCTCAGTCCACCAACTGGAGAGGAGAGAGAATGTATGTTGCAGGCTTCTGTCCGGGAGCTGTCGGAGTCCTAGACCACAGAGACCAGACACGCTGAGACCCAGGTGAATACCCAACTGTCCATGGAAACCCATGAAGGGAAGGAGTCGTCAGGAACTTCGCCTTACAACTACCCCAGAGAACTAGAGGACCTGCAGACTACAGAGCAGGAAGGTAGGGTAGGAAGTTGCCCAGGGGAACCAGACATTGATCCAGTTGTGGTTCTGCATACAGAGTCAGTGCTTTTCGGAGGGATCCACACTGACCTAGTGGCAGCCCACCCCTTTTTTGGCCACTAGGCCGTACTGCCCAGTGCTGAAGGGCTGGCCTACTGAATCTGGCCGCTAGGCCATACTGCCCGATGCTAAAGGGCCACCATACAGATGTAGGCCATTAAGCCTTGTTGCTCTGACTCTAAGGACAGACCCTCTGGTCTCTGACCATTAGGTCATACCACGCTGAGGAGAAGAGCAGTTATTTGGAGTTGGCCGCAGGGCAGTAATGACCCACAGGGGTGTTGGGGTATACCAGCGCACAACACCAATCTATAAAATAACCAACCATATACAAACTTTTAATGAACACAGCAGTGCAAACAGAAGTCAAAGTACCACAATAAGAACATTTCAAATAAACCATTTTGTGTGTGGGGAGAGTGGGGCATAAAGTTACAGGTGATTTTACACCCTGCCTCTGCCTTTTCTTGTCCACATGGGTTCTGGGATAGAGTGCCGTGGCTCAGAATTGTCAGGCGCACTGCAGAGCTCAAAAGAGCTGGACTCCCAAATGCAAGTGTCCTCAGTGCCCAGAGGTTGGATCTGAGAGGTGAATGGGAGCCACTGATAGCACTGCTGGGTGTATGTGGCAGTTAGGGGTTGTTGCTGGTTCCAGTAGCTAGCATTGTCCATGGGCTGAAAGACAAGTCTGGGCCCCAAATTACAGGGCCTGCTGGCCTTGCAGGATCATGTTTTGCAGGAAGGCATTATGACTGAGGTTGGTATCCATGAGCTGTCTCTGCATCTCTCTCCTTTTCCATGCGCTCCTTCACCATGATGATGTTGTTCTTTGCCACTGCCATGCTTTCCCTATCCATCTAAAATTTTGGATACAGACCAATAAAGGATCACTGTAATAAACAGAGCATGCTGAAGAATTCTCTACCCTCCCTAAAATTAATCACATTACAATATCACTCAATCAGTTCACATTTTGCAAGCTTGGCTGACTTTTACTTTGCTACCCCTGCAGCTATAGATCTAAGCGCAAAGTATTTCAATGGTTAAGGCCCTGATCCAAAGCAGACTGGAATGAATGGGAGACTTTCTATTGCCATCAGTGAGCTTCAGGAAGGCCCATGTTATAATTGTCCTGCCTACTATTTCAGTGTTTCATTTAACTTCATTTAACCTCGCAACTTCTTGAGTGAAGCGCAGTTCCTTACTTTAATGTGTAGAAATATCTTTTCAAATCATGGAAATATATATAAGATGAGACACAACTTAGCAGTATAAAAAGTTTTGACGATCAAGAAGAAATAGTTTTTAGATGGAAATGCTATCCCGAAAACAGTGTGGCTGCCAAATGAGTTCCTTAAGAGTAATTTTGACGGATTCAATTTGATTAAAACCAGCATTGTGAAACTAGCCGCATTGCTGAGATAATCACAGTGGCTGAAAGCTGCAGGCTTCCTGTTAAATTACTGTTAATTATTGTTACATAAAATATTTAGAAAAGGAATGCTGCTGTGCCCCAGCCTGGACCTGGGAATTCTCTGCAAAGCAAAGGTAAAATTCACCTCACCAACCCACAAATCTCCACCACCGTACTCCTCATTTCTTTATTCCAAAAGTCTTTACATTAGCTGCACTGTATTTACTGGACTTGGGTACGATTAGGTATTTTAAAAATGGGCAGGCTGATGTGCTGTTTTGTTGAGCTGGTGTGTGCTGTCAGTATGTGGCACCAAATAGTACAGAGGCTATTCAGCTAAAGGAAAAACTGACAAAACTCCCAGCAAGACAATTGGGACACTTTTCCATTTCTCTCCTCCTCCCACTGCCATCAGCATAACCGCTTTTTACACATGGTTTCAGGAGCATTGGAAAATGATCCTAGCATAACTCCTGGCAATTGGATTCTCTGGTTGGTAGCATGGATAATTCTTTTTGGATTGTGAACTCTCAGGAACTCAAGAAGATTCTTGTGAGGTGCTGTCAGAAGAATCTAAGGGAGATCTTGTTCTCAAAGAGAAAGTGGGGCAAATGCCTGATGTAGTACCTGTGATAGGACTGATATGGAAATCTATGTCTCTCAACAAGGGAGGAATAGTTCTCTGGGTGTATTTCAGAGAGTCCTTGTAGCATTGCTATGAATTTGGCTTATGCTTTACAGCAAGGGGGTGGGGGTGGGAAATAAACTTTCTGGGGTTCTTTTTTGTAAAAACTTACTGAAAAGAGAATTAGTGGGGGGGCAAGTAGAACTTTGAAACGTTACTATGGACCATAAAATACAGCACCATTTTAGGTCCCAATCCTGCGAACACTTACATATATACTTGCCTACTGTGAACAGTCCCTTTACCCATGTAATCTGTGGGAGTAGAGAGTGTGTATTAAGAGGGAAGAATCTGACCTTTAGTTAGTATTATTTCAATGACATAATTGAAAAATGGCTATATCTTTAACACCGACATATCTGGCTTTTGTTTATGATATTTTTTTTTGGCCCAATCCCATCTCAAGGTTGCAGCAGCCTGTTGCAACAGAACAAAAGTCCCAGATTTGCAGTCCTGTAGGCCAGCTATCTGAGGTGAGGGTCAGGTTAAGTGTATTGTTTTAACAGCTTTAGTCGGAGAGAGAATTGTTTTATTAATAAACACAAAAATAGAAGTTTTTAGCAATTTAAAATGAGAATATTTCTGAAAAAAATCCTTATTCGGGGGAAAAAAGTACACCATCTGTTATACATGGCATATAACCTTAGAAAGGACACTGTCAGATCAGGCCTGACAAAATATAGTTTATTATTCTTATTTGTTAGATGCCAACACTGTGCTTTTGATAGAACAAACGAAAAGGACACATAAAGAGCTTACAGTCTAAACATGCAGACAAGATCAATCAATCCCAAAATGCACTCGGATATCCACAACAAAGATCTATCAAAATATGCTAGTTATTATTTGAGTGGATGACAGGATTTTTACTGACATGGATTAGCATTAATGGACTTCATGCGTGAGTTTTAAGGAGGTCACTGAATGAAGAGAAGTGAAATGGCACACAGGGCTAGTTCTAGTGGCAGATGGCTGCATGGAGGAGGCAAAGAAGATTATACAAGCCACTATGTGGAGAACGCCATTTTGTTTGTGCAGTTAGGAGCCAAACAGCATCATTGCATGCGCACAGCTAGTCCTGGGGCATGAATGCATACCTTGCATATGATGACAGCACGCCACTGATGCAAGGGTGGTGAGGATTCACTGGTGAAACAAAGGAGCTGAGATGAGTTACAAGGAAACAACAATGGAGAACAGGGTTGAAGGTGAGGCTGAGAAGCTTGAGCTTGATGTGAAAGACAAGAGGAAGCCAGTGAAGGGAATCCAAGGGGAGAGTGACAAGGGCCTAGATTCACAAAGCTACTTAGGATTGTGACACTCAGGAACATACTGTGATTCACAAAGCCTGAGTTGGGCACTTAAAATGAATGTGGGGAGATAGACATCTTAAATTGTGATTCATAAACGCCAACATGCTTAGGGAGCATCTAAACTAGCTAGTGGGAAAGGTATTACCTAAGCCCCACTCCTGTCAGAGCTAGGTGTCTAAGTCTGGGCTGCAGAGAGGCACCTATCTCTGCTAGCAATTCTCAACTGCAAACCCTCTTTGGAATGGGCACCGAAAGTATATTTTGCAAGAAGTCAGTGGGGAGGAGGAACTCCATCATCACTTTTATCCCAGTGGCCAAGGTACTCACCTGGGAGGTGGAAGCCCCTCCGATTCAAGTCACCCCTCCACCTGATAAGAAGGGTGCTCTGCCACCTCTCAAGTAAGAGCCCTCACCATCAGGCTATGGGATATTCTGATGTGGGATTTCCTCAGTCTCTCCTGCTGAAGCTGTTCCACTGTGGATAAATCATTGTAATGTTATTGGGGCAGGGAGACTGGATCCTGGTCCCAGGTGAGTGCTCAAACTATCAGGCTACAGAGTCATTCTCATGCTTGTTCTCTCTCTGGCCCAAAGGGCCAGTGTTTGTCCACAGTGGAACAGCTTCAACAGGAGAGAGTGAAGGGAGCCCCACATCAAAATATCCCATAGCTCAGTAGCTAGTGCACTCAATAGCGAGGTGGCAGAACTCTGTTCAATTCCCTTCTATCCCCTCAAGAGGAGGGGGAAGTTGAGCCAGAGGCCTCGCACATCCCAAGTGAGTACCCAAATGTTGGGGATAAAAGTTCTGATGGAGGGCCAATGTGTCCTTCCCACTCCCCTCAGCTGTTTTGTGTGAACCTAGGGGCCTGATATGGTGGATGGTCTCTGAGCACACCTTCTGGATTTCCCCCCTCTCCCGCCATCAGCTAGGTATCCAAACACCTATCTTTCTCTGGTTCCTCTGGTTTGTGTTAGGTGAGTGTTAGGTGTTTAGACACCTGGAGTGAGGCAGCAGTGCACATGTCCAGAGGCAGAAACATAAGCACCTACAAAAATTTAGGCGCGAGTTTAGGCACCTACAGTGTTCAGCAGAGAGGAGCAGTGGCTCTGTTTGGGGTTCTTGCTCGGTGTTCCCTGATTTTCAACCCTTGACGTCACTCCCATTCCTATTTTTCTCCCCTGTTGTGCCCACTAATCAATCGTAGCCTGGGATTAATGGTTCCTTTCTCTTAAATGAGGGGGCAGGTCTTTAGTCTTGGGTTGGCCTAGATCCACCTGACCCAGTGCTTCAAATAGTACAGAGTGCAGCAGGAGTTCTGTGAATCACAGGGTAACCTAAAACTGGGGCTTAGCCACCCAAGTCTGGGGTTTAAGTGAATCTAGGCCAAGTGGGGGGAGGGATAGCTCAGTGGTTTGAGCAATGGCTTGCTAAACCCAGGGTTGTGAGTTCAATCCTTGAGGGGGCCATTTAGGGATCTGGGGCAAAAATTGGGGATTGGTCCTGCTTTGAGCAGGGGGTTGGACTAGATGATCTCCTGAGGTCCCTTCCAACCCTGATATTCTATGATTCTATGATTCTTTGTGCTAGATGAGAGATCTGATTTTAGCCACTGGATTCTGGATAGACTCGAGGGGAAGTTTATGGGGGAGAGAGAAGAAAGAAAGAGTAATCCTTGTAGATCTTACCAAAATTCTCTGTAGATTTTGATAGTCTCTGGTAACAATCAAGTTATTTGAAGAATCGTGACAGAATAATATAGTTACAGGATGGTTAGCAGATGGTTTCTGTGTCAACAAGGAAGTAAAGTATTTGTTTTGTGTACCCTGTACAATAAAATAATGCCAAGACATCTAACATACAGCCATAATATTACTTAGGTAATGTTAGAAAAATGGCAGGGGGTTGTTTTTATTGGCTGCCATCATGGAGTGGTTCATGAAGTTATAGTAAATTCTATCCCCAAATGCCTTGAAAAACTGAACTGTGGCTTAATCTAGTTTAAGGCCATTTTTCACTCCTGGTACATGAATTAAAACATTCTTCCAATTAGATAAATCTATTCCTTTTACTTTTTTTATGGAATCATAAGTTATAAACCTCCACTGGTTTTAATAATTAATATCATCTTTGAAAAGCTGCAGGTGAGCAGTCAAATAAAGCCATTTTTATTAAGAAGAGAATTAATGATCAGTGATTACCACTGTTATAAACTATATGCCTGGGTCTATGCCATAACAACTATCATGTATTACGTTTCTGTGGTATGACTAAGGCACCTAGTTTAGAAAACAGATTGTTCCCTAGCTATTAATAAACCTGGGGCCACTCTAATTGTTTTTGACTGTCATTACTGTAGTACTGAATGCCTGCTGTATTACAGTCAATTTCATTTTAGGAACAAAACTACAACTGCTTAACTGAAAGCCCGAAAGAAAATAGCCCTTTCAGGCTGAATCTTTGTCCTTAAAAAGTAGATTAAAAGGAAATAGCATGACATTGCACCGCAGTGGTGTAACAACATGGTGGGTTTACATCTGTGTTGTCATGACAGATGAAGAGGATTTTCCTTGTCCAAATTAATGGGGCCAAACGAACTAACCCTTTCTCAGCTGAGTAGTCTAACTGAAGTCAACAAAGCTCCTTGTGTAAAGATTAAATCATGTGAGTAGCTGTTGGATTAGGGTCTACATTTTGGATTTAACAGTTTGCAAGCTTCATTCTAGGAGACTGAAGACAGACCATAGTGTTGTAGCAGTCACCCAGTAATGCCTGTTATATTTCAGGTTACAGAACAGTTTTTCATTGTAGCTACCTATATGAAACTTTCATATTAGGGGCCAAATTCTGATTTCACTTACATGGGTGTAAATCTGGGATGACTCGAATCAACACAGCTGCTTCAGATTTGTGGTCATGTAACTGAGATCACAATCTAGCTTTGCTCTCTGGTGGAAGGGGAACTGGCCTCATCCCTGTAGAGATGTTTAAGTTTCAGGAGGCCAGGCTATCTGAACCATTTTTGAATGCATATTTGTATAGTGTTTATCATTGATTTCATTGCTGTCTTCTCTAGATTGTCAAATAAGATTTGGTTTATTAAGGTGCTTTTGGACTATTCCCCCTCCCTGGAGTGGAAGACACACTTTTGAGGAAGCCACCAGCAGCCTACTTCTCCATTTCCTGTGGTGTGGGATGTCAGTGGCAAACATCTTTCCTGCTGTGATCCAGGTTTCTTGCTGTGAGATACTTTCTGTCAATGTTCCAATTAGACTGCTGCATTTAATTTCATTTTGTAACAGGACATTTTTAGTGTTATCTAATATTTATTAATTTTATTATCCTACAATGCAACTGCTGGTATTGGTTTAATCAGTAGGTGAAATATACTTAAACAAATCATCAAGTCCTGTGTATATTCTGGATGCAAAGGGGAGGATACAGAATGTATGAGTTTTTTGATAGAATGTAAGTCCTGAACTTATATCAAAGTATAAAATAATAAATTATAGAGTCATTACTTGAATCAACTGTGTTCATCACTTGCATTTAGAAGGATTAAGTCCCTTTATAATTCCTTCTAATGTCTTCTAGATCATGTGTACTAAGGCAAAATATCTCTTACGTCTTTGAAGTCCAGGTTTGACTAGTTTGACTATCAAACTTCATTTTGTATTTGTTGCTATAGCTACATTTTCAACTAACGCTAAAAGCTTGCTTTGTCCACCTGATGCTTAAGGGTTGTGTTATCCTTAAGTGTGTGACCATTGCCCTACATAGTTTCTTTAAAAGGGTTTTTACATATGGTGCACATCTGAATCATCTGTTTACAGAGGTTTCACAGTTTAACCTACTTAAACCCAAGAGAAACAGAGAGGCATTGTGGTGATGTGTGGCACAGTGTTATCAACTGAAATTTTAATTGAATCAAAGGTCATAGAGTTTCATTCCTTTATACATATTAATTTATTTGGAAAGGGTGATGTCAGTGTTACAGAGCATGACTGCAGTGTTGAAAAGAAATGTAGATTGAGTGAAATATAATAAACCAACTATGTAAGTTAAATATTTACAAATTAAGGGTGAATTTTCAAAGGCATATGATGTTGGCTTAACTCTGGTCTCATTGATGGCAATGGTCAAACTCTGCTTGATTTCAATGAGAGCACAGTTAGGATCAATGCTGAGTACTTTTGAAATCCCTATGCTTAGGAATAATTACTACAGTTACTTTATAAATTCAAGCTTTCTGCTTTCCTAATTATTACATTTTTAGTTATTTAGTGCCTAGTTGCCCACAATGCAGTTGGTTACTCATTTTCCATCTTCACTCTCATTTAACTAAGGGTAAGTCTGCAAATAGCAATCCATTATTTTCAGTTTTTTAATTTGGGGCTGAAATTTCCCATGCTTGAACTCAATCCGAAGGTGATATTTTGTCAAAAAAATGGTAGTATATTTTGAGGAAATATTAAATCATGCTGTTAAAGATCACATTGTAATGCACGCATGCAGGGGGCCAGTGTAAAGACTGAAGAAACGTTCATGCTGAAATCTGTGTTTGACTTTTGTACGTTCAACTGTACAACCTTAATTTTATGTTGTCACTGGGCTCTGATCTTGCTGCTGTGAAAGCCAATGGAAACCTTATCATTGATTTTCATGAGAGTCAGTGGATTTAACTGAAGGCAAGATTTGGCCTAATGGGTTTGGAGTGGAATAAGTGTTGGCAACAGTAATCAAATGAATTAGTACTATGCAAAGTGAAAGTAAATAGAATCATCATGCCTAGCATTTTCAGTGCTGTCTATATACAGTATTAGACAGCAGAAGTCTGTTTATATTTCAACACCCAAATATTAAACATACATAAAAAGATTGCTGCTTTTCTTAGAAGATGACATGTCATTTATTTTCAAAGTTGGTACATACCCATTTTTATGTGGCACTATTTGGGATAATTCACATTTTATTTATTAGCTACACTCATTTAGTAGAACCATTCTTGGTGTCCAATAGAACACAGAATTATAGGGTTTCCAAACTAATATTTATCTTTCTCCAACATAGATTTAAAAAAAATCCTCACAATATTATTATACAACCTATCTCATGTAAAATAAATATTAGGTAATGAGCTACACTGTGGGGTACACCTAACCAAGTTTTATACTAATATATATCTTGTGTCAAGAACTTCATTATAAGGACACCATATGTCAGTAGAGGATTTATTATTGCTTTCATGTTAGGAAAGGTTGCAAATCAAGGTCCATCCCCAAAATTTGTTCTCACTTGCTTATAATTTTCTTCAAAATTTTCCTTTTAGAAAAAAGTTTCCATGGTTGATGTTAGCCCAAAGATGAACATTATTTGAAAGTTTGAGCAAAACTGAGTTAGTTAGTTTTAGTTAGCTGGAAGAGTACATTTTTCCAAATACATTTTTTCCTCCCATAAGGCTTAAAATTAGTCCACATAAATAACACTAAAAAAGCTGAATTTAACATCTCAAACTTTGTATGTGGCCTGCCGTCAGTGAAGAATAATCATATGCAAACTTTGAAAAAAATCCATCCATCAATTCCAATAGGGCCTGATCATACATCACCCAGTGGAAGACAATGGGATTTTTGCAGTTGTTTTCAGGGGAAGCAGGTACTCTGTTGTATGACCTTTCAAATGGATTGTCATTACTCCCAGATAAGGCCTGATCCTACTAAATTTTAAACAAGTGCTTAACTTTAAGCATGTGTGTTCTCACTGAAGTCAACTTTAAGTACTCTAAAAGTTCTATTGACTTCAGTGGGGCAACTCATGTGCTTAAAGTTAAGTACCTATGTAAGTGCTCACAGTATTGGAGCCTACATTTGCACACAAGAGCTCTCTTTGTTGTCAAAAAGGAGGCTATGACACACAGTAATGTGGAATGAATGCTCCAAAATGCTTCAATGCCAGAGTCTCTAGATACCACAGACCTTGTAAGTGCAGGTATATCTGGGGGATGTGGTTAAAGTACTTTGTTCCCAACATTGTGCTGCCAGTAGATATCAATATTTTTTCTCCTTTAGCTTATATAAAAATTCATGTACCATCTTCACATTAACAGAAAAGTGGAGTACAAGACTAGTCAGTCAATCTATCAATTTGCTTTCCTATTAAACGAAAAGCACTCTCATAACTCCTATCCAGGAAGAAGGTTCCTTAAAAATATAGAGTTTATTGATAGGACAGCACAACAGTCAGCTTGTGTAATTTGAAATGGGGAGTGGAAGTGTAGATCTTTTAGGGGATCAGACTGTCCTTTCCCCTAAGACATTTTTGATCATATCATTCAGTACAATCCGCTGCATTCCCAAGGCAAAAAAACAAACAAAAAACCCCAAAAACTTTATAGAAGAGTTTTTAATGAATATCAGGGACCAACTGCTGGTAAGAATGGTTTTTACTATCAAGGGAGTATAAATTCTACTGAAGCCAGTAAAATTGTCCCATTTTTCTCTTCAATTTAGTGGCAGAATTTTAACAAGTTGCTTCCAGGAACCCCTGTGAGCTCCCTTCAGTCCACCATTCTGTTAAAGCCTTGGATGTATCCAAGCATGGACCACTGAATATAAAAGAAAGTTATAAGCAATTTAAAATGGTCCTTGGTGCAGCCTCAATGTAAAATTTCTATTAGTTTTTGAGTTATGTAATTGCCCTATAGCACCATGGAGTTGCTTAATAATAAATTTGCCATTCTACAGTGCTCAGGGAGGGGATAAGGCTGAGAATAGTAATATATGGTAAGACTATATTCAATTGCTTGTTACTTTCTTAGAAAGTTTCCTTTCTGGCCTGTGTTGTTTTTTACATGAAGAGCAAACAGTGCTTGTATTCAATAGATAGTCTTTTTAGCCAAACATCATAAAAATTTAACCCCATGGAAACCAGAGCTACCTGGGAGTTGCAGCTCTCTGCTCTGCCTCTGCTGCATGCAGCTCCCTCTCCTAATATGGAGGGTGACCTTTGTGTCTTCATGTTCAAGGCCCTTCATGGCTACCCCATGCTACCTGTTGTCTCTCACTGTGGAGATGCTGACATGTGCCTCTGATTGGTCAGTTATGCCAGCTTTCATTACCCACTTATTACATTTTCCCACAAGCACCTTTGTGCTTTCTCTCATGCCTGGGAGAAGTTCCAGTAAATTTACATAGGGCCACCTCACTGTCCTCGTATAAATCCCTCCTTACAACTTTCCATTGCTGTGATGCCTATAAAAGGGTTTGACAATGGTTAGGCATTTGATGTCCTGAGACCATTGCAGATCATTCTGACCAACATTGTCTCATTTGTGCTCTGCTACCTGTCTGTATCCTCCTGTTGACTTGTCTCAAACTTAGATTGTAAACAGAGCTGTGCAGAAAAAGGGAACGTTGTTTCAGATTTTGATATTTTTGAAATTTGGTTTTGTTCAGCATCTGAATGAAAACCAAAAATTTCAAGTTTTCCAGGAAACAGAATGGAGCCTTGGCTCCAGAATGGTCCACTTAGTGAGCTACCCACCGTCACAGCCCTTGGAAGCTCTGGAATTCCTATCTCTGGGGCAATCCAAATACTGGACTGTGTAAGAGCTATGGATCCTGGAAGCCCTGGGGTCTCTGAATCCAAGGCAGTCTGAGGGCTTTCGTGAGCTGGCAGGAAATGAGGCAGGTTTCCAATGATAACCTGGGTTCCAGAGGAACTTCGTTGAAAATGAATCACCTCGGCAAAAACTTTAGATTTTAAACAGATCAGCACGTTTTGACAATGTTTAGTCAGAATTTCTTGGACCAGCTCTTGCAGTAGGAACTGTGTTTTGTGTTTGTGCAGTGTGTTGCACAGTAGGGTGGGTATTGGTTCATGACTGAGGCTTACAGCGACTACCTGTCATATCTCAAATAAATAATTTTAACCTCCGCAGCCATGCCCCACATCCTTACACAATAATAGCTTCTCCCAACACAATCTAAAGGTGAAGTTTCCTGGGAAGGTTGAGAAGAATTTGTTGTATACTTTTTGCATATTGCAGTGATACATCATGTGTGCACATGCACAAGTAAGAGAAAATACAAGGGAGTAACTGGCAGGTATTGAATGGGAGCTGGCGTTATGATGCCCAATTCTGAAGCACTTTAAATTATGAATCTTAATATCTGCCTTATTTATAAGCAGTGGATAAGAGGTATCTCATAGGCATGTTGAGGAACTTGACTTATTAATGTCTAAGATGCTTTGAAGCCCTTGGAGGAAAGGTGCTAGAGAGGACAGATGACTATCATCATGCCTAGCTATGTAGATAAAATGTTCTCTTTGCTAAAATAAGAAGGATTACTTATAAAGGGAAATACCTCTTACCTACCGAGTAAAATATAAAAGAAAACATTGGGAGCAGATTGACAGTTGGGAAGGAGGCATATACTGACTCTATATGGGGATTCCTCTAGGCTGGGGAACTCCCAGCAGGGGCTTGTGGATGGCTTTTATTTCAAGTGGAGAGAAATGGGGCAGAGAATCTTCCTCATCAACTATTCCCACTGGACAGTCATGAAGACATTATAAATAGCCTGGGTGTATAACCCTTCAGATGTATTGTAATGGTCTAACATTCTCGAGTTGTGGACCTTTCCCAGGTGGATGTCTTACAGTTTCTTAATCTTTCACTGGTCTGAGTAATAGTAAGAGCACACATAACTTTTTAGTTTAAGAGTTGCATTAGTGTCAGGATCAGACCTGCATTCCTTGTGCAGTTAAAACTTACATTTAATTTGTGGTACTTCAGTGCTGAAGGAGTACCAGATTAGCTCCAATGATGATAAAATTTGGACAGCTGGCAGATAAGGTTGAGGGCATAGAATTATATACTGATAGGTTAGAGAAACAGATATGAACTGAGGGAGGGGCAAGGAGAGGAATTACAGGCCAAGGAGGCAAAAATTGAGAAGGCCTTGACAAATGTTAAATGCATGCTAAAAGAAAAGAAAAATCCTCAAGTCAGACTGGAATTCCTGGAGAAAAATCAGATTCAGGCTTATATGTTGGTAGAGTGGGCCATCTGCAGGGTGAAGAAGTTGCAAATCCATACCATTGGTGAGGTCAAGGCAAGAAAGAATGGCTTCCAAAGCTGGTGCATTCCAGTGTGATTATAGATACACTATTTGTAGAGGAAATAAAGAATTGGTTATTTGAAAGGATCAAAAAGGAGCTAGCAGAGCTATTATGTTTTAACTGTCAGATCTGAAGGGTACAGACAGTTCTTTCTAAAGCTCAAAAGAAAAAAGGAAGTCAAGTGTAAGAGGAAATCGGATATTTTTTTCCTGCAGTCTGGCCAAACATCCAGTTGAAGGGGCAGACCTTTATTCCAGTAAAGATTTTTTTCCTGCCAAAACTGGAGGTGGCTACCTTGCTCCCAGCCAAACTGAGGATGAATTATGAAAATAAAAAGACAGTATATCTACTGGGACTCTATGAGTCATTTGAAGATCTGTTGCAACATGTTGAAAGTAACTGAATTCAGGAAGATCTGGTTTCTAGCTCATGCTTAGTAGGAACCTGAGGACTTTATGGTTTCCTTTCCCCCTGACTCCCAATCAAGTTTTATAGCCCCTATTCCTAGTAAAACAATGTTGTTTTAAGTTTGTATGTTTCATGGGAGTGTTGCCTTTAAGAAGCTATTTTAGTTAAATGGCAGCAGACAGCAGTTCAGTTTGTGATAGGACTCCATTGTTTAGTTTGAAATTATGTTCTTCATTTGATGGCTTTATGGTATCAACAATTATTCAGCAGGCATAACTTCTTGTGCTCCCCCTCAAAAAAAAAAGCAGGCAAAATGCGTCTTGAATTGATTTTACAATTTATTAATATTAGATATCAACACGAAGAGTTTCTTCAACCTGATGTTTATTATTATAGACAAGGGTATGACTATGGTTCCTAACTGTGCAAACATTGGCTGGCTGGGTTCCTTTGATTATGTCACAGCTATGCACAAACTTCAAAGATGCAGGGGTAGAACCTCATCACAAAAAAGGCTACATTTTATGAAATACTTAGTGTAACTGTTTGAAACACCTTTTAGTTTATGAATTCTTTTGTGTTTTATGAAATATAATTTATTATGTTAACCTTTGTTTTTATTAATATTTCCATTATGTAGCAAAAACAGACTATGGCTGAAGATGACATGGGGCCATCTACATTGAATAGTTCTATCTTGGAGAGACAGCGGGGGTGCTATCAGCAGAACTATTGACTTAACAACTCTCTGCTCAACAGCTGATGGGGGGTTGGAGCATGGAAAATCCGTAATGGAAGAAGACAAACAGAAAAAGGTGTTAGACTGCCTTTAAAGTAATATGCTCTAAAAGGAAGAGACAGTCAATCATCAGAAGTATAAGACACAGCTGAAGGAGTTTGTTTTGTATATTTTTGTAACTTGCTTGTACTGTCGAAGAATAAAGTATGTTTTTAAGAAGTTCCTTTGCAAAGTCGTGTGACCTAAGAGTGACCATACTGGGTCAGACCAACAGTCCATCTAGCCTAGTATCTTGCTTTGACAGTGGCCAATGCCAGATGCTTCAGAGGGAATGAACAGAACAGGACAATTATCTAATAATCTACTCCTTGTCAACCAGTCCCAGCAACTGGCAGTGAGAGGCTTAGGGATGTCCAGAGCATGGGGTTACCTTCCTTACCATTTTGGCTAATAGTCATTTATGGGCCTATCCTCCATGAACATATCAAGTTCTTTTTTGAACCCAGTTATTGTTTTGGGTTTCACAACATCCCCTGACAATTTGTTCCACAGATTGACTTTATCACATGAAGAAGTACTTCCTTGTTTGTTTAATTTCATTAGGTGACCTGTGGTTCTTGTGGTATATAAAGGGGTAAATTACACTTCCTTATTCACTTTCTCCACACCATTCATGATTTTATAGACCTCTATCATATTTCCTTTAGTCTTCTCTTTTCTAAGATGAACATTATCAATCTTTTTAGTCTCTTCTCATATGGAAGATGTCCCATACCCCTAATCATTTTTGTTGCCCTTCAATATACCTTTTCGAAGTCTGATATATCTTTTTAGAGGTGAGGCAATCAGAACTGCACACAGTATTCCACGTGTGGGAATACCATGGATTTATATAGTGGCATTATAATATTTTCTCTTATTTTCTATCCATCTCCTAATGGTTCCTAGTATTCAGATATTAATTTTGACTGCAGCTGCACATGGAGCAGATGTTTTCAGAGAACTATCCACGATGACTCCAAGATCTTTCTTGAGTGGTAATGGATAGTTTAAACCCCCATCATTTTCTATGTATAGTTGGGATTATGCTTTCCAATGTGCACTAATCAACATTGAATGTTATCAGCCATTTTGTTGCCCAGTCACCCATTTTTGTAATTTTTCACAGTCTGCTTTAGAAAGACAGCTAAAGCAAGGCACATAGGTCCCTGAGGCACTAAACTGATTAATTAGAGAAGCTATCATCAGATGTGACTTGGGGAGGGTGCACAAAAGCAGCTGAAGAGGCTTGGGACATCTCAGCATTAGCTTTCCACAGGTACTAATGCGGAGAGTGGACTAGATGACATATCTGAGGGAAGGGAGCAGAAGGAGACTCCGCCGATTGGAAGGCATGAGATGCACTGTCCTAGGGTTGGAGGTTCCATGACTACCGCTCCCAAGAGAAGGAGGTGGGTGTGGTGGTCGGGGACTCTCTTCTCAGGAGGACTGAGTCATCTATCTGCTGCCCTGACTGGGAAAACCGAGAAGTCTGCTGCTTGCCAGGAGCTAGGAATCACGATGTGACGGAGAGACTGCTGAGATTTATCAAGCCCTTGGATCGCTACCCCGTCCTGCTTCTCCATGTGGGCACCAATGATACTGCCAAGAATGACCTTGAGTGCATCGCTGCAGACTACGTAGCTCTGGGAAGAAGGATAAAGGAGTTTGAGGTGCAAGTGGTCTTCTCGTCCATCCTCCCTGTGGAAGGAAAAGGGTAGAGACCGTCAAATTGTGGAAGTCAACGAATGGCTACGCAGGTGGTGTCGGAGAGAAGGCTTTGGATTCTTTGACCCTGGGATGGTGTTCCAAGAAGGAGGAGTGCTAGGCAGAGATGGGCTCCACCTAATGAAGAGAGGGAAGAGCATCTTCGCAAGCAGGCTGGCTAACCTCGTGAGGAGGGCTTTAAACTAGGTTCACCGGGGGAAGAAGACCAAAGCCATGAGGTAAGTGGGGAAGTGGGATACCGGGAGGAAGCATGAGCAGGAGCATGCAAGAGGGGAGGGCTCCTGCCTCATACTGAGAAAGACGGATGATCAGCGAGTTATCTCAAGTGCCTATACACAAATGCAAGGAGCCTGGGAAACAATCAGGGAAAACTGGAAGTCCTTGCACAGTCAAGGAATTATGATGTGATTGGAGTAACAGAGACTTGGTGGAATAACTCACATGACTGGAGCACTGTCATGGATGGATATAAACTGTTCAGGAAGGACAGGCAGGGCAGAAAAGGTGGGGGAGTTGCACTGTATGTAAGGGAGCAGTATGACTGCTCAGAGCTCAAGTATGAACTGCAGAAAAACCTGAGAGTCTCTGGATTAAGTTTAGAAGTGTGAGCAACAAGGGTGATGTCGTGGTGGGAGTCTGCTATAGACCACCTGACCAGGGCGATGAGGTGGATGAGGCTTTCTTCTGGCAACTCACGGAAATTACTTGATTGCAGGCCCTGGTTCTCATGGGAGACATCAATCACCCTGATATCTGCTGGGAGAGCAATACAGCGGTGCATAGACAATCCAGGAAGTTTTTGGAAAGTGTAGGGGACAATTTCCTGGTGCAAGTGCTGGAGGAACCAACTAGGGGCAGGAGCTCTTTTTGACCTGCTGCTCACAAACCGGGAAGAATTAGTAGAGGAAGCAAAAGTGGATGGGAACCTGGGAGGCAGTGACCATGAGATGGTCAAGATCAGGATCCTGACACAGGGAAGAAAGGAGAGCAGCAGAACACGGACCTTGGACTTCAGAAAAGCAGACTTTGATTCCCTCAGGGAACTGATGGGCAGGATCCCCAGGAGAATAACATGAGGGGCAAAGGAGTCCAGGAGAGTTGGCTGTATTTTAAAGAATCCTTATTGAGGTTACAGGGACAAACCATCCCGATGTGTAGAAAGAATAGCAAATATGGCAGGCGACCAGCTTGGCTTCACAGTGAAATCCTTGCTGATCTTAAACACAAAAAAGAAGCTTACAAAAAGTGGGAGATTGGACAAATGATCAGGGAAGAGTATAAAAATATTGCTCGGGCATTCAGGAGTGAAATCAGGAAGGCCAAATCACACTTGGAGTTGCAGCTATCAAGAGATGTTAAGAGTAACAAGAAGGGTTTCTTCAGGTATGTTAGCAACAAGAAGAAAGTCAAGGAATGTGTTGGCCACTTACTGAATGAGGGAGAAAACATAGTGATAGAGGATGTGGAAAAAGCTAATGCACTCAATGCTTTTTTTGCCTCTGTCTTCATGAACAAGGTCAGCTCCCAGACTACTGTACTGGGCAGCACAGCATGGGAGGAGGTGACCAGCCCTCTGTGGAGAAAGAAGTGGTTCGGGACTATTTAGAAAAGCTGAATGAGCACAAGTCCATGGGGCCGGATGCGCTGCATCCAAGAGTGCTAAAGGAGTTGGTGGATGTGATTTCAGAGCTGTTGGCTATTATCTTTGAAAACACATGGCGATCAGGGGAAGTCCCGGATGATTAGAAAAAGGCTAATGTAGTGCCCATCTTAGAAAAGGGAAGAAGGAGGATCCTGGGAACTACAGGCCTGTCAGCCTCACCTCAATCCCTGGAAAAATCATGGAGCAGGTCCTCAATTCTGAAGCACTTAGAGGAGAGGAAAGTGATCAGTAACAGTCAGCATGGATTCACCAAGGGCAAGTCATGCCTGACTAATCTACTTGCCTTCTATGACGAGATAACTGGCTCTGTGGACGAGAGGAAAGCAGTGGACGTGTTGTTCCTTGACTTTAGCAAAGCTTTTGACATGGTCTCCCACAGTATTCTTGCCAGCAAGTTAAAGAAGTATGGGCTGGATGAATGGACTATAAGGTGGATAGAAAGTTGGCTAGATTGTTGGGCTCAACTGGTAGTGATCAATGGCTCCATGTCTAGTTGGCAGCTGGTATCAAGTGGAGTGCCCCAAGGGTTGGTCCTCAGGCCAGTTTTGTTCAATATCTTCATAAATGATCTGGAGGATGGTGTGGATTGCACCCTCAGCAAGTTTGCAGATGACACTAAACTGGGAGGAGAGGTAGATACGCTGGAGAGTAGGAATAGGATACAGAGGACCCTAGACAAATTAGAGGATTGGGCCAAAAGAAATCTGATGTGGTTCAACAAGGACAAGTGCAGAGTCCTGCACTTCGGACAGAAGAATCCCAGGCACCATTACAGACTAGGGACCGAATGGCTCAGCAGCAGTTCTGCAGAAAAGGACCTAGAGGTTACAGTGGATGAGATGCTGGATATGAGTCAACAGTGTGCCCTTGTTGCCAAGAAGGCCAATGGCATTTTGGGATGTATCAGTAGGGGCATTGCCAGCAGATCGAGGGACGTGATCATTCCCCTCTATTCGACATTGGTGAGGCCTCATCTGGAGTACTGTGTCCAGTTTTGGGCCCCACACTACAAAAAGGATGTGGAAAAATTGGAAAGAGTCCAGAGGAGGGCAACACAAATGATTACGGGACTGGAATACATGATTTATGGGGAGAGGCTGAGGGAACTGGGATTGTTTAGTCTGTGGAAGAGAAGAATGAGGGGGGATTTGATAGCTGCTTTCAACTACCTGAAAGGGGGTTCCAAAGAGGATGGGTCTAGACTGTTTCAGTGGTAGCAGATGACAAAACAAGGAGTAATGGTCTCAAGTTGCAGTGGGGGAGGTTTAGGTTGGATATTAGGAAAAACTTTTTCACTAAGAGGGTGGTGAAGCACTGGAATGCGTTACCTAGGGAGGTGGTCGAATCTCCTTCCTTAGAAGTTTTTAAGGTCAGGCTTGACAAAGCCCTGGCTGGGATGATTTAGTTGGGGATTGGTCCTAGTTTGAGCAGGGGGTTGAACTAGATGACCTCCTGAGGTCCCTTCCAACCCTGATATTCTATGATTTGGGGCCTACAGCAGATAGAATGGCAAATCCCTCATTCCAGAAGGAGTGCTAGACAAGGGGTCTGACCCTAGGACAGTGCCTTAGGAGTCCCACAACTGGAAGCAGTATCTGGACTCTGTCAAGACCGAGCTGGCTTGGATACATGTGGGAACACAGAGGTTGGGTCTGTTCAACACAGTATGATGACTGTCCACTAGGGGGACTCAGGCAGGACTCTGACACCTTTTCTTCAGCATAGAGCCCTGCAGCAGGACTGAGATCCCATGGGTCCCGCAGGAGTCCCTGCCATAATAACAGGAGCAGTTAAAATGCACTTTGTTGTGGGTGGGATTGGGTGGGCAAAAAAACAGACTGTGGTAATTTGTGGGAAAACACTAAATCTTTTTTTTTTTAAATAAAGGTATTCATACTTAAATTTAAGTGAGAGATAGAAAGATCTGATGTCTGTTATAATAGAGTTAAAGTATTTTTACATGGTTTATGCAAGATTTGTTTTATTATTTTAGTGGTAAAAATTGTGTCTGATTTCCGTTACAATATATAATATATTAACCAACTGGTTTTTTTTTTTTTTTTTTTTTTTTTTGTAGCATGGGGTAATCTATCTCTCTTGTGGGATTTGTGGAATCTAAGGTTTTTGCGAGTGGGAGTAGGATACAAATTCAAGCAAAAATGGAGGAGTGGTGGGAGTGGATATTGCAGGGTGGGATGGGAGCAGAGGGCTCTATGTCAGAATGCTTTTCCAATATAAAGCAATCCTCACAACTCCCACTCTGCTGTAGATAACTATTATTAACCCTATTTTATAGACAGAGAAGATGAAGAATAATGGTTGTTATTTACATGTCCAAAGTCACAGAGACAAGATTGGAATTTAGGAGACCTTGTCTTCCAGTTCTGGAAGTGCTTCAGTTAAACAGATGAGGTTGAAAAGCTAATAGATTCTCTGCCACCCACCCCCATTGATTTCAGTAGGAGTTAGACACTTAAATATCCTTGATGATCTGGATCTGGATCTTTTACCTTGCAATGTTGAGCAGAGCAATGCCTAAATGCCTTTTAAAAATCTGGGCCTAAGCCCTTTAAGCCAATTTGAAAGTTCTACCTCAAAGCATTTGGGGCTTTTTTGAACAAAAACTAAAATTTTGTTTTGCAAGCAGAAATAAATTTGGCACAAGAAGCACTCTGAACCAAATAAGCCATTGCATTCTGCAGAAGTTTAGCTCAAGTTTCCAAGTCGTTTTCAAGTGTGGCCCAATGTAGAGAGCAGTATTTATATGAATGTGTGACTGAGTTGTAGAATTAGTTAACTTGTTTCTTCTGAGCTGGGTCAGTGTACTAGAGAGACCTCTGTTATGGCTGTATTGCAATGAAGTGGTTTTAGAATGAATTGATTGCCACCTAACCTTTATTTTTGGTAGCAAGCTTTATTAGACTCATCACCTTCAGCTAAGGGGGAAAAATGGCTTCACATTATGTTGTAAGCAACAATGAATTGATGCTGCAATGAAATGATGTTGTTAAGAATCAGCAGCATAAAGAACTAATATTTTCAAGAGGGTTGGTATCCTCCAATGTCAGTTGGGAAAGTAGTCTAATCTACTCTTGAAATTAAGAGTCATGGTAGTAGCAGTGTAGAGAAAAAAACCTACAGATTTCTAATATGACCACTGCTCAAAATATTTTGTATCATGATTCTAGGACAAGCTTAAAATAAAGCAAATATGTATTTTTTTACATTTCTCTAGAGCTTTGGCAGGTTAGCATAAAAATAGACAGTGTAAGTATTTATGTAGTGCTTCTCATATCAAAGATCTGAAAGCGTGTTACAAGCTTAATTTGCGCACAAAGATTGTTCTACCCACCACTGACATTTCTACAGTTTTTATCTCATGATATCTATCACATTCCATGGGGCAATCCACACCAGTGAGGGGCTGTGTCACCACCTGCCCTGCAACCTTGCGTGTCTCACAACGCTTTGCAGATGTAGCTCCCAACCCAGGCCGCTCACAAACTGCCTACCATCATGCAGGTCATACCCTGGGTGTCTGTGTATAGCTGCAGTCCTGGTCCAGCAACTCTCACCCCAGCACCCTGTCAGCAACACACCAGCCACACTCTGGCTTCCAGCAGCCTAGTGGCTTTTCCAGCAGTGACCCCAACACACTCCCAGTCCCAATTTCCCCCCCAGCTGTGTGTTTTGCACTGTCCAGCTTTTCCTGGAGAGTTTAGATATTATAGAGCAGTTACCCTGTAAAGGAACAACATCCAACAGTTTGCTACTTTAACTGGAGTTACCCAAACAGTTCAGCTTAAACACAACACTGGATTAGTTTTCATTAAAGACTAAATCAAGTTTATTGAACTACAAAGAGAGAGATTTTAAGAGAGTACAAGGTATAAAAGTCAGAAATGCTTATAAGAGAAATAAAGATGAAACTCTTCCTAGTAGCTATGTCATAAACTCAACTTTGTTCGAGATAAAATCCTTACCACTTGTTCCCAGCAACATAGCTGACCAAAATCAAGTCAAGATCTGCCCCCAAAATCCAAGCTGATTCCTTTCTCTTCTTAGGTGAAAGAGTGAGAGTACTAGAGATAGATTGGGGTGGTTTTGCCCCTCATATTTATATTCCAGTCCCCATTTGAAGTGGATTCTTCTGAGGATTACCCTTCAAACCAAAGTTTATTCAAACAGTAGAGAAGGTGATGTGGAGTTTGGGGCTGATGGTGCCACCATGGTCTTTCTTCTCCTCTGTGTAAGCTGAAATGCAGACTTGCCTTGTCTCCTTCTTGTCTCCAGGATCCTGTTTACATGTAAATTGAGGTAAACACACATTCCTTTGTTAGAGAGACCTTCCTAATTATGGCTAAGTGGGTTTGAACATGTGCTAGTGACATGATAAGGGAGAATTCATAACTTTACGTATAATGTTGCTACATACATCTTACTATGATATTATTGACCGAGTTATTGTAACAAAGATAGTTACAATAGTGTGTAGGGTGTAAATACACAAGTTCTTTCGGTCACAATATCCTGTCTTTTTACAGGCATCCCATAGCAAACTTACAAGAATCCTTACTGCAATGAAACATCATGGGAAGGATCTCCATGGGAAAACTGCACAGTCTGCATAATATTCTAGACCAGTAATTCTCAAAAGTTCTTTGAGTGGAGCACATTTTTATTGTGAGATTGTGCAGTCGTGAATGGGAGAGGGAAGCCTGCCCTGTCATTCACTCTCACATAGTATCCCTGTGATAACTACAGCAACTGCTCACATGAGCATTGGAAAGTAGGTTTCAGAAAGTATTTAGAACATTTTAAACTATTGTTAAATGCAATATAATGGCTGGAAACAAAGAAGGAGCCACCACCACATGACAACCTGCTGTGATCACAAGGAAGTGCTCCATGAATCACCAGTGGTCCAGAGACCACAGTTTGAAAAACATAGTATCAAATTAAGTCAAAGTTTTTCCAGCTATATTAGAGGTAGCCCTTTCTCTTCAGATAGAAACATCAACCTATTAGTGATTTATTTTTAAAGTTATAGGATTTTTTTAACCAATCTTTATTACTCCTGTTTGCTTGATTCTCAGCCATTCACCCGTATTGCATTCTGTCGTCTTCTGGTCCTGGAACTATGCACTGATCCTGTACTGCTTTTAAAATTTTCTGGTTTAGGTTCTGACAGCCTTCCTTCGCTATCAGGTTCTGGGAGTGTCCTTTCACCATGAGGTGGTACTGAGACTTTCTAAGGTGTTCTTTAAAGTCAGGCCCATTATAGTGTTACATCAGCATCTATATGATAGCCATATACAGTACTATATAGGTAAATGAAAACAGTTGAACTAGAACAAATGGCACTGCTTATTTTCTGTATTTATTGTTTACCATTTCCTCTTTTAATGTCTCAGCTGTTTTTCCTCTTTCTTACAACGTAAGTAATCACCTTTCCCCATCTGAAACAAATTAACTCCTGGGGAGGAGATGTTCTGAGAGCTTTCTTATGGTCCCTGTTACCAGGGAAACTACTTCTTTTGTCAGTATGTGTTCTGTTCACAGACAATGTAGATTGCTTTGTAACATCAGATGACAAGAGACAGCAAGGGCCAACTAGTTTGCATGTGGTTTTTGAGTGAAAAAAATAATTAAAGGCTCCTACAACACAGGACATTACATATCCCAGATAGCTCTTCAAAACAAAGAGGTGTACAAAACAGTGTGATTTGTCTATGTATTCTGCTTACTGTAGGTTGGGGAAATAAATGTTTTCCTAGTACTATGGTGTGCAAAACATTGCCCAGTGCTGTGGGACCTCAGCTGGAGGATCATGTGTCATGAAAGTCCTGGGCACAACAGGGTGGAACTAAGGGTAATTTGGCAGCCCCCCTTTTCCCCCCAACAGGAGTATTATGAAAGCAGCATGCCCAGATCCTGGGGAAAGATGGAGTGCCTCATCTCATTCAGTAGCAGCTTCCCTTGTCAGTTAAGGGATATCATTTACTGCTAAATAGGAGAGTTCTGTCAAGCCCTGGCAGTAAGGTGTCTTAAGGGTGGTGCAGCTTAAAGAGATTGGGCAGTGGGGGAGGTGTGTGAAGAGAAAAAGACAGATGTTAGTGTATGAACTTGATGTATTGATTCACTCAAGAACTTCTGCCTTGATGTGTTTAATTTCAGAATTCTTTGCTGTTATCATTATGATTAAACCCCACTCTTATTCATCTATACACCAGTTTTCATAAAGAAACAGTTGCCATATTGGGCTGGTAGAACCAACCAGATTTTCTGATCTGAGCTTCAGTTTAAATCCAAGAGGACCATTAGTTCATCTAGTCTGACCTCCTGTATAACACAGGCCATTATATAGGGTTATCTAGGTGAAATATTGGTCTAACAAAAGGTTTTGAGCTTAAGGCATTTCAGTCCTCATGAGACTGAACTTTGTGCAGCAAGCATAGAACAGGAGAGAGCAAGATGTCACAATGTCCATGCAGTGGCAAGGAATTAGATGTCTTGTTTATATGAAATATACAAAATATTGCTTTTTAAAGTTCTGAACTATCCAGCAGAAACTACATAGTCAAGATCAGGTTGTTGAAGCCCAGTACTAAAGATTAGGAAATCTGGATTTTGTTTCCACAGACACAGACAGCTGTGTTGCTATTGACTTGAATGCAACCAGGATTTCTCCCTTGCTGTGCAACTTGGGGCTAGTCAATTAGCCCTACATTTTCAAAAGGGGCCCACACCCGTGCATCTTGAGTACACAGAAATCGAGGCACCCAATGTTAGCTGACTGTTTTGCAAATGTAGGGCTTAGTAGCTCTCTGCCTCAGATTTCCCATGTGCGAAATGGGCATAATATCTACTTTGTACTGAGAAGCTTTATTTGTTAATATTTGGTAATCAATAGACAATCATTGAATGGACAGGTATAGGGATGTACAAGGCATAGATCATATATAAGTATGATATATAAATATAAATATAAATAAAATATGATTTAAAAGGCCATAGCTCAAACAGGATTGGATCCAGATTTTCCATTTTGCAGGTAATTCCACAATTTTGATTTAATGTTTTTGTGTCAGAAAAACCTTGGAGTTTCCTGTGAAACAAAATTGGGGGAAAATCATTTTAGATCAAAGTGGTTTGTGTCTATAAAAATTAAATAAAAGTTTTATATAATATTATATGATGCAAAATAAAAAGTGAATTAAAAACATTGTTTTGAAGTGGAAAAGTTGAACTGTATCAATGTGAGTGGAACTTTTTGACCTTATCAAAATGCTCTATTGAGGTTTTTGTTTTAATGATAGGGATAGTCATGTTTCACAAAAAGTTTTGCTAGTGTTCCAAAAAAAACCATTCCATCAGACAATTTCCAACCAGCTCTAACGGGACAAGAAACATGAAAATGAATAACCTATGTCTCAAGTTCTAACCATTAGAACATACCTAAAGAAAAAAAAGTTAGAATTTGTTTCATATGCAGAAATGTTGAAGCACAACAACTATAGATGAAGAGTTCAAACTTGCTCTCAACATCAAACTGTCAGCTTCCTTTTCAAATTTCGAACCATGTCAAGATGTATTCACCTGTGATTCAGGACTGAAAACATCCATTCCTGTAGAGCCATTCTACATCAAGAAGGTTAAAATTCTAGGAGGACTTTTAATTAGACCTCAACAAGCCAGAAACTGAGTCATGACTCTGACACTGAATCAGCCTGAAGAGACTGAAGAAAAAGAATACAGTTAGAACCACAGTTATTCAAGTCTGTAGTGTAAATATCAACATACAAGTCTGGCACCACAAAAGATTCTATCATCCAAGTAGAATTGCATTGTTATGCTATTCAGTTTTCCATAGAGTCAGGCAAATAATTTGTAACTGACAATTGCCACCTTATATCCACAAATAGTTCATTACTCAAAATTCTTTGAATGGTTTCTGTAGATAGTTCCTGAGCAGAACTTGCAATCTTACTTTCTGATACAAAAGTCACATAGTTCACAGTCTCAAAGAGCTCAGCATTTCCACTTTGGTGCCTAAGTAAATGGCCTAATTTTTAAGAGCTCAGCTGCCATTTAGACATTTAAGTGAAGTGGCCAAATTTTCAGAAGGGCTCAGTGCCCAGTACTACTACTGAAACCACTGGAGCTGCTGAGTGTTGAGCACTTTTGAAAGTCATTTAGAAGCCTAAGTAGCAGGTAAACCCTTTTGAGAATTTAATCCCCATTGTGGGTGTTGAGCACTTTTGAAAATCAGGCCCATGATTCTTTCCATTCTATGACTGGGTAATCATAACTTTCTGCATCAGATCACAAGAATTTGCACAGGCAATTAGGAAGTTAATATTATCTCTGTTGGTCAACATTATTACCAGCAAACCCGTTTGCTATGCTATTCATGGAGAGTTGAACACAATAGGGTGATGAACACAGTCAAAGTACATTCAGTTTAAAATTCAAATGGCTATTATTGAAATATTATGCCTGGGGGAATTCTGTGCTACTGTGCAATGCAGAATTTGCACAGAATTCATGTTCTGTGCAGAATTTCATGTTTTCCCCCACAGAATTGGGCTGCAGAGCTGCTGATGGCCATCAGGGGCTGCTGGACCCTTCAGAGCCCAGTTCTCCAGCTCACAGTGAGCCAAGCACCCAGCCTGGCAGGGATGGAGGTTTTGCATGTTATGGCTGCCTGGACTGATCCTTATTCACCTAGGGACAGGAGAGGGCCCAGAAGGCCTGGCTCTGACAAAGGGTGAGGAAGGGCAGGGCCATACCACGCCACGTCCCCCAGCAAGACTCTAAAGAAGCTGGGGGGAGTACATATTCTGGGGAAAGGGAGGGTGCAAGTTTCTGGGCCAGGGAGTACTCTGGGGCTGGGCTCGAGGGGAACAAGGGGTGTGGGTGTTAGGGCTGGGCTCTGTGGGGAAGGTCTGGGCAGGGAATGCCCCATAGCTGGGCTCTGGGGGGGGGTTGTGGTGTTCAGGCTCTGGGGGGCCCCAATCAGCCCCCTCCGGCAGCACCCCCCTACCTGGAACTGGGTTGTCATAGGGGTTTCTTTAACTGTCTATTCCTGGGGGAATCTTTTGGTTGTTGTCTGTATTGTTGACATACTTGTTGACAGGTATTTTGAAATAAGTTACCAAAATAATTGAAACTCGAGTGATTATATTGCGTTATTTTGAAAAATACAACGTGCAGAATTTTACATAATTTTAAAATATTGTGCACAGAATTTTTAATATTTTAGTGCAGAATTCCCCCTGCAATAAAATATATGTGGCACTGTTGACTCGGCTTTGCTGTCATAAGCAATTACTCATGCCATTGCAGAAAGCATTTTCCCCACTTTCACGAATCAGGTTGCACAGAGACATAATTTTTTTCTTTTGAGTCACAGTATGACTTAATCTCTTTAGCATGTTGTCATAAATATAAAGGGAAGGGTAACAACCTTTCGGTATACAGTGCTATAAAATCCTCCTGGCCAGAGGCAAAACTCTTTTACCTGTAAAGGGTTAAGAAGCTAAGATAACCTCGCTGGCACCTGATCCAAAATGACCAATGAGGGGACAAGATACTTTCAAATCTGGAGGAGGGGAACAAAGGCTTTGTCTGTCTGTGTGATGCTTTTAATGGGAACAAATCAGGAATGCAGCCTTCCAACTCCTGTTAAGATAGTAAATAATCTAGCTAGAAAATGTGTTAGATTTCCTTTTGTTTAATGGCTGGTAAGATAACCTGTGCCGGATGGAATGTATATTCCTGTTTTTGTGTCTTTTTGTAATTTAAGGTTTTGCCTAGAGGGATTCTCTATGTTTTGAATCTGATTACCTTGTAAGGTATTTACCATCCTGATTTTACAGAAGTGATTCTTTTACCTTTTCTTTAATTAAAATTCTTCTTTTAAGAACCTGATTGCTTTTTCATTGTTCTTAAGATCCAAAGGTTTGGGTCTGTGTTCATCTATATAAATTGGTGAGGAAGGCAGCTTATGTTGATCTAACTCTGTAAGTGACTACACTAAGATGTTGCTCCTGACGATGTAACTGGCCTGCTTCGCCGACTTAATAACTCCATCTCCATGAGAGGCCTTAGCACTTAGGTTGATGTAGTTAGGTTATTGCAGTATCAGTGTAGACACTGCGTTGATTACATCGGCTGTTGCTGGCTTTCAGGAGCCTTCCCACAATGCCCCACACTGACAGGTAAATTGGTGCAAGTGCTGCTGGGGAGGACATGCACTGCTGACACAAGGAATGTAGTGTGGACATGCAAAAGCAATTTAACTACTGCGGTGGCTGTATGTTGATGTAACTTAGCTCAACATAATTTTGTAATGTAGACATACCCTGAGTGTTGCATTAAGACAGATGTCTCCAGAATCATTCCACTCATGTGGTGGAACAAGAGAGTCAACAACAAAAAATAGGTTAAAAAATAAATAAAAATCAGTCAAAGCAGACCTAGCAAAGAATGAAGCGGATAGCCATGCTGCATGGAGCAAAGCTATCCTAATAATAGCAATATTCCTATATTTTGCTGCTGCTGCTGAGGCTTTTGAAGCATAATAGCAGCAAGATGGCTCCTGAATGTCTGGAGGCTTTAAATTAAGAAGAGAGGAGCTGTTAGAGAGAGTCAGCTTTCCTAATCTGTGCCCGCCACCCCAGTTAATGGGAGGCAGAGAAGCCCTTTGCCCAGGCACACTCCCATGTGGTTTTTGAGACACAAATAGGGTCTAGCATGTCTCAGCATGAACTCTCCCCTCCCCCCACCCAAGAGCTGACCCTCTCCCTGCTGGTTGGGCTAAACTTCTCTCCACACTGAAGTAGGGAGAGACATTTATAGGGCTAAGTATCTGGATTTACACCACATGAAATTAGCTAGGTGAAAATGTCAATGAATTTGCAATGCAAGGTTCAGACTCTCTATTTTACGTCCTAACCAAAAGATGGTGCCTCCACTAGCAAAATAACCCCTAACATCATATCAGGGTATTGGGTCAGAACTGAGTGAGTGCAGAGTGCCTTCCA
Organism: Dermochelys coriacea; assembly: GCF_009764565.3. Lineage (NCBI taxonomy): Eukaryota > Metazoa > Chordata > Testudines > Dermochelyidae > Dermochelys > Dermochelys coriacea. Next base: position 56,809,086 of record NC_050069.1, read on the forward strand.
GTCAGTTATCAATGTCACTGCCTGAAGTAACTATAGGTTATTTAGAACACCTGCCTGATGCCCTTGTAACAGCAAGACGGTCCCATCCCTCCTTAGCTTGTGAGAGCTGTGGGGAATTGTCACAGCACAGGGTGGCATGACCTATTTGTGCACAAGTCTAGGAAATACCTATACCAGGTGGGTCTGCTTTGGTGATTTCCCACTGAAAATTCAATAGGAGCCATTCCACTGCAATCCAGTAGGTGCTGTATCAATATTGTATATAAAAGAATGTAACCTATTTTACTCTTTTCGCCTTCTAAATGTTTTCTCCAAAGAGTTACTGAAAGAAAATGGAAAAAAAAGCAAGTGCCAACATCATATGAGAATTAATTCAAAAGAGAATCAAAAAGTTGTTAACAGTCACTAATTGTGCACTATTAATTCTTCATCAAAATATGGCATGGAAATTAGTGCAGAGAAAACCAAGCTGATGATACACAAACGTGATGGGATCAGCTCTGTTGTTCACTGTCAGTGGACAAGAGCTGGAGCCGGTGAAACAGTTCAAGTATTTGGGAGCAATCATCACTGATGAAGGATCCAAGGCAGAAATTCAGGCAAGAACTGCGCAAACAACAGCAGCAGTGGCAAAACTAAAGCCAATTTGGAGGAATAAGAACATCTCCCTGGAATCCAAACTGAAACTGCTGCACGCATTGGTCATCTCCATTTTTCTGTATGCGTGTGAGACATGGACCATTAAGGCAGAACTTGAAAGGAAAATACAGATAGTAGAGACGAGATGCTTCTGTAAAATCCTGGGCATCTCCTACTTCAACCACGTCACTAATGAAGAGGTCCACAACATCATCACTCAATGCACTGGGTCATATGAAGACCTCCTGATGACCGTAAAGAAGTGCAAGCTGAAGTGGTATGGCCATGTAACAACATCATCTGGCCTATCCAAGATCACTGTCCAGGGGATAGTACGGGGAAGAGAAGAAGAGGTTGACAGAAGAAGAGATGGATTGACAACATAAAAGAGAGGACAGGAATGAACATCATGGAGACTCAAGCACTGACACACAATCATCAGATGTGGAGACAATTGGTTGATTGCTCATCAATGATGGTGCCCCAACAACCAATGTGGTTATGGGAGTGATGATGATGATGATGATGACTTCTTCATCAACATTAACTTTGTCTTGAAAGAAACAGGAAAAAAAAGCAAACATGTTGCTCTAAGCCATACTTTGACAAATAAAGTGACACTGAACTAAATAAAATTCATTCTAAGAAGTCTTCTGAATCCCTGCCCCCCACATATTTTACCTTTTTGGTTTTTGAAAGTATGAACGTGTAAAATTTTAACCTTCTCAAGACAGAAAAGAAAGATATTTTTCCCCTATACTTTTTGTTTTGCAGCTGGATGACAATTGTGCATCAATCTCATGTATAATATAAGGGGGATGTATGTTTTACTTCTTGATATAATTTAGAAATGGTTCTTACATTTCATTAAAGTCTTCCATTTTATCCCCTATGTAATTGTGAAAGTGAGTCACCAACCAGTGTGTCCCCTGGTGGCTGGGCTTGGCATTGAAGGTCTTCTTGTCTGGCATCCTCTCCCTACAACTGCTCAAGCACAGAAGTGGTCGGCTACTTCTCATGACTCAGCCCTCCAGCCAGGTCATGTGCAGCCCCACTCCTTCTATGGTAACAGAGTCCCACAAAACAATAGCCCAATGATCCAATGCCATGTCCACAGCCCAGTTCTGGGATAAATGGTCCTTATGCTCATACTTTCATGACACCTTCCTTGGTGGCAGTTAAGGGAACCCATGGCCTCCCTCTACCCCAAGGGACCCTTTAACAAGTAATTAAGGTCTGCTCCCTCAGACTCCTTGCTATCTCCCTGGACTACTTCCTATCTCAGCCTGTCTCAAGGCCCTTTTCTCCAGCTGCTTCCTAGGCTTACTCCTCCACAGACTCTTTAACCTTCCTACACTCTACAGAGTTTCTTTCTGCTCTTGAACTGAGCAACACCTCCCAGGGCTTTCTCCCTGGAAACCCAGTTCCTATCTGCCTCTCCCCAGGCTCTCTGCATGTCTCTTTTCTCCAGAAACCCAACCCTGAGCTGCCTCCTTGGGGTCTTACCCTGTTATCAAGGGTGCTTAATCCACTCCTTTGCTCAGTCAATCACAGGTACTCAATCCACTCCTGTGGCTTCCCAGTGTCTCTCCAAAGCCTTTGCCAACACTCCCTTTGTGAGAGAAGACCCTCCCACATCATACAATTCTCCTGAGCATCCTTCCTCCCTTCCAGACCCCTGAAGTCCTTCCTTTATTAGTCACACCTCTTCTCTCATGTGAAATCCATCTTTAACTCAAACATCCATCTCCTCCTCAACTGGGTCTAATCCTGTCTCAGTTGGGCCTAGCACACCCTCCAAATGTAACTGGATGAACTAATTGTTCTCCAGCTCCAGGTAATTCTTTCTCTGCCTGTGTGGAGTACACACGCCATCACAGCTATAGATTATTTTTTGCGTGATGCAACCTTTGTTAGACTGGAAATGTATTATTCTCTGTTATTTCATTTATGTCCTTCCAGCATTCAAGGAAAATTTCTTTTTGCCATCTTTAATGCTAGAAGTGATTCTTTTTTCTAACAAGGCTCTGCAATTTTCTGTTTAACAAGAAAAAGTAACACCCTGTAAGCCCTTACTAAAAATACAAACTTGCCTTATTTCTAAAATATTTCCTCTTCATAGCACTGTACTTTTGTCACTTTAAATTGTAAACATTCTTGCACATTTGAACAATTTTCAGAGGCTGTATCTGCAACAAAGAATAACTTCAGTGAATTAATGTAAATGCCCATTTATTGTATAAGGTATTTCACCACTAGTTCTTATACACCTTGTAAATATTTTCAAATGCTTTCAAGAGCCCTGTTTAAGGGCTTGATCTTGCATTGTAAACATGGGAGTTTAAAATTGGTTTCAGTGGGAGTAGGACATGCCCTCTAATGCTTCCATACAACCTTAAGCCCCTTTTCTGCCTTGTGACCCATACAACTTGACAGCTTCATCCCCCCCACAGATCCATGGACTGCAGTGAGGCTCTATTCTGGTGCAACAGTACACCTATATGGATCACAGTACTGGTCAAGACCTTATTTTTGGTGTCCCAAAAATCTGATTCCTTTGTTACAAGCAATCAAAAAAAAAATCCCCCCCAAAACAGCACAATCTCCATGCCATGTAAATATGTTGCTAAAGGAGGACAACTCAATATTTTCCCTTATTTCAGCCTGAATTGTAACGACACAATGAATATATGTAGTATTTCTGAATAGCATATATGGGTTACAGGAAATAAATCTATTCTAATTGTACAGTAGCTTGTCCAAAGATATACCTCTATAGTCATATGATAAGCAAAAAATGATCTATTTCTGATCTTGTCTTTGATTTTCTTTCTAACAAATCAGTTAGCTTCAAGTGACTCTCTTGCAAATAAAATAGTGATCCTGACTTTGATCTCACTCCCTCCAGTGTAAATCAGTGGATGTAAACTTACAAAAAGGAGAACAGAATCCAGCACTTAAATAAATTTAGTGGGAAATCTTGGCTCCATTGAAGTCAATGACAAAACTCCATACAATGGGGCCTGGATTTCATCCAGGATCTAGATGTGTAGATCTCATTAAACTCCACTATGTCTTATCAGCATTTGGTAAAATGGCAAGTACTATCTGTGACATGCTATACCCTTTTCCACCAAATGCATCTGATGAAGTGAGCTGTAGCTCACGAAAGCTTATGCTCAAATAAATTTGTTAGTCTCTAAGGTGCCACAAGTACTCCTTTTCTTTATTCTATATCCTGTAACCCCCACATTTTTCATTTATATACAATTGTGATATTGCATATAAAGTGTGCCATGTGAGGTATCAGGGGAAAGGTCATGATCTGCTAAAAGTCATTGTTCTATCTAAATATGTATATCATTAATGTATATGAAGTCATGAGAATGTGTTGTGTGGTTGCCACTAAAATATGTTGTGAGTTTGGGAAGCGCCCAGATACTAGCTCTCCAGAAAAAATGACAAGGGAGGGCACCAATGCCTGGGTGGGTGCTGAACAGACATCACCAGCTGTTATCCAGGAGAGGAGTTACAATTCAGTGACTCACTCACAGGAGACATGCTGAAGTATTGTATCAGGGGATAGCCATGTTAGTCTGTATCCACAAAAACAACAAGGAGTCTGGTGGCACCTTAAAGAGTAACAGATTTATTGGGGCATAAGCTTTCGTGGGTAAAAAACCACTTCTTCAGATGCAACTGGAGTATTGCATCACCTTGTGACTCAGCAATGCCCACCAGACATGCCTGGACTTGTGTTCTCCAAGCACATTGACTAAGGATATAAAACAGAACAATGTGTCCCCATGCTTGGCCTTTCACCCTTCCCCACCTATGCTGCAAGCAACAAGGATGCTCAGAAGACTGAAGACTCCAACAGAGGAGACTGGCCCAGGTTTCAAGGGTGAAACCTGTGCACTCTGAACTACAATATACAGTGGGATGAGAAAAACTGCTTAATCTAGATGTTGCCCAGTCTAATAGGGTTGAGAATTTAGACTGAGTACTAATATTTTATTTTGGTAACAAACTAACTTTTTGCCTATCACTTACAATCACTTTAAAATCTTTTGTAGTTAACAAACTTGTCTTACTGTTTATTTTTACGAGTGAGTTTGCCTCAAGTGTTTGGTAAATCTTCTCAGGTTTACAAAGGCTGGTGTATATCCACTCTCCATTGATGAAGTGGTGAACCAATTAATAAACTTGCATTGCTCGCCTTGAGCAGTGAAAGATGGTATATTCCTGAGGTACAGTTCTGGGAGTTGGGGGAATTCAGTTGATGCCTTTCTCTGTGTGATTCATGAGTGGCTCTGATAGCATTCATGCAGTCTAGCTGGGTGTGGAGCTCCATTTGCTATTGTGCTGAGTGGAGGGGTTTGCTGCTGTCACTAGCAAAGCATTGTGAGAGACAGCCCAGGCTGGAGAGTTAAGGGAGCACAGTGGTCCCAAGGTCCAGGCTGCACCCTCGGGATCCCGTCACACTGTCATAAGGAATGAGTACCTACTCTTTGTATTTTTGGTGCTCTAGGAAAGACTTACCGGAAAGAGAAAAAAGGGTATTTTTTAAAATATTCAACGCAGGACCTATCCTTGCAACAAAGCCCGTTGCCAACTGTGTCCACATATCTATTCAGGGGACACCATCATAGGGCCTAATCACATCAGCCACATTATCAGAGACTCATTCACCTGCACATCTACCAATGTGATATATGCCATCATGTGCCAGCAATGCCCCTCTGCCATGTACATTGGTCAAACTGGACAGTCTCTACCTAAAAGAATAAATGGACACAAATCAGACATCAAGAATTATAACATTCAAAAACCAGTTGGAGAACACTTCAATCTCTTTGGTCACTCGATTACAGACCCAAAAGTTGCAATTCTTCAATACAAAAACTTCAAAAACAGACTCCAACGAGAGACTGCTGAATTGGAATTAATTTGCAAACTGGATACAATTAATTTAGGCTTGAATAGAGACTGGGAGTGGATGGGTCATTACACAAAATAAAACTATTTCCCCATGTTTATTCCCCCCCTCCACTCCCCACTGTTCCTCAGACATTCTTTCAACTGCTGGAAATGGTCCACCTTGATTATCACTACAATAGGTTTTTCCCCCTGCTCTCCTGCTGGTAATAGCTCACCTTAAGTGATCACTCTCGTTACAGTTTGTATGGTAACACCCATTGTTTCATGTTCTCTATGTATACAAATCTCCCCACCGTATTTTCCACCGAATGCATCCGATGAAGCGAGCTGTAGCTCATGAAAGCTTAGGCTCAAATAAATTTGTTAGTCTCTAAGGTGCCACAAGTACTCTTTTTCTTTTTGCGAATACAGACTAACACGGCTGCTACTCTGAAACCTGGTTTAAGATTGACATTGTCAAACTTCTGCTGTATTGAAAAACAAATTGCAATCCAGTTATGAGCTAAAGGAGTTTGGATATCTTTAAATGCTTACTGTACTGAAGAGAGGCTGATCACCAATAGTTACCACATAGTGGTATATGACATATTTCAGTATTCCCCTAATTTAAAAAATGAAATAACTGTAGTGTCTCAGTGTTTTGCTGTTGATTTCTCTGGGTGCAGGATCAAGCTTCTGTGTAGTAACTATGGTTAAATGTTGAGTTCTTTATGGTGACTACTCTAGGTTGAGTCAGATTATGTTCTGCATGAGAGAGAGAGTGAAAGCGAGAGAGGGAGAGCACATGGTGTGCTGAATTTTAAACAGGTTTCTAGCCTATTTGTACAGTCCATACTATATTTACAGTTTTTTGTGAGCTTTGTCATTCTACCTCCCAGCCCTTTGTGAACTTTCCACAATATGACCGTTGGTTTCACTTACTCACTGTGGGTCAGACATCCCAAAGATATTTTGTTGATGTTTTCTTAGGTATGTGGTCTAAAATTTCACTACCTGCCCATCTTTACTGTACCACTGCAGTCTAACCACTAACAGTAGGTGTCAGTATAGGGCCATGCATCACAATTATATCCATTAAGTGTGATAATGCAGTAATTAGGCAAATGTTTTTAAAATTGTTTTTCTTTTCCTTTTTAATGCCTTTGCACCATTTTCTTATTGTTCTTCTGCCATCCCCAGTCTTCTTTATTTTCAGTATTCAGTACTGATGCAAAGTGGCACCCATTGTGTTTTTCTATGTCAGATATGTTGTCAGAGGCAAAAGCCAAGTTGTCAGTGATCAGACTTTCCTTTCACTTGAACTGTATTTTATTACATAAAACTTTCAGCAGTATGGCATGAAAAGTAGAGGAGTTAAGTAGACACAAAGAATCCCACTGAAACATATTTCCTGGAAAATATAGGTATACATTCTTCTTTTTTGATTTGGTATAATAATCTGTTATCTTTTGTCATGCATGTTAAAATGATTTTATGCATGAGTGGAAAGGCTAGATGATTTATTAGGGGAGCTCAATTCATCTTGCAGAGTAGGCTTTGGTTTGAAATTGACATGTTTTTAAAGAAATACAAATATTTCAGATCACAGTTGTGAAAATATCTGCCAGGTTGCAGCTTTATTAATGGTACTCTTTTAAGAAAACAACTACAAAAAAAACACTTAGTGCTGCTTTATTCACATACTACATAAAAGATTACACTAATGCGTGACTCAACCAGGATCATTTTCTGTAGCTCCTGTTCCAGCCTTTGTATTGATTTACATTATTCAACTGTAATTATGGTACAGAGCATTATAAAACAGGATTTGATTTTGAAACATTTCTTGGAACTGTCTACCCTTCAAAGTTTGAAAAGTAAGAGTCAATTTAATTACATCAACCTGTCATCAAACTTTTATGTAGATATTTTTGTAGAATTTTTAAACTCATTAAAGTATGATTATGTTGCGACACCTAAGGTTCTGCTCTAATTAACTCCCTCTGCAGTAATGATAAATCACCATTCAGTGCAGTGGTGAGGATATTTCTAAATTGTTAGCCCTGAGTAATTTGAATGCTGCTGCCAAGATACAGCCACACATATTAATGGAAAGCTGATTAATGATGCTTGCTCTGAATAGAAGTGGTGAGAGTAGTGGCACAAACCTCTGTGAGTTAATGAGATGGCCTATCTTATTTCATAAAAGTCTTACAATGCCAAAGTCAGAGGTTTTCTCAAGGAACTGGTTAAGCTGAAATAGTGTGTTCCTCTTAAAGAATAGGTCACTGTAAGATGCTAAAACTTAATCCAGCTGCTTTTCTTTCCCTTTTTTAATATTGGGTAGATTTCAGAACAACATGAGTATGAATTGGAAGCTAAAGTGGAAAGGTTGGGTAGTTGTTCTGACTCACCCAACCTATACACTTAATTTGTCTCCGTGGGTGGCTGGAAATCCTCAGTCCTCACCCCTACTGCTGTGAAATATAACAGCTGAACTGAGGAAAAGAAACTGCTTTTCATTATTCTATATATTGGACATAGGATGATATTTCAAACCCATTTTTGCAAAAAACCAAAAACTGTTTTTTCCCTTTCAGTGCATCTAAATTAATCCACAAAGATTTCAACATTTTAAAAATGGCAAGTTTTTGAAAAAAGGACATTTAAGCCAAAGGAAAAAAACAAAAATTTTAGGGTTCTAGCGTATGAACTTTCTAGGATTCCAAAATCCAGCCATGAGAGCTCTAACTGAACAAAGTGGAATAACTGTAAATAACAATAATGGTAATGAATGTAGTGTCTAATCAAGTTTTATGAAAGATCACTTTATATAACTGAATTCTTTTTCTAACTTGACTGTTCAGATGTAAGAAATGTTTAATTTATATTTATTCGCTAAATTTTATGGCATCAACATGACTTTTACAGCATCAACATGCCTTTCATCATTAAATATGATCAGTTCTAAAATAGAAAAATATAAGCCTTTAATCTTAAAGGCTTTATAACTCCACCTCATCTTATACACACACAGACCTATTATCCCAACAATTAAATTGATCTACAATACATTCAAAAGCCTTTCCAAGGAATTACACCTGAAGCATGCCAAGTGTGAGTCCTGGAAGACTGCTGGAGGGAGCAGAGGCATGGGTCCTGTTCCACTGAGAATATCGTGCCACCAGCCCTGGAGAAATCCGCCTGAACTGGCAGCGACAGTGATCCGGTGGTTCCTAATTCCTGAAATGGGACAGAGTCAGAGATTAACTTTTATATAACTGGCAATCAGACAACTGGGGTTTTTAATAACCAGCATCTTGAATTTCAGTTGGACATGAACAGGTGCCAAGAGAACACCACAGAATACTTGTATTTTACACTTATAGTGAATTGCCCCAGTGAAGAGAAGGGTCATTACATTCTGCACTAGTGAAAGCTTTTAGATACTTTTCATGAGTAGTCTGCAAATAGGGTGTTTTGCAGTCATCTGGCCTTGAGGATATAAAATCCAGGATCCAAGCGAGGTCAGCATTGGAAAGGTATGGTTGAAGTCCCTACACCAATGATATATTAAAAAAGAGACACTGTGCCACAAGCTGATACTTGAAGTTTCACTCTGACCTCAAGGTGGCAAGCTGAACTGACGAAGGCTGAATATACACTATAACACAAGGTATATGCACCACTGCAAGCAGGTATAAAGGGTGTAGCCGCTCCCAACCTCCTTCTGTTCCTTCTTATTGGATAGACTCCAGCAGAGAGGGGAAGAAGGGAGGGTCATGGAATGGACATGTGCAACACTCCTCGAAGAACAACAGTTACAGAAAGGTCGGTAAGCATTTCTTCTTCCTCAAGTGATTGTACATGTCCATGCTACTGTAGGTGACTCAGAAGCAGATTGATCTGGTGGTGGGCCCTTTGTCTATTTGAACAAGACGCCCGAATCTGGTATCATCCCTCGATTGATGGGCTATAGTGTAAAGAGAAGCAAACGTGCACTGACAACCCAAATGGGTGCTTTGTAAATGTCCAGAACAGGAATTTGTGCCAGGAAAGCTGCAGATGCTGAATGTACACTATTTGAATGGGCTAGCCCTCTAGCTGATGGAGTGATATTACCCAAATGGTAACACAAACTAATACAAGAAGAAATCCAGGAGGTATACCAGGTGACCTTTCATTCTCTCTGCCACCACAACGAACAATTATGATGATGATTTAAATTATTTAGTCTGGTTCAGATAAAAGGCTAAACCTCTTCTGACATCTAAAGAGTGGAGCTTTTCTTCATGTCTTTGAGCATGAGGTTTCGTGAAGAAAGTCAGCAAATAGATTGCCTGATTAATATGAAAGTTGGAAACCACTTTTCTCATGAACTTTGGCTGAGGGCAAACATAAACCTTGTCCTCATAGAAAACCATATATGGAGCCTCTCCTATTAGAGTTCTCAACTCACCCATTCTCCTTGCCAGAGTAATTGTGATAAAAAATGCCACCTTCGCAGGGAGGTGGAGTAAAGAACAAGTCATGAGTGGTTCGGAGGGTGGCCCCATTAACTTTGCTAATCCAGGTTGAGATCCCACTGGAGTATAGGTTCTTGTACTTCTGAGTATATTCTGTCCAGCCCCTTCAAAAACTTAATAGCGATGAGGTTCCAGAAAAGAGATCTGTTATTCACTGATGAATGGAAAACTGAGAGAGCTGCCAAATGAACCTTGATACAGCTCACTGCTATACCTTGATGCTTTCAGTACAGGAGATAGTCCAACATGTGAAGGATGGGGGCTTGCTCTGGATGAACACCTTTCTGGCAGGACCAGGTGGGGAAAGGCTTCCATTTAGCCAGGTATATACCTAGTTGAAAAGGCTTCCATTTAGCCAGATATATACTCTCTGCTATTTAGAAATACTTCTTGCTTGTCCTATTAGCCAGGATGGGCAGGGATGGTGTCCATAGCTTCGGTTTTGCGGAATGAGCAACAGAGAATTGATCACTTGATGATTACCTATTCTGTTCATTCCCTCTGAAGCACCTGGCATTTGCCACTGTTGGAAGATAGGATACTGGGCTAGATGGACCTTTTTTATGACCCAGTATGGCCATTATAATATCATTAAGTTCCTAAGATCCTTGAAGTAAGCTTTTTCTAATGGTGTTAGCCAAGAGGCATCCATGCTGTCAATGGCGGGACTACAGGCTTGGGTGGAGGAGGTAGCCATGGTCCTGGAATGGACCCATCTGGATCCAGTGGGAGAGAGTGGAGGTCTTACTGACAGGCGAGGAGGGTTGACATCCAATGCAGCTTAGGCTACACAGATGCTATAAGTATGAGGTGAGCATGGTTTTGATTCATCTTGGATAAGACTCTGGGGAGCAACAGGATCAGAAGGAAAGCTTAGAGTAGGGTGTTCTTCCAGGGAAGCAGGAATGCTTTTTTCAGTGAACCGGGGCTGACTTGCTGTTCATCCTTGTTGCAAACAGGTCCCCTTGGGGAATCCTCCACAGTTGGAAAATGAATCTGGCCATATCTGAATGTAGTGACCATTCATGGTGATGGGTGAAGGATCTGCTCAACTGAGATTCTGCATATTTTGTGCCCCTGAAAGGTAAGCAGCTCTGAGGTGAATGGAGTTGACTGTGCAGAACTCCCACAAGAGAATCATCTCCTGGCACAACTGAGTGGAACACACTCCTCCATGTCTGTTTACATAAAACATAGTTGCTGTGATTTCTGTTAACACTACCGGATTTTTTTTTATTCAATATGTGGAAGGAAGGCTAAACGCACAAGATGGACAGTTCTCAGTTAGCCGACATTAATATGAGCCTTCAGATACTGGGAAGACCAAAGACCCTGAGTCTGCAGTGACCTCATGTGTGCACCCAACCAAGGGAAGGAGGATACATCTGTGACTAAAATGAGCATTGGTTGCAGGGGAGTGAAATGAACCCTCATGCAAACTTCCAGAGGGTCTGTTCACCAGTCAAGGGAGGACAATACTAGCATTGGTAATTGAACCACCATGTCTAGGTGATGTCAGCATGGGGAATACACCTAAACTAACCATCCTAGTAGCCTTTTGAGGTGCAGTCTGGCATGCTGCACTACCTAGGTGCATGCTCCCATGTGCTCTAGGTGCTTGAGGCAGCTACATTCTGTGATGACAGGATGTGTTTTTTGTTCCCAAATTAAACCCCACAGCATTTTGAACCTTGATTGTGGCAGAAATGCTATAACCTTTGTAGATGCCAGACTGCTCCAATAAATTATATTCTCTTTACTGGTTTCAGAATTGATTTGTACACATCAACTACAACAGGGGCAATAGGCAGACCATGAGCCAAATCCAGACCACTAGACACTTTTGAATGGACCACAAAATCTTTTTATTTACTTATTATTATTATTATTATTATTATTATTGTTATTGTGGTGTGAAAAATGTTTCTCTGGAGTCTGGACCTTTACTATACCTTGACAAAGAACTCATGACTTGACAAAAAATAATTGACTACACCTAGAATAGAAGCCCCAGATTGTAGAAGGTAGACTGGATCATGGCTACACTGGACAGTATCTGAGACTTGGACCAGCCTCTCACCAGCAAGTCTTCAGGTAAGGAAGCACTTCAGGTAAGGGCCTGTCAGCAGCTCCTTATATTTTCACCAAGTGCATGGATGCTGGACATTTGAAGGAACACTGTGACCACCACCATGCACTTGGTGAAAATATAAGGAGCTGCTGACAGGCCCAATGGAAACACTGTGAATTGGTTGCAGAACCTCATTGACCACAAACCTGTGAAACTTCCAGTGGTTCTGGTGGATTGCCATGTGAAAGTAAGCATCTTTTAAGCTGAGGGCAGCATACCATTCCTCTTGCTCCGGGAAATGAATAATAGAATCTAGGATAACCATGAGGAGTTCTATTTTCTTCAGGAATTTGTTTCACTCTTTTAGATTGAAGATAGACCCGAGATTGCCTTTTGCTTTCAGAATAAGGATTCCCCTCCCCAGAGGAACTTCCTCTATGCGCCCCACTTGAAGGAGAGATAGGCTCTCCCAATGATGGATGGTCTTATGAGATTGGTCCCTGAGGAGGGATGGGGAAGAGGAAAAGAAACAAATGAGTCCGTATCCCAAATCCACCATACTTAAGACCCACTAATCTGATGTGAGGTGGGACCAAGCACTTAGAAACTGGGATGAATAGGGGGGTAGGAGCAGATAGTAATCTGTGGACTGGTAGATTGGATTTGACCTATGCATCAAAACTCTTGTTTGGATGAAGTCACTGGATGGGAGGAATCTGCGGTTACAGAAGAGGAGGGAGGTGGTGGTGACCTCCTATAATTTCAGCCCCTTTTCTCAGCAGATCTTAGGATCGAGGTCTAAAACCAGATATCAGTGGGTCTGCTGTGGCTGGAACTTCTTGCATTTTGTCAACGGTGTATAGCTTCCAAGCATTTCCCTGGAATCCTTTAGACTATGGTGACTGTCAATTGTCTTGTCTGAAATAAGAGAAACATCTTCAAATGGGAAGTCTTGGATGATCTGCAGGCCTTTGGAGGTAGGCTGGACAACTGCAGCTGTGAACATCTTCTCATAGTTACGGCTTGAGATGCTGACTCAGCTACATCCAAGCTGGCCTGAAGAGCTGTTCTGGCCACTAGCTTGCCCTCCTCCATCATCGTAGTGAATTCAGGTCTGCAGTCATCCAGTAATCTGTCCCTGAACTTCAATATGTTATTGCGCAAAGGGAAGTCATAGTGACCAACGAGTTCCTACTAATTTGCAATCAGAAAATGCAATCCCCATGTAGAACGAAGTTTTCTACCAAAAAGGTCCAGATTCTTTGAGTCCTGTTCTCTTGGTGCCAATGCCTGGTGCCCCTGCCTTTCCTGCTCATTAGCTGTGGCAATTGCTCAAGAGCCCAGAGGGGGATGTGTATATATGTGCTCAAATCCCTTACAGGAGACATAGTATCTCCTCTCGCCCTTTTTGCTGAGGTGGGGAGGGAAGATGGGGTCCCAGTACTGAATCTTATAACTACTATTACTTTAACTATAGACTATCTAAAACTCTACCTATGAGACTACTCTAAGTAAAACTGGGTATATTTTACAAGAAATGAGGAACGACCTTGCAGTAACAAGGCTGTAATTGCTCCAAAAACTGTTCCAGGCCATAAGAATGAACTGAGGGGGAGCAGCAGGGAGTGGCTCCACCCTTTATACCTGCACACAATGGGACACGGAAGCAGATGGCACTCAAACCATCCTGACAGGTACCTCTGAGAGAAAAAATTTCTGACAACCATCCACTGGACATGCACTCACTTGCAATAGAATGGACATGTGCAATCACTCAACGAAGAATCTGATATTCACTGGGAAGCCATGGCAGTGTGCTGATGTGTTCACCTAGACAGGTGTTGCTTTCAAGGAAGACCACAATCCTGTTTGAAACCTCTTCAGGGACATCACATTCATTCCAAGATACACATTAAGCCTGAAGATCACAGAAGTGTTAGAATCTGTGACCAGATCAGAGTCTCTTAGGATGAGGTACTGTCTTTTAGCTAGCATTAAGTAGAAGGCAGCATTTTTGACAGCTTTTGCCAGGTGGGTACAGTGAAGAGTTCAGAAGGACCCTAACTGCACCCTATCTTGAAAATTGAGGGAGTCTGTCCCTTAATCAAGGTTGACATCATAGTGTTTTCCTTTACCTACCAACATCACCTTTGTTCTCACCATGTTTAGCTCAGCCAGCTGTTCCTAGTCCTAGTGTGAATCTCTCTTAGGCTCTCAGACAGATGAAATGATACTATATTATTGTATGAGAAGTAGATGTAGAGCTGAGTGCCATCATGTCTTGCTAGCATTTCACAATTTCCCACAGCAGTTTCCCATAAATGTTGAATATAACGAGAGGGAAGACAAAGCCTTGCAGATTTCCACATGTGAAAGCTCTAGTGATGCTTCTGTATTTCCACTCCACCATCTTGGAACTGATGGGCAGTTGTGGCTATACTTCTGGCAGACAGTGATGACTAATAGATTGGCAAGATTTTTGGCATCTGCCTCGTCTGGTCCCAGAGAAGTTTCATATGCTGTAGCATTATTTAATTAATTATCCTTCAGTTTTTGCTATTACATTGATAACTAGAATGTATAATATATCTACAGTAAAATAGGATTCTTAAATTTCCCTGTATAAACACAACTTAATGAAAGAACATTCTCTAGATGGCACACCAAGGCTATGGAGGTTTAGTGCCAGGGAGGATTAGAATCATCACTAAGAAGTGATTTCTGCTTTCTTCAGCCACAGACGCAATAAATTCAGAATTAACAGGAGATGAATTGCAATTCCTTCACATGCCATCTAAATTACTTCATCAGCTTAGGTTTGTCCTCTCCTGGCTCAGGATGAGGTCTGAACCCAAGCAGAGTAATCTTTAAACATAACAGAGTGAGGAATTCCCCCCACTGTGTAAGATTCAGTAGCACTCTCATAATATTCTGGATCTGAAACTGCCTTAAAAATAGGTTGCACTTATCTTGCTATGAAGGCTGATTTCTGTGAAGGAATTTGGTGCTATGACAAAACAGTATAATACACCTCTGCCAACTCCATGTTATTGAAACCTTTTACCTAGTTGTTAAATTGTATTGCCTGTGCAAGTGTATGGACTGAACCATGTCACTGACTTACACTGATTAGCAAAGGAAAACACTCCATGGAGTTGCTGCTTCTTTTATTAGAGAACGCTTTAAGTCACTGTGCATTCTTTGTTTAGCTTTGTTCTTTTCTTCAAATTACACATGAAATGTAAAGCTGCTATGCAATCGGATATATTCTGCAAGACAGTGTCCTGCTTATAGCTCTGTGCAACCCAGCAGGATGATGTAATGTTGTTGGACTGTCTCGTTTCACTAGAGTGAGACAGGCTGGAACTGCCCCAGCTTTCAAAGATTTTTGGCCCTTTGAAATGCACAGACAGGACAGATTCATTTGGAGACCAATGGCCAGTGCTCCAGTATTGTCTGGAACAATTTGTTTCAGTTGTTTGACGATCAAAAATTAATAGCTACCCAAATTCTAAGTGTAACCAATGCTCCAAAACTATATGATAATCTATACTAGCAGAAAAAAATACTGGATAAGGGGTAGTGCACATCTGCACAGTTCCAAGAGTGGACTAAGGTGAGGAAGCAATTGTGGCTCTGAAAATGGAGGAAGTAATTTGCCACTGATCTTTACCAGTAACAGATTCCTTCCCCTTTGGTGCTGGCTCAGCACTCTCTAGTCCCACCCTGTAGCTGCCCACTCCAAATCCATTTCTGGGGGTCAGGGAGTAGTGGCCCCACAGAGGCTGCTCTCCCTTTCTGCCTGTCCTATGACCTATAGTGAAACTTTTGCCCCCTTATTCCCTCCACAGGTGAATAGGCCAATCAACAACTTTGCCCTTAGACACTGAATATATGAAATCACTATACATTTCTCATCTCCAGGGGGAAGGCATGTGGATGGGAATTCTATCAGATGGTATTTTCAGAGAAGCAGGTAAGTAACTACTCCTCTCAAAGATGCAATATCAACAGGATTCAGATTGTTGGAGGCAAAAACCTCAAGGGAAGATTCCACAAACCCACTGGTATTCTCCAGTCATGGAGGGAGACAAAGTTACTGCAGAAATCTGAAGTTTACGCTACAAAGACTTTACGCAAACAAATGATGAGGATCTTCAAGAAAAAACTGTAAGAGCCATTGGCTGTGTTCCATTCTCCAGTCCTGAGTGTTCCTTTTCAAGGTGTCCAAAGCCAGCCTGCCAAATATCAGGAGTCATAAGAGACTGAGAGAGGCCGTATCAGAGATTTGACAGGACTGAGATGCAACATCAACAGCATGCTCAGAAGAATTTCCTTGTCTGACCAGTGTAAAGGGAAGATTCTAGCTTTCTCTTTGGATCCCAACAATAATGTTCTTAATAATACACTGTGAGTGTATGTTAACTTTCTCAGTCAGTCTCTCGAAGAATGGAGGCAGAGGTTTGTGTCAGCAACAAATATGAACTGAATTTGCTGGAATAAGTACATTTTTAATAATCAAAAGAAAGGCTGTTTAGAACAGTTTGCGCCATTGTTTTGAAACTTAACAGCATCTTATCTATGTTTACATTTAGGGAGAATAATGGCTACCTGTTAGTCAGCTGGAAAATCAGTCCATGAGCATAGCCTACTGGATTTTAGAGAAATTGCACTAGAAGTAATTGATTTTTAAAAGATTTTTGGTCTTTAGGCACTGATATGAAGTGTTACTTTTTTCCCTCTTGATTCACTTTCCATGGTATCCTAATATAAAATAAAAAGTGAGCTGCTGAAAACCCAATTAGCAAGCCAGCTCCATCAATAATAACTATACTTTAAATTAAAAAAAACCACATAAGTGTGGTTTAAATGAAATTTGCTTGTTTTATTTCAATAAATAACAGCATGATTTGAAAAAAACGGAGTACTTGTGGCACCTTAGAGGCTAACAAATGTATTTGAGCATATGCTTTCGTGAGATACAGCTCACTTCATCGGATGCATTCGGTGGAAAATACAGTGGGGAGATTTATATACACACAGAGAGAACATGAAACAATAGGTTTTATCATACACACTGTAAGTCCAGTGATCACTTAAGATGAGCTATTACCAGGAGGAAGGAGGGGGGGAAGGAGGAAAACCTTTCATGGTGACAAGCAAGGTAGGCTAATTCCAGCAGTTAACAAGAATATCAGAGGAACAGTGGGGGGTGGGGTGGGAGGGAGAAATACCATGGGGAAATAGTTTTACTTTGTGTAATGACTCATCCATTCCCAGTCTCTATTCAAGCCTAAGTTAATTGTATCCAGTTTGCAAATTAATTCCAATTCAGCAGTCTCTCGTTGGAGTCTGTTTTTGAAGTTTTTTTGTTGAAGGATAGCCACTCTCAGGTCTATAATCGTGTGACCGGAGAGACTGAAGTGTTCTCCGACTGGTTTTTGAGTGTTATAATTATTGACGTCTGATTTTTGTCCATTTATTCTTTGACGTAGAAACTGTCCAGTTTGACCAATGTACATGGCAGAGGGGCATTGCTGGCATAGCCTCAGAAACAACTCTGACATCATAATCAAAAAGGCTGACAAAGGAGGTGCTGTCGTCATCATGAATAGGTCGGAATATGAACAAGAGGCTACTAGGCAGCTCTCCATCACCACTTTCTACAAGCCATTACCCTCTGATCCCACTGAGGGTTACCAAAAGAAACTACACCATTTCCAGCAGTTGACAAGAACATGTGAGGAACAGTTTGGAGGGAAATAAACATGTGGAAATAGTTTTACTTTGTGTAATGACACATCCACTCCCAGTCTTTATTCAAGCCTAAATTAATTGTTCATACAAACTGTGAGAGGCTAATTAGTTAAGATGAGCTATTATCAGCAGGAGAAAAAAACTTTTGTAGTGATAATCAAGATGGCCCATTTAGACAGTTGACAAGAAGGTGTGAGGATACCTTTAGGGAAATAGATTCAATACGTGTAATGACCCAGCCACTCCCTGTCTCTATTCAAACCCAAGTTAACAGTATCTAGTTTGCATATTAATTTAAGCTCAGCAGTTTCTCATTGGAGTCTGTATTTGAAGCTTTTCTGTTGCAAAATTGCCACCCTTAAATTTTTTACTGAGTGGCCAGAGAGGTTGAAGTGTTCTCCTACTGGTTTTTGAATGTTATGATTCCTGATGTCAGATTTGTGTCCATTTATTCTTTTGCAATAGAGACTGGGAGTGGTTGGCAACTTCCAGCTTATCTATATGTATATATATTTCTTCTTACTATATGTTCCATTCTATGCAGCCGATGAAGTGGGCTGTAGCCCACAAAAGCTTATGCTCAAATAAATTTGTTAGTCTTTAAGGTGCCACAAGTACTCCTGTTCTTTTTGCGGATACAGACTAACACGGCTGCTACTCTGAAAACTAAGATGATAGTGCAGGCTGAGGGAGCCAGACATATCAGGGATAGGAGGTCTGTGTGAAAAGGGAGACCCATCCTATGTTTGGGGGTTATCAAAAACCTAGATATTTGAGGTGGTTATCTGAATTGAGCTTGTTTAACATATGACATTTTGTAGAGTTACTAATGCTTAAGCCTAACATAGCTATAGTGAATTTTATTTCATTCACAGAGGACTTACTTGAACCTTAAAGTTGTTCATATACTATAAAAGTAAGGACATATGCTTATAAAAGTAAACCATCTTTAGATGTTAAGGGACAGAATTACATACTAACTAAAGGACATTCACAGCTGTTATCAAAACTCTCAGATTGGATGGGAGGCTGATAACATGCTGGTTGTCTCTGGCTTGTTTTAGTTTCCTTAGTTTCAATCTTGTCGCTGATCTCCAGCAGCTTCTCTGCTTGCAATTCTTATTTGACCTTTTTGTTGCAAAGTTATTGTGGAGGCTTTAAATAGTTCTTTATGAGATCTCAGTGGGCATTTCAATCTGAAATTCAGGAAGAGTTCTTGTTATAATCCTAAGAATCAGCATATACAAGCTGACCTGCAGTTTAGTGTTCATTTCAGTCCCAAATGTCTATTGTCTCTCACAGCAGGTACAGAAGAGCACAGTATAAGGAAAAATACTGTTTATTAAAACTGCTGTGAAACAAGAATTAGGGGTTTAGCATGAAACTTCAAATTCTTAAACCAAGATGTCCTTGCCATCATTTTAAATTTTTCAGCTAGTACTAATGCTGTAAAGATGAGGATTTTTTCTTTCAAACCTTTTGCCTATCTCAAATAATATGATATATTTTAAATCTTTTATGCAATTGTTTCTAAATCCTTGCAATTTTGGTAACAGAAAAACATGAATGGATCCGGATTTTGCTTATAGAATAGGGATATTGAAAATTAATATATTGTAGGAATATATATTATTGTAATATATTATAATAGGGATATTGTATATTGAAAATTAATTTGTGCTAAGTGGTGAACTAAACGTATCCCCAAATACCTAGTAAGAATCCTGCTTTTATTTTATTTTGCTCATAGTGGGTTAGATTCTGTCCCTCATACTCCCATGAGTAGTAATTTACTGGGCTTGATTCTGAGATTTTTACTCATGTTGAGTAAACCTTACTCTGTCCTCAATAGGAACAAGGTTATTAGAATCTGGTCCATTGATTTCAGTGGGCCTACTCATAGAGAAAGGTATTACTCAGCCTGAGTAAAGGTGGAGGAAGAATATAATCATAAATAACAATATCAAGTATTAGTCAAAGAAAAAGAAAAGACACAAGGAGACCCAGATATTGGTCTACATTTTCAATGGAAGAAGAAAAGGAGTACTTGTGGCACCTTAGCGACTAACAAATTTATTTGAGCATAAGCTTTCGTGAGCTACAGCTCACTTCATTGGATGCATTCTTAGTCTCTAAGATGCCACAAGTACTCTTTTTCTTTTTGCGAATATAGACTAACATGGCTGCTACTCTGAAACCTGTCATT
Organism: Dermochelys coriacea; assembly: GCF_009764565.3. Classification (NCBI taxonomy): domain Eukaryota; kingdom Metazoa; phylum Chordata; order Testudines; family Dermochelyidae; genus Dermochelys; species Dermochelys coriacea. The sequence goes on from NC_050069.1 coordinate 56,829,205, forward strand.
TTCAATGGAGACTGCTAAAATTAGCATATATTGTGAGAGTTTGTTCTTTTTGCAAAAAGATTCTGAAAACCCATATTTCTGCACAGCAAGGTAGATGAGCTCTGTTATACAAATAATTGTTGCTGTTGTCACTCTCACCATGTTCCCACTTTTATTTTTATTTTTAAATTGACACCTTTGCTTTTATGTTTCATTCTGTTTCATCTACAACTCAATTGCTTCCAATTTCACAGAAATAGAGAGAAAAAAATTGTTGTTCATAACAAAATGTTAAGCTACACGGATTTGTACTTCTGTTTTGCTCAGTATCGCTTAGACAGAGGCTCAAAGAAATAAAACAAAATTTGTATAGAAAAATGTATTAGCTCGATATCAGGATGGGATGCAGTAAATATGCTTTCTTAAAGAGCCTTTAGTTCCAGTAGCAACAACGTGAGGATTTCCTTTGCTTTAAAGACCTTCTGCTCTAAGTTTTTCTTTTAGAATTTCTCCCACATATTAACTTAGAAGAGTAAAAACCTTTATTTAATTATTTGCAATGACACAGTGGCAGTGACCCAGGTGCATTTCCCATCAGCTGTGACATCTCAAATGATTTCAAGGAGGATGATGTAATAGGTTGTATTAGCAATGGTCCTTTTATTTCCTGATAATTCATGCTATCACACTTTAAATAGCATTGGGTTATCCAATGACAACCACACTCTTAATCTCCATTGTTTTAGCTGGTACAAGTAGGGCTTCTATAACTTTAGCAACCATTTCACTTTGTGTTCAAAGAACTCACAGCACTCATCTGATAGTTAAGACCCTCTGATCTATAACCTGGTGCCAAGAAGTTTGAAATTGAAATGCGTGCTGCACCCCTTCCCACACATTGTCTTCCTTTCTGCAAATGAGACTGAAAGCACCACATTTGTGACTTTCCCATTTCTAGCTCCAGACCTGAATTTCCTGAATGGCAGTGCATAATATTATCCGATAGACTGACAGGACAGATTTTATATAGTCTTTAAAATCACTGTACTTTGCAGTTCATTTCTACAGTGATGACCAAAGGGCTCAAAACAGTCTTTGTATACTATAAATTAGCACAAGCTGCCCAAGTTTTGGTGCAGAAATGTATGACTAGCAGTACTATTTAAACTGAATGACATAAATCACTGGGGATGAGCTTATCAAAACGGAACCATGTATTCTGCATATTAACTAAGGGCTGTTTACTCTGATAAGTCAATAGGTAGAAAAAATTCTAAAAACATTTTGTAACATGAAAAGACTTGAACTGAAAATATATTCAAGCTTTAGCTTTCATATTGGTCAACCTTTTGTTTTCATCTCGCATACCAGCAGGGTGGTGGAAATCCCATTTCCCAGATAGCACAAGCTGGCTGAGAGAAATCATTTTCTTCATTTCATTTAATTTCTTGTGCAGAGTGGGCTAAGGATATAGCCTGGAGGCACCCTAGGGTTCAATGTACTAATATGCCAAAGCACAAAATTGAACAGGAAATTCAGAATGAAAACAAATAGCCACAAAAAACTATGTGAAATGCACAGACAGTAATTCAGGTATCTTGGAGTATTCAGTATTATCTTCTTTCTACCTGATAATAATGTACACAAAGGAAATATTTCAGCAGCGTGAAGGTGGTGACAGTTACACCAATCAAAATAATTAAAGATAGTCAAAAGTTATGCTGACACTCACTCCTTGCTCTGTTAGATCTACATATTCACCTATACATCAAATAAAATCTCCTATGCTTGGAGATCTCTGCAATCATAGAATCATAACTATATGGGGATGGAAGGGACCTTGAGAGATCTAGTCCAGTCCCCTATGCTAAGTTGGGACGGAGTATACTTAGATCATTCCTGACAAGTGTTTGTCAAACCTGTTCTTTAAAACCTCCTGTGATGAGGATTCCACAGCCTCCATTGGGAGTCTATTCCAGTACTTATAGTTTGAAAGTTTTTTCCCAATATCAAACCTAAATCTCCCTTGCTGCAGATTATTTCTTGTCCTACCTTCAGTGGACATGGAGAACAATTGATCACAGCCCTCTTTATAACACCCTGTAAAATAACTGAAGATTGTTATCAAGTCCCTCCTTCTTTTCTCAGGACTAAACATACTCTTTTTTAATCTTTCCTCATAGGTCAGGTTTTCTAAACCTTTTATCATTTTTGTTGCTCTCATCTTGACTATCCAATTTTTCCTACAATGTAGCACCCAGAAATTGACATAGTACTCCAGCTACGGCCACACCCTGGGTGGAGGAGGCAGTAAGAAGGCACCTTACTCACACTGCTGCCCAGGCACTCACTCATCAGCTCCTTTCCACCAACCGCCGTATCACCACACCCCACTCCTCTCCACCAGTCACCCTGCTGACCAATCTCCAGGATGTCTTCAGGTTCCACCACTTAAAACAGCTCTCAGTGACTTCAGCTGTTAGTGGGGAGCCTCACTGCTGTGCACACTAGGCAGTCTCTTGTATCAGAGACACTGTCCCAAAGCAGATCTAACACTTAGACCTAGATATCAGTGATTTCAGCTCTACAATGTGTGATAAGACTCTCAATTGAATCTAAATTAACTCTTATATTATATAGTGAAGATTGAAACAAATAGTATCTAGGACCCAAATATACAAGTACTTATCCCCACCCTCTCTCAGCTCACTGGGCTTTGAAACCCATGTCCCCTGACTGGCGAGTGCTGTTTAGTTTAGGGTGAGTCCCTCAATAAGGGTATACCAAGTACAGTTTGGTTGTCCTTGGTTCACACAACAAGGATAACAATGCTTTATAACTCCTGCCCCAATAACAGGAGACTGGGGGTCGAACACCAGCCAAAAGTGATCATTTGGGCAAGCAATTCCATCATGCTGAACATGTAGGCAGGCTGGGTGTGCCCATGCAAATGAGATCAGCTCCTGAAGTCCTCTTCCACAGCTCAACACCCTGCTTACACTTATCACTCTCACTCCATTATATAAGTCATTAATGAAGATATTGAATAGTACCAGACCCGGGACAGAGTCCTCCCAGATCCCACTTGATATGTCTCCCCAGATTGACAGGAAACCATCAGTAACTACTCTTTGAGTATTGTCTTCCAACCAGTTTTGCATCCACCCTATAGTAAATTCATCTAGACCATATTTCCCTAGATGCTTACACAAATATCATGTGGGACCATGTCAAAATCCTTTCAAAAATCTATATCACATCTACAGCTTCCCCCTATCCATTTGGCATGATCTGTTCTTGACCAACCCATGTTGGCTATTACTTATAACCCTGTTATGGTTTAGATGCTTTCAAACTGATTGTTTCCAGTATCTTTCCAGGTATCCAAGTTAGGCTGACTAGCCTATAATTCCCTGGGTCCTCTTTGTTCCCCTTTTTAAACATATGTACTATATTTGCTCTTCTCCAGTCAGCTGGGACCTCACCTGTCCTCTATAAGTTTTCAAAGATAATTGCTAATATTTCCAAGATTGTTTCAGCTAGTTCCTTAAGTAACCTAGGATGAATTTCATCAGGTCTTGCCAACTTGAATACAATCTGAATTATTTAAATATTTTAACTTATTCTTTCCCTAATCTAGCTTCTGTTACTCCCCCTTTTTGGAATATTAATTGCGCTAAGCATCTGGTCACAGTTAACCTTTTTAGGGAAGACTGAAGTCTCTTTGATGTCATCCATTAGTAGCTCTCCTTCCCTGCTAAGTAGAGAACAATGAGAACAAATTGGCAGAACAGGAATGGAGTGTCACCTTTAACTGAGAGCCTCATTCTCTACCTCTTTCCACCTGTGCAAAATTAGTGTAAAATACTACCAGATTAGACCAGTAATGTTTTACACATTTGAATTCATTTTTCAGAATATAAATGATGACCCAAAGTGTATGGCAATGGAGAAGCAGGCTGTGAGTTTTCTTGCTTCCATCAACTTGTGTCATATAAACTTGTACTAGGATGTAGTTGTGCATTTAACAGTAGCCCTTGCAACACTACCATTTTCTAGGTAGATGACATTTGGAAACAGTGTATTCTGAGGCCAGTCAATGTATTGGATGAGGGCTCGCATCATGGATCTATTGGATGTTTTTGGAAGCTAGGAGGAAAAGATTAATCAGGGCACATGTCCAAAGTAGGGGAATAGAAGATGGTTTTGGCAGCTGTGTGGTGGGTGAGATATACATGTTTGGGAAGACAGTACAGGGACTGGGAAGTTCTGAAGTGGTTTGGGTGCATGGACATTGGAAATCTTTAGCACAGACCGGTCAGGTTACAGCCGAGGGATAAATGAAGATTCCAGGATCTGGAAGTCAGGCAAAATAGGAGTGCATATTTGGGCTGGTAGAAGGAGAATTCTAGCAGCTGAGATGACAGCTGGGCCACGCCAGAATGCAAGTCTATAAAATAGGCATGCTCCAACAGGAATACACTTGCTGTTTATTGGCATGAATTCAGACAGCTAGGCAGCTGGGAATGGCCTCGCTCACCTATTGGAAGTAGAAGTAATTGGAAACAGGAGAAACTGAAAGATCAGACAACTGAGAGGAAGTGCTCTATGCAAATTTATGATTCTCCTAAGGTGGGAATCCTTAGCTTCTTTCTCATGGTAGCTTCAGAAAGAGGTCTTGAATGGGTAGAAAAAAATCATTTAAAATTGTTTTTTTCAATGTAAAATGATTCGCTCATCAAAATGAAAATTTATGTGGAAAGTCAATTTTCAACTCTATTTTTGGGTTTTCATCAAAAACTTTTGGACCTGGGCTTTTCTGACACAAACCCCAAAACATCTGAAGACATATTTTGATGAAAGCAAAATCTTCTTTGTTTTTTTCAAAACATTGCACAGGAACAAATCATTTTTTCCACATGGCTTGATGTAGGCCCCAGTCTAGCAAAGCACTTAAACAAATGGATCATTTTAAGCATGTAAGAATTCCCATAGAGTTCAAGGGAATTTTTGACATGCCTAAAGTGACGCAAATGCTTTAAGTGCTTTGCTGGATCAGGGCCTTAGCATAGACTAGCTTCTGGCCTCATAGTCCACAGGGGATCCAATATTAGTTGAGAACGGATTTCTGATATATTTAATTTATGTTGTCATTCAATAATATAATGTACTGACAATTAGATTATCTATGATTTATTAAAAATAGATGTGTATTTCCTTCAACAAACCTGTTACAAATATATTCAAAATACATGGTTTTTCCATATGGAGGCTAAACCAAAATGTTCTGACAATATGTTTTTGTCTAAAGGTTTAGCAAAGTTAGGGTTTCTGATAGTAAGTACATCCAGGTACTTTTCAGACAACTATTGCACAAGCTTCATCACACAGCTGTACCAATGTACATCTACCCTCAACACCATCCGTTTTACTTCTACACTGGTGAGCAGTTTCTCATGGGAGTAAATGGACCTATGCTTCTGAGTAACTGCTCACCAAGTCGATAAATGTCCTAGTGCTGTGGTGGTGACAAGTTCTATACAAGAGCCACCTTAATTCTGAATTCTCTGCTGTAATACTCAAAGTTGTTTCATAAAATTTTCTTCAAAGTTTGCTTTTCTTTTTCTTGGAAGAATTTTAAATAATTTTTGTGGCACTTTGTTTGGTGATTTTTTCCCGGTATTACAGACAAAGTTTTGAAGACAAAATTTTGTTGTTTTATCAATGCGAAAGGGAGCAAATCTAATGGCAAAATGAAATCAAGAGGTTTTCATCACCCTTCTTGTTTATTTTCTATTCAATGTCTCAGCATTATTCTAGTAATAAACACTCCCCTAGTCCCTCTTCTATGTGGAATATACATTTCAACAAATAGTGGATATGAATGTCTCTCTTTGTTTCTGTGACGTTTTTGTTTCTTGATGTTTAATTTTCCAGTAAGTTATAATTTATTACCACGGTCACGATTGTACAAACCATTCATCAACTAAGAAAGTCCTATTTATCATAGCAAGAATGAATGTTGAGGTAGTTATGAATGGTAAAGATGAGAAGAATTTTTAGAAAGCATGGAAAATAACTGATTATATCTTATATACGTGACTACTGTAAGGGTATTCGATGAGGAAAGCAAAAATCAAGAGACAACAGGGATTTGCTTGGGGTTGTAAGGGATAATTATCCACTTTTTCTCCTCCTAACCCTGTAGATTCAACACAGCCAGTGTGAACGGGACACAGAATCAATTCACTAAGTAGTTATTTGCTGTTCACTGAATGCACTGGGAAGCCTTTTCAGGATGCAAAGTCCTATATAATTGACAAACAATGCTTTCAAAACTTAAAAGGTGTGCATTAGTAACAGTATTCATTTAATTAATAATGGGTCTGTGATGTGATTTCATATAACCTAGCTGTGTCCCCAGCCATCTATACTCAGTGTAAGGAAGTTAAATTAGAAAGAGCTGACACTAGGGCAGACTAGTGTTGTTTTCCCCCTGCTGATTTGCTATGCTTATCTGAGCTAAGGGCAATATGGCTCAAATAGCAGATGTAGCCAAGACTGGCTTTATTCAAAGCACTCTCAGTTCTCATAGCCACATGAACCATTCAGGAAGAAGAATGAAATCATGGGCAAAAACAAGTGTGCTGTGCTGCTTTGAAGTCTTAGGGAAACAGAGGATTTTTTTACCTTTATGTTTCCTTGTTTGATTTTTTTTTTTATTCCTCCACATCCCTACAGAAAGGCTTCATAAAGCACACAGCATTTGAAAGGTTTCTATGCTTTACAGCCTAAATCAATGCTAACATTAACTGTAAAGTATTATTTCAAGCAAATGCTTTCTAACACCCTTTAAAATTTCTAGAACTCCAGCGCTGTACTGTCCCCATCCCAACCCCCCGCCCTCTTAGAGAGGGAGGTTGGGAAATAAGTACAAGGTGACTGCCCAACAACAGCTTGACTCCTGAAAAAGCTGTGCTGCCTCAGGACAAGGGAGGGCAGAGAAAGAGTGCAGAAGGACCAGCCTCTCTTGGGGCAGAGTGTTCCAGTCCCTGGAGGCCTCCCCAGATGCCAGTCAGAGAACACATATTGCGCCACCTTTTTTTAAGCAGAAACTTTTACTATAGGTCTGTACAGCATAATGGAGTCCTGACCTGGAACTTGGAACTTCAAGGTCCTACAGTAATACAAGTAACAATAAAATGCATCCGATGAAGTGAGCTGTAGCTCACGAAAGCTTATGCTCAAATAAATTTGTTAGTCGCTAAGGTGCCACAAGTACTCCTTTTCTTTTTGCGAATACAGATTAACACGGCTGCTACTCTGAAACAAGTAACAATAGTTAGGCATGCATCCTCATTACACTCCCTGGAACTAGCTGAAGGATTGTGACTTGGAAGCACAAATCCTTCCACTGGGGAGGACCTATCACGTGCTGGTACATCTGCACCGGCATAATTCCTTCTGCACTGACTGTATACAGTAAAATGTATATTGCACACACAATACTGATAACAGAGAAATAGATTCACACAATGAAAAGACTTACCGGATTGCCATTAATATATGAGGGTTTAGCTCTTTGCTGCTTTTGACTCAGATTATGTTGTGATTTACCTTAAATGATAGAGGAGTAACAGCTGTCCAGAGTGTGCCCACACATGTCATAGAAAGGGAGGATTCTAACCAAGACTGATTTTTTTCATATTTGCAATTTAATACCTTCCTTATAAAAATAAAATTACGTTTTGTATAATTGTAAAGGGTATAAAGGAACTCACTCGTGGATATTTTTTCTTGGATGTGAGAACATTTCAGAAGTAGGAAGATTTCTTGATAGCCATACCCATGGTACTTGTATTCATTATAGCTGCAGAGATTCAAACTGTGGTGAACAAGGTTTCCATGATTTTGCATCTTTTTCCCTGATTTCTTTCCCATTTCCTTTTAAACCCCACCAGGCTCAGGGAAGACACTGTCCTCCACACACACACAAAAAAACAAAACAAAACAAAAACCCCACACACCACCCTCTTTTCTAGTACAAAGGGTAAAAAGAATATTCTGTCTCTGTGTGTCTAACCCTGGTAAAAAGATGTGCGAAGATTCTGCCCTGCCATGCACTTACCACCATTAAAAATAAATCAGCGTTTGATGACAGAAACCACATCATCCTGTAGAGAATAACATGGTTATATCAAATATCACTTGGTGGTCAGCCTTTTAATATAGTCAGTCAGTTTTAGAAACCACAAAGTTTAAGGACTGAATTGCTTTAGTGCCCAGATTTATTTGATAAACATGTCTTGTAACTATAGAGTATACTATCACATTTCTAAGCATTATTTGTTAGTTACAGAGAAGAGTCCTATAGTAATTAAGATGTAGTTATGCAGTTTTAAGAAAAATGAATTGGTCATGTAATATAGGGCCTTTTGTATGCAGAGGAGCCGATTCAGTATCTATATTTATAAGCCACACATAACAGTATCTTTTAGACTATAAATTCTTTGGGCCGTGTCTTTCACTTACTATATGTTTAAAGAACATTTAACAGAATAGGGCCCAAGACCTGGCTGGCCATTAGATACTACTGCAATATAAATATTAAAGAAAATATATATTGTTTTGTGAATATTTTGCTTCATTTGTGATGAATTTCAGTTCTGGTGCTGTTTGGCCTTGACACTGCAGTCCTTCTACAGACTGACTGGAATGAGAGTCCCACATTCAGAACAAATGCACACCTAGGCCCTAGTGAATTTTGGATTCCTGAACAGATGCACTGCAGGGTACCAATGAAAGTACAAAATCAAGTTCAAAATGGATACAAGAATATTTTGTTTTATGGAATCTTCGCTTCAGCTCTACAGTGGTCAAAGATACCATTTAAAGTAAACCGTACCAAAACAGAATTCTAGCTGGAAGAGGCGAATATGGTTTTCTAGTCCAGTATTAATAGGACTATAATGGCTGGCAGTATTTAGTGGCCATGTATCCTAGTGTGGGCATTGAAGAACTTTTTTGATATCTCTGCAAGTAGAGTCAATGTGCATCTTGCCTGTCACCTGAGAATGTGCTATAAGCAAATTATATGGGAAATACACAGAAGTGGGTGAATATCTGTGACGTTACCCAGGGTGTAACTGGACTGATGGACAGCTGAGTGTCTTTTACATGGCTTTGCTGTGAGACATACGACTCCTGGTCTGCTCACACACAGCCTCCAGCATGTAAATCACACCCAGTTATGCTGTATGAGTGCTATAACCAGCCACTCAAGAGTTATACTGCAGGGCAACACCACCCAACTCCCAGACTTTCCCCCAGAAATGTGCATCAGGGACTGCCCAGCACCCTTCTGTACAATACAAGCTCATATCAATAGAAAAATTATATGCACAAATCTTGTTACTCCACTCCAAACACACTGGTTTATATAAGACAATGGAACAAATTTACTAATTACAGAAAGAGTAATGAAACATAAGTCAGAATTGGTTACAAAGGAATAAAATAAAATAAATTAAAAAACACATTAAAATTAATTTAAGAAGCTAAGTGAATACAAAACAAAAAGGTGTCTCTCACTATATGTTCCAGCAGTCTTATTGGCTGAACCTCTTTCAGTCAGGATCTCCCCACTAGTTCAGTGCTGCTTCCTTTGTCCTTGAGGTGTTGATGCCGCCGAGGGTAGAGAGCAAGGGAAAGCTGATTTGGAGCATCTGTACTCTCCTCTTATAGTCCTTTCTCTTGTGCAATAATCATCTCCAGCTGATGTTCAGGAGACAGAAAGTCTGTAGATAGGAACCTTAACCTGCCTCTGTCAAAATGTTAGGGTTTTTTTGCCCACACCCTCTCTCCTGCAGAAGAGTGGCCACCTAATCAAGTGATGGTCCATTTGATCTCGTTGACACTTGGCTGAGATGTTGGCTAGCCTTTCATCTCTGGGAAATTTGTTTGTAACTGCCCTCCAGAACATGTTAGAATATATCTTGGTAATATTATACAGTGGAATCTTATATCTTTACAGACCCTGTTGCCACGCATATTTTACCAGGATAACAATGATAAGCAAATCATGAGTTTTCAAATTGTGTAAGGTACCATATGCTTTGCACAAAATTTAACAAAGGGGTACAGACTGTCACAATATTGCAAAATGTTTTCAATTATCAGTTTGAAATGGAAGAATCATTTCCATGTATATATTTTCAATACATACAATAGAAAAAAAATCAGAGGTCTGTGTCCAATGCTTCTAGAGTCCATCATGTCTCAGGTAGCAATGCGAAGACTCACTGGTACAGCACTTCCTGCTGGTCATCTCAGGAATTAGCTCTCCAGCATACAGAGCGCCTCCTACTGCTGGCCCCATGTCCCTCCCAGATCCCAGTACCCTTTGCCCTGGGGTTCTGCCCCAGCAGTACCCCCACACTCTGGGTCTCCCCTCCCAGGGGAGTCCCCAACCCTCTAAACCCAACTTGCCTCAGGGGCTACTGCTAGTCATCATCTAGCCCCCCCACTCACTGGGGCAGACTGCAATCTATAAACCACTCATCACTAGCAAACAGTGTTTGGACCTGCTGCCTTTCCCTGCAACCCAGACCTCTCAAAGCCTTCCTGTCAGGCCACAGCCTGGGAGGTCACCAGGCCTGAGCTCCCCAGCTCAGCCTGCCCCTTCCCCAGCACTGCTCTGTCCACAGTACCCTTTGCTCCTTCAAACAGCTTGGTCCATCTCCCTCCCAGGCTAGAAAGAGATTCAGTTGCTGCTGGCTCATAGCCCTTTTATAGGACCAGCTGTGGCCTGATTGGGGTGTGGCCCCAGCTATGGCTGCTTCCCCAATCAGCCTAGCCTTTCACAGCCACAGCCCTCTCCAGAGCTGCTTTTAATCCCTGTTCTTCAGGAGTGAGGCAACTGCCCCACTACATCCCACATCCACTAAATCAGCCCCTTTGCTACCTAGTGCTGGTATAGATTGGGTATGCAGTGACTCAGGAGCAGCAGCATAGTTTTGTTTTGATGCTCTTTATTTTAGGGGATAATATTGTTCAGTGTTTTTAGGGTTATCAGTCTTTAAAATCAACAAGTTGACTATTTAATTAAGGGGTTTAGATCAGTTCAAAGCTAGTCTGGGATTGTCTCCGATTTTGGACCATTCAATATTTAATCTTTATATCCTTTAAATTACTGATATGATTTTCTTCAAACTTTGACTATTTTATAGAACTTTATCATTTTGAAACTCATGTCTTATCTTTGGTCTTTAGACTTTTTTGTGTACTCTGGGGTGACTAATGCCATAACATCTATATCACCTTACGTAGGGAGCTTGAGCCTGAGCCCAAACATCTTCACTGCTGTTTTTTAGCTTCACGGCCAGAACCCTGCAAGACTGTCACCTGATACACATCAGCCATGGGTGTTTTATTGCAGTGTAGACATACCCTATATTATATGCCTAAAAATTCAAGACTGGATCAGGCACAGATCCTTCCCCAAAGGCCAAAATATTGTTCAGGATGAACTGTCAAGACTTACATTTTTGGGATCAGTCTATTTCTGTAGAATTAAATAAAAACAGTTTCTTAAAAATGGAGAGAATGTCAAGTTTGCTTCAAAAACAAATAGAACAAAAATCATCCCTAGGCTTATGGCTTTCCAGTTCTCATGTGGAAAACCCATATATTGGAAGATACAGAAGACAGATCAGAAAAATCATGGACTCATAGAAGATTAGGGTTGGAAGAGACCTCAGGAGGTCATCTAGTCCAACCCCCTTCTCAAAGCAGGACCAACACCAACTAAATCATCCCCGCCAGGGATTTGTCAAGCCGGGCCTTAAAAGCCTCTAAGGATGGAGATTCCACCATCTCCCTAGGTAACCCATTCCAGTACTTCACCACCCTCCTAGTGAAATAGTTTTTCCTAATATCCAACCTAGACCTTCCCCATTGCAACTTGAGACCATTGTTCCTTGTTCTGTCATCTGCCACCACTGAGAACAGCCTAGCTCCATCCTCTTTGGAACCTCCTTTCAAGTAGTTGAGGGCTGCTATCAAATTACCCCTCACTTTTCTGCAGACTAAATAAGCCCCATTCCCTCAGCCTCTCCTCATAAGTCATGTGCCCCAGCCCCCTAATCATTTTCGTTGCCCACTGTTAGACTCTTTCCAATTTGTCCACATCCTTTCTGTAGTGGGGGCCCCAAAACTGGACATAATACTCCAGATGTGGCCTCACCAATGGCAGAGAGAGGGGAATAATCACTTCCTTTGATCTGCTGGCAATGCTCCTACTAATGCAGCCCAATATGCCATTAGTCTTCTTGGCAACAAGGGCACACTGTTGACTCATATCCAGCTTCTTGTCCACTGTAATCCCCAGGTCCTTTTCTGTAGAACTGCCGCTTAGCCAGTTGGTCCCCAGCCTATAGTAGTGCATGGGATTCTTTCTTGAAGACCTGCTCCATGATTTTTCTGAGAACAGAGGTGATGCTGACTGGTCTGTAGTTCCCCAGATTCTCCTTCTTCCCCTTTTTAAAGATGGGCACTATATTTACCTTTTTCCAGTTGTCCAGGACCTCCCCCAATTGCCACGAGTTTTCAAAGATAATGGCCAATGGCTCTGCAATCACATCAGCCAACTCCCTCAGCACCCTCAGATGCATTGCATCCAGCCCTATGGACTTGTGCCTGTCCAGCTTTTCTAAATAGACCTTAACCTCTTTCACAACTGAGGACTGCTACCTCCTCCCCATACTGTGCTGCCCAGTGCAGCAGTCTGGGAGCTGACCTTGTGTGTGAAGACTGAGCCAAAAAAAGCATTGAGTACTTCAGCTTTTTCCACATCATCTGTGACTGGGTTGCCTACCCCATTCAGTAAGGATCCCACACTTTCCATGACCTCCTTGTCACTAACATACCTGTAGAAACCCTTCTTTTTACCCTTCACATCCCTTGCTAGCTGTAACTCCAATTGTGCTTTGGCCTTCCTGATTACATCCCTGCATGCTCAAGCAATAATTTCATACTTCTCCTTAGTCATCTGTCCAAGTTTCCACTTCTTGTAAGCTTCTTTTTTGTGTTTAAGCTCACCAAAGATTTCACTGTTAAGTCAAGCTGGTCGCCTGCCATATTTGCTATTCTGCACATTGGGATGATTTGTTCCTTCGTCACCAATAAGGCTTCTTTAAAATACAGCCAGCTCTCCTGGACTGCTTCCCCCCTCATATTAGCCTCCCAGGGGATCCTGCCCATCAGTTCCCTGAAGGAGTCAAAGTCTGCTTTCCTGAAGTCCAGGGTCCATATTCTGCTGCTCTCCTTTCTTCCTTTTGTCAGGATCCTGAACTTGACTATTTCATGGTCACTGCTGCCCAGGTTGCCACCCACTTCTACTTCCCCTACCAATTCTTCCCTGCTTGTGAGCAGCAGGTCAAGAGGAGCCCCAGTGGGTTCCTCAGCACTTGCACCAAGAAGTTGTCCCTAACACTCTCCAAAAACTTCCTGGATTGTCTGTGCACTCCTGTATTGCTCTCCCAGCCGATATCAAGGTGATTGAAGACCCCATGAGAACCAGGGCCCATGGTCTGGCAACTTCTGTTAGTTGTCCGAAGAAAGCCTTGTCTACCTCGTCGTCCTGGTCTGGTGGTCTAAAGCAGATGCCCATCACGACATCCCTTGTTTCTCTTGCCTCTAAACTTAACCCAAAGACCCTCAACAGGCTTTTCTCCAGTTTCATACAGGAGCTCTGATGCTCACTTCTCTAGAGTTCTGTGCCTGTCATTTTCTCTCTGCATCTATCCCTGATATGTCTCACATCAGCCCCCTGCATCAGGTTCCCTTTTCCATTGGAGGCTGCTCAGGCTATGTCTACCCTACAGCCAGATCGACACTCTGGTGATCAATGCACCGGGGGTCGATTTAGCAGGTCCGGTGAAGACCCGCCAAATTGACTACAGATTGCTCTCAGGTTGACCCCAGTTCTTCACCCCAAATGAGAAGAGTAAGGTAAGTCGACAAGAGAGTGTCTCCTGTCGACCCAGCATGGTATAGACACTGCAGTAAATCAACCTAAGCTACATTGAGTCCAGCTACTTTATTCATGTAGCTGGAGTAGCATAATTTGGGTTGATTTACTGCGGTATAATCTCAGTTATAATCTCCTCCAGGTTCTTTTTATATGGTCAGGTATTAACTCGTTCATAAAAGCAGGAAAGCTATGGTTAGCATTATTGTAGGAAGAATAATGTTTATGCAGGAGTACTATTTTGGGTAGTGGACTAATCTATGTTCCTATCCTGGCATAATTGCAATTTGAGATCTACTAGAATGATAGGCTACCTTCCAAATTTTACTAGCCTGTAAAACTTTCCTGTAATCTTGTTGTATGTGGTTGGCTGCCTTCTCCACAGAATGGTTTCTTGCCTGCTGGGTCTGGTTTAATAAATATTACTTAACCGAGATGGAAGTTTGTTTCTGTTTCTTTTCCCATCCCTCCCAAGGTAATTGCCTTCCTGCTTTGTTAAGGGTCCTTTCAAATGCTAATTAGGTGTTCTCTGTCCTGGCTTAAGTGTTAAACAAGAAACAATTGTTCAGTATCTCTCTCTCTGTGGGTCATAGTTTTATAAAGGACTGTTCTTACTTAACAATTCTAGTCTATCAATTTTCCAAGCCAGGGTGAACTGTGGTTCCTGGGTGGATGACATTCTATCCATTCCCTTACTGTGACTTAAAAATCAAGCCAAAGTCTGAAAAGTTTATTATGTTGTAATAACTGGGCCTAAAAATTTACCCTAACCATAAATTCAACTCTAAAAAGTATGTACAAGTTCATAAAACGCCCCAATAACTAATAAATGTTAATGGAACAAAGAACAAAAAAACTCCCAAAAAACAAACCCCCCAAATTAAATTATTTTAAACAAAAAAGTATACTAATAACTCAATGTTAAAATCATGCTTAGTGATTTTTGGTTTTACTCTTTTGTTTACTAAGCCAAAATTAGCCTAATTTGCCAGAAACTAAGCCTAATTTATGAAGAAAATAATAAGGTGGATGGGCTATTCCAGTGGTTCTCAAGCAGTGGAACGAGTAGGGTTGTCAACCCTCCAGGATTGTCCTGGAGTCTCCAGGAAATTAAAGATCAATCTCTAATTAAAGATTCGCAAAAAGAAAAGGAGTACTTGTGGCACCTTAGAGACTAACAAATTTATTAGAGCATAAGCTTTCGTGAGCTACAGCTCACTTCATCGGATGCATTTGGTGGAAAAAACAGAGGAGAGATTTATATACACACACACAGAGAACATGAAACAATGGGTTTATCATACACACTGTAAGGAGAGTGATCACTTAAGATAAGCCATCACCAACAGCAGGGGGGGGAAGGAGGAAAACCTTTCATGGTGACAAGCAGGTAGGCTAATTCCAGCAGTTAACAAGAATATCAGAGGAACAGTGGGGGGTGGGGTGGGAGGGAGAAATACCATGGGGAAATAGTTTTACTTTGTGTAATGACTCATCCATTCCCAGTCTCTATTCAAGCCTAAGTTAATTGTATCCAGTTTGCAAATTAATTCCAATTCAGCAGTCTCTCGTTGGAGTCTGTTTTTGAAGCTTTTTTGTTGAAGTATAGCCACTCTTAGGTCTGTGATCGAGTGACCAGAGAGATTGAAGTGTTCTCCAACTGGTTTTTGAATGTTATAATTCTTGACGTCTGATTTGTGTCCATTCATTCTTTTACGTAGAGACTGTCCAGTTTGGCCAATGTACATGGCAGAGGGGCATTGCTGGCACATGATGGCATATATCACATTGGTAGATGCGCAGGTGAACGAGCCTCTGATAGTGTGGCTGATGTGATTAGGCCCTATGATGGTATCCCCTGAATAGATATGTGGACAGAGTTGGCAACGGGCTTTGTTGCAAGGATAGGTTCCTGGGTTAGTGGTTCTGTTGTGTGGTGTGTGGTTGCTGGTGAGTATTTGCTTCAGATTGGGGGGCTGTCTGTAAGCAAGGACTGGTCTGTCTCCCAAGATCTGAGAGAGCGATGGCTCGTCCTTCAGGATAGGAACTTCAACAAAAAAGCTTCAAAAACAGACTCCAACGAGAGACTGCTGAATTGGAATTAATTTGCAAACTGGATACAATTAACTTAGGCTTGAATAGAGACTGGGAATGGATGAGTCATTACACAAAGTAAAACTATTTCCCCATGGTATTTCTCCCTCCCACCCCACCCCCCACTGTTCCTCTGATATTCTTGTTAACTGCTGGAATTAGCCTACCTGCTTGTCACCATGAAAGGTTTTCCTCCTTCCCCCCCCTGCTGTTGGTGATGGCTTATCTTAAGTGATCACTCTCCTTACAGTGTGTATGATAAACCCATTGTTTCATGTTCTCTGTGTGTGTGTATATAAATCTCTCCTCTGTTTTTTCCACCAAATGCATCCGATGAAGTGAGCTGTAGCTCACGAAAGCTTATGCTCTAATAAATTTGTTAGTCTCTAAGGTGCCACAAGTACTCCTTTTCTTTTTGCGAATACAGACTAACACGGCTGCTACTCTGAAACCTGTAATTAAAGATTATGTCAGGTGATGAAACCTCCAGGAACACGTCCAACCAAAATTGGCAATCCTAGGTATGACTACCTGGGAGTATGCAGGGGGTCTTCCAGGGGATACATCAACTCATCTAGATAAGTGTTTCTCAACCTGGGGGGGTCGCAAAATGGGTTTGGGGGGGGTCATAAGTGCAGGGGTGGCATTAGGGGCTGGCAAGCAGGGCTATTGCCTGGGGCCCCACATGCAGGGGGCCCCATGAAGTTAAGTTACATGCTTCAGCCCTGGCAGCAGAGCTTGGGCTACAGAATCCTGAAAGAGGTACAATAGTCTGGAAATGTTGAGAACCAATGAGCTATTCCACCCACCATTCCCCTTGTGGATCTTTGAAGAAAGAGACTTCAGGGAGAAAAACTGGCTCCTGGAGCTAGTTTCAGCATTATGGCTGCCACCCGCAACATCTCCTGGAATCTTGGGTCTTTGTCATCCTGAGCAGACTAGGCCAGAGAGGGACCCAAATAATAACAACTAAAGTTTTAGTTGTTTTCCCCCGAAAGGACAGTTATTACCATCTTTAGTACGATCTAAAAAGATTACCAGAGAAGGGAGTTTTTCCTTTTTTAAAAACTCTCTCCAGCTAAAGAGAAAATAAACAAGGGAACAAATGCCTTATTTAATATTTCAAATGATTTAACTGTTTTTCCTCATTAAGCAGGATGAGATCTCTGCATACCAAACCCCAAATCTTGTTCAATGTTGAACAGTAACAAAATCATGTCAATATCTTTGGCCCATTTACTCCATCTAAATCACATACTATTTCTGGTGCCCAATGAAAAAGGAGCAGTCCTGTACTGTGACTTACTGTATGTAAAGCTAATTAAAGAAATTCTAGTTTGGATTATAATATATATGTATTAGATGTCAAATAATTTACGATATAAAGAGAAACTATATTTTAAGGCATAA
Organism: Dermochelys coriacea; assembly: GCF_009764565.3. Taxonomy (NCBI): domain Eukaryota; kingdom Metazoa; phylum Chordata; order Testudines; family Dermochelyidae; genus Dermochelys; species Dermochelys coriacea. The sequence goes on from NC_050069.1 coordinate 56,846,717, forward strand.
TCACAAGAGGTAGTCTGAAGGTTAAAAACTCATCTTAATGATATTTTAGTATCGTTGTTATTTCTAGGGGTTTTTTTTGTATGATCAATTTTTTGTGTTGACAGTAATTAGAAAAGGAATGAGATTTTGGCTAGTCTCAACTTCTCACTCATCTGTGTTATGTATGCTGTTCCTAATTTGGATTATTTTGTTAATGGTATTCTTAGTTTGTTATTAGAAAAGGAGTACTTGTGGCACCTTAGAGACTAACAAATTTATTTGAGCATAAACTTTCGTGAGCTACAGCTCACTTCATCGGATGCATTTGGTGGAAAATACAGTGGGGAGATGTATATACACACACAGAGAACATGAACCAATGGGTTTTATCATACACACAGTAAGGAGAGTGATCACTTAAGATGAGCCATCACCAGCGGGGGGGGGGGGGAAGGAGAAAACCTTTCATGGTGACAAGCAAGGTGGGCCATTTCTAGCAGTTAACAAGAACATCTGAGGAACAGTGGGGGTAGGGGGAAGAAATAACATGGGGAAATAGTTTTACTTTGTGTAATGGCTCACCCATTCCCAGTCTCTATTCAAGCCTAAGTTAATTGTATCCAGTTTGCAAATTCATTCCAATTCAGCAGTCTCTCACTGGAGTCTGTTGTTGAAGTTTTTTTTGTTGAAGGATAGCTACTCTCAGGTCTGTAATCGAGTGACCGGAGAGAGTGAAGTGTTCCCCAACTGGTTTTTGAATGTTTTAATTCTTGACGTCTGATTTTTGTCCATTTATTCTTTTACGTAGAGACTGTCCAGTTTGACCAATGTACATGGCATTGGGGCATTGCTGGCACATGATGGCATATATCACATTGGTAGATGCGCAGGTGAATGAGCCTCTGATAGTGTGGCTGATGTGATTAGGCCCTATGATGGTGTCCCCTGAATAGATATGTGGGCACAGTTGGCAACGGGCTTTGTTGCAAGGATAGGTTCCTGGGTTAGTGGTTCTGTTGTGTGGTGTGTGGTTGCTGGTGAGTATTTGCTTCAGGTTGGGGGGCTGTCTGTAAGCAAGGACTGGCCTGTCTCCTAAGATCTGTGAGAGTGATGGGTCATCCTTCAGGATAGGTTGTAGATCCTTAATGATGCATTGGAGAGGTTTTAGTTGGGGGCTGAAGGTGATGGCTAGTGACGTTCTGTTATTTTCTTTGTCGGGCCTGTCCTGTAGTAGGTGACTTCTGAGTACTCTTCTGGCTCTGTCAATCTGTTTCTTCACTTCAGCAGGTGGGTATTGTAGTTGTAAGAAAGCATGACAGATCTTGTAGGTGTTTGCCTCTGTCTGAGGGGTTGGAGCAAATGCGGTTATATCGTAGAGCTTGGCTGTAGACAATGGTTCGTGTGGTGTGATCTGGATGAAAGCTAGAGGCATGTAGGTAGGAATAGCGGTCAGTAGGTTTCCGATATAGGGTGGTGTTTATGTGACCATCGCTTATTAGCACCGTAGTGTGCAGGAAGTGGATCTCTTGTGTGGACTGGTCCAGGCTGAGGTTGATGGTGGGATGGAAATTGTTGAAATCATGGTGGAATTCCTCAAGGGCTTCTTTTCCATGGGTCCAGATGATGAAGATGTCATCAGTGTAGCGCAAGTAGATTAGGGGCATTAGGGGACGAGAGCTGAGGAAGCGTTGTTCTAAGTCAGCCATAAAAATGTTGGCATACTGTGCGGCCATGCGGGTACCCATCGCAGTGCCGCTGATTTGAAGGTATACATTGTCCCCAAACATGAAATCGTTATGGGTGAGGACAAAGTCACAAAGTTCAGCCACCAGGTTAGCCGTGACATTATTGGGGATACTGTTCCTGATGGCTTGTAGTCCATCTTTGTGTGGAATGTTGGTGTAGAGGGCTTCTACATCCATAGTGGCTAGGATGGTGTTTTTAGGAAGATCACCGATGGACTGTAGTTTCCTCAGGAAGTCAGTGGTGTCTCAAAGATAGCTGGGAGTGTTGGTAACGTAGGGCCTGAGGAGGGAGTCTACATAACCAGACAATCCTGCTGTCAGGGTGCCAATGCCTGAGATGATGGGGCATCCAGGATTTCCAGGTTTATGGATCTTGGGTAGCAGATAGAATACCTCAGGTCAGGGTTCCAGGGGTGTGTCTGTGCGGATTTGTTCTTGTGCTTTTTCAGGGAGTTTCTTGAGCAAATGCTGTAGTTTCTTTTGATAACCCTCAGTGGGATCAGAGAGTAATGGCTTGTAGAAAATGGTGTTGGAGAGCTGCGTAGTAGCCTCTTGTTCATATTCCGACCTATTCATGATGACAACAGCACCTCCTTTGTCAGCCTTTTTGATTATGATGTCAGAGTTGTTTCTGAGGCTGTGGATGGCATTGTGTTCTGCACGGCTGAGGTTATGGGGCAAGCGATGCTGCTTTTCCACAATTTCAGCCCGTGCACATCGGCGGAAGCACTCTATGTAGAAGTCTGGTCTGCTGTTTCGACCTTCAGGAGGAGTCCACCCAGAATCCTTCTTTTTGTAGTGTTATTGTGATTCACTTTATTATTTAGTCAAAAAATAAACTTATTTATTATTTGCAGGGCTCCTATCTTCACATGCCACAATCTGTTTTGTTGGGCTATATTTCCATTTACACATGAGCCAATGGAAAGTTCATTAATCAGTTTTAAAAAATGTATGTATATAATGAAACAATCAAGATTTGTATTTCACCATATTGGGAAACTCCATTGTTTTATTACACTTAACCCTTTTCTTTTTTCTTCTTTTACCAGCCCCTCTCCTTTACTTGTTTCTCTCTCATCAAACCCACAATTGCCTTGTAATCTCTTAGGGACAAATACTTTGGATCTGTTTGTCCTATACACCAGTTTTGCATAAGTGCAACTCCATTGACCTGAGTGTATACTTTGTTTTACACCATTATATGTGATGTTGGAATGAAACAGCTGGTCTTTTAGTCATACTGTAAATTGACTAACACTGTTGGCTGCTGTAAAAAAGAATAATATCATCATTTAGTTCACCCACAAAAAAGTGCAGGCTTCCACACTGAATAAGTCAGTGGAAGAAACTTTATTTGGCTTCTGCAATCTCTGTGGTGCAGAGATTAGGGATTTTTCCCCTCAGCTCAGTTCCTAAGAAATTAAATAGCCCTCAAAAATTTAGACTCACTTAGCTTATTACTATAAAATTTTGACATAAAATACCACCTGAATTACTCTCCTATTGCAGAGCATTCAGCAAAATCAGCAACATTTTCTTCATAAACGTTACTGAATATTTTCATAAAGGAGCACATTTGCTTTTTATGTGAATTCTTAAACCGGAATGAACCAGTGATTTACCTCAAGTATAAGCAAAGAACAGAGAAACTTGACATGATCATTTAGAAAAGTTTGCCCTAAGAAACTTAAATCAATCCAGAAGGTATGGGCTTGATGCAAGAATCACTGGGTGAAATTCTATGGCTTGTGTTATGCATGGATAACACATAATGGATCATCATAATGACATTGTAACATCTGGATAATCATAATGACATTTAACATCTGGCCATAACATCTTAAAATCTATGAATCTATATACTTTCAGAAGTGGTGGGTGACAAGGTTGGTGAAAGGGGTATTGAGATAGATATTTTACCTGGTCCTTGATGAGGAAGGGGTTAAAACCCTCTCCTGAAATAAGGGCTTGATCCTGCAACATCCTGAGCACTCTGACCCTGATCCAGCAGAGACCTTAAGTATATGAGCAGCCACACTGAAGTCAGCGTTTTTTAACGATTTTAGCACATGTGCCCTTCTAACCTAGAGATCAACCGCAAGCTACTCTTTGCTCCTGCCAGGCAAAGAGAAGAAAACTAGTTGCTCATTTGACTGAAGACTTGCTATTCTCATCCTATATTAATGTCAAAACAAGGATCAGAGAAGCCTCCCACTCTTCCCTTGACTTTGCAGTTATGTGGGGGAGAGGCCCATATCTAGATACAAAGAGGTTCTGAAGCACATGCTGAAATTTTAGGTATATTAACTGTCCCACTGGTTTCCGTTTAGGCATAAGTGCCTTACGGAGTCAGGATTCTAGCCATCAAGGCAAGGAACTCACCTTTCCATTAGCCTCTGCTCTTTCAAGTATTACAAAAACCAAATACTTTCGAATTAACCTGCCAATAGTTCAGGCTTGAAATGTTTCTTTTTTACCTTTCAGAGTAGCAGCCGTGTTAGTCTGTATTCGCAAAAAGAAAAGGAGTACTTGTGGCACCTTAGAGACTAACAAATTTATTAGAGCATAAGCTTTCGTGAGCTACAGCTCACTTGCATCCGATGAAGTGCATGCACTCCTTTTCTTTTTTTACCTTTTTAAGACTTGCCATGGTAATTATTTCCACCTTTGGGCTGTACAAACTCACATAGGCTACAGAATCCTTATAGATGGATATTGACTGAACCAAAACAGGGGGCTGAGGGCCACCATGACATAAAGCAGAGACAAGAGTTCTTCTTTCCAAGAATTACTCTGCGACTCCCAGCCATAAGCATTCTTTCTTTCTTTCTCCCCCTCCCATTCTCCTTGGCACACTCTGCAGCCAGCATCCATGGCCTTCCAGGGTTTAAATGACATGGTAGGCCACAGATATTTTTTGTTGGACTGGGCCCAACATTTTGAAATTTATTTTAACAAGGGTATTGATCATATAATTCAATAGAGAGCAAATACCTTGGAACTTTTTTCATTTAATTGAAATAATATGTTTTCTAAATTTGCTAAAGCCCTCATTCCAACATCCAGTACCATGCTACAGTATTAAGGCCATCTGTATTTGTTTATATTCCATATGAAGGAATGTCAAGTTCACAAGTTAACAGTCAACAGTCAGGAAATGCCAAGTTAAAGTTCCATGCATAAACCAAGATGTCTATGCATTATGTTTGTCTTTAATTTCATGATCACACACTATTTTTCAAATAATACAGTATCATATTTTATCTGAATCCTTAGATAAACATGTATAGTGAGGTGAAACTTTTTTCATTGTTTTATGTTTACACTAATTTCATTGTCATAAATACTGCATATATCTTTACTGACTTGGGTAGAGATTTTCAAAGTTGGGTGCCTAAAGTTAGACACCTAAATCCATGTTAAGGAACCTACATGAAAGTGCCTGATTTCCAAAGCTCTGAGCATCCACAGCTCATACTGGCATGCCACTTCAGTGGTCTTAGTGGACTAGGCTGTGCACATATACATTTAAAATTCATGAATACTTGTGTATGCAATTTTGAAATTTGCAGAATTAATTGGGCCATGAGCACGGCTGAAGCAAGTTCATTTAAAACTTCACAAGGATATTCAGTTAAAATTGTGATAATAACAGTTCTGGTTATTATGCAGCTGTTTTAAATCATACTTTTATCCCATGTGGCTACATGAATTAGTATCAATGCAAAAGTTTGTTCAGAAAGGCTGCAATGGTACTTTACCTATTTATGCCTGCCTGTGCTTCATAGTTAAAAGTATTTAGTGTTTTATGTCACCAGCTGAAAGGGCCCTCTCATACATTTGCATATTGCATCATTCTGTCTAATTACAAGTTAAGGAAGGTCAATTGTCCTTAGCAATAAAATATGCAGGAAAGAAAGAAAAATATCACACAAAAGCAAAATTCTTTCTACATAAGATTTTACATGAGTCATCAGCAACTCTTTAAAGTTCATTCCAGGTTAAAACTCGTAAAGTTCCCTTAAAATGTTCAAAAGAAGGGCAATCCCTCTGCCAGGGTAGAAATTACACACTCAGATATATAATTCACTTATCTCCACCCAAATCCCAGTAGCTAGAGGCTTATTGGAAATGTTCTTTTTTGTTAAATATTGTGTAGTCAATGCACTTATCCAGCTATAAAGAAAAATTACCTGTCAGTGGCAAGATGTTCACAAAGGTCAAATAGTTGTGAGGCAAATCCTAACCCCACACTCTGCTCCGTGGCATGGAGCTGTCTGGAGCTCCGTAGCCCAGTCAAACTCTCTGTTCTGGGCCTGCATCACATAACAGTCTAGTCTCCTGAAGGGTGTAATACTTTGGTCTAATTCTGCCTGGTGGGCTGGCTGTAGAGGTAGCTGGATGATTTTAGTGGCCTGTGATACACAGGAGGTCAGTCTAGATAATCTGGTGGTCCCTTCTGGCCACGCTTCTATGACTCTAACTCTGCATTTAAGGCCCTGTCTATACAACAAACTGGTATCATGTTTCTGACAGGGCTAGGGAACAACTATACAATGCCATATTGCCCATGTGCAATAATTTGCTAATTTATGAGAGATGCACATGCAAATTATATGGACAAACATGTATCCGGTAATATTTTAAATAAGTGGTTCCAACCTTTCTAAAATGCCATTGGGCAGATCATAGATTGTATTAATCTCACACTGGTATGAAAGAGTGTTTGTATTTCTTGATTTACTTTTCCTCATTTATTAGCTGTATCTAAATTATAAGATTTTCTAAAATGGACTCTATGGGCTGATACAAAACCCATCAGAGTAATCTGGAGTCTCTCCAATGGGCTTCGAATCAGACTCTAAGTGAATTAAGTTTGATTTTAGTAGAATGTGGCCCCTTTAAAAATTCTTTTTCTTATAAAATAGATTAAATAGTTAATACTAATTAGTAAATAATGGTAAAACATGAGGTTACTCCATTTCTTTCCCCTCGCTTTCAGGCATATTTACTTTAAATCAGTGTTCAGATCTAGGATGCCAGCTCAAGTCTACTGGCATGTACCTCTTAAATCTTACTTAAGTCTTTCAAATAGGGTACAAGTGGGATTTACTTGCTGGCCTTCTGCCCAAGGATTAATTTAATCTCTAACAGTTAAGAAATTGTAATATATCTTCATAAGAAAACAACCACCTCTGCCCCCAAAGAACTGAGAGAAAGCTCCTAAAACCTCTCTCACTCCAGTTTAAGTTATTGGAATTTTTAAACCAGAACATTTTTCAAGAGAACGTATCAATTTATCACAATTTGAAAAAAAATCACAATCTTAGTTCAAAATCTCTTCTATTCTAGGAAAAGCCATTCCTTTTAGAACATTTCTTGTAAGCATGATGGGAAAACTGAAAGGCAACTGGCAGCTTGATATAGTTCCTTACATGTGGAAATATTTCTGAATCAGCTTTTCTTTTTAAACTTTGAAACTGAAAAGCAAGCCTTTTGAGCTATATTTTAACACTGCACAAACAAGAGATAACAAAAGTTAACTTTGAAAAAACAGCTGCAAATAAATTTAAAATATTTAAAAGAAACATGATCACACATGGAAAAAGATTATATGCTAAGACTTTTTTCAAATCTAAGGGTCTGATGCTCTTCTGACTTATACCAGGCTGAATCAGGAGCAGTGAATGAAGGTATAATTTAGAACTGGTGTAAATAAGAGAATCAAGCTCAAAATGTGGTACATTTGCCAACTTCTGATGTACTATGTTGTTAGCAACAAAAGCAACATGCTTTTAAACTGTTAAAGAAGTCCGTTTCCTTTATCTACTTTATGCTTTCCTGAAGGATGAAGTAGTCCTAACAATCCGAAAACCGGAGTCTTTTTCTTTTGATCTTTTGAGAGAGTTAGAATAGGTTTGTTGAAGGTTTTTCTATTGCAGAGCTCAAACAACAAGCCAAAATAGTCTCCAGTCTCTGTTTCTTCAGGTAAAGAACTCTGGAAGCTAGGCAAACAAGGTATCATTTCTGAGGTAAATGATTTCCTCATTAAGAAGAAAGCCCCCATGCCAGCAGTACTGAGGTGAGAAATTCTCCTTGGAATTATGTTCTGATTCTGCTGGCACTCAGACCATGAACCCCAGGAGGGAATCACAAGCCTGGCAGTTTCTTATGGGAACAAAAAAAGATGCTTGTCCAACTCTCACATATATTAAAAAACAGTCTGTTTGAGAAGCAGGAAGAAGAAGGGAAGTAAAAGAGAAAGCCCCATCCTGGATGCAAAGGTTGTCATGAGAATGGATACATTTTCCAGCCTTTTCTGTATTGGCAACTTTTTTCACAAGAATGAAATCAGGTTTTGGATATATATTAAGTTGACAGAGTGCACAATGCAATCTTTCTCCTTTTCATAGTTAGTGTTTGCATTGGCTGGTGTTTTTCCACCTCTGTGTTACAAGTTCTTGACACTGTACTGGAGTTTTGAGTGGAAAGGTCAATCAAATGCAGAGTATTGTAAGGCTAACATAGCATTGCACAAGATAGTGATACAATGGGGATTTGGCAGGGAATTCAATTCCTGTATCTCATTCTTAGTTCTTTTAGTACAAATCCTAAGGACAAATTGGAAAATCTGCAGATTTAACTGACTCCAATAAGAAATTTCTGAATTGAGAGCCTTATCCTCCTCCCATGGAAGTCTTTGGAAAAAACAACAACTGACTTCAATGGTTTAAGACTAAACCCTCAATGTTACTGGTCTTTCTTTCTTGGATGACCATCTCCTGGGTTAAGTTCTTTATGCAAACAGGAGATGTCCTGTTACAAGAATATGGCAAATGAATTGTTCTGATTACAGATAGGTTCAAACTTTTCCATCGCAGAGTTTGGGATAGAAGCAGGACTGGTGGTCACATCAATGGGTTTTGACTTGACCCAATTACAGATGAGGGCCAGATCAAGATGAAACATTTTCCTAAGTTTGGGCAATTTAGACTGGGGGCTTTGGTTGGACCTTCTCTCTAAATCCTCATGATCAAGGGGAAAATTAAAGAATACTTTAACCTCACTTTTGCTGCCCCCCCCCACACTTTTCCTATCTTAACCTGGGCAACCTGCAGTTTTCCAGATCTGCGGTCTCATATTTTTTTAGAGAATGTGTGAGAATCTCCTTGTGAGTCTTATTTTTTCCCCAGTACTTTAGCTCGCCTCCCACAACAGGAAGCTGCTACCTTTCATCCTTCTTTCCACAGAGGCTGCTGTTTCTTCTCTCTCTCTCATCCTCCACACATTTTACAGCCTCGGTGTTTTTGCTATTGTGGAACAGTCAGGGGTAAAAGATTATGATGTTCATTTATCCATACTCCCAGCTTTATAGATTTCAGTGGTCTCACACAACCTACTCACATGCTTAACTTTAAGCACTTATCTTACAGTAGGATTGGGGCTTAGAACAGAAGCTAGCATTGTGGCATTCTCAGAAGCTGTTCTGTATGCAGGTCCATTGCTTTTGAAGTTCTAGATATAATATATTTCGGAATAAAAGCTTTGGGAAACAAACAAGCAAGAAAGAACAGGGAGGATGTTCTGAATGTTTTCCTGGTTCTATAGATTACTTTGTGAATTCAGTTACAGCACAGAAGCTACAGTTTCTTATGCTACTGTAAAGTAAAGAATAATGGTTGTAGCTATTTAGAGTAGACCAAAAAAATATACATTGACAGACTGGAACTGTTTCCAGTGAAGGAAAAATGGCAATTTATGCCACAGTTACTGCACCTACTATAAAAAAAAGTACTCCACCTACTACTGGAAAAAAAGTAACTTCTACACTATTTTCCTTCACTTCTTGTTAATTTTCTATTTTTAAAAAAAATCTATTTGGAAGCAAGTAAAATAAACAAGTTGATCAGCCAAGAGAGGGTCAGTGTTCCTGCTGACACTGGCATATGGAGGAAAAATGATGGAAAAACTAAAAAGACTAAATGCTGTCCAAAGCAGCACAGTGAAAATAATATGGACAACTGATGTACTTCATGTAGTTATTTAACATGTGCACCAGTGGTAAGTGTATCAGTGTCAATTAATACTACAAAGAGAGAAGTGTTTAGATCCTATTGATTTTATGTGGAGGGCACTCACATATTACAGTGATGGGTGGCAGTGTAAAATCAATAGATAACACCTAGAACATCAGAGGATCTCAATGTGCTTTAGAAAAGGAGGTCAGTATCATTACCCCCAATTTGCAGATGGGGAAACTGAGATACAGTTACTTAGATACTTAGGCTTGAATAGAGACTGGGAGTGGACGGGTCATTACACAAAGTAAAACTATTTCCCCATGTTTATCTCCCCCACCCCCCAACTGTTCCTCAGACATTCTTGTCAACTGCTGGAAATGATCATCACTACAAAAGGTTCCACTCCTCCTTCTCCCGCCCCCCCCCCCCCCCGCTCTCCTGCTGGTAATAGCTCATCTTAAGTGATCACTCTGGTTACAGTGTGTATGGTAACACCCATTGTTTCATGTTCTCTATGTATATAAATCTCCCCCCTGTATTTTCCACTGAATGCATCCGATGAAGTGAGCTGTAGCTCTAAGGTGCCACAAGTACTCCTTTTCTTTTTGTGAATACAGACTAACACAGCTGCTACTCTGAAACCTGAGATACAGAGAGAGGAAAGTCAGGATGCAGGCCACCCTGCAGGCCAGTGGCAGAATCCCAGTCCTGAGACCTAGTTTAGTGCTTTAGCCAGTTGCAACAGTGTCTAGATTTATCAACAGATAGATAGCTAATTTTGGTGATATCATTCATAATGAAGGCAATGGCTTCACTCATAGCAAAAAGTTCAACAAGAATATCCATTCTTACCTTTTAGAAAAGTGAACCATGACAGTTGTGTCTACCGTGGAGCTATTCCTGTCTGAAAAGGAAAATGTTATTATTAATATACTATTTGATATTTTCATTAGTTACTTGGAGAATGCAGTGTAGCATATGCTTACAAAATTTGCAGATGACATCATGGTGGAAGGAGTGTCAAGAACTTTGGAAAGCAGGAATAGAATTCAAAATGACCTTGACAAATTGGAGAATTGGTCTGGAATCAACAAGATGAAATTCAATAAAGACAAGTGTAAAGTACTTATTTAGGAAGGAAAAATCAAATGCATAACTAAAAAAATGGGAAATAACTGGCTAGGAAGTAGTAATCCTGAGAAGGATCTAGGAGCCATAGTAGATCACAAACTGAACACGAGTCAACAATGTGACGCAATTGCTGAAAAGGCCAATATCATGCTGGGGTGTATTAACAGAAGCATTCTCTGTAAGACACACTTTATTCAGCACTGGTGAGGTCTCAGCTAGAGTACTGTGTTCAGTTGTGGGTGCCACACTTGAAGAAGATGTGGACAAATTGGAGAGAGCCCAGAGGAGAGCGACAAAAATGATAAAAAGATTTAGAAAACCTGACCTATGTGGAAATGTTTTAAAAAACTTCTCAAGACTAAACATGACAAGAAGACTGAGGAGGCAATCTCATAACACTCTTCAAATATGTTAATGGCTGTTATAAAGAGGACTGTGGTCAATTGTTCTCTATGTCCACTGAAAGTAGAAGTAGTAATTGGCTTACTTCACAGGAAGAAAAGGAGTACTTGTGGCACCTTAGAGACTAACAAATTTATTAGAGCATAAGCTTTCATGAGCTACAGCTCAAGCTTATGCTCTAATAAATTTGTTAGTCTCTAAGGTGCCACAAGTACTCCTTTTCTTTTTGCAAATACAGACTAACACGGCTGCTACTCTGAAACCTGTCATTATTCACAGGAAGAGTGATTCAGGTTTGATATCAGGAAACTCTTTCTAACTAAGGATAGTTTAGCTCTGGAATTAGGCTTCCAGGGGAGGCTATGGGATCCACCATCACTGGAAGTTTTTAAGAACAGGCTAGACAAACACTTATCAGAATGGTCTAAGTTTACTTAGTCCCACCTCAGCACAGGGTCTGGACTAGAGACCTCTCATGGGTTTTATATGTTTCTATAGGTTTTATATGTTTGTTTGAATTTGGCCTTCAGCCATACCACTTTGAGCTCAGGTTGCATCCATTCTCAAAAGCTGAATAGGATGGTTCTTATGTTTGAACTGAAGATCCCCAAGGAAAATACAGGTGCTGATGGTGATTCAGTAGGTGGCACCTTTCTTTTGAGCCAGTACTGAATCAATACCCCAGCAGGGCATTATAGACACAGTTCTTGCTACAAACCCCTATATTTTAAAGGCTAACTTTGCAAGAAAATGAGCTAGCAACTTTTTTTCCTGAAAAAGAGTATACTAAGATTAGGACTGAAGGGGGAAAAAGGGGTCAGGTGCAAGTTTTCAAAATTGGCCTTTAAGTCTATTTTATTTTTTGGGTGCCCAAAGCCTGATTCCCTAAGCATCCACACGTGGTCTTGATTTCACTGGAATTGTGGATGCTCTGCACCTCTGAAAAATTAGGCCATAGAAGTCAAAAGTTGGACACCCAAATATTAACACACCCCACTGGCTAGTTTTTAGTGAAATCTTTCCCCACCAGAGCTGCTCATATTGAACGAGTGATTTTACAAGAAAATCTTTAAATACCTTCCAATTTTTAGAGCAGTCAGCAGACTATGTTTTTTGAGACAGGGACTGTGCTCATTTCATGCTTTGTGCAGGCACAAGCATATTGTCAGCACTTAATAATGAAATAATAATACTATGGTTTTGTTAAAAACAAGCCTACATGCTATTTTTATTTAATTTATTTATTTATTAGGAAAGTTTATATGTACTTGAGAAGACTTAACTCAGAAAACCGACCTATCTTTTAAGGTATAGAACCTCCTCCAAAAGAGTTAGAACTATTTGCAGAAGTCAGCAATAGATTACATTTTCACTGCCCTGTAATTCAAAAACATCTGGGCAGATTTGCTTGTGGAAATAAATCCAAGTATACACATTCACACGGAGATAACATATTAATGTTTTTTTATTAGCAGAATTCCAGCAATTTGCTCCACATTCCAACAGCTGTTTTCTAGAATCATTTTCCATAGTTCTGGGATTCTCAGGTTACAATGTTCAGATAGCCTTACATGGACATATCAGTACATTCCTCCTGGAATGCTTTACAAGTCCATCAAAGGCTAACAAACAAAGCATTCCAGTCTTGTCATCATCAAAAAAAATCACCATCAGGTTTTACAGTCTTGTAAACCTTCCTCACTGGTCGTCTTCTTACTGCAATTACATATCCTATTTATCTTAAATAAAGTTAAGGAAGCCTGCTTTTTGAAAGTTTCTAATAGACTTCTATAACTTGAGAACATTTTTGATGTCAGCACTGTCCCTGGAATTTTGGTGTACCTATATGAAAAGATCTAGAAGGCAAGATATATTGGTTTTCTCCTTTGTTATACTGTCAAAGTGCATCCAGAGTTCCTCTGACAAGTTTCATTTCTTCTTTGCCTGTGTTTGCCACCAAAATTCCACTTGCTATTTGAGTTTCACCATTTTTACTCCTTCCTTCTGTAAATCCATCAGTTCGTTCCTGTGCCTTTTTTAAACTTCTTTCAGTCACTTCCTTTTCACTCTGAACTGCTTGAAGTCTTGACTCTGCTTTTGCAGCATGTGTTCCAGCTTCCTCACTTTGGCTGTTAGCCACCTCCTCTCAGCATCACATTTTGTACAATATTGCACAATTTTCAGGTTGATTTTATGATCCAAGTCATCCAACTCGGATCTGAGTGCCAGCTGGGATAATCTTGCATTACAGCTGGTCAGTGTTTCAGCTACTTCCTGCACCAGTTTTCTGAAAACAAGTGTTTCATTTATCACATTTTTCTAAAAACAAAAAAAGTCAGAACAAAAAGGGATTTTTCAAATGTATCTACGTCTCTGCTGGATGGGGTTTTTTTTTTGGGGGGGGAGCAGTGAATCAGAAGCATAAATTTACTTCCTCACCCACATAGTGTAGCTGAACAGCAACTTGTCGTTTTAAGTTTCCAGTTTCAAATACAGCCAAAAGATTTCTGACTCTCCTTGACCATTTTTGCTCCCATTAAACACCTTATCCATCCTCATGGATACTCCCTCACTGGGCATACGTGTAATGCAAATACCCTTTGCACTTGCACATGTATGCTCTTTTTTCGCTTTGTCTTTTTAAATTATTGTATTATTTTTTACTAGCTATTCCTGTATATTCTTTTCTTTCAGTTTTTTATCTAAGTTATGGATGCTTTTTTCCCCCTCTCTTTCTCTGTGTACCTTTATTCCAGAAGATTTTAGGATCTATTCTCCTTTAACTGTTTCCAGTAACTTTAGTATATGCACTATTATCCCAAAGATGACTGCCTCATATTTCCTGTTAGTTTCTCTTATTCTCAGTAAAGATGGCCACTGCACTCTCAGCTCTGCAGTTGGAGACATACAGCAGGAAGCTTTTCTTTGGTATTACAAATATAACAAGCTCTGTGTAGCTTAAAAGCTTCTCTTTCTCTTTCACCAACAAAAGTTGATCCAATAAAAGATATTAGCTCACACACCTTGTCTCTCTAGAAAATGTACATATTGCACACAACAGCTAGGAGCAATCAGTGCAGTTAAACCAATGCTGAGCACTGCATAGTTGGAAATCCGGGCAAGGCCAAAATGCATTCAATGATGGTTTCAGAAAAAGTGCTTGTTTTCTCTCAGATTTTTATTTAAAAATGCTTTTTTCATTTTAGTTCCAGGAGCCTGTGTCACTACAGTTTTATAGACTATTGGTTTTGAAATGGTGCTGAACATGATTTGTCCTGGGCTATGCAAGTGGCGCTTCACCCAAAACACTTCTAATTTCCCTGCTCTAGGCACCCACTAATCACCCACACTCACCTAACAGTTGCCAAAGGCAACCTCTTTCCCAGTCCTGCTAGTTCTCTAGTTCAGCAATCTCGGATACTCATTCCTTTACCCAGCTGTGCCAGGCACCCTGTTTCTACCACCCTTCCTAGAGATAACTTCTCTATGGGCATGGCAGCCCTCCCACTGGAGGCAACAGGCTTCTGTGTCTCATTGTCATCTGTTCCCCAGTGTTCTGGGGAGAAAGAGCTGTAAAGCCATGTTTGTGCCCTCTCCCTGTGAGCTGCACAAAATCTCATCTATAGACAGTTCCCCCTCTGAGGTAGGTAAATATTATTAAGGACTTAAATATTATGTTATTTATGTAATAGTCAGACACAAGAAAAAAAACTCCTTTTCACTTTAATGAGTACTTTGTTTGAGAAAGGGCTAAGGAATTTCAATGATTGAATTCATTGATTTCAATGAGCCCAGGATTTCACCCTGAGTGAGTATGTCAGGATTCAGCTGTAATGTCTTTGATCCAAAGCACTGATTATGCTTGACCCAAAGTGATGAGTATGTGAAGAACACAATCAAACCAATCATGAAAAATAACTAATCAGTAATTCAAAAACTAGTGGTCCCAAATAAGAACAAAAGCTGACATGTCAAAAAAGAAGCATCGTATTATTATAAGAACAGGAGGAATCCGGGAGAAAATAACATGCTACAATATACTTATTGAGAGCGAAGTTCATTGCGAGTGCAACAACTCTAGGGATATATATATATATTTAATGGGTATTCTCACTTTGTCATAATTCTGATACTCAAAGGTCTGATCTGAGAAGTGCACAACTGGCCAACGGAATTACACAAGTGTAAGCAAGAGGGAGATCCTGGACCAGTGGCTATAATTATTTAAGAATGATAAAGAGCGAGCAGTTTTATTAAGCTCAGTTATTCCTTGGAAGTTGTATTATCATCATTTCACATTGGATTCTTGGTTTTGTTTTTCAGTCAAACCTGAAGTCCCTAAGGTAGGTAGGTCATTTTTGTTTGGCCAAAACTTTGCAATCTTTGCAGCTTTATTGTTCCAATGCATACGGCAATGCACTAAAACAAAACTATTTTTGATTAGATGTTTAATTAAACAGCAAGTCCTCATCAACAATGTGAACTACTATATGTGCAGGAAGCCATTTGTTTGCATAAGCAAGAAACAGTCTTTCA